>NC_086452.1:412980024-413605649 GCF_028390025.1 Pseudophryne corroboree | reverse complement strand
AGTAGCTCTGTCCCAGCTCAGAAGCTCCCCCGTCCTGCCAGCAACAGCGGCAGCATTGTGCTACAGTCAGCACACGCTGCTGCATATTGGCAGGTCTGTGGTGTTACAGGGAGGCAGCAGTCTCCCTGCTTTCTTCTCCCTGTGCGGGTGTTTAGGGGGAGCGACCACCTCCTCTGGATTTAGCCCTAGCTGAGGGGCCAAAATCCCATAAAAAAAATAAAAATAAAAATCGGAATTTGCATAAGGGGGCGTGGCCGCGTGGGCCGCGATTAGGCCACACCCCCAACCCACAGCAGGCACAGCAATGAGATAGGGCTCCCCTGTCTCAAGTGCCCTGTGCCCCCCGGACTCATAATCAGCCCCTGGGGGCATGCCAGCAGCTCACAGAGCGCTGGGCAAGCCCCCTCACTGACGAAAACGGGGGCCCTCCCGTGAAGCCACGCCCCCTTTTCGCTGAGTGTGTCCCTCCTTCTGCCTGGAGAAAGCTCCTGCAGAAAGCTGGGAGGTCTGCACCCCTGCCTGTGACATGCCCAATGCCCATGCTATCTGCTTCTGCTCCTAGTCTCCTGTAGATTTGGCCAGATCTCTGTGACTCATTTGAATAACTCCGCCCACTGTTGTGACTCCGCCCAGCGTTAGCAAATGAATCACAAGGTCACAGAATAGGGCTATTATATAGGAGATGTATCAAGAAGAAAGAAAAAAAAAAAACACGGGTAGGTGGTATACAATTATATATATATTATATACAATTATATATATATATATATATATATTAAACTGGTGGTGATTAATTAAACTGGTGGTCAGGTCACTGGTCACACTATCAGCAACTTGCAAGTAGTACTCCTAAGCAGACAATCACAATATATACTGGTGGTCAGTGTGGTCACAATGGCAGTGTGGCACTCTGGCAGCAAAAGTGTGCACTGTACGTTAAAATATGTACTCCTGCTCTCAGACTCTAACTGCTCCCCACTGTCTCCCCCACAAGTCAGATATACAGTCACACTATCACTTCAGCAAGTAGTAGTACTCCTCCTAATGCTCCCCAAAATTACTAAAGTAAATACTGTGTCTCTCTCTACTCTAGTCTCACTCTCTTCTCTATAAACGGAGAGGACGCCAGCCACGTCCTCTCCCTATCAATCTCAATGCACGTGTGAAATGGCGGCGACGCGCGGCTCCTTATATAGAATCCGAGTCTCGCGATAGAATCCGAGCCTCGCGAGAATCCGACAGCGGGATGATGACGTTCGGGCGCGCTCGGGTTAACCGAGCAAGGCGGGAAGATCCGAGTCGCTCGGCCCCGTGTAAAAAAACCTGAAGTTCGGGCGGGTTCGGATTCCGAGGAACCGAACCCGCTCATCTCTATTATCAAGTAGTATTTTTCGGGGGCTAGCTGCAAATACATTGTATCCCCGGAATGTATGAAGGAGGCATTGCACTCCATTGCTGCCCACAGCCTGTCTGATGTATCAGTATCGGGAATGCTCTGCATTCCTGATATTGACCCCCGCAGCTACCGCAATCTCCTGACTGCAGTAGCCCATTGTAGCCAATGGGCTACATATCGTGGGTAGAAGTTCCAGCAGGGTTCCCCAGAAATGGTCCCTGTGCAGTGGCAGTGAAGCTACCACAGAGGCCTGTTCAACCCGCTTGGCACATCGCAGGGACGCGCACCTTTTGGAGTCCTTGTCCCTGCATGTTCAGGGTGATACATGCCACCGATAGGATGGCATATTGCAATGTAATCCTGGGCAGTAAGATCCTGGCCAGGTCGCATGTAATATGCAATCCATGATAAATGCCCCCCTTTGTCCTTTGATTTCCATTAAGATTATGTGGGTCAGTTGCTGATTGCATGTGTTGTACAGCCTTGTTAGCTACTATTGTGCTACCACTTTTATACTGATTGCATATTTCAGTGCTTTTGTACAATATCATTCCTTGATCTCTGCACTTTTGTTCAAAACCGAAATGAAAATATATTTAAGAAGCTCCCTATCTCTGGAATTCCCTACCTCTCCCACTCACACTCTCCTCTCTACAAAACTTTAAACTGGCTCTCAAGACCCACTTTTTCACCAAACCGAGCCTTCTCTCATCCTAACCATGCTCACTTCTACCCCATCTGTGTCACCTCTGTCTGTCTGCCCCCCCCCCTTCAGACTGTAGGCTCTCACTAGCAGGGCCCTCTACCCTCATGTGCTGTGCCCTCTCTTAGACCATTTTCTACTCCATACCCATACTCCATCAGGGATGTGCAGTCAGGGGAGGCAGTGCCTCCCCTGTCATTAATTATTAAAATAATACAAAGAAGATATTTATGACACATATTCTGTGTCATAAGTATCTCCTTTATATTAATTTAATAATTAGTACTGTCTAAATCGGGTTGGGAGGCACCGATCATGGTGCCTCCCGTTGTGAATGGGAAAGGTGTGGGAGCGGGGGGCAGTCGGGGGCGGAGTCAAGCCACGGGCTGTAAAAGCCCATTCAAAATCTATTACAAAGCGGCACCTACTAAAGTGCAGCTTTGCTACAGGGACGTGCTTTCAACCCATGAAACCAACCCCCTGTCAGTGAGGTCACAGTGATTGGCCAGCGGATCCATCACTGGATCTGCTGTCATCACTGTGGGTGCAGCGGGATGCGGTAGAGGTGCGGGCGACATTGGCGGTGGGACGTGGCGGAGCGGGACAAGATCCGAGATCCCTGCCTGCCATTCTGCAGCATTCTGCAGCGTTTGGCAGTGGAGCGGTACCAGTTTAAAAAATGGCGCCTCAGCGTCATTTTTGAAATTCGAGATGGCTGCCGCAAGCCAATCACGGCTCGCCGCGTCATCGCCCCGCCCCCTCTGGCTGACGCCAGAAGCCCTGAGGAGGCGGCGGCCATGCAAAAGAGGTTAAAGGACGCCGCCTCCCAGGTGAAGACACTGGAGGAAAACGCCGGAAGCCCAGGTGAACACGCCAGAAGCCCTGGGAAGGCGGCGGCCTCCCAGGTGAAGACGCCGGAAGCAGGGGTGTATCTAGGGCTCCGAGCGCCCATGGCAAAGTAAAGGACTGGCGCCCCCCCCCCCCAATAATTGAAATAGGGAAGGCGCGTGTCAAAAAAAGGGGTGTGGCCACTCAATAGTAACCCAATTTAAATTACACCACACAGTAGTGTCGCTTACTCACATTACACAGCACAGTAATTTCCGTTATTCAGGTTATGCTACACAGTCGTGCCCCTTATACACATTATGCCACACAGTAGTTCATATATATATTACATATACAAAAACAATGACTGCTGGCACCTCTATGCTTTTTCATCTGCTCTGTTAAATGTATTGCCCCAATAGCAATGTTTCGGCAGTATAAGCCCCGTCGTCAGGACCATATACCTATTTTGCTATATGGTCCTGACGATGAAGCTTATACCCCCGAAACGTTAAAATAGGGGCAATACACTTAACATTCTCAACAGTCTTCCGAAGTACCAGTCTCTTTTTTGGAAGGCTGTATAATATATATATACATATATATGTATATAAATATAAAGTATATATCCACACTATTCCACAGCACTCCAGGACCACCTCAAGGTAACATGCTCAAGTGCTCTCCTACAGGGTATATGCCCCCAAATATGCAGGCAGGAAAGAACAGGCGGCACTCAAAAACTCCAAAATAGTGAAGGAAGGGGAGAATCACTGAAGCATAAATTAATGAAAGCACCCTGTTAGGACATTATTGTGGATTTTGGTGCCGCCTGTGTATATATATATATATATATATATATATATATATATATATATATATATATATTTATATATATATATATATATATATATACACACACACACATATACACACACACACATATTTATATATATATATAACTATATCTATCTATCTATATATATATATATATGTACACACACATATATATATATATAAATGTATATACATATATATATATATATATACACACACACATATATATATATATACATACATATATATATATACACACACACACACACACACATTTATATATATATATATAACTGTATATATATATATATATATATATATATACACACATATATATATATGTACACACACACATATATATATATATAAATGTATATACATATATATATATACACACACACACACACACACACACATATATATATATATACACACATATATATGTGTATATATACACACACACACACACACACACACACACACACACACACACATATATATAATTCTTGCACTTTTAGAAGCAGCAGCTTTTAAAAGTGTCACACCCAGGATTAGAACCCATGACCTATTACACCAGAGGTAGGCACCTCTGGTCAACCAACTGAAACAGCCATTTTCAGAGGGTTGCTACAAATTAAGAGTATTTAAACCACAGCAGATAAGATTGATTTTCCTTTCCTGATGCTTCGCTTCACTTTCCCGCTTTACCAGTTCTTACAGAATCCATTAAACACTTTGCACTGTCATCTACAAAGCCTTCAACCAATCTACTGTACCTACCTTTACATCTGACGTCATCTCCCTCACTTCTACCCTCTTTGTTCTGAAACTGAATATATAAAACCTGAGACATACCAGCAGCTGTAAGACTGCAAGTACAAGCATGCCCTGTTGTTATCCGCAGGGTATTCAAGACCTTGTGGCCCCACAATACCTAAGGGGGTATCCAATTGCCCGTGGTCAATTACTGCGAGTCATTTTTTCTCCGGGGGCTATACAATTAGTCCCGATGCTGCGGGCTCCTCCTTCCAATGCCGGCATTTATCAGGGATTATGCTTCGGATGCCTCAGCCATCAGAAGCATAATCCGCGATAAGTGTCCAGCCAGAGACGCGATATCACATGGGATTGGGGATTTATCCCTGTTCCCATGTGTTATCGCACGACCGGGTTTCCAATTTCGGCCAATAAAAATGGCCTCTAATTGCATACTGCAATGATAGCCATAGGTCATTAATAGCGATAACCGGGCGTTTTATCAGCCGAAACGGCATCGGGGCTAATTGGATACCCCTACTAAAGTGCTCAAGAGAAAAAATTTGAAAGAGGACTTATCCTGCGCTCCCCAATCTGTTCACCGGTCAAATATTCCTGAGTCATTTGTGAACTCATCAGTGTGCCGTGAAACAGAGATGAAATGTACATGTAGTGAAGTACAAGTTTTAAGAAGGCACATATAAGACATAAAATGTTACAAAAAGTTAAAAATAGGCAATAAGCAGCATGTCATGTAAGACTCCAATTCATAAGGTGCAGTGGGTAATTACCGCATTGAATAGAACTGTGGCCAAACTGTTCTAAACCAGCATGTGGGGGTTTTTATAAGAGGGAATCCCAGAAATCCCTTCTCCACGTTATACTGCAGCAGTGAGTCCACCACCGTCCTTAAAGCTGGGGTCCTGTGTACACCAACGCGTTTCAACCCTTTCTGCTAGGGTCTTTTTCAAGGTGCAGATTCAAATAAGTCCCATGCTGCATGACTGTGAATATTTAAATGCATGATTAACCAATCATCAAGCTCCCTCCATAGCTGAAACCTATACATTCACATTCCAAACAAAGTCCCATGGTTCATTGCTGTGTTGAACTTCCTGGTAGGTATGATTTGTATACAGGGAACCATGGCGACAGATCCAAAATGCTTCCTGTAAGATCGATCCCGTGTACGGGAAACAATGGCAACCATCGTATAGTCCTCCTCTGCATTTCCGTTTAGAAAA
This sequence comes from Pseudophryne corroboree, assembly GCF_028390025.1. Classification (NCBI taxonomy): domain Eukaryota; kingdom Metazoa; phylum Chordata; class Amphibia; order Anura; family Myobatrachidae; genus Pseudophryne; species Pseudophryne corroboree. Next base: position 413,599,885 of record NC_086452.1, on the reverse strand, counting down.
AAGTTCAGTACTCCAGCCGTTAAAAAGATGATTTATATCCTCTCCATTTTGCAGACAATGTCCCGAACTGTATTCTCACCCTGGAAGGAGCTATAAACTGTCTTTTTTCTAAGGACATGTATCTAATGAAATTTCAGAGGAGCGTAACGTCACTTCCGGTGACGTATTCGGCTGGCAAAAGTAAACAGAAAATCCTCTAATGAATTCTAACCATGCGATACATATTCCTAATTATAAAACATAGAGTTAAAACATAAAATATAAAAAAAGGTGTTAATATGACGTAATCGATATAAAAACGAAATAAAAAAACAGGAGAAACTAAGAAATTAAAAATAGTTATAAAACCATTTAATTTCAAAATCACAATTAAGGCCGCCTGGTTAAGGGTCCCTAAGTCGTAGATAATTTTCATTTCCGCTTTTGCTAGTTGTGTAGCGGTATCCGTACGTCTCCAGTTTCCCTTAATATGCCTAATACCACAAAACTGTGTAATGTCAGCACACCTACTCTGATGACAAACTCGAAAATGTTCAGATAAGGCGTCGGTGGTAAGGCCTTTTATAATATTTCTTAGATGTTCACCTAACCTTATTTTAAGAGGCCATGATGTTCTCCCAATATACCATAAACCACAGATACATTCTATAGCATAAATAACATTAGTGCTATTACAAGTGATAAAATCTAATATTTTGAACTTATTATTGTTAATAGTGATTTCAGTAACCTTACTTCCCTTGCCCTGGACACCTCTACATCCCAGGCACCCACCACACCAGAAAAAGACCTTTGGATTTAATGATATTCATGGTTTTTAAACTGGGCTGTATACTTTTAACTAGATTCATTCTAATATTCGGTGCCCTCCTGAAAATACATTTGGGTTTTTCGGGAAGGAGATTTCCTATCACTGGATCTTTTTGTAAAACCTTCCAGTGTTTCGTCAAAGAACCTTCCTGGGTTTTGTATTGGCTACTGAATGTCGTGATGAACGCCCAATCAAACTTTGTGGTCTTACAGGATGTATCTTTAGTTTTGCTTTTTAATAGCTCTCTCCTGTCAAGTGATTCTACTTTAGTTTTTGAATTAGCAACTTTTTCCATATTATATCTTGAAGCCTCAAACTTCCTTTTGAGAACCTTAGCTTGTTCTTCAAAAATTTCAGGTTCATTACAATTCCATCTAAGGCATTTTTATAACTATGTTTTATTTCTTAGTTTCTCTTGTTTTCTATTCCATTTTTAAATCGATTACGTCATATTACCACTTTTTTTTATATTTTATGTATTAAGTCTGTATTTTATATTTAGGATTATGTATTGCATGGCTAGAATTCATTAGAGGATTTTCTGTTTACTTTTGCCGGCCGAATACGTTACCGGAAGTGACGTTACGCTCCTCTGAAATTTAATTAGAGACATGTCCTTAGAAAAAAGACAGTTTGTAGCTCCTTACAAGGTGAGAATACAGTTCGGGAAATTGTCTGCAAGATGGAGAGGCTATAAATCATCTTTTTAACGGCTGGAGTACTGAACTTTTTTCTAAACGGAAATGCCTAGGAGAACTATATGATGGTTGCCATGGCTTCCCGTACATGGGGTCGATCTAACAGGAAGCGTTTTGGATCTGTCGCCATGGTTCCCTGTATATAAATCATACCTACCAGGAAGGTCAACGCAGCAATGAACCATGGGACTTTGTTAGGAATATGAATGTATAGGATTCAGCTATGGAGGGAGCTTGATGATTGGTTAATCATGCATTTAAATATTCACAGACAGGCAGCATGAGACTTATTTGAATCTGCACCTTGAATAAGACCCTAGCAAAAAGGGTTGAAACGCGTTGGTGTACACAGGACCCCAGCTTTAAGGACGGTGGTGGACTCACTGCTGCAGTATAACGTGGAGAAGGGATTTCTGGGATTCCCTCTTATAAAAAAACCCACATGCTGGTTTAGAACAGTTTGGCCACAGTTCTATTCAATGCGGTAATTACCCACTGCACCTTATGAATTGGAGTCTTACATGACATGCTGCTTATTGCCTATGTTTAACTTTTTGTAACATTTTATGTCTTATATGTGCCTTCTTAAAAATTGTACTTCACTATATGTACATTTCATCTCTGTTTCATGGCACACTGATGAGTTCACAAATATTTGACCGGTGAACAGATTGGAGAGCGCAGGATAAGTCCTCTTTCAATTTTTTTCTCTTGAGCGCGTTTGGTGAGGAGTGTGGGAACCCTCTTAGAGAGAGATAAATTTCCAGCGGCTCCGGTGCGCACTCAGTTATTCCTGTACTTTATTTGCATTTTGTTTTTTTCTCCCCTTCTAAAGTGGCACATGGAATCCTAAGCTTGTAGTTGAGCAATCTAAACAAACTATTATAGGGAAACTAAACTACAGTATAAGTAGGATTTTATTTCACTGTTAGTCCAGGGTTTTTACTGTGTAGTACAGTTGGCCATTGATGTGGTAATTTATAAACCCTAGGAAGAGAGTGTTCTCAGGCCGCGCCACTCACTGATGTCTGACTATGCTCAGGGACCCCGCTCTCAGGCTCTACCCAAACCAACCAGAGAGCTTCTCCGTAAAAACAAACAAACAAAAAAAAAAAAAAGCCCTTACACTTAATTTGGGGTTCACTACGATCTGCCGGCGGCCGGCCTCCCGGCGACCAGCATACCGGCGCCGGGAGGCCGGCCGCCGGCTTACTGACAGTGTGGCGACCGCTACGCGCGCCACACTATTTTATTCTCCCTTCAGGGGGGTCGTGGACTAAGTCTCGGTATGCCGGCTGTCGGGTTCCCGGCGCCGGTATGCTGGTCGCCGGGAGCCCGACCGCCGGCATACTGAAGACCACCCCTTAATTTGATGTTTAACGTTAGAATAAACAGAGACCGCCAACGACAAAGGGCGTAAGTGTGAAGGGATTGTGTGATAAAGAACTTAGACTGGAAGCTCCCCTAGGGCAGGGACTGGTGTGAATAATTGAACACATTCTCTTTAAAATGCAACATAAAATGTTGGAGCTAAAGTATAATAACAATATTTCTGGTGATGGCACTAAAATGCTTTTCTCTTGGTGCAGTTTATATACGAAGTGCACAGCTGCCAACTATTGCTAGTTTCCAGGAACAGTCCCAGGTTTTCAAGACTTGTCCCTTGTTGTAAATGCTGACCAACTGAGCAGTGCAGCCTGTTATTTTGCATGCCAAATGCAATGATCACAATTCATTCTGATTGCCTGGGATGTATGAGGTGATTGAAGTCATAAGGGAGTTTGAAAATGCAAATAAATGGGTATTATCAATGCATGGGGATGGATATAAAGCATTAACCAATCAGCTCCTAACTGTCATTGTACAGGCTGTGTTTGAAAAATTATGATGAGACCCGTTCTGCAGATGTGCATAATATAATATTTAAATATTGAAGAAAAAAATTATACTTTTTAATCTATATTACATAAAATTTAAAAAAGAAACAACTATATGACTGGTTTTGAAAGGAAAAATCAGCAGGTAAGTGTTTAATAACTAATGCTGGCCGTACACAAGAGCACACTGTGCACCCTCTTTTACGCTGATGGGCGTCGGCTGCAGAGGAGGTGGCCCCAACAGAGGGGGTTGGACACAGGCCTCCTCCTCTGTTAAAACGCCAGCATAAGTTCTGTAAATATACTAGGGGGTAAATTTACTAAGATTCGTATTTTCCCGTTTCAGGTCAAAGTTCAATCACGAATGACATCGAAAGTGTAAAACTGCAACTTTTTGAATTGATTACGACTAATTTACTAAGCTGTCGTATTCGGGTTTTTCTTTTGTTCCGATGTCGATGTCATTCGTGGTTTTTTTTCTATTTTTACGGCAGTGATTAGCAAAACACTGCCGACTTTTTTTACAATCAATCTCGGCCGGATCTGTGTGATCCGTGCTGGGGTTTTTTTTTTTTTTAATTAAACACTGTAAAATAATAAAAAAAAATGCGTGGGGTCCCCCCTCCTAAGCATAACCAGCCTCGGGCTCTTTGAGCCGATCCTGGTTGCAAAAATATGGGGGGGGAAATGACAGGGGTTCCCCCATATTTAAGCAACCAGCATCGGGCTCTGCGCCTGGTCCTGGTCCCAAAAATACGGGGGACAAAAAGAGTAGGGGTCCCCCGTATTTTTAAAACCAGCACTGGGCTCCACTAGCTGGACAGATAATGCCACAGCCGGGGGTCACTTTTATATAGTGCCCTGCGGCCGTGGCATCAAAAATCCAACTAGTCACCCCTGGCCGGGGTACCCTGGGGGAGTGGGGACCCCTTCAATCAAGGGGTCCCCCCCCCCCAGCCACCCAAGGGCCAGGGGTGAAGCCCGAGGCTGTCCCCCCCCATCCAATGGGCTGCGGATGGGGAGGCTGATAGCCTTTGTTGTAAAAGAAAAGATATTGTTTTTAGTAGCAGTACTACAAGTCCCAGCAAGCCTCCCCCGCATGCTGGTACTTGGAGAACCACAAGTACCAGCATGCGGCGGAAAAACTGGCCCGCTGGTACCTGTAGTACTACTACTAAAAAAATACCCAAAAAAAGACAAGACACACACACCGTGAAAGTATAATTTTATTACATACATACACACATACATACATACTTACCTTAAGTTCCCACGCAGGTCGGTCCTCTTCTCCAGTAGAATCCAAGGGGTACCTGTTGAAGAAATTATACTCACGAGATCCAGGGGTCCAGGCTCCTCGGGAAATCCAGGGGTAATCCACGTACTTGAAAAAAAAAAAAAAACGGTGTCCCGACCACGAACTGAAAGGGGACCCATGTTTGCACATGGGTCACCTTTCCACGAATGCCAGAAACCCACTCTGACTTCTGTCTAAGTGGGTTTCTTCAGCCAATCAGGGAGCGCACGGCCTATGCGCTACATTGTAACCAATGATGGGAACTTTCTGCTCAGCGGTGACGTCACTTTAGGTCAACCGCAGGGCAGAAAGTTCCCATCATTGGTTACAATGTAGCGCATAGGCGCTACATTGTAACACTGCCGTGTGCTGCCTGTCAGTGAGGACAGGACCACACAGCTGATCAGGAGAGTGCTACAACGTGGCGCTCCCTGATTGGCTGAAGAAACCCACTTAGACAGAAGTCAGAGTGGGTTTCTGGCATTCGTGGAAAGGTGACCCATGTGCAAACATGGGTCCCCTTTCAGTTCGTGGTCGGGACACCGTTTTTTTTTTTTTTTCAAGTACGTGGATTACCCCTGGATTTCCCGAGGAGCCTGGACCCCTGGATCTCGTGAGTATAATTTCTTCAACGGGTACCCCTTGGATTCTACTGGAGAAGAGGACCGACCTGCGTGGGAACTTAAGGTAAGTATGTATGTATGTGTGTATGTATGTAATAAAATTATACTTTCACGGTGTGTGTGTCTTGTCTTTTTTTGGGTATTTTTTTAGTAGTAGTACTACAGGTACCAGCGGGCCAGTTTTTCCGCCGCATGCTGGTACTTGTGGTTCTCCAAGTACCAGCATGCGGGGGAGGCTTGCTGGGACTTGTAGTACTGCTACTAAAAACAATATCTTTTCTTTTACAACAAAGGCTATCAGCCTCCCCATCCGCAGCCCATTGGATGGGGGGGGACAGCCTCGGGCTTCACCCCTGGCCCTTGGGTGGCTGGGGGGGGGGACCCCTTGATTGAAGGGGTCCCCACTCCCCCAGGGTACCCCGGCCAGGGGTGACTAGTTGGATTTTTGATGCCACGGCCGCAGGGCACTATATAAAAGTGACCCCCGGCTGTGGCATTATCTGTCCAGCTAGTGGAGCCCGGTGCTGGTTTTAAAAATACGGGGGACCCCTACTCTTTTTGTCCCCCGTATTTTTGGGACCAGGACCAGGCGCAGAGCCCGATGCTGGTTGCTTAAATATGGGGGAACCCCTGTCATTTTTTTCCCCATATTTCTGCAACCAGGATCGGCTCAAAGAGCCCGAGGCTGGTTATGCTTAGGAGGGGGGACCCCACGCAATTTTTTTTGAAAAAATAAGCACTTTCCCACCCCTTCCCACTGATATACATGCACGGATCTCATGGATCCGTGCATGCCTATCCAATCACGAATAAAAAAAAAAGGTCTGTTTTTTTTTAGCACTTTTTTACGAGTTGTAATTTTTCACGGCAGTGTTTGTTTTTTTTTTGCTTTGCACTTCTTAGTAAATGACCGAGATTCATACTTAAACAGCCGCGTTTTGACCGATGGTGTATTCATTCGTAATTTTTTACTTGGACTTGCAAAAAATTACGAATGCCCTCATCTCTGCCGTGATTAGTGTTTAGTAAATTACCGAGATGACACTTTGATGAAAAAACGGCATCTCGGTCAAAATCGGGAGCTTAGTAAATTTCCCCCTAGGTTGGGGATTAAACAAAATGTGCTTAGATGAGTTTGCCCAGCATCAAAATGTCCCAGAAGTGGATTTGACAAATTTGCCAACTATGAAATTGCAAAAGAAACAATTATTACACACGGCTTAAAATACTACACTACAATAATATGCACACAATGTACGTAAAAAAATTACTAAAAACACAGTACTAAACTACATAGCCACAAAATATACATGTTGCATTTAACAACCTAAAGGACAATTTTATGATATAACTGATGGGTTTATCCATACAGATCAACTCATAAGAGAGGGACAAGGAAAATGTCCAAAACAGTGTCCTGGAACTATTGGGTGCTACAACATCATGAAGTAGTGATGGCCATACCTCCCAACATGACCCTCTCCAGGAGGGACAGAATGCTCTGCTCCTGGATTTCCCTCTTAAATTATGATTGCCATCATCTGTGCTGAAACACCTTTCTTATCCATTAACCTGTTCAAAACAGATGATGGCAATCATAAATTAAAAGTCCAGAAGCAGAGCATTGTGTCCCTCCTGGAGAGGGTAATGTTGGGAGGTATGGATGTCTATTATGCCTCTTATATCATGTAACTAGGTGCTTCATCGCACCCTACGGGCGCTCTTCACACTGTCGAAAGGGGCTACGCCCCTTAACCCCAGGCCGCTTTGCTGGGGTTCAATATTTGTATTATATGGAGTATTACCTGCCTTCCTAGGTTTGTTAGTGGTTAAATATTGCACGACGAAAGGGCGTCCGATGGTGAGGGGGGAGTAGTCCCTTGCGATGGCGTGAAGAGTGGCTGCAGGGCACGATGAAGAGACAGGGAGTCTGTAGATGCTGCGGGTGGAGGGGGGGTGGATGCCGGTGGTGGGGGGGGGGGGTTTGCGGGACCTATAACTATGTGATTGTATGTGTAACAATATATAGGACACGGATAAGGATGTATGTGATATAGACATACCCGCATGAAGAGGTATATGGTGTCATCAGACACAGAGGAGTGCTGCTACAATGCGGAACAGGGGCAGCTGTGTCCTCTCTCTACACCGTACCATCCTTCAGGTGTAGTGATGCGGACATGTTGCGCACGCGAGCCCTCCACGCGGCCACAGGTGCACCAGTTCCCTCTGCTATGTGCGCGCCCCCTCAGGTGCAGTAGGAGGAGGGTGCGGAGCCTGGCGCTGCTCCCAGGGCCAATGGCCATGGGCAGCGCGGTCATGTGCTCGGTGCTGGGCTTGCGCCCTGCGCTTGCTGTGTGAGGGATAGGGAGGAGGCGGCAGAGCGGAGCATCACCGATATACCGGTAACTACGGGGGGCACCACAGGGGGTTACGGCTCCTGTCCTCCTGGTGAGGGTTTGTCAGGGGGGTATCCAGGAGCCGGTGGTATGGACCCTGTATGGGCACAGGGGGGTAAGGAGGGGACACAGAGACGCGGGGCGGTAGGGAGGGGATACAGAGATGCTGGGCGGTAGGGAGGGGATACAGAGGGGCAGTAGGGAGGGGATACAGAGACGCTGGGCGGTAGGGAAGGGACAGAGAGAGGCGGGGCGGTAAGGAGGGGACAGAGAGAGGCGGGGCGGTAGGGAGGGGACAGAGAGAGGCAGGCGGTAGGGAGGGGATACAGAGACGCTGGGCGGTAGGGAGGGGATACAGAGACGCAGGGCGATAATACAGAGACGCGGGGCGGTAGGGAGGGGATACAGAGACGTGGGGCGGCAGGGAAGGGACAGAGAGACGCCGGCGGTAGGGAGGGGATACAGAGACGCGGGGCGGGAATACAGAGACGCAGGGCGGTAGGGAGGGGATACAGAGACGTGGGGCGGCAGGGAAAGGACAGAGAGACGCGGGGCGGTTGGGAGGGGATACAGAGACGCGGGGCGGGAATACAGAGATGCAGGGCGGTAGGGAGGGGACAGAGACGCGGGGCGGTAGGGAGGGGATACAGAGACGCGGGGCGGGAATACAGAGACGCAGGGCGGTAGGGAGGGGATACAGAGACGCAGGCGGGAATACAGAGACGCAGGCCGGTAGGGAGGGGACAGAGAGACGCGGGGCGGTAGGGAGGGGATACAGAGACGCAGGCGGGAATACAGAGACGCAGGGCGGTAGGGAGGGGACAGAGAGACGCGGGGCGGAAGGGAGGGGATACAGAGACGCGGGCGGGAATACAGAGATGCAGGGCGGTAGGGAGGGGATACAGAGACGCAGGCGGGAATACAGAGACGCAGGGCGGTAGGGAAGGAATACAGAGACGCAGGGCGGTAGGGAGGGGACAGAGAGACGCGGGGCGGTAGGGAGGGGATACAGAGATGCAGGGCAGTAGGGAGGGGATACAGAGACGCAGGGCGGTAGGGAGGGGACAGAGAGAAGCGGGGCGGTAGGGAGGGGATATAGAGACGCAGGGCGGTAGGGAAGGGACAGAGAGACGCAGGGCGGTAGGGAAGAGACGGAGAGACGCAGGGCGGTAGGGAAGAGACGGAGAGACGCAGGGCGGTAGGGAGGGGATACAGAGACGTGGGGTGGTAGGGAGGGGAGTCCCCAGAGAGGAAGCTGACGAAGAGAGCATGCTAAGTTGTGGACGCAGGGCGGTAGGGAGGGGATACAGAGACGCAGGCGGGAATACAGAGATGCAGGGCGGTAGGGAGGGGACAGAGACGCGGGGCGGTAGGGAGGGGATACAGAGACGCGGGGCGGGAATACAGAGACGCAGGGCGGTAGGGAGGGGATACAGAGACGCAGGCGGGAATACAGAGACGCAGGCCGGTAGGGAGGGGACAGAGAGACGCGGGGCGGTAGGGAGGGGATACAGAGACGCGGGCGGGAATACAGAGATGCAGGGCGGTAGGGAGGGGATACAGAGACGCAGGCGGGAATACAGAGACGCAGGGCGGTAGGGAAGGAATACAGAGACGCATGGCGGTAGGGAGGGGACAGAGAGACGCGGGGCGGTAGGGAGGGGATACAGAGACGCAGGCGGGAATACAGAGACGCAGGGCGGTAGGGAGGGGACAGAGAGACGCGGGGCGGTAGGGAGGGGATACAGAGACGCGGGCGGGAATACAGAGATGCAGGGCAGTAGGGAGGGGATACAGAGACGCAGGCGGGAATACAGAGATGCAGGGCGGTAGGGAGGGGATACAGAGACGCAGGCGGGAATACAGAGACGCAGGGCGGTAGGGAAGGAATACAGAGACGCAGGGCGGTAGGGAGGGGACAGAGAGACGCGGGGCGGTAGGGAGGGGATACAGAGATGCAGGGCAGTAGGGAGGGGATACAGAGACGCAGGCGGGAATACAGAGACGCAGGGCGGTAGGGAGGGGACAGAGAGAAGCGGGGCGGTAGGGAGGGGATATAGAGACGTGAGGCGGGAATACAGAGACGCAGGGCGGTAGGGAAGGGTCAGAGAGACGCGGGGCGGTAGGAAGGGGATACAGAGACGTGGGGTGGTAGGGAGGGGAGTCCCCAGAGAGGAAGCTGACGAAGAGAGCATGTTAAGTTGTGGAGGCGGTGGACACCAGAAGGGTGAGACCAGGGTGGCAGAGCTCTCTCCTGGCTCCCAGTTTGCCCCCGACACTCACAGCGGTGCTCTCTCACCTGTGAAATTGGTGCAGCGTCCAGAGATATCTCCCTCCACAGTGTCACGCACTCTGTCCGTTTCATCCCCCGTCTGTGGGCTGTCGGGCCGGCCGTGTGTTGTGGAGTTAGAGCGTCTGGGGATGGAGGGAGGCAGCGTTGGAATGTGGCGTGCGAACGGGCGGCAACTGAATACTTGGGGCCCTGTACAGTGACAGCTTGGGCCCCCCCCCTCCCCTCCAAAGCACCCTAGCCCCCCTCCTCAACACACATACACATGCGTTTATATATGTCTCGCCCCCCCCCCCCCCGTGCCGCGCAGCGGCCGAAAAGGGGGCATGGCTAAATGTAAAGGGGGCGTGGCCTCGCAGGTATTTTCTCTCTCGCTCCGGGGGTGTTTCCAGCTTGCCTGAAGATGCTGGCAGCCCCCAGAGACTGGAGAGAGTGTGTGCCGGCTCTTCTCTGTGACAGGAGGCGAGTGCTGCAGCGGCTTATCTCACTCGGCTCCTGTGACAGCAGTACAGCTGGCACTTTGGTGTCCCCCCTTCTGACGACATTGACACTCTCCTTGTGTTCGGCGGGGCAGAGGTGTGCATACCGCAGCGCTGGCTCAGTGCTGCATGAGCCACTGCATCTGCGGCAGTTCTGGTGGGAAGGGCAGGGACAGCGTCACGACCGAGCCGAACGTAGTGACAGGCTAGGGGGGGGGGGGGGCGGCGGCGGACGGCAATTGTAAAACTGTATACTTCACCCCCGGGACCCCTCTGACACCCCTGTCACCGTGCGTGGAGGAGGCGCCGGGTCTGTGTACGCGGGTCAGGGAGGGCTACGAAAGGCTTCTCCTGCACCACCCGTCCCTCGTATAAGTGTGTATGTCGGTGGCAGTGTTGTGCCCCTGGCGCCGCGGCCGGGGAGTCCGAGTTGCTGATGGCGGACAGGCAGCAGGACCTAACACTCTGCACAGAGACTTGCTGCACATGTGGGTGGGCTCTGTGACTCCGCCCACCGCTGTGACTCCGCCCAGCGTTAGAGGGCCAGGCACAGACAAGGCAAATATATAGGAGATTGGTCATTTTATGAATCCAACCTCTCATGTGGTAGATAGAACATTTCTGTATAATTAAATGGAGATATATCGTTAGTAGTTAGAGAGCACCCCTTTGCTGTCACAGGTATAAATGTAAAACCCACCCTAGCTATACATTCAGGTAGGGACGGCCATAGACTATCAATGGTTTAGGACCATCAGTGGTCTGTACCTGATGTTGAATACTTTCACTATCAATGGGGGAGAACCAGGTGGTTTCCCACCATCGATGGTACAGAACCACCCAATGGGTTTTCTTTTTACAAGGTGCCGGGACACGGAGCATAGCTGGTTGACCCTCAGCCCAGTGAATAGTAATAGTAACTATCGTGGGTGAAACCATTGATGTTTCACTTGAGATGGTTTTATTCCACTGAAGTTAACAATCAATGGTACTATCGATGGTGACCATCAATGGTTAACCCACCAATGGCCGTGCTTACATTCAGGTATGGTATACTTTTATGGAACTCCTCAATATCATGTAGTTGTCGTCTCCATAGGTGCTGCAAGCCACCCGAAGGTGAGTAATCCGATGCTATGTCTTAGGATGCAGGTAGGATCATTACTGCAGCAGGAGGCGTCTACTTGTAATAGTTGCCTCCTGCTGCATCACCATACAGCGCTATCGAGGATGCTTCCAAGGAAGCAGCAGTGATAGCGACACCAACCTCATCTGAATTAGTAAAAAGAGCCACCTCTGTCTCCCATATCATGTAGTGTGTAGACGTACAAAGCTCCTTGTGCCATGCAGTTGATATTTGTTTAGTCCTATACTGTGTACTTTGTATGAAGACCCATGACATACTGCATATTGTGAATAGCTGAGTAAGACTACTTCATATTGTCGAAGTCGAAAATATTATACCCACATGCATCACGTGCAAACACCACAAAGAGTGGCGTGTGCTTGTTCTGCCGTGCGTGCGCATACCCGCACGCTGTGTACATTGGCTCACGAAGCCCTGCGTATTAGCGCGTGGTATGAGTAAATACGGTAGCATATGCATTCGCATAGAAAAGCCACAAAGACATATCTGATATTCTATCCATATAGTGCATAATTGACACATAGGGGTATATTTACTAAGGTCCCGATTTTGACCGAGATGCCGTTTTTTCTTCAAAGTATCATCTCGGTAATTTACTAAGCAAAAATCACGGCAGTGATGAGGGCATTCGTAATATTTTGGAAGTCCTAGGAAAAAATCACGAATCAATACACCATCGGTCAAATACGCCTGCAATTTGGTAGAAATCGGTCATTTACTAAAAAGTGCAAAACACAAACACTGCCGACAATAGCCAAACACTGCCGTGATGAAATACAAATCGTGAAAAAGTGCTAAAAAAAACCAGACCTGCTTTTTTATCCCGTGTTTGTATAGGCATGCACGGATCCATGAGATCCGTGCATGTTTATCAGTGGGAAGGGGTGGGAAATGTTATAATTTTTCCCAAAAAAAATGCGTGGGGTCCCCCCTCCTAAACCAAACCAGCCTCGGGCTCTTTGAGCCAGCCCTGGTTGCAAAAATATGGGGGGAAAATTGACAGGGGTTCCCCCATATTTAAGCAACCAGCACCGGGCTCTACGCCTGGTCCTGGTTCCAAAAATACGGGGGACAAAAAGCGTAGGGGTCCCCCGTATTTTTGAAACCAGCACCGGGCTCCACTAGCTGGACAGATAATGCCACAGCCGGGGGTCACTTTTATACAGTGCCTTGCGGCCGTGGCATCAAATATCCAACTAGTCACCCCTGACCGGGGTACCCTGGGGGAGTGGGGACCCCTTCAATCAAGGGGTCCCCCCCCCCAGCCACCCAAGGGCCAGGGGTGAAGCCCGAGGCTGTCCCCCCATCCAATGGGCTGCAGATGGGGGGCTGATAGCCTTTGTGAAAAGTGTTTGATATTGTTTTTAGTAGCAGTACTACAAGGCCCAGCAAGCCTCCCCCGCAAGCTGGTACTTGGAGAACCACAAGTACCAGCATGCGGCGGAAAAACGGGCCCGCTGGTACCTGTAGTACTACTACTAAAAAAATACCCCAATAAAGACATAACACACACACCTTGAAAGTATAACTTTAATACATACATGCACACCAACATACATACATACTTACCTATGTTCCCACGCAGGTCGGTCCTCTTCTCCAGTAGAATCCATGGTGTACCTGTAGAAAAAATTATACTCACATAATCCATGGTTGAAGGCTCCTCTGCTTGTAATCCTTTTGTAATCCACGTACTTGAAAAAATAAAAAAACGGATACCCGACCACGAACTGAAAGGGGACCCATGTTTTCACATGGGACCCCTTTCCCCGAATGCCAGAAACCCCCTCTGACTGATGTCTAAGTGGGTTTCTTCAGCCAATCAGGGAGCGCCACGTTGTGGCACCCTCCTGATCGGCTGTGTGCTCCTGTACTGTCTGACAGGCGGCACACGGCAGTGTTACAATGTAGCGCCTATGCGCTCCATTGTAACCAATGGTGGGAACTTTCAGGTCAGCGGTGAGGTCACTTTCGGTCAACCGCAGACCTGAAAGTTCCCACCATTGGTTACAATGGAGCGCATAGGCGCTACATTGTAACACTGCCGTGTGCCGCCTGTCAGACAGTACAGGAGCACACAGCCGATCAGGAGGGTGCCACAACGTGGCGCTCCCTGATTGGCTGAAGAAACCCACTTAGACATCAGTCAGAGGGGGTTTCTGGCATTCGGGGAAAGGGGTCCCATGTGAAAACATGGGTCCCCTTTCAGTTCGTGGTCGGGTATCCGTTTTTTTATTTTTTCAAGTACGTGGATTACAAAAGGATTACAAGCAGAGGAGCCTTCAACCATGGATTATGTGAGTATAATTTTTTCTACAGGTACACCATGGATTCTACTGGAGAAGAGGACCGACCTGCGTGGGAACATAGGTAAGTATGTATGTATGTTGGTGTGCATGTATGTATTAAAGTTATACTTTCAAGGTGTGTGTGTGATGTCTTTATTGGGGTATTTTTTTAGTAGTAGTACTACAGGTACCAGCGGGCCCGTTTTTCTGCCGCATGCTGGTACTTGTGGTTCTCCAAGTACCAGCTTGCGGGGGAGGCTTGCTGGGCCTTGTAGTACTGCTACTAAAAACAATATCAAACACTTTTCACAAAGGCTATCAGCCCCCCATCCGCAGCCCATTGGATGGGGGGGACAGCCTCGGGCTTCACCCCTGGCCCTTGGGTGGCTGGGGGGGACCCCTTGATTGAAGGGGTCCCCACTCCCCCAGGGTACCCCGGCCAGGGGTGACTAGTTGGATATTTGATGCCACGGCCGCAAGGCACTGTATAAAAGTGACCCCCGGCTGTGGCATTATCTGTCCAGCTAGTGGAGCCCGGTGCTGGTTTCAAAAATACGGGGGACCCCTACGCTTTTTGTCCCCCGTATTTTTGGAACCAGGACCAGGCGCAGAGCCCGGTGCTGGTTGCTTAAATATGGGGGAACCTCTGTCAATTTTTTCCCCATATTTTTGCAACCAGGGCCGGCTCAAAGAGCCCGAGGCTGGTTTGGCTTAGGAGGGGGGACCCCACGCAATTTTTTTTTTAAGTTTAAACATTTTTTTTTTTTTTTTACAAGGTGCACAATGAAGCCCTGCACGGATCTCTCAGATCCGGCCGAGATTCATTATATTAAAGTCGGCAGTGTTTTACAAGTCACTCACGTAAAACACTGCCTAAAAAAACGAATGACATCGACATCGGAAAAACCGAAAAATGCAGAATACGGCAGCTTAGTAAATTAGTCGTAATCAATTCAAAAAGTTGCATATTTACACTTTCGATGTCATTCGTGATTGAACTTTGACCGCAAACGGGAAAATACGAATCTTAGTAAATTTACCCCATAGTCTACACGTACCACGCCAACAAGTTACATTTGTTTTAGAAATGGAACAATAGAGATATTCAACTTTACAGGATGTGAGGGGACAGAATTAGGTTAGGACATGGTGTTTGGTATCCAGATGTACAGTATTTCAAGGACAATATTCCGATCGCAGTTTGCAGAATATAGCATGCTCCTGCGCATAGATATGCGCAGGAATCCAATATTAATATCTCACTGTAATTACTGTACTCCTGATATTCGACGGGAACCCAGTGGACATCTGCAAGTACATCTGGACCAGGCATCGCCCACCTATTCAAACCGACCTATGACCCCCTCATGTACTGTAAATGACCAGCCCTTTGTCCTATGAAAGAAGAGCTTACAGTTTCCTTTGTACTGTGTTTTGGACAAATGTATAAAAGCCAGGCCTCCTGGCCGGTCCCAGTCTAATTCTCTGAAGGTCATCTTGCTAGACTGACTAAGGACCAGATTCGGGTGGCACAGGCGAACAAACGTATGTATCCATTGGTTGCAGCTGTTCTTTTGTATTATTGTTGTATTTCTGTTGTATCCCCTTTTAAGTAAATATTTGTTGCTGCGTTGGACCACAACATAACATATACAATTGGTGTCGCATTCCATTCCTGTTATGGGTTTTGAGTGTATTCAGCCGCACGTGTAGCTACATTGTGCTCACAGCGTGTCGGCGTGCTTACGCAACGTGTACGCATTCATAGAGGTTTATCTCACACACTTAGCGGCCGCAGCGGCCCGAACACAGTGAAATAAGGTATTGCTTTTTCCTGAAAGTTTAACGAACTTAGCAGTATCATGTAGAGATTAGCTGTGTGGCAGCGACATGTCAGGTAGAGGTGTGGAAGCGCCATGTCAGGTAGTGGGGAGCTAGGTGGCAGCGCCATGTCAAGTAGAGGGAAGCTGTGTAGAAGCTCCATGTCAGGTAGTGGGTAGCTGGGTGGCAGCGCCATGTCAAGTAGAGGGAAGCTGTGTAGAAGCTCCATGTCAGGTAGTGGGTAGCTGGGTGGCAGCACCATGTCAGGTAGTGGGGAGCTGTGTAGAAGCTCCATGTCAGGTAGAGGAGAGCTGGGTGGCAGCACCATGTCAGGTAGTGGGGAGCTGGGTGGCAGCGCCATGTCAAGTAGAGGGAAGCTGTGTAGAAGCTCCATGTCAGATAGTGGGTAGCTGGGTGGCAGCACCATGTCAGGTAGTGGGGAGCTGTATGGAAGCACCATGTATGGTAGTGGGTAGCTGGGTGGCAGCACCATGTCAGGTAGTGGGGAGCTGTATGGAAGCTTCATGTCAGGTAGTGGGGAGCTGTATGGAAGCTCCATGTCAGGTAGTGGGGAGCTGTATGGAAGCACCATGTCAGGTAGTGGGGAGCTGTGTAGAAGCTCCTTGTCTGGTAGTGGGTAGCTGTATGGAAGCTCCATGTCAGGTAGTGGGGAGCTGTATGGATGCACCATGTCAGGTAGTGGGGAGCTGTGTAGAAGCTCCATGTCAGGTAGTGGGGAGCTGTATGGAAGCACCATGTCAGGTAGTGGGTAGCTGTGTAGAATCTCCATGTCAGGTAGTGGGTAGCTGGGTGGCAGCACCATGTCAGGTAGTGGGGAGCTGTGTAGAAGCTCCATGTCAGGTAGTGGGGAGCTGTATGGAAGCACCATGTCAGGTAGTGGGTAGCTGTGTAGAATCTCCATGTCAGGTAGTGGGTAGCTGGGTGGCAGCACCATGTCAGGTAGTGGGGAGCTGTGTAGAAGCTCCATTTCAGGTAGTGGGGAGGTGTATGGAAGCACCATGTCAGGTAGTGGGGAGCTGTGTAGAAGCTCCATGTCAGGTAGAGGAGAGCTGTGTGGCAGCGCCATGTCAGATAGTGGGGAGCTGTGAAGAAGCTCCATGTCAGGTAGTGGGGAGCTGTGTAGAATCTCCATGTCAGGTAGAGGAGAGCTGTGTGGCAGCGCCATGTCAGATAGTGGGGAGCTGTGAAGAAGCACCATGTCAGGTAGTGGGGAGCTGTGTAGAAGCTCCATGTCAGGTAGAGGAGAGCTGTGTGGCAGCGCCATGTCAGATAGTGGGGAGCTGTGAAGAAGCTCCATGTCAGGTAGTGGGGAGCTGTGTAGAATCTCCATGTCAGGTAGAGGAGAGCTGTGTGGCAGCGCCATGTCAGATAGTGGGGAGCTGTGAAGAAGCTCCATGTCAGGTAGTGGGGAGCTGTGTAGAATCTCCATGTCAGGTAGAGGAGAGCTGTGTGGCAGCGCCATGTCAGATAGTGGGGAGCTGTGAAGAAGCACCATGTCAGGTAGTGGGGAGCTGTGTAGAAGCTCCATGTCAGGTAGAGGAGAGCTGTGTGGCAGCGCCATGTCAGATAGTGGGGAGCTGTGAAGAAGCACCATGTCAGGTAGTGGGGAGCTGTGTAGAAGCTCCATGTCAGGTAGAGGAGAGCTGTGTGGCAGCGCCATGTCAGATAGTGGGGAGCTGTGAAGAAGCTCCATGTCAGGTAGTGGGTAGCTGTGTAGAAGCTCCTTGTCTGGTAGTGGGTAGCTGTATGGAAGCACCATGTCAGGTAGTGGGGAGCTGTGTAGAATCTCCATGTCAGGTAGTGGGAAGCTGTGTAGAAGCTCCATGTCAGGTAGTGGGGAGCTGTGTAGAAGCTCCATGTCAGGTAGAGGAGAGCTGTGTGGCAGCGCCATGTCAGGTAGAGGGGAGATGTGTGGAAGCACCATGTCAGGTAGTGGGGAGCATTGTGAAAGCGTCACATCAGGTCGTAGTGAGATGGGTGGAAGCAACATGTCGGATAGAGGGGAGAGGTGTGAAAGTGCTGTGTGGCATTGCCATGTCTGGTAGAGGGGAGAAAGGTGTGGAAGCACCATGTCAGGTAATGATGAGCTGGGTGCAAGTGCCATTTCAGGTAGTGGGGAGAGGTGTGGAAGCGCCATGTTGGGTAGTGGGGAGCTGCGTTGAAGCATCTCGTAGTGAGATGGTGGAAGCAACATGTCAGGTAAGGGGAGAGACGTAGAAGCGCTATGTCAGCTAGTGGAGGGCTGTATGGAAGCACCATATCAAGTAGTTTGGAGAGGTGTGGATGCACCATGTCAGGTAGTGGGGGGTTGTGTGGTAGTGCCATGTCAGATAATGGGGAGCTGGGTGGAAGCGCAGTGTCAGGTAGTAAAGGACTGTGTGGCAGCACCATGTTAGGTATTGGGGGGCTGTGTGAAAGCGCTGTGTCGGGTAGTGTGGAATGGCGCTGTCAGGTAGTGAAGAGCTGGGTGGAAGCGCAGTGTCAGGTAGTGGGGGCTGGGTGGAAGCGCAGTGTCAGGTAGTGGAGAGCTGTGTGGAAGTGCAGTATCAGGTATTGAGGAGCTGGGTGGAAGCGCAGTATCAGGTAGTGGGGAGCTGGGTGGAAGCGCAGTGTCAGGTAGTGGGGGCTGGGTGGAAGCACAGTGTCAGGTAGTGAGGAGCTGGGTGGAAGCGCAGTGTCAGGGGTACTGGGGAGCTGGGTGGAAGCGTAGTGTCGGGTAGTAGGGGGCTGGGTGGAAGCGCAGTGTCAGGTATTGGGGAGCTGGGTAAAAGCGCAGTGTCAGGTATTGGGGAGCTGGTTGGAAGCTCTGTGTCAGGTATTGGGGAACTGGGTGGAAGCGCAGTGTCAGGTAGTGGGGAGCTGGGTGGAAGCGCAGTTTCAAGTAGTAGGGGGCTGGGTGGTAGCGCAGTGTCAGGTAGTGGGTGGCTGGGTGGAAGCGTAGTGGGGAGCTGGGTGGAAGCACCATGTCAGTTATTTGGGAGCTGGTTGTCAGGTAGTGGGGGGCTGGGTGGAAGCGCAGTGTCAAGTAGTGGTGAGCTGGGTGGAAGCTCAGTATCAGGTAGGGGGGGGGGGCTGGGTGGAAGCGCAGTTTCAAGTAGTAGGGGGCTGGGTGGAAGCGCAGTGTCAGGAAGTGGGCAGCTGGGTGGAAGCGCAGTGTCCGATAGTGGGGGGCTGGGTGGAAGCGCAGTGTCCGGTAGTGGGGAGCTGGGTGGAAGCGCAGTATCAGGTATTGGGGAGCTGGGTGGAAGCGCAGTGTCAGGTATTGGGGAGCTGGGTGGAAGCTCTGTGTCAGGTACTGAGGAGCTGGGTGGAAGCGCAGTGTCAGGTAGTGGGGAGCTGGGTGGAAGCGCAGTTTCAAGTAGTAGGGGGCTGGGTGGTAGCGCAGTGTCAGGTAGTGGGTGGCTGGGTGGAAGCGTAGTGGGGAGCTGGGTGGAAGCACCATGTCAGTTATTTGGGAGCTGGTTGTCAGGTAGTGGGGGGCTGGGTGGAAGCGCAGTGTCAAGTAGTGGTGAGCTGGGTGGAAGCTCAGTATTAGGTAGGGGGGGGGCTGGGTGGAAGTGCAGTGTCAGGTATTGGGGAGCTGGGTGGTAGCGCAGTGTCAGGTAATGGGGAGCTGGGTGGACGCGCAGTGTCAGGTAGTGGGTGGCAGGGCCGTTTCTTGGGGCAGGCGAGCAGTGCAACCGCACTGGGCGCCCGCCGCGGCACTAACTGTGGCTCCCTGCTTCCCCCTCCTATTTCTCCCCGAGTAACCCGCTTGGGGGGCCGAGTTTCACGGAATGACGCGGTTGCGCCGTTACGTCACGACGCAACCCCGTCACTCCGCGAAACTCCCCCCCCCCGAGTGGAGTGCAGAGGGGGATATGGTGCAGGGGGCATTACTGTGTGGGGCTTAATATGGTAGAATTTTTTTTCCTGTGGTGGTCGTGATCTGTTGGAGCAGGGTCAAAAACTGGATTGTGAGGTAGTCTTTTCAGACGAGGCCATGCCCATTTAAATGAGGCCACACCCATTTAGACGCGCAAGTTTTTTTTTTATCTAGGTGTGAGGGGGGGGGCATTTTTTATGTCATGGGGGGGCGCATTTTTAAATCTCGCACTGGGAGCCAAATTGGCTAGAAACAGCCCTGCTGGGTGGAAGCGTAGTGGGGAGCTGGGTGGAAGCACCATGTCGGTTATTTGGGAGCTGGTAGAGGGGAGAAAGGTGTTGAAGCACCATGTCAGGTAATGGGGAGCTGGGTGCAAGTGCCATTTCAGGTAGTGGGGAGAGGTGTGGAAGCGCCATGTTGGGTAGTGGGGAGCTGCGTTGAAGCATCTCGTAGTGAGATGGTGGAAGCAACATGTCAGGTAAGGGGAGAGACGTAGAAGCGCTATGTCAGCTAGTGGAGGGCTGTATGGAAGCACCATATCAGGTAGTTTGGAGAGGTGTGGATGCACCATGTCAGGTAGTGGGGGGTTGTGTGGTAGTGTCATGTCAGGTAATGGGGAGCTGGGTGGAAGCGCAGTGTCAGGTAGTAAAGGACTGTGTGGCAGCACCATGTTAGGTATTGGGGGGCTGTATGAAAGCGCTGTGTCGGGTAGTGTGGAAGGGCGCTGTCAGGTAGTGGAGAGCTGGGTGGAAGGGCGCTGTCAGGTAGTGGGGGGCTGGGTGGAAGCGCAGTGTCAGGTAGTGGAGAGCTGTGTGGAAGTGCAGTATCAGGTATTGAGGAGCTGGGTGGAAGCGCAGTATCAGGTAGTGGGGAGCTGGGTGGAAGCGCAGTGTCAGGTAGTGGGGAGATGGGTGGAAGCGCAGTGTCAGGTAGTGGGGGCTGGGTGGAAGCACAGCGTCAGGTAGTGAGGAGCTGGGTGGAAGCGCAGTGTCAGGGGTACTGGGGAGCTGGGTGGAAGCGTAGTGTCGGGTAGTAGGGGGCTGGGTGGAAGCGCAGTGTCAGGTATTGGGGAGCTGGGTGGAAGCGCAGTGTCAGGTATTGGGGAGCTGGTTGGAAGCTCTGTGTCAGGTATTGAGGAACTGGGTGGAAGCGCAGTGTCAGGTAGTGGGGAGCTGGGTGGAAGCGCAGTTTCAAGTAGTAGGGGGCTGGGTGGAAGCGCAGTGTCAGGAAGTGGGGAGCTGGGTGGAAGCGCAGTGTCAGGTACTGAGGAGCTGGGTGGAAGCGCAGTGTCAGGTAGTGGGGAGCTGGGTGGAAGCGCAGTTTCAAGTAGTAGGGGGCTGGGTGGTAGCGCAGTGTCAGGTAGTGGGTGGCTGGGTGGAAGCGTAGTGGGGAGCTGGGTGGAAGCACCATGTCAGTTATTTGGGAGCTTGGTGTCAGGTAGTGGGGGGCTGGGTGGAAGCGCAGTGTCAAGTAGTGGTGAGCTGGGTGGAAGCTCAGTATCAGGTAGGGGGGGGGGGCTGGGTGGAAGTGCAGTGTCAGGTATTGGGGAGCTGGGTGGTAGCGCAGTGTCAGGTAATGGGGAGCTGGGTGGACGCGCAGTGTCAGGTAGTGGGTGGCTGGGTGGCAGGGCCGTTTCTTGGGGCAGGCGAGCAGTGCAACCGCACTGGGCGCCCGCCGCGGCACTAACTGTGGCTCCCTGCTTCCCCCTCCTATTTCTCCCCGAGTAACCCGCTCGGGGGGCCGAGTTTCACAGAATGACGCGGTTGCGCCGTTACGTCACGACGCAACTCCGTCACTCCGCGAAACTCCCCCTCCTCCCCCCCCCCGAGTGGAGTACAGAGGGGGATCCAAGTTAGGAAGAGGGAAAGGCCGGCGCGAGGAGCGACTGGTGAGGCGGGCCGAAGAGCGGTAATCGCCTCTGTAAGTATTCTCTCTCTCTCTCAATGTGTAAAATGGGGACACCTGCCGTAATGTGTGAAATGGGGACTCTTGCCTGCCGTAGTGTGGGGATTTAATGTGTCAAGGGCATTGCGGTGTGTGGCATAATATGGTGCAGGGGGCATTACTGTGTGGGGCTTAATATGGTAGAATTTTTTTTTCCTGTGGTGGTCGTGATCTGTTGGAGCAGGGTCAAAAACTGGATTGTGAGGTAGTCTTTTGAGACGAGGCCATGCCCATTTAAATGAGGCCACACCCATTTAGATGAGGCCGCGCCCCCTTGCCGGGAGCGTGCGCAAGTTTTTTTTTTTTATCTAGGTGTGAGGGGGGGGGGGCCCCATTTTTTTTATGTCATGGGGGGGGGGGGGGCGCATTTTTAAATCTCGCACTGGGAGCCAAATTGGCTAGAAACAGCCCTGCTGGGTGGAAGCGTAGTGGGGAGCTGGGTGGAAGCACCATGTCGGATATTTGGGAGCTGGTAGAGGGGAGAAAGGTGTGGAAGCACCATGTCAGGTAATGGGGAGCTGGGTGCAAGTGCCATTTCAGGTAGTGGGGAGAGGTGTGGAAGCGCCATGTTGGGTAGTGGGGAGCTGCGTTGAAGCATCTCGTAGTGAGATGGTGGAAGCAACATGTCAGGTAAGGGGAGAGACGTAGAAGCGCTATGTCAGCTAGTGGAGGGCTGTATGGAAGCACCATATCAGGTAGTTTGGAGAGGTGTGGATGCACCATGTCAGGTAGTGGGAGGTTGTGTGGTAGTGCCATGTCAGGTAATGGGGAGCTGGGTGGAAGCGCAGTGTCAGGTAGTAAAGGACTGTGTGGCAGCACCATGTTAGGTATTGGGGGGCTGTGTGAAAGCGATGTGTCGGGTAGTGTGGAAGGGCGCTGTCAGGTAGTGGAGAGCTGGGTGGAAGCGCAGTGTCAGGTAGTGGGGGCTGGGTGGAAGCGCAGTGTCAGGTAGTGGAGAGCTGTGTGGAAGTGCAGTATCAGGTATTGAGGAGCTGGGTGGAAGCGCAGTATCAGGTAGTGGGGAGCTGCGTGGAAGCACAGTATCAGGTAGTGGGGAGCTGGGTGGAAGCGCAGTGTCAGGTAGTGGGGGCTGGGTGGAAGCACAGTGTCAGGTAGTGAGGCTGGGTGGAAGCGCAGTATCAGGGGTACTGGGGAGCTGGGTGGAAGCGTAGTGTCGGGTAGTAGGGGGCTGGGTGGAAGCGCAGTGTCAGGTATTGGGGAGCTGGGTGGAAGCGCAGTGTCAGGTATTGGGGAGCTGGTTGGAAGCTCTGTGTCAGGTATTGAGGAACTGGGTGGAAGCGCAGTGTCAGGTAGTGGGGAGCTGGGTGGAAGCGCAGTTTCAAGTAGTAGGGGGCTGGGTGGAAGCGCAGTGTCAGGAAGTGGGCAGCTGGGTGGAAGCGCAGTGTCAGGTAGTGGGGAGCTGGGTGGAAGCGCAGTGTCCGGTAGAGGGGAGCTGGGTGGAAGCTCAGTATCAGGTATTGGGGAGCTGGGTGGAAGCGCAGTGTCAGGTATTGGGGAGCTGGGTGGAAGCTCTGTGTCAGGTACTGAGGAGCTGGGTGGAAGCGCAGTGTCAGGTAGTGGGGAGTTGGGTGGAAGCGCAGTTTCAAGTAGTAGGGGGCTGGGTGGTAGCGCAGTGTCAGGTAGTGGGTGGCTGGGTGGAAGCGTAGTTGGGAGCTGGGTGGAAGCACCATGTCAGTTATTTGGGAGCTGGGTGTCAGGTAGTGGGGGGCTGGGTGGAAGCGCAGTGTCAAGTAGTGGTGAGCTGGGTGGAAGCTCAGTATCAGGTGGGGGGGGGTGGGGGGCTGGGTGGAAGTGCAGTGTCAGGTATTGGGGAGCTGGGTGGTAGCGCAGTGTCAGGTAATGGGGAGCTGGGTGGACGCGCAGTGTCAGGTAGTGGGTGGCTGGGTGGAAGCGTAGTGGGGAGCTGGGTGGAAGCACCATGTTGGTTATTTGGGAGCTGGGTGTCAGGTAGTGGGAGGCTGGGTGGAAGCGCAGTGTCAGGTAGTGGGGAGCTGGGTGGAAGCTCAGTATCAGGTAGTGGGGGGCTGGGTGGAAGTGCAGTGTCAGGTAGTGGGGGGCTGGGTAAAAGCGCAGTGTCAGGTAGTGGGGAGCTGGGTGGAAGCGCAGTGTCAGGTAGTGGGGGGCTGGGTGGAAGCGCAGTGTCAGGTAGTGGGGAGCTGGGAGGAAGCGCAGTGTCAGGTAGTGGGGAGCATTTGGGAGCTGGGTGTCAGGTAGTGGGGGCTGGGTGGAAGTGCAGTGTCAGGTAGTGGGGAGCTGGATGGAAGCGCAGTGTCAGTTAGTGGGGAGCTGGGTGGAAGCGCAGTGTCAGGTAGTGGGGAGCTGGGTGGAAGCACCATGTCAGTTATTTGGGAGCTGGGTGTCAGGTAGTGGGGGCTGGGTGGAAGTGCAGTGTCAGGTAGTGGGGAGCTGGATGGAAGCGCTGTGTCAGTTAGTGGGGGGCTGGGTGGAAGCGCAGTGTCAGGTAGTGGGGAACTGGATGGAATTGGAAGCGCAGTGTCAGGTAGTAGGGGGCTGGGTGGAAGCGCAGAGTCAGGTAGTGGGGAACTGGGTGGAAGCGCAATGTCAGGTAGTGGGTGGCTGGATGGAAGCGCAGTGTCAGGTAGTGGAGAGCTGGGTGGAAGCGCAGTGTCAGGTAGTGGGGGCTGGGTGGAAGCGCAGTGTCAGGTAGTGGAGAGCTGTGTGGAAGTGCAGTATCAGGTATTGAGGAGCTGGGTGGAAGCGCAGTATCAGGTAGTGGGGAGCTGCGTGGAAGCTCAGTATCAGGTGGGGGGGGTGGGGGGCTGGGTGGAAGTGCAGTGTCAGGTATTGGGGAGCTGGGTGGTAGCGCAGTGTCAGGTAATGGGGAGCTGGGTGGACGCGCAGTGTCAGGTAGTGGGTGGCTGGGTGGAAGCGTAGTGGGGAGCTGGGTGGAAGCACCATGTTGGTTATTTGGGAGCTGGGTGTCAGGTAGTGGGAGGCTGGGTGGAAGCGCAGTGTCAGGTAGTGGGGAGCTGGGTGGAAGCTCAGTATCAGGTAGTGGGGGGCTGGGTGGGAAGTGCAGTGTCAGGTAGTGGGGGGCTGGGTAAAAGCGCAGTGTCAGGTAGTGGGGAGCTGGGTGGAAGCGCAGTGTCAGGTAGTGGGGGGCTGGGTGGAAGCGCAGTGTCAGGTAGTGGGGAGCTGGGAGGAAGCGCAGTGTCAGGTAGTGGGGAGCATTTGGGAGCTGGGTGTCAGGTAGTGGGGGCTGGGTGGAAGTGCAGTGTCAGGTAGTGGGGAGCTGGATGGAAGCGCAGTGTCAGTTAGTGGGGAGCTGGGTGGAAGCGCAGTGTCAGGTAGTGGGGAGCTGGGTGGAAGCACCATGTCAGTTATTTGGGAGCTGGGTGTCAGGTAGTGGGGGCTGGGTGGAAGTGCAGTGTCAGGTAGTGGGGAGCTGGATGGAAGCGCTGTGTCAGTTAGTGGGGGGCTGGGTGGAAGCGCAGTGTCAGGTAGTGGGGAACTGGATGGAATTGGAAGCGCAGTGTCAGGTAGTAGGGGGCTGGGTGGAAGCGCAGAGTCAGGTAGTGGGGAACTGGGTGGAAGCGCAATGTCAGGTAGTGGGTGGATGGATGGAAGCGCAGTGTCAGGTAGTGGAGAGCTGGGTGGAAGCGCAGTGTCAGGTAGTGGGGGCTGGGTGGAAGCGCAGTGTCAGGTAGTGGAGAGCTGTGTGGAAGTGCAGTATCAGGTATTGAGGAGCTGGGTGGAAGCGCAGTATCAGGTAGTGGGGAGCTGCGTGGAAGCACAGTATCAGGTAGTGGGGAGCTGGGTGGAAGCGCAGTGTCAGGTAGTGGGGGCTGGGTGGAAGCACAGTGTCAGGTAGTGAGGCTGGGTGGAAGCGCAGTATCAGGGGTACTGGGGAGCTGGGTGGAAGCGTAGTGTCGGGTAGTAGGGGGCTGGGTGGAAGCGCAGTGTCAGGTATTGGGGAGCTGGGTGGAAGCGCAGTGTCAGGTATTGGGGAGCTGGTTGGAAGCTCTGTGTCAGGTATTGAGGAACTGGGTGGAAGCGCAGTGTCAGGTAGTGGGGAGCTGGGTGGAAGCGCAGTTTCAAGTAGTAGGGGGCTGGGTGGAAGCGCAGTGTCAGGAAGTGGGCAGCTGGGTGGAAGCACAGTGTCAGGTAGTGGGGAGCTGGGTGGAAGCGCAGTGTCCGGTAGAGGGGAGCTGGGTGGAAGCTCAGTATCAGGTATTGGGGAGCTGGGTGGAAGCGCAGTGTCAGGTATTGGGGAGCTGGGTGGAAGCTCTGTGTCAGGTACTGAGGAGCTGGGTGGAAGCGCAGTGTCAGGTAGTGGGGAGTTGGGTGGAAGCGCAGTTTCAAGTAGTAGGGGGCTGGGTGGTAGCGCAGTGTCAGGTAGTGGGTGGCTGGGTGGAAGCGTAGTTGGGAGCTGGGTGGAAGCACCATGTCAGTTATTTGGGAGCTGGGTGTCAGGTAGTGGGGGGCTGGGTGGAAGCGCAGTGTCAAGTAGTGGTGAGCTGGGTGGAAGCTCAGTATCAGGTGGGGGGGGTGGGGGGCTGGGTGGAAGTGCAGTGTCAGGTATTGGGGAGCTGGGTGGTAGCGCAGTGTCAGGTAATGGGGAGCTGGGTGGACGCGCAGTGTCAGGTAGTGGGTGGCTGGGTGGAAGCGTAGTGGGGAGCTGGGTGGAAGCACCATGTTGGTTATTTGGGAGCTGGGTGTCAGGTAGTGGGAGGCTGGGTGGAAGCGCAGTGTCAGGTAGTGGGGAGCTGGGTGGAAGCTCAGTATCAGGTAGTGGGGGGCTGGGTGGAAGTGCAGTGTCAGGTAGTGGGGGGCTGGGTAAAAGCGCAGTGTCAGGTAGTGGGGAGCTGGGTGGAAGCGCAGTGTCAGGTAGTGGGGGGCTGGGTGGAAGCGCAGTGTCAGGTAGTGGGGAGCTGGGAGGAAGCGCAGTGTCAGGTAGTGGGGAGCATTTGGGAGCTGGGTGTCAGGTAGTGGGGGCTGGGTGGAAGTGCAGTGTCAGGTAGTGGGGAGCTGGATGGAAGCGCAGTGTCAGTTAGTGGGGAGCTGGGTGGAAGCGCAGTGTCAGGTAGTGGGGAGCTGGGTGGAAGCACCATGTCAGTTATTTGGGAGCTGGGTGTCAGGTAGTGGGGGCTGGGTGGAAGTGCAGTGTCAGGTAGTGGGGAGCTGGATGGAAGCGCTGTGTCAGTTAGTGGGGGGCTGGGTGGAAGCGCAGTGTCAGGTAGTGGGGAACTGGATGGAATTGGAAGCGCAGTGTCAGGTAGTAGGGGGCTGGGTGGAAGCGCAGAGTCAGGTAGTGGGGAACTGGGTGGAAGCGCAATGTCAGGTAGTGGGTGGCTGGATGGAAGCGCAGTGTCAGGTAGTGGGGAGCTGGGTGGAAGCGCAGTGTCAGGTAGTGGGTGGCTGGGTGGAAGCTCAGTATCAGGTAGTGGGGGACTGGGTGGAAGTGCAGTGTCAGGTAGTGGGGGGCTGGGTGGAAGCGCAGTGTCAGGTAGTAGGGGGCTGGGTGGAAGCGCAGTGTCAGGTAGTGGGTGGCTGGGTGGAAGCTCAGTATCAGGTAGTGGGGGACTGGGTGGAAGTGCAGTGTCAGGTAGTGGGGGGCTGGGTGGAAGCGCAGTGTCAGGTAGTAGGGGGCTGGGTGGAAGCGCAGTGTCAGGTAGTGGGAGGCTGGGTGGAAGCACTATGAAAAACAGTATATGTACAATCACCTCATTACAATAAGGGGTCCCCAGTTACTAGTGGACACGGGCTGAGTGGTAACATAATAACATTTAGGGGCTTCCTATTGTGTTACTAGTAAGGGTAATGAGGGCTCATTACCGGGGGAGTGCGGGGTATTGTCATGTTGCCCGCTTATTCCAGCGTCTGTGAGCTGCTGGGTGACTGATGCCATTACACAGAGTCTCGCCCCCTCCTGTACAGCGCCGTGCAGTAGTATATACTCGTGTGTACAGCCCCCTTTCGCCCTGGTATAGTAAGGCGCTGTGTGTACAGCCTCAGTCAGTCAGTGATAGACACTGAGGGGTGACCCGGAGCACCCGACAGCTGCTGCAGGTCTGTCCCCGGTGTCCCCCTCCCTCCATGTCCCCGGCTGGGAGGAGCTGCACACGCGGAAGCCCCGCTCCGTCCTAACTTCAGTTCATTGATGGGCGAGAAGCGGGTGTGAGAGCTGAGAGGATCGGGCAACAGGGACACTGACACCGGAGACCCCGAGCTGACCCCCAGAACTTCACCCGGAGCCCCGAGCAGTCGCTGGACATGTTCAGCAGGAGCTCCTGGAGGAGACATTCCGCCAGATCTGTGAGTCCGAGGGTATGGAGAGGGGGTAACTGTACCATGGAGAGGGGGTAACTGTGTACCATGGAGAGGGGGTAACTGTGTACAATGGAGAGGGGGTAACTGTGTACCATGGGGAGGAAGTAACTGTGTACCATGGGGAGGGGGTAACTGTGTACAATGGAAAGGGGGTAACTGTACCATGGAGAGGGGGTAACTGTGTACCATGGGGAGGGGGTAACTGTGTACCATGAGGAGGGGGTAACTACCATGGAGAGGGGGTAACTGTGTACCATGAGGAGGGGGTAACTGTACCATGGAGAGGGGATAACTGTACCATGGACAGGGGGTAACTGTGTTCCATGTAGAGGGGGTAACTGTGTACCATGGAGAAGGGGTAACTGTACCATGAGGAAGGGGTAACTGTGTACCATGAGAAGGGGGTAACTACCATGGAGAGGGGGTAACTGTGTACCATGAGGAGGGGGTAACTGTGTACCATGGGGAGGGGGGTAATTGTGTACGGGGAATAAGTAAGCCACGGGGAGGGGGGAGAACTGTGAACCATGGGGAGAGGGTTACTGTGTATCATGGGGGTAACTGTATCATGGGGAGGGGGGTAACTGTGTACCATTGGGAGGTGGGTAACTGTGTACCATGGAGAGGTGGTAACTGTGTACCATGGAGAGGGCGGGTAACTGTGGGGAGAGGGGTAACTGTGTACGGGGAGTAACTATACCATGAGGAGGGGGGGAGCACCATTGGTGGGGGGGGGGGTTGACTATATACCATGGGGAGTGGGGCAGCTCTGTACCACAGGGATGGAGGGGGGTGGGGGATTACTGTGTATCATGGGAATGGGGGGAACTGTGTACCATGAGGAGGGGGGGGGGGGTAACTGTGTACCATGGGAAGGGTGGTAACCGTGTACTATGGGGAGGAGGGTAACAGTGCACCCTAGGAAGGGGGGGTAACAGTATACCATGGGGAAGAGGGTAACAGTGTACCATTGGAAGGTGGGTAACTGTGTACTATGGGGAGAGGGGGGGGGAGTAACTGTGCACCATAGGAAGGCGGTATCTGTGTACCATGGTGGGGATAACTGTGTCATGGAGAGGAGGATAACTGTTGGGGTGAGAGGTAACTGTATACTATGGGGAGGGGGGTAACTGTGTACCATAGTAACTGTGTACTATGGGGAGGGGGTAACTGTGTACCATAGGAAGGTGGTAACTGTGTACCATGGTGGGGATAACTGTGTCATGGAGAGGGGGATAACTGTTGGGGTGAGAGATAACTGTGTCCCAGGGGATGGGGGTTTCTGTACCATGGGGAGGTGGATACTTGTGTACCAGGGAAAGGGCTGTAACTGTATACCATGGGGAGGAGGTAACTGTGTCTTGTAGGAAGGGGGTAACTATCATCAGAAAGGCTGCTATGTAACATGGGGAGAGGGGTAGCAGTGTACTAGGGAGGTTTCTGTGTACTGTACTATGGGCGGGGGTATCTGTGTTTCATGGAGAGGGGAGTAACAGTGTTGGGGAGAGGGGTAATTCTATAACATGTGGGCTGCTGTGTATATGAGGAGGGGGGTAACTGTGCAACATCTGTGCTGTTGTGTAAAATGGATAGGGGCGTAACTGTGTGATATGGGCTGGGTGATAACTGTTTAATATGGGTAACATAGGGAGATGGGTACCAATGTGAAACTGGGAAGTGGGGCTGATGTGGGACACTAACATTGGAAGGGGGCAGTTATGTAACTTGAGGAAGTTGCCACTGTGTAACTTGGGAAGGGGACTAATTGTGTATTGTGAAAATGGGTAACTGTGTAATAAGGAAAGGGGGACTGCATGGTCTATTCTGCTGAGACTTGTAGTTCCACAACATTTGGATTGACGTAGTTTTCCCAAGATGTTCTGCAACAGCTTATTCTTGTCTTTCAAGCTCTGACATCCGGAAACTGTGACCATAGAAGTACTTGCTCGTCATCACTTGTCACACTGTAACTCCATGTAAATCCTGCTACTTAATTCTCTGAGAGTGGCAGACAATCCATCCATGATCCAGGCAGTGTGAGGGAGCTGGGAGCTGCACCTGACTCCTGCCATAATGTCATTAGCTCAGAGTACAATACCCTGCTTCAATAATTCAACTGCTTCATTCAACATGCCATACGGATGTCCTTTCCTTTCAGACCTGTTGTAAATAACCCGACTGCTGCTTCTTTATGCAGCAGTTACACAAATAGTTTTAGATTATAAATGCAATGTTTCTCACTGAAAAGTATTGTGTCGTTAAAAATGCAAAACAAAATCTAGCAAAAGCCACAGTGGCGGAACAAGCAAGCGGTGGGCCCAGGTGCGAAAAAATGCTTTGGGCCCCCCCCCCCCATCCAAGTCCACCCCGGGGGCAGTGCGCGCCGTAGGCGCGCGCAAAAATACATAGTGGCGTGGCTTCGTGGGGAAGGGGTGTGGCCACAAAATAATACCAACACAGTAGTCTCCATTATTCAAATTACGCCGCACAGTAGCACCACTACACCAGGTAGAGACCCTTTTACACCTTACAGCGAACAGATTCCTCTTTTTACACATTACAGCAGACAGCGTGCCCTTTTTACACATAACGGCAGACAGCGTGCCCTTTTTACACATAACGGCAGACCGCGTGCCCTTGTTACACATAACGGCAGACCGCGTGCCCTTGTTACACATTACGGCAGACAGCGTGCCCTTTTTACACATTACGGTAGACAGCGTGCCCTTGTTACACATTACGGCAGACAGCGTGCCCTTGTTACACATTACGGCAGACAGCGTCCCCATTTTTACACATTACGGCAGGCAGATTCCTCCTTTTTACACATAGCAGCAGGCAGATTCCCCATTTTTACACACAGCGTCAGGCAGCCCCCCTTTTTTACACATTACGGCAGGCAGATTCCCCATTTTTACACATAGCGTCGGTCAGATTACCCCTTTTTACACATAACGGCAGACCGCGTGCCCTTGTTACACATTACGGCAGACAGCGTGCCCTTGTTACACATTACGGCAGACAGCGTCCCCATTTTTACACATTACGGCAGGCAGATTCCCCTTTTTACACATAGTGGCAGGCAGTCCCCCATTTTTACACATTGCGTCGGGCAGATTACCCCTTTTTACACATAGCGGCAGGCAGTCCCCCATTTTTACACATTGCGGCAGGTAGTCCCCCCTTTTTACACATTGCGGCAGGCAGTCCCCCCTTTTTACACATTGCGGCAGGTAGTCCCCCCTTTTTACACAGTGCGGCAGGCAGTCCCCCCTTTTTACACATTGCGGCAGGTAGTCCCCCCTTTTTACACAGTGCGGCAGGCAGTCCCCCCTTTTTACACAGTGCGGCAGGCAGTCCCCCCTTTTTACACAGTGCGGCAGGCAGTCCCCCCTTTTTACACATTGCGGCAGGTAGTCCCCCCTTTTTACACAGTGCGGCAGGCAGTCCCCCCTTTTTACACATTGCGGCAGGTAGTCCCCCCTTTTTACACATTGCGGCAGGCAGTCCCCCCTTTTTACACATTGCGGCAGGCAGTCCCCCCTTTTTACACATTGCGGCAGGTAGTCCCCCCTTTTTACACATTGCGGCAGGCAGTCCCCCCTTTTTACACAGTGCGGCAGGCAGTCCCCCCTTTTTACACATTGCGGCAGGTAGTCCCCCCTTTTTACACATTGCGGCAGGCAGGCGAAAGAAAGAAGGAAAGAAAAAGAAAGAAAGAAAGAAAGAAAGAAAGAAAGAAGAATTATACTTACCCTCAGGCTCCTCGGTGCAGCTGCGTCAGACGACGATTCCCGGGCAGTAGAGAATGAGGAGGAGGGAGCCGGAGGACGGAGCCGCAGCAGCGCTTTGTTACTGGTGGAGGCGCTGCTGCTGCTGCCCCTCTGCTTCCCTATAGGCTGTTCTCGGAAGACAGCCTATAGGGAAGCAGAGGAGCAGCAGCAGCAGCGCCTCCACCAGTAACAAAGCGCTGCTGCGGCTCCGTCCTCCGGCTCCCTCCTCCTTCCCCCGTCTGTACCGCTGCTCAGCTCCTATCTCCGGGCGGCTGTGCGCTGCGGGCAGCGGTTGCCTGCAGCGCACAGCGGCATGTAATGAGTCAGTTTGACTCATTACATGCTTGGGCCCCTGGACAAAGGCGGGCCCCAGTGCAGTGCACTGCCTGCACTGCCGGTAGTTCCGCCTCTGAAAAGCCATAATTCTACAGTGCAATTGTGCTGTTAACACAGAAGCCATTTAGACTTTTTACCTAGTCTAACTTGCACTATGGGGGTAATTCAGATCTGACTGCTACTGTGGGGGCGATCAGATCCGAACTGCGTATGCACCACAATGCGCCGGCGCGTCGGACGACTACAACGGGGTTCGCCGATCAGTGACAGGATGGTGTGCGAAGGATCCATTCGCACGGGCGTACGCAAGGTGATTGACAGGAGGAAGCCGTTTGTGGGTGGCAACTGACCTTTTCTCTGACGTCCTAGTGGATGCTGGGGACTCCGTAAGGACCATGGGGAATAGCGGCTCCACAGGAGACTGGGCACAGCTAAGAAAGATTTAGGACTACCTGGTGTGCACTGGCTCCTCCCACTATGACCCTCCTCCAGACTTCAGTTAGAATCCTGTGCCCGGCTGAGCTGGATGCACACTAGGGGCTCTCCTGAGCTCCTAGAGAGAAAGTATATTTTAGGTTTTTTATTTTACAGTGAGATCTGCTGGCAACAGACTCACTGCAGCGAGGGACTAAGGGGAGAAGAAGCGAACCTACCTAACTGGTGGTAGCTTGGGCTTCTTAGGCTACTGGACACCATTAACTCCAGAGGGATCGACCGCATGGAACCGGCCATTGGTGTTCGGTCCCGGAGCCGCGCCGCCGGCCCCCTTAGAGAGCCAGAAGCAAGAAGAATCCGGAAGATCGGCGGCAGAAGACATCAGTCTTCACCAAGGTAGCGCACAGCACTGCAGCTGTGCGCCATTGCTCCTCATACACACTTCACACTCCGGTCACTGAGGGTGCAGGGCGCTTGGGGGGGGGGCGCCCTGAGAAGCAATAAATACACCTTGGCTGGCAAATATATCACAATATATAGCCCCAGAGGCTATATATGTGATAATTACCCCTGCCAGAATCCATAAAAAAGCGGGAGAAAAGTCCGCCGAAAAAGGGGCGGAGCTATCTCCCTCAGCACACTGGCGCCATTTCTCCCTCACAGCTCCGCTGGAAGGAAGCTCCCTGGCTCTCCCCTGCAGTCTACACTACAGAAAAGGGTAAAAAAGAGAGGGGGGGCACTAAATTTAGGCGCAATATACATATAGCAGCTATAAGGGGATATAATTTAGTTAATCCCTGATTTATATAGCGCTCTGGTGTGTGCTGGCATACTCTCTCTCTGTCTCCCCAAAGGGCTTTGTGGGGTCCTGTCTTATGTCAGAGCATTCCCTGTGTGTGTGCGGTGTGTCGGTACGGCTGTGTCGACATGTTTGATGAGGAGACTTATGTGGAGGAGGAGCAGGTGCCTATAAATGTGTTGTCACCCACTGCGGGGCAGA
Organism: Pseudophryne corroboree; assembly: GCF_028390025.1. Taxonomy (NCBI): domain Eukaryota; kingdom Metazoa; phylum Chordata; class Amphibia; order Anura; family Myobatrachidae; genus Pseudophryne; species Pseudophryne corroboree. The sequence continues at coordinate 413,566,469 of NC_086452.1, read as the reverse complement.
CACCGGAGTGGATGGACTTGTGGAAGGAATTACGCGAAAGTGTCGACTCCTTACATAAAAAATTTGACGACATGCCAAATGCGGGGCAGCCGGCTTCTCAGCCCGTGCCTGCCCAGACGTCTCAAAAGTCATCAGGGGCTCTAAAACGCCCGCTACCTCAGATGGCAGACACAGATGTCGACACGGATACTGATACCAGTGTCGACGACGAAGAGACTAATGTAATGTCCAATAGGGCCACTCGTTATATGATTGAGGCAATGAAAAATGTTTTACACATTTCTGAGGTGACCCCAGGTACCACAAAAAAGGGTATTATGTTTGGGGAGAAAAAACTACCAGTAGTTTCTCTAACGTCCTAAGTGGATGCTGGGGACTCCGTAAGGACCATGGGGGATAGCGGCTCCGCAGGAGACTGGGCACAAAAGTAAAGCTTTTGAACTACCTGGTGTGCACTGGCTCCTCCCCCTATGACCCTCCTCCAAGCCTCAGTTAGATTTTTGTGCCCGAACGAGAAGGGTGCACACTAGGTGGCTCTCCTGAGCTGCTTAGTGAAAAGTTTAGTTTTAGGTTTTTTATGTTCAGTGAGACCTGCTGGCAACAGGCTCACTGCATCGAGGGACTAAGGGGAGAAGAAGCGAACTCACCTGCGTGCAGAGTGGATTGGGCTTCTTAGGCTACTGGACATTAGCTCCAGAGGGACCGATCACAGGCCCAGCCATGGATAGGTCCCAGAGCCGCGCCGCCGGCCCCCTTACAGAGCCAGAAGACAGAAGAGGTCCGGAAAATCGGCGGCAGAAGACGTCCTGTCTTCAACAAGGTAGCGCACAGCACTGCAGCTGTGCGCCATTGCTCTCAGCACACTTCACACTCCGGTCACTGAGGGTGCAGGGCGCTGGGGGGGGGCGCCCTGAGACGCAATAAAAACACCTTGGATGGCAAAAAAAAATGCATCACATATAGCTCCTGGGCTATATGGATGAATTTAACCCCTGCCAGAATACACAGAAAAACGGGAGATAAGGCCGCCGAGAATGGGGCGGAGCCTATCTCCTCAGCACACTGGCGCCATTTTCCCTCACAGCTCCGTTGGAGGGAAGCTCCCTGGCTCTCCCCTGCAGTCACTACACTACAGAAAGGGTTAAAAAAGAGAGGGGGGCACTAATTACGCGCAGTATTAAAAATACAGCAGCTATAAGGGGAAAAACACTTATATAAGGTTATCCCTGTATATATATAGCGCTCTGGTGTGTGCTGGCAAACTCTCCCTCTGTCTCCCCAAAGGGCTAGTGGGGTCCTGTCCTCTATCAGAGCATTCCCTGTGTGTGTGCTGTGTGTCGGTACGTTTGTGTCGACATGTATGAGGAGAAAAATGATGTGGAGACGGAGCAGATTGCCTGTAATAGTGATGTCACCCCCTAGGGGGTCGACACCTGAGTGGATGAACTGTTGAAAGGAATAACGTGACAGTGTCAGCTCTGTATAAAAGACAGTGGTTGACATGAGACAGCCGGCTACTCAGCTTGTGCCTGTACAGACGTCTCATAGGCCGTCAGGGGCTCTAAAGCGCCCGTTACCTCAGATGGCAGATATAGACGCCGACACGGATACTGACTCCAGTGTCGACGGTGAAGAGACAAATGTGACTTCCAGTAGGGCCACACGTTACATGATTGAGGCAATGAAAAATGTTTTACACATTTCTGATAATACGAGTACCACCAAAAAGGGGTATTATGTTCGGTGAGGAAAAACTACCTGTAGTTTTCCTGAATCTGAGAAATTAAATGAGGTGTGTGATGATGCGTGGGTTTCCCCCGATAACAACTGATAATTTCTAAAATGTTATTGGCATTATATCCTTTCCCGCCAGAGGTTAGGGTGCGTTGGGAAACACCCCCTAGGGTGGATAAAGCGCTCACACGCTTGTAAGAACAAGGGCTCTACCCTCTCCTGAGATGGCCGCCCTTAAGGATCCTGCTGATAGAAAGCAGGAGGGTATCCTAAAATGTATTTACACACATACTGGTGTTATACTGCGACCAGCAATCGCCTCAGCCTGGATGTGCAGTGCTGGGTTGGCGTGGTCGGATTCCCTGACTGAAAATATTGATACCCTAGATAGGGACAGTATATTATTGCCTATAGAGCATTTAAAAGATGCATTTCTATATATGCGTGATGCACAGCGGAATATTTGCCGACTGGCATCAAGTCTAAGTGCGTTGTCCATTTCTGCCAGTAGAGGGTTATGGACACGACAGTGGTCAGGTGATGCGGATTCCAAACGGCATTTGGAAGTATTGCCTTATTAAGGGGAGGAGTTATTTGGGGTCGGTCTTTCAGACCTGGTGGCCACGGCAACAGCTGGGAAATCCACGTTTGTACCCCAGGTCGCCTCTCAACATAAGAAGACGCCGTATTATCAGGCGCAGTCTTTTCGTGGGCAAGCGGGCAAAAGGTTCCTCATTTCTGCCCCGTGACAGAGGGAGAGGAAAAAGGCTGCAGAAATCAGCCAGTTCCCAGGAACAGAAGCCCTCTCCCGCCTCTGCCAAGGGGCTTTACAAGCAGAATCAGGCACGGTGGGGGCCCGTCTCAATGAATTTCAGCGCGCAGTGGGCTCACTCGCAAGTAGACCCCTGGATCCTTCAGGTGATATCTCAGGGGTACAAATTGGAATTCGAGACGTCTCCCCCTCGCCGTTTCCTAAAGTCGGCTTTACCGATGTCTCCTTCTGACAGGGAGGCAGTTTTGGAAGCCATTCACAAGCTGTATTCCCAGCAGGTGATAATCAAGGTACCCCTCCTGCAACAGGGAACGGGGTATTATTCCACACTGTTGTGGTACCGAAGCCGGACGGCTCGGTGAGACCGATTCTAAATCTAAAATCTTGAACACTTACATACGGAGGTTCAAATTCAAGATTGAGTCACTCAGAGCAGTGATTGCGAACCTGGAAGAAGGGGACTACATGATGTCTCGGGACATCAAGGATGCTTACCTTCATGTCCCAATTTACCCTTCTCACCAAGGGTACCTCAGGTTTATGGTACAGAACTGTCACTATCAGTTTCAGACGCTGCCGTATGGATGGTCCACGGCACCCCGGGTCTTTACCAAGGTAATGGCCGAAATGATGATACTCCTTCGAAGGAAGGGAATTTTAGTTATCCCTTACTTGGACGATTCCCTGATAAGGGTAAGATCCAGGGAACAGTTGGAGGTCAGTGTAGCACTATCTCAGGTAGTGTTGCGGCAGCACGATTGGATTCTCAATATTCCAAAATCGCAGCTGATTCCGACGACTCGTCTTCTGTTCCTAGGGATGATCCTGGACACAGTCCAGAAAAAGGTGTTTCTCCCGGAGGAGAAAGTCAGGGAGTTATCCGAGCTAGTCGGGAACCTCCTATAACCGAGCCAAGTCTCAGTACATCAATGAAATGGTTCTGGGAAAAATGGTGGCTTCCTACGAAGCAATCCCATTCGGCAGATTCCACGCGAGAACTTTCCAGTAGGACCTGCTGGACAAATGGTCCGGGTCGCATCTTCAGATGCATCAGCGGATAGCCCTGTCACCAAGCACAAGGGTGTCTCTCCTGTGGTGGTTGCAGAGTGCTCATCTTCTAGAGGGCCGCACATTCAGGACTGGGTCCTGGTGACCACGGATGCCAGCCTGCGAGGCTGGGGAGCAGTCACACAGGGAAGGATTTTCCAGAGCTTATGGTCAAGCCTGGAGACATCACTTCACATAAATATCCTGAAGCTAAGGGCCATTTACAATGCTCTAAGCCTAGCAAGACCCCTGCTTCAAGGTCACCCGGAGTTGATCCATTCGGACAACATCACGGCAGTCACCCACGTAAACAGACAGGGTGACACAAGAAGCAGGGGGGCAATGGCAGAAGCTGCAAGGATTCTTCGCTGGGCGGAAAATCATGTGATAGCACTGTCAGCAGTATTCATTCCGGGAGTGGACAACTGGGAAGCAGACTTCCTCAGCAGACACGACCTGCACCCGGGAGAGTGGGGACTTCACCCAGAAGTCTTCCACATGTTTATAAAACTCGACAAGTATTGCGCCAGGTCAAGGGACCCTCAGGCAATAGCTGTGGACGCTCTGGTAACACAGTGGGTGTACCAGTCAGTGTATGTGTTCCCTCCTCTGCCTCTCATACCCAAGGTACTGAGAATTATAAGATGGAGAGGAGTAAGCACTATATTCGTGGCTCCGGATTGGCCAAGAAGGACTTGGTAACCGGAACTTCAAGAGATGCTCACGGAGGATCCGTGGCCTCTACCTCTAAGAAGGGACCTGCTCCAGCAAGGACCCTGTCTGTTCCAAGACTTACCGCGGCTGCGTTTGACGGCATGGCGGTTGAACGCCGGATCCTGAAGGAGAAAGGCATTCCGGATGAAGTCATTCCTATCCTGATCAAAGCCAGGAAAGATATAACCGCAAAACATTATCACCGCATTTGGCGAAAATATGTTGCGTGGGGCGAGGCCAGTAAGGCCCCGACGGAGGAATTTTTCAACTAGGTCGATTCCTACATTTCCTGCAAATAGGAGTGTCTATGGGCCTGAAATGGGGGTCCATTAAGGTTCAAATTTCGGCCCTGTCAATTTTCTTCCAAAAAGAACTAGCTTCAGTCCCTGAAGTTCAGACGTTTGTGAAAGGGGTACTGTATATACAGCCTCCTTTTGTGCCTCCAGTGGCACCTTGGGATCTAAATGTAGTTTTTGGGTTCCAAAAGTCACATTGGTTTGAACCACTTAAATATGTGGAGTTAAAATATCTCACATGGAAAGTGGTCATGCTGTTGGCCCTGGCCTGGGCCAGGTGCGTGTCAGAATTGGCGGCTTTATCCTGTAAAAGCCCTCATCTGATTTTCCATTCGGACAGGGCGGAATTGAGGACTTGTCCTCAGTTTCTCCCTAAGGTGGTTTTCAGCGTTTCACCTGAATAAACCTATTGTGGTGCCTGCGGCTACTAGGGACTTGGAGGACTCCAAGTTGCTAGACGTTGTCAGAGCCCTGGAAATATAGGTTTCCAGGACGGCTGGAGTCAGAAAATCTGACTCGTTGTTTATTCTGTATGCACCCAACAAGCTGGGTGCTCCTGCTTCTAAGCAGACTATTGCTCGTTGGATTTGTAGTACAATTCAGCTTGCACATTCTGTGGCACGCCTGCCACAGCCAAAATCTGTAAAAGCCCATTCCACAAGGAAGGTGGGCTCATCTTGGGCGGCTGCCCGAGGGGTCTCGGCTTTACAACTTTGCAGAGCAGCTACTTGGTCAGGAGCAAATACGTTTGTAAAATTCTACAAATTTGATACCCTGGCTGAGGAGGACCTGGAGTTCTCTCATTTGGTGCTGCAGAGTCATCCGCACTCTCCCGCCCGTTTGGGAGCTTTGGTATAATCCCCATGGTCCTTACGGAGTCCCCAGCATCCACTTAGGACGTTAGAGAAAATAAGAATTTACTTACCGATAATTCTATTTCTCGTAGTCTGTAGTGGATGCTGGGCGCCCATCCCAAGTGCGGATTGTCTGCAATACTGGTACATAGTTATTGTTACCAAAAAAATCGGGTTATTGCTGTAGTGAGCCATCTTTTCTAGAGGCTCCTCTGTTATCATGCTGTTAACTGGGTTTAGATCACAAGTTATATGGTGTGATTGGTGTGGCTGGTATGAGTCTTACCCGGGATTCAAAATCCTTCCTTATTGTGTACGCTCGTCCGGGCACAGTATCCTAACTGAGGCTTGGAGGAGGGTCATAGGGGGAGGAGCCAGTGCACACCAGGTAGTTCAAAAGCTTTACTTTTGTGCCCAGTCTCCTGCGGAGCCGCTATCCCCCATGGTCCTTACGGAGTCCCCAGCATCCACTACGGACTACGAGAAATAGAATTATCGGTAAGTAAATTCTTATTTTTTCCCCCTTCTGAAGAATTGAATGAAGTGTGTGAACTAGCGTGGGCTTCCCCCGATAAAAAATTGGTAATTTAAAAAAAAAATTACTAATGGCGTACCCTTTCCCGCCAGAGGATAGGTCACGTTGGGAAACACCCCCTAGGGTGGATAAAGCACTTACGCGCTTATCAAAAAAGGTGGCACTGCCGTCCCAGGATACGGCCGCCCTAAACGAACCTGCTGACAGAAAGCAGGAGGCTCTCCAGAAAGCTATATATACACACACTGGTATTATACTGAGACCAGCTATTGCCTCAGCTTGGATGTGCAGTGCTGCAGCTGCATGGTCAGACTCCCTGTCAGAAAACATTGACACCCTAGACAGGGACACTATATTGCTAAACGTAGAGCATATTAAAGACGCTGTCTGTTACAGAAGAGATGCACAGAGGGATATTTGCCGGCTGGCATCAAAAATAAGTGCACTGTCCATTTGTGCCAGGAGAGGGTTATGGACCCGGCAGTGGACAGGTGATGCAGATTCTAAAAGGCACATGGAAGTTTTGCCTTATAAGTGTTAGGAGTTGTTCGGGGATGGTCTTTCGGACTTAGTGTCCACAGCAACAGCTGGGAAGACAGCATTTTTGCCACATGTCCCCTCACAACCAAAGAGAGCACCGTATTATCAGGTGCAGTCCTTTCGCCCCCAAAAGAGCAGACGGGGTAGAGGCGCGTCCTTTCTGCCCATAGGCAGAGGTAGGGGTAAAAAGCTGCAGCATACAGCCACTTCTCAGGAACAAAAGTCCTCCCCCGCTTCTTCTGCTAAGTCCGCCGCATGACGCTGGGGCTCAGCAGGCGGAGCCAGGTACGGTGGGGGGCCATCTCAAAAACTTCAGCAATCAGTGGGCTCGCTCACAGGTAGATCCCTGGATCCTTCAAGTGGTATCTCAGTGGTACAGGCTGGAATTCGAGACATCCCCTCCCCCGCCGTTTCCTCAAATCTGCCTTACCAACGACTCCTTCAGAAAGGGAGGCTGTGTTAGAGGCAATTCACAAGCTGTATTCCCAGCAGGTGATAGTCAAGGTGCCCCTACTTCAACAAGGACGGGGTTACTATTCCACAATGTTTGTGGTACCGAAACCGGACGGTTCGGTGAGACCCATTTTAAATTTGAAATCCTTGAACACATATTTAAGAAAATTCAAGTTCAAGATGGAATCGCTCAGGGCGGTTATTGCAAGCCTGGAAGAGGGAGATTACATGGTATCTCTGGACATCAAGGATGCTTACCTGCATGTCCCCATTTACCATCCTCACCAGGAGTACCTCAGATTTGTGGTACAGGATTGTCATTACCAATTCCAGATGTTGCCGTTCGGCCTGTCCACGGCACCGAGGGTATTTACCAAGGTAATGGCCGAAATGATGATACTCCTTCGGAAAAAGGGAGTTTTAATTATCCCATACTTGGACGATCTCCTGATAAGGGCGAGGTCCAGAGAGCAGTTGTTGGTCGGCGTAGCATTATCTCAGGAGGTGCTACACCAGCACGGTTGGATTCTGAATATTCCAAAGTCTCAGCTGGTTCCGGCGACACGTCTACTGTTCCTGGGGATGATTCTGGACACAGTCCAGAAAAAAGTGTTTCTCCCAGAGGAGAAAGCCAAGGAGCTGTCGTCTCTAGTGAGTGGCCTCCTGAAACCAAAACAGGTGTCGGTGCATCATTGCACGCGAGTCCTGGGAAAGATGGTAGCTTCCTACGAAGCGATTCCATTCGGCAGGTTCCATGCCAGAACCTTTCAGTGGGACCTGTTGGACCAATGGTCCGGATCGCATCTTCAAATGCATCGGTTGATAACCCTGTCTCCAAGGACCAGGGTGTCTCTGCTGTGGTGGCTGCAGAGTGCTCATCTCAGAGAGGGCCGCAGATTCGGCATACAGGACTGGGTCCTGGTGACCACGGATGCCAGCCTTCGGGGCTGGGGTGCAGTCACACGGGGAAGAAACTTCCAAGGACTTTGGTCAAGTCAGGAGACTTCCCTACACATAAATGTTCTGGAACTGAGGGCCATTTACAATGCCCTAAGTCAAGCAAAGCCCCTGCTTCAAAACCAGCCGGTTCTGATCCAGTCAGACAACATCACGGCAGTCGCCCATGTAAATCGACAGGGCGGCACAAGAAGCAGGACGGCGATGGCAGAAGCCACAAGGATTCTCCGATGGGCGGAAAATCACGTGTTAGCACTGTCAGCAGTGTTCATTCCGGGAGTGGACAACTGGGAAGCAGACTTCCTCAGCAGGCACGACCTCCACCCGGGAGAGTGGGGACTTCATCCAGAAGTCTTCCAACTGATTGTAAACCGTTGGGAAAAGCCACAGGTGGACATGATGGCGTCCCCCTTAAACAAAAAGCTATAAAAATATTGCGCCAGGTCAAGAGACCCTCAGGCGATAGCTGTGGACGCTCTAGTGACACCGTGGGTGTACCGGTCGGTTTATGTGTTCCCTCCTCTTCCTCTCATACCCAAGGTACTGAGGATAATAAAGAAAAGAGGAGTAAGAACTATTCTCATTGTTCCAGATTGGCCAAGAAGGTCTTGGTACCCGGAACTTCAAGAATTAATCTCAGAGGACCCATGGCCTCTGCCGCTCAGACAGGACCTGCTGCTGCAGGGGCCCTGTCTGTTCCAAGACTTACCGTGGCTGCGTTTGACGGCATGGCGGTTGAACACCGGATCCTAAAAGAAAAGGGTATTCCGGAGGAAGTCATTCCTACGCTTATTAAAGCTAGAAAAGATTTAACCGTACAACATTATCACCGCATATGGCGAAAATATGTTGCGTGGTGTGAGGCCAGGAAGGCCCCAACGGAGGAATTCCAGCTAGGTCGATTTCTGCACTTCCTACAGTCAGGGGTGACTATGGGCCTAAAACTAGGGTTCCATTAAGGTCCAGATTTCGGCTCTGTCGATTTTCTTCCAAAAAGAACTGGCTTCACTGCCTGAAGTTCAGACATTTGTCAAGGGAGTGCTGCATATTCAGTCTCCTTTTGTGCCTCCAGTGGCACCGTGGGACCTCAACGTGGTGTTGGGTTTCCTAAAGTCACATTGGTTTGAGCCACTCAAAACCGTGGATTTAAAATATCTCACGTGAAAAGTGGTCATGCTTTTGGCCTTGGCTTCGGCAAGGCGTGTGTCAGAATTGGCGGCTTTGTCATGTAAAAGCCCCTATTTGATTTTCCATATGGATAGGGCAGAATTGAGGACTCGTCCCCAGTTTCTTCCTAAGGTGGTATCGGCTTTTCACTTGAACCAACCTATCGTGGTGCCTGCGGCTACTAGGGACTTGGAGGACTGCAAGTTACTGGACGTAGTCAGGGCCTTGAAAATTTATGTTTCCAGGACGGCTGGAGTCAGGAAGACTGACTCGCTATTTATCCTGTATGCACCAAACAAGATGGGTGCTCCTGCTTCAAAGCAGACTATTGCTCGCTGGATTTGTAGCACAATTCAGCTTGCGCATTCTGTGGCTGGCCTGCCGCAGCCTAAATCTGTAAAAGCCCATTCCACGAGGAAAGTGGGCTCTTCTTGGGCGGCTGCCCGAGGGGTCTCGGCTTTACAACTTTGCCAAGCTGCAACTTGGTCAGGGGCAAACACGTTTGCAAAATTCTACAAATTTGATACCCTGGCTGAGGAGGACCTTGAGTTCTCTCATGCGGTGCTGCAGAGTCATCCGCACTCTCCCGCCCATTTGGGAGCTTTGGTATAATCCCCATGGTCCTTACGGAGTCCCCAGCATCCACTAGGACGTCAGAGAAAATAAGATTTTACTCACCGGTAAATCTATTTCTCGTAGTCCGTAGTGGATGCTGGGCGCCCGTCCCAAGTGCGGGCTGTCTGCAATACTTGTATATAGTTATTGTTAACTACAAGGGTTATTGTTGAGCCATCTTTTGAGAGGCTCTGTTGTGTTCATACTGTTAACTGGGTATATTATCACGAGTTATACGGTGTGATTGGTGTGGCTGGTATGAGTCTTACCCGGGATTCAAAATCCTTCCTTATTGTGTCAGCTCTTCCGGGCACAGTATCCTTACTGAAGTCTGGAGGAGGGTCATAGTGGGAGGAGCCAGTGCACACCAGGTAGTCCTAAATCTTTCTTAGCTGTGCCCAGTCTCCTGCGGAGCCGGTATTCCCCATGGTCCTTACGGAGTCCCCAGCATCCACTACGGACTACGAGAAATAGATTTACCGGTGAGTAAAATCTTATTTTTCAGGGAAAAAGGCAGGCGAGGGTGCCTGACGTCAGCTCCGGCCCTGATCAAGCAGGATTCAATTGCACTGGAGGAGTATGTCCTGGGCTGCGCAGAGACTGCACAAACTGATTTTGTGCAGCTCTGCTACACATGGGATCGCACACTTGCACAGTATAAATACACTCCCCCTGTAGGCGGCGACTATCTGATCGCAGGACCAGGGCCGTCTTAACAGCAGTGTGGGCCCCTGGGCACAGCAATACATTGGGGCCCCTACCCATCCTCCATGGGTGGGGGTGCTATCAGCAGCAGCTTTGATGTCCCGCAGGCGGTAGGGGGTGTTCTGTCTTCCGCTCAGCATGTAGGACCTGGAGCAGTAATTTCTGCTAATTACTCCTTTACTGCATAGACGGGGTGGGAGGGAGGGAGAACACTAAACTGTAGAAGGTGGCATTGGGCTGAGTGAAGGGGCCCAGGTACATGACTTCCAGGGTGGTAGGGGGTGTTTCTCTGACTTCCTAGTGGATGCTGGGAACTCCGTAAGGACCATGGGGATTAGCGGCTCCGCAGGAGACTGGGCACAAAAGTAAAAGCTTTAGGACTACCTGGTGTGCACTGGCTCCTCCCTCTATGACCCTCCTCCAAGCCTCAGTTAGATTTTTGTGCCCGGCCGAGAAGGGTGCACACTAGGGGCTCTCCTGAGCTTCTTAGTGAAAGTTTTAGTTTTAGGTTTTTTATTTTCAGTGAGACCTGCTGGCAGCAGGCTAACTGCATCGAGGGACTAAGGGGAGAAGAAGCGAACTCACCTGCGTGCAGAGTGGATTGGGCTTCTTAGGCTACTGGACACCATTAGCTCCAGAGGGACCGAACACAGGCCCAGCCTCGGAGCTCGGTCCCATAGCCGCGCCGCCGGCCCCCTTACAGAGCCAGAAACAAGAAGAGGTCCGGAAAAATCGGCGGCAGAAGACATCAGTCTTCAACAAGGTAGCGCACAGCACTGCAGCTGTGCGCCATTGTTACTCAGGCACACTTCACACTCCGGTCACTGAGGGTGCAGGGCGCTAGGGGGGGGCGCCCTGAGCAGCAATGTAAAACACCTTGGCTGGCATAAATACACCACATATAACCCCCAGGGCTATATGGATGTATTTTAACCCCTGCCAGAACTTACAAAAAAGCGGGAGAAAAGGCCGCCGAGAAGGGGGCGGAGCCTATCTCCTCAGCACACAGGCGCCATTTTCCATCACAGCTCCGCTGGAAGGACGTCTCCCTGACTCTCCCCTGCAGTCCTGCACTACAGAAAAGGGTAAAAAAGAGAGGGGGGGCACTAATTTGGCGCAGTTTTGATACTAACAGCAGCTATAAAAGGAAAAGCACATTTTATAGTGGTATTCCTGTTTATATATAGCGCTCTGGTGTGTGCTGGCATACTCTCCCTCTGTCTCCCCAAAGGGCTAGTGGGGTCCTGTCCTCTATCAGAGCATTCCCTGTGTGTGTGCGGTGTGTCGGTACGATTGTGTCGACATGTTTGAGGAGGAAAATGAGATGGAGGCGGAGCAATTGCCTATTATACAGTTGTCACCCCCTGGGGAGTCGACACCTGAGTGGATGATCTTATGGAAGGAATTGCGTGACAGTGTCAGCTCGTTACGACAGACAGTTGACGACATGAGACAGCCGGCTACTCAGCTTGTGCCTGTCCAAGGGTCTCAAACGCCATCAGGGGCTTTAAAACGCCCGTTACCTCAAATGGCAGACACAGACACGGATACTGACTCCAGTGTCGACGATGATGAGACAAACGTGACTTCCACTAGGGCCACACGTTACATGATTGAAGCAATTAAAAATGTATTGCATATCTCTGATAATACAAGTACCACTAAAAAGGGTATAATGTTTGGTGAGAAAAAACTACCTGTAGTTTTTCCTGTATCCGAGGAATTAAATGAAGTGTGTGACTGATAATTCCTAAAAGGTTATTGGCATCGTACCCTTTCCCGCCAGAGGATAGGGCACGTTGGGAAACACCCCCTAGAGTGGATAAAGCGCTCACACGTTTGTCAAAACAGGTAGCACTACCCTCTCCTGATACTGCCGCCCTAAAGGAACCTGTCGATAGAAAGCTGGAGAATATCCTAAAATGTATATACTCTCACACGGGTGTTATACTGCGACCAGCAATCGCCTCAGCCTGGATGTGCAGTGCGGGCCTGGCGTGGTCGGATTCCCTGACTGAAAATATTGATACCCTAGATAGGGACAGTATATTACTGACTATAGAGCATTTGAAGGATGCATTTCTACATATGCGTGATGCACAGAGGGATATTTGCCGACTGGCATCAAGAGTTAGCGCGCTGTCCATTTCTGCTAGAAGAGGTTTATGGACGCGGCAGTGGTCAGGTGATGCGGATTCTAAAAGGCACATGGAAGTATTGCCTTATAAGGGGGAGGAGTTATTTGGGGTAGGTCTATCAGACCTGGTAGCCATGGCAACTGCTGGAAAATCCACATTTTTACCCCAGGTAGCTTCTCAACCTAAGAAGACGCCGTATTATCAGGCGCAGTCCTTTCGGCCCCATAAGGGCAAGCGGGCAAAAGGCGCCTCATTTCTGCCCCGTGGCAGAGGGAGAGGAAAAAGGCTGCAACAAACAGCCAGTTCCCAGGAACAAAAGCCCTCTCCCGCCTCCGCAAAGTCCTCAGCATGACGCTGGGGCTTTACAAGCAGACACGGTGGGGGCCCGTCTCAAGAAGTTCAGTGCGCAGTGGGCCCACTCGCAAGTGGACCCCTGGATCCTTCAAGTGGTATCTCAGGGGTACAAATTGGAATTCGAGACGTCTCCCCCTCGCCGTTTTCTAAAGTCTGCTTTACCGACGTCTCCCTCAGACAGGGAGGCAGTATTGGAAGCCATTCACAAGCTGTATTCCCAGCAGGTGATAATCAAGGTACCCCTCCTACAACAGGGAAAGGTGTACTATTCCACACTATTTGTGGTACCGAAGCCGGACGGCTCGGTGAGACCAATTTTAAACCTAAAATCCTTGAACACTTACATACAAAGGTTCAAATTCAAGATGGAGTCACTCAGAGCAGTGATTGCAAACCTGGAAGACGGGGACTATATGGTGTCTCTGGACATCAAAGATGCTTACCTACATGTCCCAATTTGCCCTTCTCACCAAGGGTACCTCAGGTTTGTGGTACAGAACTGTCACTATCAGTTTCAGACGCTGCCGTTTGGATTGTCCACGGCACCCCGGGTCTTTACCAAGGTAATGGCCGAAATGATGATACTCCTTCGAAGGAAGGGAGTTTTAGTTATCCCTTACTTGGACGATCTCCTGATAAGGGCAAGATCCAGGGAACAGTTGGAAGTCGGGGTAGCACTATCTCAGATAGTGCTGCGCCAGCACGGTTGGATTCTCAATATTCCAAAATCTCAGCTGATCCCGACTACCCGACTCCTATTCCTAGGGATGATCCTGGACACAGTCCAGAAAAAGGTGTTTCTCCCGGAGGAGAAAGCCAGGGAGTTATCCGAACTAGTCAGAAATCTCCTAAAACCAGGCCAAGTCTCAGTGCATCAATGCACAAGGGTCCTGGGAAAGATGGTGGCTTCTTACGAAGCAATCCCATTCGGCAGATTCCACGCAAGAACCTTCCAGTGGGATCTGCTAGACAAATGGTCCGGGTCGCATCTTCAGATGCATCAGCGGATAATCTTGTCACCAAGGACAAGGGTGTCTCTCCTGTGGTGGTTGCAGAGTGCTCATCTTCTAGAGGGCCGCAGATTCGGCATTCAGGACTGGGTCCTGGTGACCACGGATGCCAGCCTGAGAGGCTGGGGAGCAGTCACACAGGGACGAAATTTCCAGGGCTTGTGGTCAAGCCTGGAGACATCACTTCACATAAATATCCTGGAGCTAAGGGCCATCTACAATGCTCTAAGCCTAGCAAGACCTCTGCTTCAAGGTCAGCCAGTGCTGATCCAGTCAGACAACATCACGGCAGTCGCCCACGTAAACAGACAGGGCGGCACAAGAAGCAGGAGGGCAATGACAGAAGTTGCAAGGATTCTTCGCTGGGCGGAAAATCATGTGATAGCACTGTCAGCAGTGTTCATTCCGGGAGTGGACAACTGGGAAGCAGACTTCCTCAGCAGACACGACCTCCATCCGGGGGAGTGGGGACTTCACCCAGAAGTCTTCCACATGATTGTGAACCGTTGGGAAAAACCAAAGGTGGACATGATGGCGTCCCGCCTCAACAAAAAACTGGACAGGTATTGCGCCAGGTCAAGGGACCCTCAGGCAATAGCTGTGGACGCTCTGGTAACACCGTGGGTGTACCAGTCAGTGTATGTGTTCCCTCCTCTGCCTCTCATACCCAAGGTACTGAGGATCATAAGAAGGAGAGGAGTAAGGACTATACTCGTGGCTCCGGATTGGCCAAGAAGGACTTGGTACCCGGAACTTCAAGAGATGCTCACAGAGGACCCGTGGCCTCTACCTCTAAGAAAGGACCTGCTTCAGCAGGGACCCTGTCTGTTCCAAGACTTACCGCGGCTGCGTTTGACGGCATGGCGGTTGAACGCCGGATCCTGAAGGAAAAAGGCATTCCGGATGAAGTCATCCCTACCCTGATCAAAGCCAGGAAGGATGCAACCGTGCAGCATTATCACCGTGTTTGGCGTAAATATGTTGCGTGGTGCGAGGCCAGGAAGGCCCCTACAGAGGAATTTAAACTGAGTCGTTTCCTACATTTCCTGCAAACAGGACTGTCTATGGGCCTAAAATTAGGGTCCATTAAGGTTAAAATTTCGGCCCTGTCGATTTTCTTCCAGAAAGAACTGGCTTCAGTTCCTGAAGTTCAGACGTTTGTCAAGGGGGTACTGCATATACAGCCTCCTTTTGTGCCTCCAGTGGCACCTTGGGATCTCAATGTAGTTTTGGGGTTCCTAAAATCACATTGGTTTGAACCACTCTCCACTGTGGACTTAAAATATCTCACTTGGAAAGTGGTAATGTTGTTAGCCCTGGCTTCAGCCAGGCGTGTCTCAGAATTGGCGGCTTTATCCTATTAAAGCCCTTACCTAATTTTTCATACGGACAGGGCAGAATTGAGGACTCGTCCTCAATTTCTCCCTAAGGTGGTTTCAGCATTTCACTTGAACCAGCCTATTGTGGTGCCTGCGGCTACTAGGGACTTGGAGGACTCCAAGTTTCTGGACGTAGTCAGGGCCCTGAAAATATATGTTTCCAGGACGGCTGGAGTCATGAAATCTGACTCGCTGTTTATCCTGTATGCACCCAACAAGCTGGGTGCTCCTGCTTCTAAGCAGACTATTGCTCGTTGGATTTGTAGTACAATTCAGCTTGCACATTCTGTGGCAGGCCTGCCACAGCCAAAATCTGTAAAAGCCCATTCCACAAGGAAGGTGGGCTCATCTTGGGCGGCTGCCCGAGGGGTCTCGGCTTTACAACTTTGCCGAGCAGCTACTTGGTCAGGGGCAAACACGTTTGCTAAATTCTACAAATTTGATACCCTGGCTGAGGAGGACCTGGAGTTCTCTCATTCGGTGCTGCAGAGTCATCCGCACTCTCCCGCCCGTTTGGGAGCTTTGGTATAATCCCCATGGTCCTTACGGAGTTCCCAGCATCCACTAGGACGTCAGAGAAAATAAGAATTTACTTACCGATAATTCTATTTCTCATAGTCCGTAGTGGATGCTGGGCGCCCATCCCAAGTGCGGATTGTCTGCAATACTTGTACATAGTTATTGTTACAAAAATCGGGTTATTATTGTTGTGAGCCATCTTTCAGAGGCTCCTCTGTTATCATGCTGTTGACTGGGTTCAGATCACAGGTTGTACGGTGTGATTGGTGTGGCTGGTATGAGTCTTACCCGGGATTCAAAATCCTTCCTTATTGTGTACGCTCGTCCGGGCACAGTATCCTAACTGAGGCTTGGAGGAGGGTCATAGGGGGAGGAGCCAGTGCACACCAGGTAGTCCTAAAGCTTTTACTTTTGTGCCCAGTCTCCTGCGGAGCCGCTAATCCCCATGGTCCTTACGGAGTTCCCAGCATCCACTACGGACTATGAGAAATAGAATTATCGGTAAGTAAATTCTTATTTTAATACATAAGGGAGGGGTCGATAGTGGAGTGGGCTTAATTTTCATCATTTTCTGGTGAGACAGCAGCTTGCTTGACTGCAGGTATCTGAAGTTCCTGGAAAAAGATTTCTTAGCTTTGAATGGGATAAAAAATTAGAGTGTCTTACCTGTCAGGAGGAACTGGGGACATGGGGATCAGAGTTCAGGAGCCAGAGCAATCCACCAACAAATATATAAAACTGCATATTAGGCGTGTGGAGCTTGAGCAGGGACCCGCTGCTTGAAGGCTGATATCTCTGGTTCTGGGCATAATAGAGACAAGCTGCAAGTGTCCACCAAAAGTGAAGAGTCCCAGCTTTTGAAATATACCCTCAAAAAAACTCTAACTCATACAGAGCCCGAGATATCTGGCTGGGAAGAGCAATTAACAGGCTTGGATGGGGACCACTGCTTTGAAGTCGGATATCTCTAGTTCCCTAGGGCCGATTTTAAAAAATCTGGTACCCCTGGAAACAGGGGACCCTCAGCTATCAGCCTAGGGCCCTTATACTCCTGGTGCCCTTGGGCAAGAGCCAATTGAGCCCATACGAAAAGACGGCCCTGCGCAGGACAGCAAAAAACACAGCCCAGCGATCAGATCTGAATTAGGCCCTATATCCGACAGGTTACCAAGAGTTTGGGAAATTTACACAAAATTAATGGAGAAAATGTAATAATTTTTTTTTTGCATAAGGTATAAACTGTGTCTCTAATTGGTTAATTATGCTCCATTCAAATGCTTATGTTCACAGATCACAGTGTGGAGACAGTTATGTATTTAGAGGGTCACTAGAAAGAGACTAATATAATGGTTTTAATGCATTAAGTCATGCAATGTGGCAGCCAGTAAGGTCTTAGCAAAAGGGTCTGTTCATGGGTAATCTGTGCAATATGGCTGGTACTGAAATGAAAGAGCAGAATAAATATTCATTTCTTACACTGGATATATAGGCAGTTGATTACATTTAACAGTGAATTGATGATCTGTACTTTTGTCTTATTTGTAAACCATTACCCTATTCAGCAGTGTAACCCTACACTATTAAAGTGACACTTATTTGATGTAAAATTCACATTTCAGTGAGTGAATGGGCTGATTAGGAAAGATTCCTGCCAAACTCCCTGTATGATTTGATGGAACATGTAAGAATTGAAAATATCTGGCTGTGCACTGTTCAGTTATTTGCATTATTAAAGCGACTTTTAAAATGACTGTAAGTCATTGGTTTGTAAGAGCATGTATGCTAAATATGCTGCTCTATCGTTCTGGCTTCATTCATGTGTCTCTTTATCGGCTGTGATACATTATACCGGCAGTCGGGATGCCGATGGTCACATGACTGACACAGGCAGCCAAAAATGTAAATGCCGACAGAGGACGGGGTCATTATTTTGCCCCTCCACATCCCCCTACCTTAAACTGCCTGGGTGGTGTCTAGGGCTAAGTTTGGGGGGGGGGGGGGCAGCTAGTGCTAAGACAGTTAGGGTAGTGGTTAGGGCTAAGACTTGGGGGGGGGGTGGCTAGGGCTAACCCCCCGACCTCCTATCCCTAACTTCCTCTCCTCCCGGGCCAAACCGTCACCCGATACCTTCAAAATGTTGGCAGTCGATGTTCTGGTGTCGGGATTCCGGTGGCGGTCACCAGGATGCTATCGCTCTTTATCAATGCATTTCTGTTACCATGCATAGCTGTGTATTTTCGTTGCACTTGGATATGATACAGATCTGCATTTGATATAATAGTAAGCAGTGAACTGTTTGTGTATTATAGAACTACAACAATAGGCCCAACACACTGGCCGATGTGTGCGGCCGATATGAACATTCTCGTTCAGTAATGAACGAGAAATTGTTCATATGGCTCAGTGTGTAGGCACCAACGATGAACCATGCGCGGCCCCTCGGTCGTTCATCTTGGTGGCGGCTGGTTTATACATGCAAGCCAATATGGACAATATTGTCCATATTAGCATGCAGGGCTATGAGGCCGGGTGACGTCAGGGAGTGAAGAAACTTCACTCCCCCCCGTCACCCCCCCCTGCCACCAGGTTGGCCGTCGGCACCTCAGCGGAAAATGGCCAATGTGTAGGGCCCATAAGAGTAACTCAAGGTACAGAAGTCAGTGACCTGGGCAACCTATTAATTATACAAATATTTAAATATTTGAAATGCCTTTAATATTGTCAACCATATGTCTGTGTCCACTATTGGCATGTCGACAATTCAAACCTGTCAACCTTTTGTACCTGTCAACCATAAGCACTGACGGCCTTTCATAGGTCATCCTAATGACCATGTTGACTTAATGCATGTCGACCTTTAGGTGTCAACCTATTGACTGTTTAATTAGACACTAGATCTGTAGACTGCATACCTGCTAAGACCAGGGGGTAGATTTACTAAAGTTTCTATAATTGAAAAGTAGTGGTGTTGCCAATAGCAGCCAATCATTTCTAGCTGTCATTTCTCTATTGTATTCCAGAAAATGACAGGCAGGATTTGAGTGGTTGCTATGGGCAATACCACCTCCTGTCTGTTTTAGAAGCTATAGTAAATCTACCCCAAGTATTGAATTGGCATTATCAAATGATTGTTAATTTTCCCTGGCCTGCTCCTTTCTCTTAGCGGAGACCAAAGAACTGCACACAGAAACAGTTGTTTGATATGGCTTCTGTAAATCTGTAAAACATAACTCCAGCAAAAGCCAGTACTATGCAACCATCTATCGGGACGTGTCTGCGCAGACAGTATGAAGCTGCTACTACAAAGCAATACAATAGGAGCATGCAGAGGTGGCGTGTGATTATATTACACAAGAGGCAGGTCTATCACATCAGAAGCATGGTCACTCCCAATTCTCCTCCTTTATAAGTTTGCAGCACTTTTGCACAGAAGAATCCTGCAGACTGTGGGGCTAATTCAGATCTGATCGCTCGCTAGGTTTTTTTTTTGCAGTCCTGCGTTCGCATAGTCGCCACCCATACGGGAGTGTATTTTCGCTTTGCAAGTGTGCGATCGCATGTGTAGCAGAGCTGTACAAACAGATCTTGTGCAGTCTCTGAGTAGCCCAGGACTTACTCAGCCGCTGCGATCACTTCAGCCTGTCCGGGACCGGAATTGACGTCAGGAACCCGCCCTGCAAACGCTTGGACACGCCTGCGTTTTTCCAAACACTCTCATGAAAACGGTCAGTTGCCACCCACAAACACCTTCTTCCTGTCAATCTCCTTGCGAACGCCCGTGCGAATGGATCCTTCGCACAAACCCATCGCTGAGCGGCGATCTGCTTTGTATCCGTGCGAAGCGCCTGCTCAATGCGGTGCATACGCATGCGCAGTTTAGACCTGATCGCCCGCTGTATGAAAACGCAGCCTAGCGATCAGGTCTGAATTAGGCCCTGTGGGTTGTTCATGCATGGTGATACACAGGCTGTAAATGTATAGCAAAACATTCCACATTATCCATTGACAATGAAAAAAAAAAGCAGTTTTAGGGAGTGAAACAAATTTACGGGGGGGGATTCAGTTAAATGCACTGTAGAAGAGATTCAGAAGATGTGCAGTTGGGATGGTGTATGAACGTCGTCAGTGGTCCCCTTGCATCGTCTACATATCTTACGCTTTACAGGTGTGTAGGGAAATGCACAATGTATGGAAGGTTATGGCTAAAACCAAGTTGGAGAAAGGACCTCTGACATTACCAGGGGGAGGAGCAAGGCCCGAACAAGGTAGCCGAAGTGTACCTTCGCCGCGCTTCGGGCTCGGTGGCTCGCTTTGCTCCCCACTGGGTTACTAAAGAGAGTAGTTGGTGGCGTGGATTGTGAACTATCCCACCAGCCTGGCTCCTCCCCCTGACATCAGAGGTTCTTTCTCCAACTTGGTTCTAGCATATACCGTGTATGAAAGGGAGATCTTCTCTTTGCATGTTGCCTGTACGTCAGGCTGAAACATGTAAGCGCCTTTAGTCCGGTCGGAGAAAGAGCACTATATAAATAAAATTATTATTATTGTTATTATTATTATTGTTATTTTCTCTAACGTCCTAGTGGATGCTGGGAACTCCGAAAGGACCATGGGGAATAGCGGCTCCGCAGGAGACTGGGCACAACTAAAAGAAAGCTTTTAGACTACCTGGTGTGCACTGGCTCCTCCACTATGACCCTCCTCCAAGCCTCAGTTAGATTTCTGTGCCCGGCCGAGCTGGATGCACACTAGGGGCTCTCCTGAGCTCCTAGAAAGAAAGTTTATTTTAGGTTTTTTATTTTACAGCGAGACCTGCTGGCAACAGGCTCACTGCATCGAGGGACTAAGGGGAGAAGAAGCGAACCTACCTGCTTGCAGCTAGCTTGGGCTTCTTAGGCTACTGGACACCATTAGCTCCAGAGGGACCGACCGCATGGAACTGGCCTTGGTGTTCGTTCCCGGAGCCGCGCCGCCGTCCCCCTTGCAGAGCCAGAAGCAAGAAGAGGTCCGGAAAATCGTCGGCAGAAGACATCAGTCTTCACCAAGGTAGCGCACAGCACTGCAGCTGTGCACCATTGCTCCTCATGCACACTTCACACTCCGGTCACTGAGGGTGCAGGGCGCTGGGGGGGGGGGGCGCCCTGAGCAGCAATAAAAACACCTTGGCTGGCAAATATATCACAATATATAGCCCCAGAGGCTATATATGTGATAAATACCCCTGCCAGAATCCATAAAAAAGCGGGAGAAAAGTCCGCGAAAAAGGGGCGGAGCTATCTCCCTCAGCACACTGGCGCCATTTTCTCTTCACAGTGCAGCTGGAAGACAGCTCCCCAGGCTCTCCCCTGTAGTTTGCAGGCTCAAAGGGTTAAAAAGAGAGGGGGGGCACTAAATTTAGGCGCAATATTGTATATACAAGCAGCTATTGGGAAAAATTCACTCAATATAGTGTTAATCCCTAAATTATATAGCGCTCTGGTGTGTGCTGGCATACTCTCTCTCTGTCTCCCCAAAGGGCTGTGTGGGGTCCTGTCCTCAGTCAGAGCATTCCCTGTGTGTGTGCGGTGTGTCGGTACGGCTGGTTCGACACGTTTGATGAGGAGGCTTATGTGATGGCAGAGCAGATGCCGATAAATGTGATGTCGCCCCCTGTGGGGCCGACACCAGAGTGGATGGATAGGTGAAAGGTATAAACCGACAGTTTCAACTCCTTACATAAAAGGCTGGATGACGTAACAGCTATGGGACAGCCGGCTTCTCAGCCCGCGCCTGCCCAGGCGTCTCAAAGGCCATCAGGGGCTCAAAAACGCCCGCTCCCTCAGATGGCAGACACAGATGTCGACACGGAGTCTGACTCCAGTGTCGACGAGGTTGAGACATATACACAATCCACTAGGAACATCCGTTACATGATCCCGGCAATAAAAAATGTGTTACACATTTCTGCCATTAACCCAAGTACCACTAAAAAAGGGTTTTATGTTTGGGGAGAAAAAGCAGGCAGTGTTTTGTTCCCCCATCAAATGAGTGAATGAAGTGTGAAAAAGCGTGGGTTCCCCCGATAAGAAACTGGTAATTTCTAAAAAGTTACTGATGGCGTACCCTTTCCCGCCAGAGGATAAGTTACGCTGGGAGATATCCCCTAGGGTGGATAAGGCGCTCACACGTTTGTCAAAAAAGGTGGCACTGCCGTCTTAGGATACGGCCACTTTGAAAGTACCTGCTGATAAAAAGCAGGAGGCTATCCTGAAGTCTGTATTTACACACTCAGGTACTAGACTGAGACCTGCAGATAGTGCTGCTGCAGCGTGGTCTGTAACCCTGTCAAACAGGGATACTATTTGGCGAACATAAGACGTCGTCTTATATATGAGGGATGCACAGAGGGATATTTTGCCGGCTGGCATCCAGAATTAATGCAATGTCCATTCTGTCAGGATGGTATTAGAGACCCGACACTGGACAGGTGATGCTGACTTTAAAAGGCACATAGAGCCTTGTAAGGGTGAGGAATTGTTTGGGGATGGTCTCTGGGACCTCGTATCCACAGCAACAGCTGGGAAGAAATTTTTTTACCTCAGGTTTCCTCACAGCCTAAGAAAGCACTGTATTATCAGGTACAGTCCTTTCGGCTTCAGAAAAGCAAGCGGGTCAAAGGCGCTTCCTTTCTGCACAGAGAGACGAGGGAAGAGGGAAAAAGCTGCACCAGTCAGCCAGTTCCCAGAATCAAAATTCTTCCCCCACTTCCTCTGAGTCCACCGCATGACGCGGGGGCTCCACAGGCGTAGCCAGGTACGGTGGGGGGCCGCCTCAAAAATTTCAGCGATCAGTGGGCTCGCTCACAGGTGGATCCCTGGATCCTTCAAGTAGTATCTCAGGGGTACAAGCTGGAATTCGAGGCGTTTCCCCCCCGCCGTTTCCTCAAATCTGCCTTGCCGACAACTCCCTCAGGCAGGGAGGCTGTGCTAGAGGCAATTCACACGCTGTATTCCCAGCAGGTGATAGTCAAGGTGCCCCTACTTAAACAAGGACGGGGTTACTATTCCACACTGTTTGTGGTACCGAAACCGGACGGTTCGGTGAGACCCATTTTAAATTTGAAATCCTTGAACACATACATAAAAAAATTCAAGTTCAAGATGGAATCGCTCAGGGCGGTTATTGCAAGCCTGGAGGTGGGGGATTACATGGTATCCCTGGACATCAAGGATGCTTACCTACATGTCCCCATTTACCGTCCTCACCAGGAGTACCTCAGATTTGGGGTACAGGTTTGCCATTACCAATTCCAAACACTGCCGTTTGGACTGTCCACGGCACCGAGGGTCTTTACCAAGGTAATGGCAGAAATGATGATACTCCTTCGAAAAAAGGGAGTTTTAATTATCCCGTACTTGGACGATCTCCTTATAAAGGCGAGGTCCAAGGAGCAGTTGTTGGTCGGAGTAGCACTATCTCGGGAAGTGCTACAACAGCACGGATGGATTCTATACATTCCAAAGTCACAGCTGGTTCCTACCACACGCCTACTGTTCCTGGGGATGGTTCTGGACACAGAACAGAAAAAAGTGTTTCTCCCGCAGGAGAAAGCCAAGGAGCTGTCATCTCTAGTCAGAGACCTCCTGAACCCAAAACAGGTATCGGTGCATCACTGCACACGAGTCCTGGGAAAAATGGTAGCTTCTTACGAAGCAAAATTCCATTCGGCAGGTTCCATGCAAGAACCTTTCAGTGGGACCTCTTGGACAAGTGGTCGGGATCGCATCTTCAGATGCATCGGCTGATAACCCTGTCTCCAAGGACCAGGGTATCTCTACTGTGGTGGCTGCAGAGTGCTCATCTTCAAGAGGGCCGCAGATTCGGCATACAGGACTGGGTCCTGGTAACCACGGATGCCAGCCTTCGAGGCTGGGGGGCAGTCACACAGGGAAGAAATTTCCAAGGACTTTGGTCAAGTCAGGAGTCGTCCCTACACATAAATATTCTGGAACTGAGGGCCATTTACAATGCCCTAAGTCTGGCAAGGCCTCTGCTTCAAAACCAGCCGGTACTGATCCAATCAGACAACATCACGGCAGTCGCCCATGTAAATCGACAGGGCGGCACAAGAAGCAGGATGGCGATGGCAGAAGCCACAAGGATTCTCCGATGGGCGGAAAATCACGTCTTAGCACTGTCAGCAGTGTTCATTCCGGGAGTGGACAACTGGGAAGCAGACTTCCTCAGCAGACGCGACCTACACCCGGGAGAGTGGGGACTTCATCCAGAAGTCTTCCAACTGTTGGTAAACCGTTGGGAAAGGCCACAGGTGGACATGATGGCGTCCCGCCTAAACAAAAAACTAGATATTGCGCCAGGTCAAGGGACCCTCAGGCAATAGCTGTGGACGCTCTAGTGACACCGTGGGTGTACCAGTCGGTTTATGTATTCCCTCCTCTGCCTCTCATACCAAAGGTACTGAGAATAATAAGAAAACGAGGAGTAAGAACGATACTCGTGGTTCCGGATGGGCCAAGAAGAGCTTGGTACCCAGAACTTCAAGAAATGATATCAGAGGACCCATGGCCTCTACCGCTCAGACAGGATCTGCTACAGCAGGGGCCCTGTCTGTTCCAAGGCTTACCGCAGCTGCGTTTGACGGCATGGCGGTTGAATTCCGGATCCTAAAGGAAAAGGGCATTCCGGAGGAAGTCATTCCTACACGGATAAAAGCCAGGAAAGAAGTAACCGCAAACCATTATCACCGTATTTGGCGAAAATATGTTGCGTGGTGTGAGGCCAGGAAGGCCCCAACAGAGGAATTTCAGCTGGGTCGTTTTCTGCACTTCCTACAGTCAGGGGTGACTATGGGCCTAAACTTGAGTTCCATTAAGGTCCAGATTTCGGCTCTGTCGATTTTCTTCCAGAAAGAACTGGCTTCACTGCCTGGAGTTCAGACATTTGTAAAGGGAGTGCTATATATTCAGCCCCCTTTTGTGCCTCCTGTGGCACCTTGGGATCTCAACGTGGTGTTGAGTTTCTTAAAATCACATTGGTTTGAGCCACTTAAAACCGTGGATTTGAAATATCTCACGTGGAAAGTGGTCATGTTATTGGCCTTGGCTTCGCCAGGCGTGTGTCTGAATTGGCGGCTTTGTCATGTAAAAGCCCTTATCTGATTTTCCATATGGATAGGGCAGAATTGAGGACTCGTCCCCAGTTTCTCCCTAAGGTGGTATCAGCTTTTCACTTGAACCAACCTATTGTAGTGCCTGCGGCTACTAGGGACTTGGAAGATTCCAAGTTACTGGACGTAGTCAGGGCCTTAAAAATGTATATTTCCAGGACGGCTGGAGTCAGGAAAACTGACTCGCTTTTTATCCTGTAGGCACCCAACAAAATAGGTGCTCCTGCTTCTAAGCAGACTATTGCTCGCTGAATTTGTAGCACAATTCAGCTGGAGCATTCTGCGGCTGGATTGCCGCATCCTAAATCAGTAAAAGCCCATTCCACGAGGAAAGTGGGCTCATTTTGGGCGGCTGCCCGAGGGGTCTCGGCTTTACAACTTTGCCGAGCTGCAACTTGGTCAGGGGCAAACACGTTTGCTAAATTCTACAAATTTGATACCCTGGCTGAGGAGGACCTTGAGTTCTCTCATTCGGTGCTGCAGAGTCATCCGCACTCTCCCGCCCGTTTGGGAGCTTTGGTATAATCCCCATGGTCCTTTCGGAGTTCCCAGCATCCACTAGGACGTTAGAGAAAATAAGATTTTACTCACCGGTAAATCTATTTCTCGTAGTCCGTAGTGGATGCTGGGCGCCCATCCCAAGTGCGGATTGTCTGCAATACTTGTACATAGTTATTGTTAACTAAAGGGTTATTGTTATGAGCCATCTGTTGAGAGGCTCAGTTATGTTTCATACTGTTAACTGGATATGGTATCACAAGTTATACGGTGTGATTGGTGTGGCTGGTATGAGTCTTACCCGGGATTCAAAATCCTTCCTTATTGTGTCAGCTCTTCCGGGCACAGTATCCTAACTGAGGCTTGGAGGAGGGTCATAGTGGGAGGAGCCAGTGCACACCAGGTAGTCTAATAGCTTTCTTTTAGTTGTGCCCAGTCTCCTGCGGAGCCGCTATTCCCCATGGTCCTTTTGGAGTTCCCAGCATCCACTACGGACTACGAGAAATAGATTTACCGGTGAGTAAAATCTTATTATTATTATTATTATAAGATCGCATGTAATTGAAATAACCTCTTAATGTATATTTTAAAGTTAATGTCTGCAGGCTTCATTAAATCTATCTTGTTGCAAATCACATTCACACATGATGGAACTAAGGGGGGGTTTAATTGTCTGCAAAATCTTGTTTCCTTGATAAAAACGGGTCTTTTATCATAAATCGCGAAAAAGCCGCTATTCTATTGTCCACCAAAAATTACCGGCGATAATTCTTTATAGGTTTAAAGTGAATTTCTTTTCACCACCTCCTGAGCAGGTGAAAGTTGTGGAAAATCCCTATTTTAAGGTATTAATCATTCTTCAAAGGAAGAGAAGTATTAGTACTCGAGGACATACACTGAAACTGGAGGGGGGAGGTTCAGGGGAAATTTAAGGAAAAATGATTTCACAGAAAGGGTAGTGGATAAGTGGAATAGCCTCCCATCAGAGGTGGTAGAGGCTAATAGGCCCTACACATTTGACGATTGGCCACCGAGGTGCCCGACGCCCGATACGGCCGACGGGCGACCCGGCGGCGAGGGGGCAGTGACGGGGGGAGTGAAGTTTCTTCACTCCCCCCGTCACCCGGCTCCGTAGACTTGCAGGCAAATATGGACGATCTCGTCCATATTGGCCTGCATGCACAGCCGACATGGCACCAGCGATGAACGAGCGCGGGGCCGCGCATCGTTCATCGCTGGTGCCTCCACACTGCACGATATGAACGTTATCTCGTTCATTAATGAACGAGATCGTTCATATCGTGCAGTGATGTCGCCCAGTGTGTAGGGCCCATAAGACTGTAGAGCAATTTAAACATGCTTGGGATAGACATATGAATATCCTTACAAAGAATTAAGGTTCAAAAAGGGTTGAGATTACCTAAAGGATTAAAAAAAATGGGCAGACTAGATGGACCAAGTGGTTCTTATCTGCCGTCAAATTCTATGTTTCTATGTTTCTATGTAATGTTGGGATTTTTTCAGAAACCCCTTAATGACTAATTAGGCACTTAGAAGTTTTTCATTATTTTTAATTGCCCAATAATGACATGTCATTTTTGGAGTGAAAGTGCAAAATGACTGAAATTTGGGTAGAAGCGATGGGACTGGTATATTGGGGTGCTATATGAGTGGGACAAGCGTTTTTAGGCTGCAGATGGAAGTAGGAATGGAAATGGAAGTTTTTTTAAAAGTGGCTTAAAAAAACCAAGATATATACTTATACCCATTTTATGTACCCCTAATTTAATCTGAGCACTTATTTTGTTGAAGAACACTTTTGGGGGTAAATTTACTAAGGTGGGAGATTTTTTTAACTGGTGATGTTGCCCATAGCAACCAATCAGATTATATCTATTATCTGCTAAAAGCAGCTAGATAAATGGTAAGTAGAATCTGATTGGTTGCCATTGGCAACATCTCCAGTTCTAAAAATCTCCCACCTTAGTAAATTTACCCCTTGGTTTCTATAATTTTTCACTGCTTTTTTTTTTTTTGGATGCATATAACAGCCATTTGATAAAATTGGAGTACCCTAGATACTTTTATTGTAACCTCTAATTTATTGTTATCCTGTATTATTTTGCCCTTTTTTGGGGTACAGGCAGATTTCCCCATTTTAACCTACACTTAAGAATTATTGTGCTAATCCTGTTTTCGCACATGTGAAATTGGATAAATAAAAAATGGCAAAAAGATGTTTTTGCAGCACTTTTTGAGCAATATGCGCAAACAGTTAAACTGCAATAACTTACCGCGTTTTCACGGACAATTGCATTCCCCCTAAGACTCATAATAATAATTTATTTATTTTGCCAACAGATTTTTTTTTTACTGTTTATGTCATACTGACAGTTAAATACACACTAGCCGATCCCCGCCAATGCCGGTATTGGTGGTGGCGGGAACCCGGCGGGGGGGTTGGCTTTGGCAAGTGCATGCACACTTGCCGATGCGGCTGGGACAGGCAGTGATGGTGGGGGTGGGGGGTGGCGACGGGGGGAACGAGGACCTCCCTCGTCTGTACATGTTCAGACGAGGGAGGGGGTCATTAACGATGTGCTGGAGCGCGCATCGTTAACGACATTGAGTGCACACACTGGACGAGATTGGGAATGATCTCTCTCAGATTGGCCCTTCTAAGCGAGATCTTTCACTTTCTCGTCTAGTGTGTATGGGGCTTTACATTTGCTATGGCTCCTGAGATGCAGGTTTCTGTATGGTACTTTCCCAACCTCTGATGAATGGGTTAATCTTTTCACCTACTTATACTTCTATTGTGAGAAGAACAATATTTTGCTCTAATTCCCTTCAGTTAAATCCTGATATTAGACGGCATAGTCTTGAAATAACATAGCAACGCCCAGCTACAGATATACTGTGGGGACTCAGAGCTTGGCAAGTGGACAGTGGACACACATGATTAATCTTTACACTCATTAACATAGTTTATAGTATTTCAGGTTAACCTTTTTGTGTATCAGTGTAATGCCGAGTGCTGGGTTAACTATTTCACTGGAAAAGTTGCAGGACACAGACATTATGGGGGTAATTCAGAGTTGATCGCAGCAGCACATTTGTTAGCAGTTGGACAAAACCATGGGGGTCATTCCGAGTTGTTCGCTCGCTAGCTACTTTTAGCAGCCGTGCAAACGCATAGTCGCCACCCACAGGGGAGTGTATTTTCGCTTTGCAAGTGTGCGAACGCGTGTGCCGCCGAGTGAGACGAAAAAGTTTTTTGCAGTTTCAGAGTAGCTCTGGACTTACTCAGCCCTTGCGATCACTTCAGCCTGTCCGGTCCCGGAATTGACGTCAGACACCCGCCCTGCAAATACTTGGACACGCCTGCATTTTTCCCAAAACTCCAAGAAATCTGTCAGTTGACACCCACAAACGCCATCTTCCTGTCAATCTCCTTCCGATCCTCTATGTACCTGTACAACGCACCCGCGCATTGCGGTGCATATGCATTCGCAGTTTTGCCGCTTTTTTACCTGATCGCTGCGCTGAGAAAATCGGCAGCAAGCTATCAACTCGGAATGACCCCCCATGTGCACTGCAGGGGGGGCAGATGTAACATGTGCAGAGAGAGCTAGATTTGGGTGGGTTATTTTGTTTCTGTGCAGTGTAAATACTCGCTGCATTATTTTTACACTGCAATTTAGATTTCAGTTTGAACACCCCCCACCCAAATCTAACTCTCTCTGCACATGTTACAACTGCCCCCCCCCCCCCTCCCCCTGCTGTGCACATGGTTTTGGCCAACTGCTAACAAATTTGCTGCTGCGATCAACTCTGAATTACCCCCATAGTTCTTGTCCTTTGTTGCAACTGTGGGTGTAGCCAAATCTTCAATGAATTCCCCCTTGGCATTTTGAGGGAACATACCCTTGGGGCATTGGTGTATCTATAATAGGGTGTGGATCATAGGGTCGACCACACTTAGGTCGACAGTCATTAGGTCGACCACTATTGGTCGACAGTGACTAGTTTGACACCTGAAATAGGTCGACACGGTCATTAGGTCCACATGAACAAGGTCGGTCTGGAAAAAGGTCGACATAAGTTTTTTTTTTTTGGTGTTGTTTTCTTCGTACAGTGACCGAGAACCCCAATTAGTGTACTGTTTCCCCTTGCATGGCTCGCTTCGCTCGCCATACTTCGGGCAAGGTGCCTCGCTCCACTACCATTGCGCTTGGCACAGGTTACTATTCCCAATTGTAATCCACAAGGATCGTAAAGTATGAAAAACTTCAAAAATGAAAAAAAAAAAACCCTGTGAAAAACTCGTCGACCTTTATCCATGTCGACCTAATGCATGTCAACCAATAGTGGTCGACCTAATGGCCGACATAGCACATCCTGCTCCCCATATTGTTTTTCTAACCTCTCTGGAATACATCAGCTGGCACTGCAGAACAGCAGAAATCACTGGGAAAATGACGCTGCTGCCATTTTCAAGGTGATTTGCGCATCCGCAATAGAAAAGTCTCTAGGAAGTTGGCAGTGTCGCTATGTTCCCAGAGATTTGCACATGCGCAGTAGATTCTGGCATAAATCCTGAGGCTACTGCACTGCCAGGGCAGAGGGGTCTGCGCGGAGCCTGCACATGCGAGCTCTCCTCTTTTATTCAGCCTTAGGGTTTAATTCAGTTAAGCGCAAGTAATAAAAAAGAAAAAGAAAAAGAGCAATTTGCACCTTGGCAAAGCCATGTTATACTGCAGGTGGGACAGATTTAAAATGTGCATGAAGATTTATATTTGGAAAGGGCGTGTCCTGGTTTAATTTGAACTTTTAAGGCAGGTACACACGGGGGGGGGGGGGGATGTGTGCTGCGTAATCTAGCACAGACCGCTCAGCACACATTTCTCCCCCGCGTGAGCGAGGGGACGACGATGCTCATTTCACCCAGCGGTGAAATGAGCAATGTGCTAGATTGTGCCTGCATGCAGGTCAATCTAGTACCGGCAATAGCGATGTGCGGGGCAGAACATCGCTACTGCTGGTGGGCATTCACACGGAAAGCTCCGTGCTTACTTCTAAGCAACTTAGTCAGGTTGTTTAGAATTTAAGCACGGCTCTTTCCATGTGTACCTCCCTTTTAGTGTAAAAACAAAAGCTGTCCAGTATTTCTTTGCTGTATACCAAGGCAGTCTCTCTTTCCTGCATGCTAAATAAATAAATACATTCGCACCCCCTTGTGTTACAACATGGCTTGTTCCTGGAGGAACTCTGAATGAGGCCCCTAATTTTTTACTTTTCTGCCACATACTCTTGTCCCAAAATCCCACTCTATAGATGGTTAGTAAAAACTAAGGGTTTTATCAAGCAGTGAAAAGAGTGTGGAGGTGGACTATTGGAGAGGTTTCCCATAGCAACCAATCAGGTTCTAGGCTCTTTATAAAGTACATTCTATAGACGGGCAACTTCACTGGCCCACTTCTCGTCTGTTTCACTGCTTGATACATCAACAACTAAGTAGCCAAAATGAAAAAGTAAATAAAATAAAGACACGATTGTACTGATGCTGTACATTATGGGTGTGGATCATTGGATTGACAGTGTCTAGGGCGACAATGTTTGGGTCGGCAGTCACTATGTGTGGGTCGACAGGGTTTGAAGGTCAACAGGGTTTCTAGGTCGACATGTTCTAGGTCGACAGGTCAAAAGGTCGACATGAGTTTTCATGGTTACTATTCCCAATCGTAGTCCGCGTGGATAGTTAAGTATGAAAAAGTTCAAAAAAAGAAAAAAAAAATTGAAAAACCCTGTCGACATTGAAAACATGTCGCCCTAGTGACTGTCGACCAATAGTGGTCGACCCAAACATTGTCGACCTAGACACTGTTGATCTTCAGACCGGATCCCGTCCTTATATAGTACTTTCCTAAGTAGTCTGTATATAAACTATAACCTTTGAGAAGAGATTCCATATGAGGTTCTTCTTCCCCCAAAATGAAACTTAAAAACTAAAGTGCTTTTCTTAATTTGGACAAATAAAGTTTTTCTTAACAGAAGTGTTTTTATTCATTTAGTGAATTTAGGGATCAGTAGCAGTGAACTCGCACCTGCTGCATTTACATATTAATCTGGATCCTGGATGGTCACAGGTCATTGCTTAGTTACACATTGATACTTTGACACTTTGTAGTGCCTTGAAATGGGACTCTGGAAGGGTTAATTACACAACCGCTTTTATTTACTCCTGAGAATCATCCCTGTTGTATAGGATGTTTAGCTTCCCATAGTGCCTTGCTGTGACTAGGAGACTGCTTCATTAGTATTGTAATGCAAATTTGTCAGAGGACTTTCACTTTACAAATGATACTCTCGTTGACTTTGTTTGACTTTCCACTATGTTACGTCCTCCTTTGGCCCAACACGGTGTGAAAGAAATTCAGATTAGAATGGAGTTTGTCAGTTTCACTACAGATTTGTCTTGGCAGGGTACTGTTTGCTGTCATGCTACAGGAACAAGTCTATCCCAAAAAGTATGTATCCTTGTGTAAGTTACCGGGCTAGACGTACGCTTGTCGTCATATCAAACGATCTGTGTTGTGTTAACCATACTCTTCTTTCTGTCAGATCTGATATTTTCTCTGAAGATGTCTCACTTTCTTGTGAAGTTGGCAGTGGCGCTATGTTCCCAGAGATTTGCACATGCGCAGTAGATTCTGGCATAAATCCTGAGGCTACTGCACTGCCAGGGCAGAGGGGTCTGCGCTGAGCCTGCACATGCGAGCTCTCCTCTTTTATTCAGCCTTAGGGTTTAATTCAGTTAAGCGCAAGTAATAAAAAAAAAAAGAGCAATTTGCACCTTGGCAAAACCATGTTATACTGCAGGTGGGACAGATTTAAAATGTGCAGGAAGATTTATATTTGGAAAGGGTGTGTTCTGGTTTAATTTGAACTTTTAAGGCAGGTACACAGGGGGGGAGATGTGTGCTGCGTAATCTAGCACGGACCGCTCAGCACACATCTCTCCCCTGCTCAGCACAGCGCAATGGGGAAGATGTATTAACCTGGAGAAGGCATAAGGAAGTGATAAACCAGTGATATGTGCAAGGTGATAAACGCACCAGCCAATCAGGTCCAATATGTAAATTAACAGTTAGAAGCTGATTGGCTTGTGTGTTTATCACCTTGCACATATCATTGGTTTATCACTTCCTTATGCCTTCTCCAGGTTTAATACATCTGCCCCAATATGTGCTGAGTGGTTTGGTTTGAAGGTCAACAGGGTTTCTAGGTCGACATGTTCTAGGTCGACAAGTCAAAATGTCGACGTGAGTTTTTCATGTTTTCTCTAACGTCCTAGTGGATGCTGGGGACTCCGTAAGGACCATGGGGAATAGACGGGCTCCGCAGGAGACAGGGCACTTTAAGAAAGAATTTGGATTCTGGTGTGTTCTGGCTCCTCCCTCTATGTCCCTCCTCCAGACCTCAGTTAGAATCTGTGCCCGGACGAGCTGGGTGCTACTTAGTGAGCTCTCCTGAGCTTGCTAAAAAGAAAGTATTTTGTTAGGTTTTTTATTTTCAGAGAGATCTGCTGGCAACAGGCTCTCTGCTACGTGGGACTGAGGGGAGAGAAGCAGCCCTACTCACTAAAGATAGGTCCTGCTTCTTAGGCTACTGGACACCATTAGCTCCAGAGGGATCGTACACATGATCGCACCCTTGGTCGTCCGATCCCGGAGCCGCGCCGCCGTCCCCCTCGCAGAGCCAGAAGACAGAAGCCGGTGACAGAAGCAAGAAGACTTCGAAATCGGCGGCAGAAAACTCCAGTCTTCATATGAGGTAGCGCACAGCACTGCAGCTGTGCGCCATTGCTCCCACACTAAACCCACATACTCCGGTCACTGTAGGGTGCAGGGCGCAGGGGGGGGGCGCCCTGGGCAGCAATTAGAGACCTCTTTTGGCAAAAGTTTGCATAATATACAGTTGGGCACTGTATATATGTATGAGCCCCCGCCAAAATTGTACATGAAAGCGGGACAGAAGCCCGCCGTCGAGGGGCGGGGCTTCTTCCTCAGCACTCACCAGCGCCATGTTTTTTCTCCACAGCACCGCTGAGAGGAAGCTCCCCAGTCTCTCCCCTGCAGTTACACGGTAGAAGAGGGTAAAAAGAGAGGGGGGGCACATAATTAGGCGCAAAAATCAATATAAATAGCAGCTACTGGGTTAACATTAAGTTACTGTGTTATTCCTGGGTTAATAGCGCTGGGGTGTGTGCTCTCTCTGTCTCTCCAAAGGGCCTTATGGGGGAATTGTCTTCAGATGAGCATTCCCTGAGTGTGTGGTGTGTCGGTACGTGTGTGTCGACATGTCTGAGGTAAAAGGCTCCCCTAAGGAGGAGATGGAGCAAATATGTGTGTGAGAGGGTGTCTCCGTCGAAAACGCCGACACCTGTTTGGATATGTGTAATTAAGTGCTAAGGTGAATTTATTGCACAAAAGATTAGAGAACAGACAGGAAATCTACCCATGTCTGTCCCTATGTCGCAGAGACCTTTAGAGTCTCTCAATGCTCACTATCCAAAATAATAGACACTGATATCGACACGGAGTTTGACTCCAGTGTCGACTAAGATAATGCAAAGTTACAGCCAAAATGGCAGAAAAGTATTCAATATATGATTATTGTAATAAAAGATGATTTGCATATCACTGATGACTCATCTGTCCCTGACACAAGGGTACACATGTTTAAGGGGAAGAAAGCTGAGGTAAATTTCCCTCCTCTCATGAGGAAAAAGAGCGTGAATCTCCAGACAAGAGACTGCAGTTTCCCACAAAGAATTCTCAGGCAGTATCCTTTCCCCACTAGGGCCAGGATATGATGGGAATCTTCCCCTAGGGTGTCACGTTTGCCCAAAAGGTAGCCCTGACGTAACAGCTATTCTCAGGGATCCTGCAGATAGCGTGCACATTCTGGTACACTACTCAGACCGGCGATTGTGTCGGCATGGGTTATAGCGCTGTGGCAGCGTGGACAGGTACCTTATCAGCAGAGATTGAGACCCTAGTATGTATATAGATATACATATGTATATATAGAGATATATATATATATATTAAAGATGCTGTCTTAAGAGATATGTATATATAAAACACTAGGTGATTCATCGCGCCCTACGGGCGCTCTTCACACCGTTGTAAGGGGCTACGCCCCTGTGGGCTGAGGGATGGTGGAGGGGATAGGAGGTGTTGGGCGTGTTGGAGTTGTGGGTGTATGTGGCAGGGGGATTGGGGAGGTTGCACTTGGTGGAGTTGTAGGCGTGGGGATAAGGGGTACGGTGGGCGACGGTGCCATGGCTAAGGGATGTCTGCATAGGGAGATTTGTGTAGGGTCGTGTGGTGTGTGCATGGGAGGGTGGGTGGTGAGTAGGTTAGGGGGATGTGGAAGTGTGTGTTGAGGTGCAAGGTGCAAGGTTTTTCTGAAAGGTGGTTGTTTGATATTGTGATTGGGTGGTAGATGGATGTGTTTGTGAGGCGTTGTGATGTAATTGTAGTGGCAGGGTTTGTTGTGTGTTGTCGTAGGTGTGGGAGGGTTGTGTTCATAGCTGTGAGGGTTACTGTTTGCAAAGTTGTTGGTGGGTGGGGGTTTAGGGAGTATGGTGAACTGTTGTTGTGGGATCTGGGGTGTGTTTGGAGGGTGCGTCTATTGTGTTTTTGTGGTAGCGGTGGGTGAATTGTTTATGTGTGTGGCAAGGTGAAGTGGATGTGATGTTAGGGTGTTTGTTGGGGGTAGAGGTGTGTTATGTTAGCAGATGTTGGAGTTAGAATTGGCGTATTAGTGGCTTTAGGCTATGGGGGTAGTCTTGTGGGGTAGCTGGTGTTTTAATGGTTTGACTGAATTAGTTGGGTGCAGAGGGAGGGCGGTGGGTGTGCGATAGGGTTAGGGTGGTGTGTGGCTGGATTGTGGAGGGTGTTGAAGGGAATGTGTGTGGTGGAGTGTTTTTTGTGAAGGGTACGTAGTTTGGCGTGTGGTTTTATGAAATGCTGTGGGTAAGGATTTATGGTCCTTGGGCAAGAGTGTGGAGAGGGGTCACTGCCTGTATATGTTTTTGCGTAGGGGTGAGGGATGGTGGTGGTGATAGGAGGTGTAGTGTGGGATGGAGTTGGGTGGCAGGGGGATGGGTGAGAGGTTTAAAGTTGGCATGGGTGGAGGAGGTCCACATAGGATGGGTGGTTGGATGGTGGAGGGTTTTTGTGGGAGGGGGGGGGGGGGTAAGGGCAGTGGAGGGTGCCTGCGTGTTGTTAAGAGTATGGAGGGTGAGTGTGTGCGTGGGGGGAGGAGTGGAGGGTGCGGCCGTGTTGTTAGGAGTGTGGAGGGTGAGTGTGTGCATGTGTAGGGGGGGAGGGGAAAGTGGAGGGTGTGGGCGTGTGGAGGGTGTGTGTGTGTGTGTGTGTAGGGGGGAGGGGAAAGTGAAGTGGAGGGTGCGGGCGTGTTGGTAGGAGTGTGGAGGGTGAGTGTGTGTGGTTGGGGGGAGGGGAAAGTGAAGTGGAGGGTGCGTGCATGTTGGTAGGAGTGTGGAGGGTGAGTGTGTGTGTGTGTTGGGGGAGGGGAAAGTGAAGTGGAGGGTGCGGGCGTGTTGGTAGGAGTGTGGAGGGTGAGTGTGTGCATGTGTAGGGGGGAGGGGAAAGT
This sequence comes from Pseudophryne corroboree, assembly GCF_028390025.1. Classification (NCBI taxonomy): domain Eukaryota; kingdom Metazoa; phylum Chordata; class Amphibia; order Anura; family Myobatrachidae; genus Pseudophryne; species Pseudophryne corroboree. The sequence goes on along the minus strand of NC_086452.1, from coordinate 413,530,330 downwards.
GGAGGGTGTGGGCGTGTGGAGGGTGTGTGTGTGTGTGTGTGTAGGGGGGAGGGGAAAGTGAAGTGGAGGGTGCGGGCGTGTTGGTTGGAGTGTGGAGGGTGAGTGTGTGTGTGTGTGTTGAGGGGAGGGGAAAGTGAAGTGGAGGATGCGTGCGTGTTGGTAGGAGTGTGGAGGGTGAGTGTGTGTGTGTTGGGGGGAGGGGAAAGTGAAGTGGAGGGTGCGTGCGTGTTGGTAGGAGTGTGGAGGGTGAGTGTGTTGGGGGGAGGGGAAAGTGAAGTGGAGGGTGCGTGCGTGTTGGTAGGAGTGTGGAGGGTGAGAGTGTGTGTGTGTTGGGGGGAGGGGAAAGTGAAGTGGAGGGTGCGTGCGTGTTGGTAGGATTGTGGAGGGTGAGAGTGTGTGTGTAGGGGGGGAGGGGAAAGTGAAGTGGAGGGTGCGTGCGCATTGTTAGAAGTGTGTGTGTAAGGTAGAAGTGGTTGCAGTGTATGTGGTGATAGGTGTTGGTATGTGTGGGGCCATGAGGCTGCTACTTGTTTCCCCCCTTGTGATGGACAGGGTGCGAGTGGGGCTTGGTGCAAGTGGTAGGATGGGTGATATGGTGGGCACGTCATACGCAAGTGGGTGAGTGGGGGCGCTGTCTGCACAACACGGGGTAACAGTAACACAGGCCATAGCTGTACATGCGGCATCACCCTGACAGCACGCCACACCTGACTCTGTACCAGCGCTATCTCTGTCGCTGTTGCTGGCTCGGACCCGACGACCCTGCTGGACGTTTGGAAACAGACAGATTCGTGGGGTCGGAGGCAGCAGCGGTGAGAGAGATAACGCTGGTACAGAGTCAGGTGCGGCGTGCTGTCAGGGTAATGCCGCATGTACAGCTATGGCCTGTGTTACCCCGTGTTGCGGACGGTGGGTCCCGGGCAGCGCGTCAGTGGCTGCATGTGGGAACAGGCGACAGGCTGGTGCAGAGGGAGGGGTGTGGGGTGCGGGTGTCAGTGGGCTCCCGGGCAGTGTGTCCCGTCTGTGGCATCGGTGGCTGGATGCTCTGCTCCCTCCACCGCCGGCTCCGATCCCTGCGGCACACAGCCGCAGCGGCGTCTGCTCCCCCGCACCGCCGGCTCCTATCCCCACGGCACACTGCCGCAGCGGCCTCTGCTCCCCCGCACCGCCGGCTCCGATCCCCGCGGCACACAGCCGCAGCGGCCTCTGCTCCCCCGCACCGCCGGCTCCGATCCCCGCGGCACACAGCCGCAGCGGCCTCTGCTCCCCCCGCACCGCCTGCTCCGATCCCCGCGGCACACAGCCGCAGCGGCCTCTGCTCCCTCACACCGCCGGCTCCGATCCCCGCGGCACACAGCCGCAGCGGCCTCTGCTCTCCCCACCACCGGCCCCGATCCCCGGGTCATACATCCGCAGCGGCCTCTGCTCCCCCCACCGCCGGCCAGTGTGTGCAGCGGTAGTGGGGAGGGGGGAACGGTGTGTGCGGCCGGGGTGTGGAGGGCGTTTAGTTGTGAGTGTGTGGCCGCGTCTGCAATCTTAAAGATGGTAGGGGGGTTAGCGGCGGCCTCGGTTGCGAGTGTGTGTCCCGCCGTGGTGGGGAAGGTGGGTGTTTGCAGGGGAAGGGTGGTGTGCGCCTGGCTAGGTGGCCATGCTTACCTGGCAGTGTGGGGCGTAAGTGCGCTGCTGGCTTGTGGCAGGGAATGGTGGGTGGAATCTCTGGCTGGTGCTCCCTTCTGCTATTGGTGTGTGTGCTGTGCTGACACTGGGACAGGGCAGGAGCTGCTAAGTCCGCCCAGGTCTGTGACTCCACCCAGCGTTAGAAATGCAGCCACAGAGTCACAGGGCTAATATATAGGAGATGTCCAAGGAGACATGAGTATACTGGGGCCTAGAGTCAAAGCTATGTCGATTTCTGCTTGACGTGTCCTGTAGAATATGCAATGGACAGATGATGCCGACTTAAGAGGCATATGGAAGGCTGAGGATTGTGTGGAGAAGGGTTCTCGGACCTGGTCTCCACAGCTATAGCTGGTAATTCTGATATTTTGCCTTATATTTCTGCACAGCCTAGGAAAGCACGACATTATAAAATGCAGCCTTTCGAATAAAGAAACAAGAAAGTCCGAGGTGCGTCCTTTCTTGCCAGAGGCGGGGGCAGAGGAAAGAAGCTGCACAACACAGCTAGTTCCCAGGAACAGAAGTCCTCCCCGGCCTCTACAAAAATCCACCGCATGTCGCTGGGGCTCCACAGGCGGAGCTAGGCCCGGTGGGGGCACGCCTTCGTAAGTTCAGCCACAAGTGGGTTCACTCCCTGTTAGATCCCTGGGCAATAGATATTGTGTCTCAGGGATACGAGCTGGACTTTGAGAAGATGCCCTCTCACCGACGGCCCTGCCGGCTTCCCCCCACGAGAGGGAAACAGTGTTAACTGCAATTCACAAATTGTATCTTCAACAGGTGGTGGTCAAGGTTCCCCTCCTTCAACAAGGAGGGGGTTATTATTCGACCATGTTGTAGTCCCGAAACCAGACGGTTCAGTCAGACCCATATTGAATTTAAAATCCCTGAACATATACCTGAAAAGGTTCAAGTTCAAGATGGAATCGCTAAGAGCGGTCATTGCAAGCCTGAAAGGGGGAGATTTTATGGTGACTCGGGACATAGAGGATGCATACCTCATGTCCCCATTTATCCACCTCATCAGGCGTACCTCAGAATTGCGATACGGGATTGTCATTACCAATTTCAGACGTTGCCGTTTGGTCTCTCGACGGCCTTGAGAATATTTGCCAAGGTAATGGCGGGAATGATGGTGCTCCTGCGGAAGCAAGGTGTCACTATTATCACGTACTTGGACGATCTCCTCATAAAAGCGAGATCAAGAGAGCAGTTGCTGAACAGCGTATCACTTTCTCTGGAAGAGTAACAGCAACACGGCTGGATTCTATATATTCCAAAGTCGCAGTTGGTTCCTACAGCTCATCTGCCTCTCCTAGGCATGATCCTAGACACAGACCAGAAAAGGGTTTATCTCCCGATAGAGAGAGCTCAGGAGCTCGTGACACTGGTCAGGAATCTATTAAAACCAAAACAGGTGTCAGTGCATCACTGCACTCGAGTCCTGGGAAGGAGGGTGGCATCATACGAGGCCATTCCCTTCGGCAGGTTCCATGCGAGGACCTTCCAATGGGACTTACTGGACAAGTGGTCCGGATCACATCTTCAGATTAATCACCCTATCCCCCAGGGCCAGGGTGTCTCTCCTGTGGTGGCTGCAGAGTGCTCACCTTCTCGAAGGTCGCAGATTCGGCATTCAGGACTGGGTCCTGGTGACCACGGATGCAAGCCTCCGAGGGTGGGGGGCAGTCACACAGGGAAGAAATTTCCAAGGGCTGTGGTCAAGGCAGGAGACTTGCCTTCACATCAATATCCTGGAACTAAGGGCCATATACAATGCCCTAAGTCAAGCGGAGACCCTGCTTCGCGACCAACTGGTTCTGATTCAGTCAGACAATATCACCGCAGTGGCTCATGTAAACCGCCAAGGTGGCACAAGGAGCAGGGTGGCGATGGTAAAAGCCACCAGAATTCTTCGCTGGGCGGAGAATCACGTAAGCGCACTGTCAGCAGTGTTTATTCCGGGAGTGGACAACTGGGAAGCAGACTTCCTCAGTAGGCACGACCTCCACCCGGGAGAGTGGGGACTTCATCAAGAAGTCTTCATGCAGATTGCAAGTCGGTGGGAACTGCCACAGGTGGACATGATGGCATCCCGCCTCAACAAAAAGCTGCAGAGATATTGCGCCAGGTCAAGAGACCCTCAGGCGATAGCTGTGGACGCACTGGTGACACCGTGGGTGTTCCCGTCGGTCTATGTATTTCCTCCTCTTCCTCTCATACCCAAGGTGCTGAGAATCATAAGGAAAAGAGGAGTGAGAACAATACTCTTTGTTCCGGATTGGCCAAGAAGGACTTGGTATCCAGATCTGCAAGAAATGCTCACAGAGGACCCGTGGCCTCTGCCTCTAAGACAGGACTTGTGCAACAGGGGCCCTGTCTGTTCCTAGACTTACCGCGGCTGCGTTTGACGGCATGGCGGTTGAACGCCGGATCCTAGCAGAAAAAGGCATTCCGGATGAGGTCATTCCTACGCTGATAGAGGCTAGGAAGGATGTGACGGCTCAACATTATCACCGTATATGGCGAAAATATGTTGCTTGGTGTGAGGCCAGGAATGCCACTACGGAGGAATTCCAGCTGGGCCGTTTTCCTTCACTTCCTACAGTCGGGAGTGACTTTGGGCCTGAAATTGGCTTCCATTAAGGTCCAGATTTCGTCCCTATCCATTTTCTTTCAAAAAGAACTGGCTTCTCTTCCTGAAGTTCAGACGTTGTAAAGGGAGTGCTGCATGTTCAGCCCCCTTTTGTGCCTCCAGTGGCACCTTGGGATCTTAACGTGGTGTTGAGTTTCCTGAAGTCACACTGGTTTGAGCCACTCAAAATCGTGGAGTTAAAATTTCTCACGTGGAAGGTGGTCATGCTATTAGCCTTGGCTTCAGCTAGGCGTGTGTCAGAATTAGCGGCTTTGTCACATAAAAGCCCCTATCTGGTTTTTCCATTTGGACAGGGCAGAATTTCGGACCCGTCCACAATTTCTGCCAAAAGTGGTGTCATCTTTTCATATGAACCAACCTATTGTGGTGCCTGTGGCTACTCGTAACTTGGAGGATTCCGAGTTACTAGATGTGGTCAGGGCTTTGAAGGTTTATGTAGCCAGAACGGCTAGAGTCAGGAAAACTGAGTCGCTGTTTATCCTGTATGCACCCAACAAGCTGGGTGCTCCCGCTTCAAAGCAAACTATTGCTCGCTGGATCTGTAACACGATTCAGCAGGCTCATTCTGCGGCTGGATTGCCGCTTCCAAAATCAGTAAAAGCCCACTCCACAAGGAAGGTGGGCTCTTCTTGGGCATCTGCCCGAGGGGTCTCGGCATTACAGCTTTGCCGAGCAGCTACTTGGTCAGGTTTTGAACACTTTCGCAAAGTTTTACAAGTTTGATACCCTGGCTGAGGAGGACCTTGTGTTTGCTCATTCGGTGCTGCAGAGTCATCCGCACTCTCCCGCCCGTTTGGGAACTTTGGTATAATCCCCATGGTCCTTACGGAGTCCCCAGCATCCACTAGGACGTTAGAGAAAATAAGATTTTATTTACCGGTAAATCTATTTCTCGTAGTCCGTAGTGGATGCTGGGCGCCTGTCCCAAGTGCGGACTTCTTCTGCAATACTTGTATATAGTTATTGCTTAAATAAGGGTTATGTTTGGTTGCATCAGGGTTGATCTGATGCTCTGTTGTTGTTCATACTGTTAACTGGGTAAAGTTATCATAAGTTATACGGTGTGATTGGTGTGGCTGGTATGAGTCTTACCCTGGATTCCCAAAATCCTTTCCTTGTACTGTCAGCTCTTCCGGGCACAGTTTCTCTAACTGAGGTCTGGAGGAGGGACATAGAGGGAGGAGCCAGAACACACCAGAATCCAAATTCTTTCTTAAAGTGCCCTTTCTCCTGCGGAGCCCGTCTATTCCCCATGGTCCTTATGGAGTCCCCAGCATCCACTACGGACTACGAGAAATAGATTTACCGGTAAGTAAAATCTTATTTTTTTGGTGTCGTTTTCTCCGTACAGTGACCGGGAAGCCCAATTAGTGCACCGCGTCCCCTCGCAAAGGTGCCTCGCTCCGCTACCACTGCGCTCGCAACAGGTTACTATTCCCAATCGTAGTCCGTGAGGATCGTTAAGTGTGAAAAAGTTCAAAAATAGGATAAAAAAAAAAAAACTCTTGGCGACCTTTTGACATGTCGACCTAGAACATGTCGACCTAGAAACCCTGTCGACCTTGAAAACATGTCACCCTAGTGACTGTCGACCAATAGTGGTCGACCCAAACTTTGTCGACCTAGACACTGTCGATCTTCAGACCGGATCCCATCCTTATATAGTACTTTCCTAAATAGTCTGTATATAAACTATAACCTTTGAGAAGAGATTCCATATGAGGTTCTTCTTCCCCCAAAATGAAACTTAAAAACTAAAGTGCTTTTCTCTGAAGATGTCTCACTTTCTTGTGAAGCCTCAAGCCGGGTACACACTGGGCCAATACTGGCCTGATATGTCGTTTTGGGCCGATTCGAAACGACTTACCGGGTATATCGCTCAGTGTGTATGCCCAATATGTGGGTGCCCACGGTTGCTCCTTCGGTCGACCCTGCTGCTTGGCCATTTGGGCTAAAATGGTAGAGACCGTGGCATGTGTAATGAAGGAAGGAGCAATATGTCATTCCTATCTTCATTACATTAGTCAGTGTGCACCCAGGATCCGATATGTTGGCCCTTCGGGCTGACACATTGGCTGGGGATACTCATCCCTGACTGTACCCCGCTTCACAATAAAACAGCTAGGTTGGGGAATCGGGAATATTAAACAAATTTAAAAATCTTGGGAACGACAAATCAGGGAATTTTAACATGAAGAATTTCCCAAATGGATTGGTGGTCCCGATCAGGGAATCAGGGAAATGGCGATTTGATGTATGGGGGCTTATGCCGACGGATCCACCGACATAGCAGCTAATTTAGTAAGCATTCACACTTACCAAGCAGCCGCTCGATATGTTGTTCCTGGCATCACAACTGGGTGGGCATTTGAATTGTCAGCGGTCCCTAAAGTTAGTGTAAGTGTGGTTGGCAGGTTGGCCCGTGCACATAGTCATATATATTGGAATCGTCTGTACAGGGCCGATGCGATATATCTATGAACAATGTAGTGATATCTGGTGTACACACCTGCCAATGACTTACACTCATTTGTCGCTCGTATGAGCAATATATCTGTGTAGTGCGTACCCAGCCTAAGGAGAACTGTGGCATTCCAGCGATTGTGGAACTTCACCCTGGCATGGCATAATGGTAGTTACACAATAGGTTGCCCACCTCTGATGATGAATATGTGAATCAAGTCTTTGGAGCTAAGTTCTCACTCGATTTATTAGGTATGCCTGTACAGTTGGGCAATACAGGCACAGAGGGGACATCTATTGCACTAGCTAACAGGGATTTACTGAGGACCGCCAGGGAAGAGAGAGGAGCGGTGAGGACTTATAATGGGTGATGATGGACAACCTTCTACTGGACTGGATCATAGCCTGGGTTCATTCTGCAAAACATTAATAAATGCTTCCATGTACTGATTGGTCCCATATAAAACAACTGTAATTATTGTTGTTTCCTATCGGCAGATTACATCATTTGCTGAACCTGAACGAGGACAACCCTGTAATGCGTGTGGTGACCGGTGTCCAGGTCTGGCCTTGCATAAGTGGAGGTAAGAGCAGAGTCATTTGTCATAATAGCGAGGTCCACGGAAAGATTTTTCTTTACACTCTTATTCAGTTTATTAGAAGATAACTTGCAAACATATTTTTTTAAATTTTCTTCTCGTTTTACAGTTGAGGGGAAAAAAAATTAAATGAACAGAATTTATGTAATAGTAAGTGTTAATTGTTTGAGAAATGCAAAATTGTTGCAACATTGCAAAAACTGAACAGTAGCCAAAAGCTAGGTAGACACTATACAATTATCTGTCAGCTAATCTGCCAGATCTAGCTGGTTGGAATGAATATCTGGTAATGGATGAGAGCAAATAATAATCTGTCATTTGTTCCCAAACACTGGGAAACAAACAAAACCCGTTGCTCATACAAATTGGTGAAACACAAATTTAACCAACTTGGATGACCGACTGTTTTGACAGTTTTCCAGTGTTTGGGTACAAATGATCGATTGTAATCCATTACCAGATTTTCATTCCAACCAGCTAGATCTGGCAGATTAGATGACAGATAATTGTATAGTGTGTACCTAGCTTTAGTTGTTTACCAAGTTAATGTAGCTACTGCCTAAAGCAGGGAGAAGGGGTAGACAGTTTAGATTGGGCTGATGCTTTGTGCTGATTTCTCTTGAATTAAGGGATGTCATGTAAATGTAAAAAAAAATTGGTGGCGTTCCCTATTATTGTTAAAACTGGTCCTCGTCCTTAACCTCAGAACATAAGAATGGATCCCTATTCAGACTGAGTGCAACCAAGTCAATCAAATAATAACTTCTGTTGTAATTTGTTTTTCATTTAAAATGTAACATGTGCCCAGAGTCTGAATATCAGTCTTCAGTCATAATATGGGTCCTGGGCCAGAAAAGTTTAAAATCTCCTGTGTTAGGCGATGTGTGTCGCTTTTGTTTTCTTTTAAGTATAAAAAGTGTTTGATGCTTTGTACAGTTCACGTAAAGAGTGTAATATAACTGTGTAATATATACTGTGCTTGCTTTCTGCATTGCCAAACTTGGAGTCAATGTATAAATACATGGAGGTGGCTATATAAATTCATTTTTCCTGCTGTAGGTATACAGTGTTCTGTGTCTGGAATGTTCTATAGATAAAACATAGCTACTTTATACTGTACTCTGTTATATAATACACATGCTTTATTATCTCTGTGTACAAGTTATCTGGTAACAATCTTACGGAGAGAAAACATCACTCTGCTTAAATAAGAGTCTATAGGAAAAGACAAATATATAACAAATAATAACTAATTACATGGACTTAATTGAGAAGTATGACAGTACGGATGGTGTAATGGTTAGCTTTACTGCCTCACAGCACTGAGGTCATGGGTTTGATTCCCACCTTAAGCCTAACTGTGTGGAGTTTGTATATTCTCCCCGTACTTGCGTGGGTTTCCTCTGGGTACTCCGGTTTCCTCCCACAATCCAAAAATGTACTGGTAAGTTAATTGGCTCCCAACAAAATTAACCATAGAGTGTGTGTGTACATGTGATAGGGAATATAGATTGTAAGCTCCACTGGGGCAGGGACTGATGTGAATGGGCAAATACTCTCTGTAAAGCACGGAATATGTGTGTGCTATATAAATAACTGGTAATAAATAAATAAGTCAGCAACTTCCCAGTGTACAAACACTAACAAACACGGATATAAAAAAGATGTTATTTAAATGACTTACTAACCTAAACACAAAATGATTCAGTCTGGAAAGGGTTCCTGTAGCGTTCTCCGATGTGTGTAAAGGGCCCCATACATTACAACGATATGTCTGAGGCTGAAGTCGGATGTAATTTCCCTTGAACTCCCCCAAAACCTTCCCGGGAGTGATTCCATACGATTTGGTACTTTTGTGCTATTTTTCCGTAAGATATATCTCATGCAATTTATGAAGCCGCTATGCATCGCATGCAATATATCATACGGCATACAATTGTACCATGAGATATATCTGATGGGCTGGATAGAGGGCTACGGGGGCTGGGAGTGTCCTGAGAATGCCAGTCAAAGTTCCCTGTGATACATTGCATGCGATATATCACATGCACAAAAAACACACTTTTTTTCATCCGAGTCCATCCAATTCCGATATATCATTAGTGCAGCACCAACGACCTAGGGGATCCTATCCGACAGCCACGGGGACGCGCATCAGATTGGATACGATCTAAAACACATATGATTGTACACAATTTCATACAATATATCAGACGGATATATCGGAATTGTATGAAATCGTGTACAATCGTCCTAGTGTATGGGGCCCTTAAGTCTGTTTAACACAATACTATATGTGAGATAGTCAATATTGCATGTGTACATGAATTGTAGGTACTGTAATTGCATGATATTGGTTTCTGCTATTATTATTATTATTATTATTATTATCCTTTATTTATATGGCGCCACGAGGGTTCGGCAGTGCCCAGTTACAGAGTACATATGCACATAATCAAAACAGGAAAACAGTGACTTACAGTTGAAGACAATATAGAACAAGTACAGGGTAACCAAACATAACTACATCAGTAGACGACACTGAGATAAGTATCCGGTGGCAGAAGACTGTAGAATTTGGACAGTTGAGGATAATGAAAGTAAGAAAAGGATAAGCACATGAGGGCGGAGGGCCCTACTCGTGAGAACTTACATTCTAAGGGGGGGGGGGTAGACAGACAGGGGTGACACAGACGGGGTACATAGAGAGCGTGGAACAGTGGGTTAGGATGACATTTGGCTGGGTTTGGTGAAGAAGTGGGTCTTAAGTGCCCGTTTGAAGTTCTGTAGAGAGGTGGAGAGTCTGAGGGGGAGAGTTAAAGAATTCCAGAGAAAGGGAGCAGCACGGGAAAAATCTTGGAGATAGGAGTGGGAGTTACTAGGTGCCCTGCAATACCTGTTATTAGGTTTACAGATAGGTTTTTTAATGTGCATTGGAAATAAAACTTGCCTTGGGTTAATGGCCCAGGACAAACTCAAATTATTTATGGTCAGTGTAATAGGCAAAACCAGTGCTGGTGGCTGTCAATCATAAAATATGTGGACAGAAGCAAATCTTTTCCCTCACCACATAACTGAGCCTACGGATGACATATAAACACAATTTACTTAAATTCATATTTCTTTCTAAATTTCTCAATACAAAACTTTTGGCCTAGGGGTGCCGTGAAAAAAAAGCTAATACTCTGAGGTGCCGTGATTCAAAAAAGTTTGGAAACCACTGGCCTAGATCATACGACTGAAGTGGTTTTTTTTGTGAATATGCTTTGTAACATTTATTAGCTTATATATCTTTTATTATTTATTGTTTTTTTCACATGGGACGGATAAAAAGGAATACACATTTTAAACTCTCTTATACAGCAGACGCGCACTATATACAGTTATTTTGCATTTAGGTTCAATGTTTCAAAAGTGACCTTACCCTAAGGAGTGTCACCCCTGCCTCACATGGAAGTAGGATGTCAGTTTGTGCCTTAAACCTGGAAATAATATACTAGCGGTCATAGGAGAGCCACAGTCACAGCTCATTACATTGTAATGGACATTTTGGGAACCTGATTGCTATATGAATGGGAACACTGTGTAGGGTGAGGGGTTACTGAAGCCGTAAAACCTATATTAGCAGCAGTGAACCGGTGAGTGGAGGTAAAGGAAGTGACTGTAATGGTATACAGCTTACAAACACCAACGTATCATCTAAATTTTGTTCTTGCAAAAAACTGTCATGGGGTTATTGAGTTTGCGCGCCACCATTGAATTACCGGGAAAATGTATATACAGTATTTGGGTTTCAAGCATATTAAATGTGAGGTTGGACATCCTTGGGGTTCTACTAGATGGTTCTCCACCCAATCTGGTCTGGTCAAAATGGCTGGTTCTCCACCCAATCTGGTCATGTATGTGGCTAAATATAGCAGGGATTGAGGATTGGAGTTGAAATATAGAATCTAAGGTAACGCTATATAACTTAGTAGCATCATATCTCCTGTGATTTTATCCACAAGGGGCTTGGTTGCGCTCGAGCCCTCTCTCCCCGCCGGCCATCTCACAGCCGGGATCCCGCCGTCAGGGATACCCAACCCATTTTATATGTCAGCTTGTTTTCAACTTCAGTCCTCAAGTATCCCACCAGCAGGTCACGTTTTCAAGATTTCTGTCTGTAGAAACTGGTGAGAGAATTACTAACCAAGCAAAATAGATTGTCACCTGTGCATTTGTATAGAAATCCTGAAAACATGACCTGTTGGGGATACTTGAAAATTAAAACCCCTGGTATAGGTGAACAGAATGCAGAACAGCAGAATACTATATTTGATGGTAAAATGGAGAGAGGGAACACAAGTGAGAGGTAACAGTGATTGCTAATAATAATGGGTAAATTTACTAAGGTGTGAGTTCTTTGAACTGCAGATGTTGCCCATAGGAAACAATCAGATTCTACTTAACAATTATCTAGATGCTTCTAGAAGATAATAGATAGAATCTGATTGGTTGCTAAGGGCAATATCACCCGTTCTATAAAAACTGCCACCTAAGTAAATTTACCCCTATATTCAATTGAAGTCAAAAGCTGCCATCTGTCGAAAAGACGGCAGTTTTCGACTTTTCTCTGACGTCCTAAGTGGATGCTGGGGACTCCGTCAGGACCATGGGGATTAGCGGCTCCGCAGGAGACAGGGCACAAAACTAAAGCTTTAGGATCAGGTGGTGTGTACTGGCTCCTCCCCCTATGACCCTCCTCCAAGCCTCAGTTAGGTTTTTGTGCCCGTCCGAGCAGGGTGCAATCTAGGTGGCTCTCTTAAGGAGCTGCTTAGAAAAAGTTTTTAGGTTTCTTATTTTCAGTGAGTCCTGCTGGCAACAGGCTCACTGCATCGAGGGACTTAGGGGAGAGAAGTTCAACTCACCTGCGTGCAGGATGGATTGGCTTCTTAGGCTACTGGACACCATTAGCTCCAGAGGGAGTCGGAACACAGGTCTCACCCTGGGGTTCGTCCCGGAGCCGCGCCGCCGACCCCCCTTGCAGATGCTGAAGATTGAAGGTCCAGAAACCGGCGGCAGAAGGCTTTTCAGTCTTCATGAAGGTAGCGCACAGCACTGCAGCTGTGCGCCATTGTTGTCACACACTTCACACCAACGGTCACGGAGGGTGCAGGGCGTTGCTGGGGGCGCCCTGGGCAGCAATGTATAATACCTTATTCTGGCTAAAAATACATCACATATAGCCCCTGGAGGCTATATGGATGTATTTAACCCCTGCCAGGTCTCAGAAAAACGGGAGAAGAAGCCCGCCGAAAAGGGGGCGGGGCCTATTCTCCTCAGCACACAGCGCCATTTTCCCTCACAGAAAGGCTGGTGGGAAGGCTCCCAGGCTCTCCCCTGCACTGCACTACAGAAACAGGGTTAAAACAGAGAGGGGGGGCACTTATTTGGCGATATGTATATATATATTAAAATGCTATAAGGGAAAAACACTTATATAAAGGTTGTCCCTGTATAATATAGCGTTTTTGGTGTGTGCTGGCAAACTCTCCCTCTGTCTCCCCAAAGGGCTAGTGGGGTCCTGTCCTCTATCAGAGCATTCCCTGTGTGTGTGCTGTGTGTCGGTACTTGTGTGTCGACATGTATGAGGACGATGTTGCTGAGGAGGCGGAGCAATTGCCTGTAATGGTGATGTCACTCTCTAGGGAGTCGACACCGGAATGGATGGCTTATTTAAGGAATTACGTGATAATGTCAACACGCTGCAAGGTCGGTTGACGACATGAGACGGCCGGCAAACCAATTAGTACCTGTCCAGGCGTCTCAAACACCGTCAGGGGCGTTAAAACGTCCTTTTACCTCAGTCGGTCGACACAGACACAGACACGGACACTGACTCCAGTGTCGACGGTGAAGAAACAAACGTATTTTCCTTTAGGGCCACACGTTACTTGTTAAGGGCAATGAAGGAGATGTTACATATTTCTGATACTACAAGTACCACAAAAAAGGGTATTATGTGGAGTGTGAAAAAACTACATGTGGTTTTTCCTGAATCAGATAAATTAAATGAAGTGTGTGATGATGCGTGGGTTTCCCCCGATAGAAAATTATTGGCGGTATACCCTTTCCCGCCAGAAGTTATGGCGCGTTGGGAAACACACCTTAGGGTGGATAAGGTGCTCACACGCTTATAAAAACAAGTGGCGTTACCGTCTCCAGATACGGACGCCCTCAAGGAGCCAACTGATAGGAGGTTGGAAAATATCCTAAAAAGTATATACACACATACTGGTGTTATACTGCGACCAGCGATCGCCTCAGCCTGGATGGGCAGCGCTGGGGTGGCTTGGTCGGATTCCCTGACTGGAAATATTGATACCCTTGACAGGGACAGTATTTTATTGACTATAGAGCATTTAAAAGATGCATTTCTATATATGCGAAACTCTGGCATCAAGAGTAAGTGCGATGTCCATATCTGCCAGACGATGTTTATGGACACGACAGTGGTCAGGTGATGCAGATTCCAAACGGCACATGGAAGTATTGCCGTATAAAGGGGAGGAGTTATTTGGGGTCGGTCCATCGGACCTGGTGGCCACGGCAACAGCTAGAAAATCCACCTTTTTTACCCCAAGTCACATCTCAGCAGAAAAAGACATAGTCTTTTCAGCCTCAGTCCTTTCGTCCCCATAATATCTGCCCAGGGATAGAGGTAAGGGAAGAAGACTGCAGCAGGCAGCCCATTCCCAGGAACAGAAGCCTTCCACCGCTTCTGCCAAGTCCTCAGCATGACGCTGGGGCCGTACAAACAGGTGCGGTGGGGGGTCGTCTCAAGAGTTTCAGCACGCAGTGGGCTCACTCGCAAGTGGACCCCTGGATCCTACAAGTAGTATCCCAGGGGTACAGATTGGAAATTCGAGACGTCTCCCCCTCGCAGGTTCCTGAAGTTTGCTTTACCAACGTCTACCTCCGACAGGGAGGCAGTATTGGAAACAATTCACAAGCTGTATTCCCAGCAGGTGATAATCAAAGTACCCCTCCTACAACAAGTAAAGGGGTATTATTCCACACTATATTGTGGTACTGAAGCCAGACGGCTCGGTGAGACCTATTCTAAATGGAGTCACTCAGAGCAGTGATAGCGAACCAGGAAGAAGGGGACTATATGGTGTCCCTGGACATCAAGGATGCTTACCTCCATGTCCAAATTTGCCCTTCTCACAAAGGGTACCTCAGGTTCGTGGTACAAAACTGTCACTATCAGTTTCAGACGCTGCCGTTTGGATTGTCCACGGCACCCCGGGTCTTTACCAAGGTAATGGCCGAAATGATGATTCTTCTTCAAAGAAAAGGCGTCTTAATTATCCCTTACTTGGACGATCTCCTGATAAGGGCAAGGTCCAGAGAACAGTTGGAGATCTGAGTAGCACTATTTCAAGTAGTTCTACGACAGCACGGGTGGATTCTAAATATTCCAAAATCGCAGCTGTCTCCGACGACACGTCTGCTGTCCCTAGGGATGATTCTGGACACAGTCCAGAAAAAGGTGTTTCTCCCGGAGGAGAAAGCCAGGGAGTTATCCGAGCTAGTCAGGAACCTCCAAAAACCAGGAAAAGTGTCAGTGCATCATTGCACAAGGGTCCTGGGAAAAATGGTGGCTTCTTACGAAGCGATTCCATTCGGCAGATTTCACGCAAGAACCTTTCAGTGGGATCTGCTGGACAAATGGTCCGGATCGCATCTTCAGATGCATCAGCGGATAACCCTGTCTCCAAGGACAAGGGTGTCTCTTCTGTGGTGGCTGCAGAGTGCTCATCTACTAAAGTGCCACAGTTATGCATTCAGGACTGGGTCCTGGTGACCACGGATTCCAGCTTGAAAGGCTGGGGAGCAGTCACACAGGGAAAAAATTTCCAGGGAGTGTGATCAAGTCTGGGGACTTCTCTCCGCATAAATATACTGGAGCTAAGAGCAATTTACAATGCTCTAAGCTTAGCAAGACCTCTGCTTCAAGGTCAGCCGGTATTGATCCAGTGGGACAACATCACGGCAGTCGCCCACGTAAACAGACAGGGCGGCACAAGAAGCAGGAGGACAATGGCAGAAACTGCAAGGATTCTTCGCTGGGCGGAAAATCATGTCATAGCACTGTCAGCAGTTTTCATTCCGGGAGTGGACAACTGGGAAGCAGACTTCCTCAGCACGACCTCCACCCGGGAGAGTGGGGACTTCATCGAGAAGTTGTTTCCACATGATTGTGCACCGTTGGGAAAGACCAAAGGTGGACATGATGGCGTCCCGCCTGAACAAAAAACTGGACAGGTATTGCGCCAGGTCAAGAGACCCTCAGGAAATAGCTGTGGACGTTCTGGTAACACCATGGGTGTACCAGTCGGTGTATGTGTTCCCTCCTCTGCTTCTCATACCAAAGGTACTGAGAATTATAAGACGTAGAGGAGTAAGAACTATACTCGTGGCTCCGGATGGGCCAAGAAGGACTTGGTACCCGGAACTTCATGAGATGCTCACGAGGACTCAGGGCCTCTGCCGATAAGAAGGGACTTGCTTCAGCAAGTACCATGTCTGTTCCAAGACTTACCGCGGGTGCGTTTGACGGCATGGCGGTTGAACGCCGGATCCTAAGGGAAAAAAGGCATTCCGGAAGAGGTCATTCCTACCCTGGTCAAAGCCAGGAAGGAGGTGACCGCACAACATTATCACCACATGTGGCGAAAATATGTTGCGTGGTGTGAGGCCAGGAAGGCCCCACGAAGAAATTTCAACTCGGTCGATTCCTGCATTTCCTGCAAACAGGAGTGTCTATGGGCCTCAAATTGGGGTCCATTAAGGTTCAAATTTCGGCCCTGTCGATTTTCTTCCAGAAAGAATTGGCTTCAGTTCCTGAAGTCCAGAAATTTGACAAGGGAGTACTGCATATACAACCCCCTTTTGTGCCTCCAGTGGCACTGTGGGATCTCAACGTAGTCCTGGGATTCCTAAAATCACGTTGGTTTAAACCGCTCAAATCTGTGGATTTGAAATATCTCACATGGAAAGTGACCATGATGTTGGCCCTGGCCTCGGCCAGGCGAGTGTCAGAATTGGCGGCTTTGTCTCACAAAAGCCCATATCTGATTGTCCATTCGGACAGGGCAGAGCTGCGGACTCGTCCCCAGTTTCTCCCTAAGGTGGTGTCAGCGTTTCATCTGAACCAGCTTATTGTGGTACCTGCGGCTACTAGAGACTTGGAGGACTCCAAGTTGCTAGATGTTGTCAGGGCCCTGAAAATATAGATTTCCAGGACGGCTGGAGTCAGGAAAACTGACTTGCTGTTATCCTGTATGCACCCAAAAAACTGGGTGCTCTTGCTTCTAAGCAGACGATTGCTAGTTGAATGTGTAGTACAATTCAGCTTGCACATTCTGTGGCAGGACTGCCACAGCCAAAATATATAAATGCCCATTCCACAAGGAAGGTGGGCTCATCTTGGGCGACTGCCCGAGGGGTCTCGGCTTTACAACTTTGCCGAGCTGCTACTTGGTCAGGGGCACACCCTGGCTGAGGAGGACCTGGAGTTCTCTCACTCGGTGCTGCAGAGTCATCCGCACTCTCCCGCCCGTTTGGGAGCTTTGGTATAATCCCCATGGTCCTGACGGAGTCCCCAGCATCCACTTAGGACGTCAGAGAAAATAAGATTTTACTTACCGATAAATCTATTTCTCGTAGTCCGTAGTGGATGCTGGGCGCCCATCCCAAGTGCGGATTGTCTGCAATACTTGTACATAGTTATTGTTACAAAAAAATCGGGTTGTTATTGTTGTGAGCCGTCTGTTCAGAGGCTCCTACGTTTGTCATACTGTTAACTGGGTTTAGATCACAAGTTATACGGTGTGATTGGTGTGGCTGGTATGAGTCTTACCCGGGATTCAATATCCTTCCTTATTGTGTACGCTCGTCCGGGCACAGTATCCTAACTGAGGCTTGGAGGAGGGTCATAGGGGGAGGAGCCAGTACACACCACCTGATCCTAAAGCTTTAGTTTTGTGCCCTGTCTCCTGCGGAGCCGCTAATCCCCATGGTCCTGACGGAGTCCCCAGCATCCACTACGGACTACGAGAAATAGATTTATCGGTAAGTAAAATCTTATTTTTTACTATTCAATCAAACCCCAAATTTTTCGACAAGACTTTTTAAAAAGTCGAATTGAGATGTCATTTGAATAACCCAGGTCGGATCTGACGTCAATTTAATATACCCCTAAGTCTCTAGTAAAAGCTAAAGCCAGGAACTTGGGGCAGACTGCTATCTGCTGCCTAGTGTTTGCAGCTGCTTTCATTGTTTATACCTGCTCGTGTCTACGTTTGGTTTGGAAGTATAGTTCCAAAATGTGAGAATAATATTTGTAGAGTTTGTGGGTCTAAGATTATGACTCTTCAAATAAAGGGTCTATTTACTTTGCATAGCAGAAAGAAATTAGCACGCACTTGTCACCACGGGAAAACCAAACATACTCTGATTCACAAAATACCTGTACTTCTTGTATGTTATGTATTTGTTATAAAAATTCTTAGTTTTTTGTGTGTTTTTTTTGTCTACTGCCTTATCTGACTATTGGTGTTCAGTGATCTGCAGTTTTAGGATCTATACATGATGGCCAAATCACCATTTATCGATCTTCGTTTTTTCCCATAGATATATATGGGTCTGTCTAAAAAACCCATATATTCCTTTCAGGATGGCAATAAATGTACTACTTTATTTACACAGGTTAGGGATTTGTTTCATCATTTAGTATGTTCAGCTGTATAACATATAAATAAAATAATATTAATAACACTGCTTCCGTGCCACGGCGCCATGCCTGCAGTCCCAGCCTGCTGCTGCAGCAAGCATGGGACACTGCAGGTTGTCCGCGTCATCTGGGATTTTGTTTCGTCTGCCTCAGGCAGGCGAAACCAAATCCCCGGATTTTTTTGAGATTTTTGCAAATTTATTAAAAATTAAAAACTAAGAAATCACATGTACATAAGTATTCACAGCCTTTACCGTGAAGCTCAAAATTGAGCTTCATGGCAAACAGCTGACTTATGCCACCCCACTGTCATCAGAACTGCGTGGATCTTGTATATGCAGTTTCGATCTGCATCCCCCAGAGGTAACACATCGGGACACATGCCTGATGTAAAACATTGGGAGCTTCCATCTCTGAATCAGCCCTTTTATCTCCATGGCTCGCTAAGGGATTTAGGAGGTAATTCAGAGTTGATCGCAGCAGCAAATTTGTTAGCAGTTGGGCAAAACCATGTGCACTGCAGGTGGGGCAGATATAACATTTGCAGAGAGAGTTAGATTTGGGTGGGTTATATTGTTTCTGTGCAGGGTAAATACTGGCTGCTTTAGTCTAACACTGCAATTTAGATTTCAGTTTGAACATACCACACCCAAATCTATCTCTCTCTGCACATGTTATATCTGCCCCACCTGCAGTGCACATGGTTTTGCCCAACTGCTAACAAATCTGCTGCTGCAATCAACTCTGAATTAGGCCCCTAAGCTACACCTGTTCCTGCAGCAGTTGAAAACCATTGTTGCGATTAGTAATACTGAGGAGAAATTCTAGGCCGGTAGGTGAGCACATTGTGATTGCTGCCAAGTCTGCAATAAGGGCATTGCATTTACTTTTTGCCACCTCAGAACAATCCTATCTTAGTCTATTAGTTTCGGAGGCATACAGATGTTACAGCATGTTCATGTTGTAATATACCAGTTCTTGCTGACAGGAGTGTTGCTCTTTGTTTCTGACTATGCAGAACATTTTGTGGATCATTAATTCATATTAAGGATAATGACGCCTCCAAGGCTGTAATCTAATTGAAGTCTCTAGCACACCGTATAACTAGGAACTCTCGCTGCCTTAGCACATACAGTAGATTGCTGCTTATTGGAAGAACTTTAATCACATTGGTTCATTTCCTCAGCCTCCTGTTGTCACCACTTTATAAAGTAACTTCCCAAACTTGTCCTAGGATTTAATCTGGGTTTTTTCAATGGTAGGAAACTTTGTCTGAGAGTTGGCCACACCTTTTCCTAAAACATCTTATTGTTGGCTTTAAAAGCTTGGTGCGCAGGGACCAACCCAGTGAGAGATCGTGAGAGAGTGTTAAACATTATTTTGGTCTAGCAACAGTTAACCTGTCCAATCTATTGTGTGCTTGACTGATGAGGTCATATGTATGTCAGTTCTATGATAATAGTCTGGTAAGGCACTTGTTTTATTTTCTTTGTTTCATCGGCACCCTGTGGACTTTTTGCAATTATTTCAATTATTTTAAGGGCTAAGATACCTGATATTCTTATAATGAACAATAGATTATCGTGTCATAATCTTATTCACTTAACATGGAACTGAACCCACAAAATAACAACACTTCATCTTTTTAAACAAGTGAATGTAATAATTTGGTTATACCTATATGGCTGTGTCTGCATGTTTGTATACTATGTAAGTGTCTGTATATATATATATATATATATATATATATATATATATAGAAGAAACGTATTTTTGACTGGCACTCCACAAACCAAACATTAGCACCTGGGTGCCCTCCCAACGACCTGTGAGGGACTGGATATAGCAGAAGCTAACGGGCGGCACTCCACAGGATTTCATGATTCTGAAATCCTGTGGAGTGCCGCCCGTTTCCTTCTGCTATATATATATATATATATATATACACACACACACACACGCACACGCACACGCACACGCACACACACACACACACACACATCAGTGTGTGTGTGCCCTTTCACATTAATATTATTATGGCAGTGTGTCGTGAGCAACTTTTTAACACTATGTAAGTGCACAAAGTGGTATGGCTTCAGGTCTGACAATACTATATGCCAGGGCCGGATCAAAGAGCTTTACTGCTAGCTAACTATGGTTTTCTGTAGGTACAACCAATTTAATTCTTATTGTAGCTTTTAAAAGTAACAAACTGGCAAAGTTTCTGATTGACTCGTGACACAGCTGCTATATGCATAGGGTTTGTGCATTATTGAATTCAAATGTTTCTGTCACCTATTAACAGCGGTGGCAGCTGCCTACTGAGCCATTGGGGACTAGTGACATCACTGTGGCATGAGATTCAAAATGGCTGCCTCCACTGCGAGTATGTCCATTGTAACTGATGCGTTGGCTGTCAGCAAGTACTCCTTTCAGCTCCAGTAACAGATACGCTCTATGTTGTACTCCTGGGCACAGCAGTCGGTGAAAGGTTGAATAGCTGAAACCTAATACAATGAATTGTCCGCCTCTGTGGCACTTTACTGGATTTTGCATCTAATCTGATCTGCATTACATTGAGTTTTGTGTTAACAAGCTAAAAGAGTTAAGGCTGTCATGGTGTTTAGCTATGCGAATAGTCATTACCTTGTATTTTGCATAATGTCCTGTTGACTGGGAGCCAGTAAAAGTGGCCTTTGCAGAGAATGGACAAGGGAATTTACAGCCGCTTCCTAATGCAATTACGATGAATCCCCAAGACCATAAAAGGTGATAAATTGGTGCCTTTGCAATTATAAGACCTTTTTTTGCGATCTTTAGTAAAGCATTTGTCTGCACAGCATCCATGTTCCCGGAATCTTTACAAGTACGGACATAAAAAATAGATTTTATGTTTTTTGTCAATTAAATCTTTGTTCACGCTACCCTGCAACAAACAGCGAATAAAGCTTTTTCTCTGTAGAAATATTTTTTATGTGGTGCCGTTAACACAGTGCACCTCTTGGGAGCGGGGCTTGCGGATTATGGCAAAGTTTATTTTTTGAAGTGAGGTTCTTGTAACAAGCTGCTAATCTGCCATAGAGAATCTCAATGGAGTTCTAAATGTATTCATTAGAACTGGGCTCAACTTCTGAATGGTCCTTTGTGTCCAAATCTGATTATAATGTTGGGGGAAAAAAGACTTTTGTGCGGTGATGGTAACACACTAATCTCCCTGGGCATAATATACCACTGTTTGTATACAGTGCCTGCCAGTGTACTCCCATCTAATAACGTATCTTGGTTTTTATGTAGATAATAAAGTATGTATATATTTGTGGCACTGATACATTACAAATAATTATAGTGATATATTCGCTGATGATAGCTGGTGAAACACTATGTTAACTCACTTTGGAGGTCTTTTTAAGTGGTAAAGAGCCAAAATGCTGCAGTAAACGCAGCCAAAAACGTCATTTTTCCTATGTAAGAATCAGACATATCTTAAACACAGTTATAATAATGATAATAATCATCATCATCATCATTATCATCATTATAATACAGGTTGAGTATCCCATATCCAAATATTCTGAAATACGGAATATTCTGAAATACGGACTATTTTGAGTGAGAGTGAGATAGTGAAACCTTTGTTTTCTGATGGCTCAATGTACACAAACTTTGTTTAATACACAAAGTTATTAAACATATTGTATTATAAGACCTTCCGGCTGTGTGTATAAGGTGTATATGAAACATAAATGCATTCTGTGCTTAGACTTATGTCCCATCGCCATGATATCTCATTATGGTATGCAATTATTCCAAAATACAGAAAAATCCGATATCCAAAATACTTCTGGTCCCAAGCATTTTGGATAAGGGATACTCAACCTATACTAATAATTTTATTTAGTACTTTTCTCCCAGTAGAAGTCAGAGGGAGGAATTCTATTGTTTTGTGGGCGCCCAAACGGAATGGGTGCTCATTGGAGCAATTCAATTGTTCCCCCAGAGGGCGCGAGTATCGCTTGTGTGTGCCAATAAGTACCGGGTTTAGCCGTTTTGCATGGCTAAAGTACTGCTTTGGGTTCCCAAACTCCCATTTAAAAGTGCTGACTTATTGCACATTTCCACTCATCACCTCAGGAAGCGATGAGCAGTAATGTTATCTCCCGCGGCTATTCACACCCGAATGGATCATCAATTCAATTGCGCCGTCAGGCACCCTATAGAAATTGCAGCGGATGCAAACAATTGAATCATCCGCAAAGTGCTTGACATTTGCATTTACAGCACAAAATACTTAACAGTCAAGAGTAGCAGGTATGTCTCTATGGAGATAGGGAACAGAATCAAATGCTGAAGAGTTGAAAAGTGTAGCTCAGCCCCAGATTTCTTGGCCTCTACTGCGTGATTGGGGGTCACCCAGTTGGCCAAAGTTCACGCGGACGATTGGCTGCTGCGTCAAAAGAATCCGGCAAGAGGCGTCTTTGTACACAATTAGCATCTTTTTGCACAGCAGCTGCTTCCAAAGAAGCAGCTACTGTATGAACTGTGTCCACCGCTGAATCAGGCGTTGTCTGCAGCTCAGCGTCTCAGCAGATCCCTTCCATAAGTGGAGAAGGAGATGCCGTGTCATCAGATGATTGCTGACTGTCCTCCAAAGGTTCCCCACAGTAGACCAGCAGGGAGAGAAATTCCAAATTGATAAACCAGAGACAAAACAATGAGCTTATTTATTTTATAAAATACTTAAGGGCACTAATATGTATTTAGAATGGAACCATAAATATGTTTCATTGTAGTGTCCTTTAATCATCAATCTTTTATAGGAAATAGTTTCATAAACTTGCTGTTGTCATGGTTGCTTAGCAACCAAACTTTCACTAGCTTTAAAAGTGTATTCGTTTTCGGCTATAAAGCACTGCTACTTCTTTGAGTATTGCTGACAGTGCCTGCGAGTCTGTCTCCATAGCCAGGAAGAGGGCAAAAGTTCTATGGTGGTCATTCCGAGTTGATCGCTAGCTGCATTCGTTCGCTATGCAGCGATGAGGCAAAAAAACGGCACTTCTGCGTATGCGGCGCAATGCGCACGCCCGACGTACTAGTACAACGAACAATGTAGTTTCACACAGGGTCTAGCAAAGCTTTTCAATCGCACTGGTGGCCACAGAGTGATTGACATGAAGTGGGTGTTTCTGGGTGTCAACTGACCGTTTTCAGGGAGTGTTCGAAAAAATGCAGGCGTGGCAGAAAAAACGCAGGCGTGGCTGGGCGAATGCAGGGCGTGTTTGTGACGTCAAAACAGGAACTAAACAGTCTGAAGTGATTGCAAGCGCTGAGTAAGTTTTGAGCTACTCTGAAACTGCACAAAAAATCTTTGCAGCCGCTCTGCGATCCTTTCGTTCGCACTTCTGCTAAGCTAAAATACACTCCCAGTGGGCGGCGGCATAGCGTTTGCACGGCTGCTAAAAACTGCTAGCGAGCGCACAACTCGGAATGACCCCCAATAAACGAGAAGCTGGTGATTTTCGTCACAGTGAAAGCACGGTTAAGATCTTTTGAAGCATCCGGCTAACAGGTGCAGGACTCTGTAAGCGAGTTGCTAGAGCGTTTTGGTCAGTTGTCTTTGGCTCACAGCCAGTAGCTGTACACTCTATGTTTTCCTATGTGTGTTGATACAAAGGATGGGTGTGGTGCATACAGTAGTTGTTGCTAAGCGAAAGAGTCGTAACTTATTACACTTCAGCCACTTGAGGTTGAACGGAAGATCTTGAATACTGAATAATTGATTCATTCATTAGCACAGAGACGTTTGTCAGGGCTAAACAGAGAACAACATAACGTACGGCGGATTTACCTGCATGTGGCTGCAATTTACAGTAACTGGAAAAGGCCTGATCATTATCAAAAGCCAGACTTAAGGCCAGTACTCACGGCCCGATTTGGGAGAGATGTGTGCTGAGCGTGCGGGGGGAGATGGGGGGGGAGGGGCGCTCATTTCACCCAGCGGGTGAAGTGAGCGACCTGCTAGATTGGCCTGCATGCATCGCATCGCTATCGCTATTAGGGCTACACACGGAGCGATCTTGCTGAAAATCTAAGCAATCTAGTCAGATTGCTTAGATTATTGCTCCATGTGTACCCCCCTTAGGGCTTGTGTCTTAGTTCTGGGGGGGTCAGGACTGGGTCTTACGGGTGACGTGATCTTTGAATTCGTTCTGTCAGTTGGTCGCATGAAGTCATTTTATTTATATTTTAACAAATAGTGCGTGTCTTTTGTTGATAACTACATTCCATCAGTAGGGCTGGTGATTGGTCCTCTGTAAGCTGTGCAGTTAGCGAATTAACTAAAAACTTTAATGCTTTAGTGCCCAGATTTATCAAGCCTTGTGCAGAGTGATAAAGTGGATATAGATGAAGCACCAGCCAACCAGCTCCTAACTGCCATGGTACAGGCTGTGTTTGAAAAATGACAGGTAGGAGCTGATTGGCTGGTACTTTATCACCGTGCAATTTATCACTCTCCAAGGCTTGATAAATCTGGGTCAAGGTTTGAAAAGTGATGATCGGTAAATCTTAAAGCGAACGTATACACTAAATATGATTTGTGGTTTTGTAAACTTCTCATGAGACGTTCAGTGCAGCACACTGGGGAAGGGGATTCAGTTCTGTGGGGAGTGCTGCCCGACATTGCCGCGATGCCCAGCTGCGCACATGTCAGCCGATTAAAGTAGTGCCGGCAGCACATTTTCCAGGTGCGAGGGAGAACTTGCGTTAGAAGCAGGACGTATTTCGGAACAGCACATTGTGTTGATGTCTGGAATTAAATTGCCCCCTTTATCAATCTGCACATATAACCTGTATTTATATAGACAGCACAGTGGCACAATGGTTAGCTTATTGCCTAACAGTACTGGCTTGTGTTTGATTCCCACCAAGCCTATGTGTGTGTGTGTGGAGTTTGTATGTTCTCCCCATGTTTGCGTGTCCTGCCACAATCCAAAAACATGAAGAGAGATAAAGTGGAGAGAGCTAAAGTGCCAGTCAATCAGCTATGTACTGTCATTTTTCAAACAAAGCATGTAACATGACAGTTAAAAGCTGATTGGTTCTTTATCTCTTACCAAGCTTTGATAAATCTCCCCCTTGGTCAGGAATAGAATGCGCCATCCAGAAGCCTTTGGCATGCTGAGCTATACATGTGTGTGTGTATATATATATATATATATATAGATATATATTCTCCCACGAGGGAGAATATCGGTCGGTATGCTGGGTGTCGGGATCCCGGCGCCAGTATACTGTGCCCCGGGATCCCGACATTCGACAACCTAAAGACCACCCGTGTTTACTTGGTATTAAGTATGGTAAAGTAATCATGGGACAGAATTACGCAGCATGCACATATTCACTCACCACTCATGGAGATGCACATGACAATGGCCCTCATTCCGAGATGATCAATTTAGCACAGCTACGATCATTCACACTGACATGCGGGGGGACGCCCAGCACAGGGCTAGTCCGCCCCGCATGTCAGTGCTGCCCCCCCCCCGCAGAAGTGCAAAGGCATCGCACAGCGGCGATGCCTTTGCAGTTCAAGAGTAGCTCCCGACCAGCGCAGCTTTAGCATGCTGGCCGGGAGCTACTCGTCGATCCCCGGTCCGCAGCGGCTGCGTATGACGTCAAGCAGCCGCTGCGGGCCGCTCCCCGCACGGTCCGGTCACGCCTGCGTTGGCCGGACCACGCCCACGAATCGGTGGCCAAACGCCGCCGTTCCGCCCGCTCCTGCCCAGCGACTGCCTCTGCCTGTCAATCAGGCAGAGGCGATCGCAGCCCAACTACGGCATTCGCCGTCGCATGCGGCGCATGCGCAGTGGGTACCCGTTCGCTCGGCTGGGATAAAAAGCAGCGAGTGAACGGGTCAGAATGACCCCCAATGTGAGCAGCCCCATGCTGAGAATTGAATTGGCCATTAATGTTTATACTTGCTAGTACATCTGATGTTAAGCAGCAAGTGATTGGAAGTGTTATGCAGGCCATACAGCTGAGCCGCGATTCCCCATTCTTCTGATCCGATACACCGATTGGCTAGCCGGTGGACAGTGATGATTGTGATTTGTCAGCGGATTGGCAAAATTCTACATGTTAAAAATCCCTGACTGACCAATCCTGATCATTTTTTGGTCGGAATCTGCGAATCAAGGATTTCCAGCATGTTGAATGTCCTACATTTCCCTGACCCAGGCATCGGCAAAATGGGGAATTACCCCAATACTTGCCAGATGTATGGGCTCCGTTATCATCATTTCTGTTTTGGTGCTTTTTACTTGTTGACCTTATGCATATGGACCACGTGGGGCCGACCTGATGACATGGTTGACCTATACATTGCAACCTGCATCAGGTATATGCGGGGTACAAGCTCCATACTTTCAGACATATAATATAGTCAGTAGTGCTTTAAAATACAGTATATAAATATACCTATTCTGTATGAACTCCTGGCGGTCAGGGGACCAACGCCGGGATCCCGACAGCTGGAATACCGGCAGCGAACGTAGCGTATCTTCTCGCGGGCTTGCTGAGCTTACCGTGCTTCAGGCACGATGGCGACCTTTGGTCGACACAGGGTTATATTCTCCCTCGGGTGGTGGCGTGGGGATTCTGGCAGGCAGACGGGATTCCAACCCACCGGTATTTCACCAGGTGTCGGGATTCTGGCGTCGGTCTCCTGACAGCCAGGATCCCGATAGCCGGCAAATTGAATGCCTCCCAAATATACTGGTGGTAGTGATACAATGCTATTTGCAGTATACAGGTGAAACTCAGAAAATTAGAATATCGTGCAAAAGTTCATTTATTTCAGTAATTCAACTTAAAAGGTGAAACTAATATATAGACTCATTACATGCAAAGGGAGATATTTCAAGCCTTTATTTGTTATCATTTTGATGATTGTGGCTTACAGTTTAAAATAACCCCAAATCCAAAAACTCAGAAAATTAGAATATTACATAAAATCAATAAAAAAAGGATTTTAAATACAGAAATGTTGGCCCTCTGAAAAGTATAATCATGCATATGTACTCAGTACTTGGTTTGGGCCCCATTTGCATGAATTACTGCCTCAATGCGGCCTGGCGTGGATTCTATCAGCCTGTGGCACCGCTGAGGTGTTATGGAAGACCAGGATGCTTCAATAGCGGCCTTCAGCTCTTCCGCCGAGCTGTCACTCCCCCCTGCAGCTGCCTTAGACTTGTCGCGCTGATGCGTTGGCTGAAGGGGATCTGGTAAGATGAGGAGGGCTGGGTTTGCTTCTCCCGCCGAGGCAAACCCAGCCCTCCCTCCTCTGTGTACATGGATCAATGTGGTGGCCATTTTCAACCAGCTCCGCGGTGTGTGAGGGGGGACCAGCGCGATCAACTCCCGCAGCATCAGCCCCCAGTAAGTAAAATTGGCACAAAAAAAGCGGAGATCAAAAATGTGCCCTACCTGGTGCAATGTTTCTCAGTGCTCTCTACCTGGTGCAATGTTTCTCAGTGCTCTCTACCTGGTGCAATGTTTCTCAGTGCTCTCTACCTGGTGCAATGTTTCTCAGTGCTCTCTACCTGGTGCAATGTTTCTCAGTGCTCTCTACCTGGTACAATGTTTCTCAGTGCTCTCTACCTGGTGCAATGTTTCTCAGTGCTCTCTACCTGGTGCAATGTTTCTCAGTGCTCTCTACCTGGTGCAATGTTTCTCAGTGCTCTCTACCTGGTGCAATGTTTCTCAGTGCTCTCTACCTAGTGCAATGTTTCTCAGTGCTCTCTACCTGGTGCAATGTGTCTCAGTGCTCTCTACCTGGTACAATGTTTCTCAGTGCTCTCTACCTGGTGCAATGTGTCTCAGTGCTCTCTACCTGGTGCAATGTTTCTCAGTGCTCTCTACCTGGTACAATGTTTCTCAGTGCTCTCTACCTGGTGCAATGTTTCTCAGTGCTCTCTACCTGGTGCAGTGTTTCTCAGTGCTCTCTACCTGGTGCAATGTTTCTCAGTGCTCTCTACCTGGTGCAATGTTTCTCAGTGTTCTCTACCTGTTGCAATGTGTATAATGTGCTCTCTACCTGGTGCAATGTGTATAACGTGCTCTGCCTGGCACAAAGTGTAGAATGTGCTCTATCTGCCGCAATATGTATAACGTTCTCTACCTGTCACAGTGTGTATAGGAGGTTCTACCTGGTGCAGTGTGTATTAGCTGCACTACTGTGTGGTGTATTGTGAATTGCCACTATTATGTGGCCATGCCCCTTCCTCACGAAAAACAACGCCCCTAAATGTTTGCTGCGCGCCTTCGGCGCGCACTGTCCATTCTTTGGCATGTGGGAATGGGAGGACCAAGCATTATAGTATGTACCTAATTTTGCCCTTCTTACTGAAAAATGTGCCCTCCCGAATGAAAAATGTGCCCTCCCGAATGAAAAATGTGCCCTACCCGTTATCAGCACCCTGCCCTAAAAAAATCCTAGAGTGAACACTATAGCATTTGATCCTGGGTTAATCAAGCAAGTTAGTTCGGCATGCAGCTTGCTCCAAATAAATTGCACTATTTCTGATAAAGCAGTTAGTATTCACTTATGTGCAAACATGCAAAGCAGCATATAATGTAGTCCAACAAGCACTCCAGATAAATGCACTTTTTCTCAGAAAGCAGTTAGTATTAACTTGAGTGCACACATGCAATTAAGCATATAATATAGTCCAGCAAGCACTTTGGGTGCACCATGCACTGCACCCAAAATTATAGTACCTCTCCCTGTTGCTGTGATGATGAACAGCTGCACCCTGGATCACACGCTGGTAAATGGACTCCTGATGTCTCTTCCCCTTAGCACTCGGGCATAACAGACAAGTGGTGAACCGGACGGCTCCACAATATGTGAGAACGAGCAGTTGATTGCTGCAATAGTTAAGCATGATGTCTTGTCCTGTGCAAATGCGTTTCTCTGCCTCCGGACCTGTGTCAGCGGCTTCCTCAGTGTCATAAAATTAGAATCTCTATAGAGTTCAGGTCAGGCGAGTTTGCTGGCCAATCCAGCACAGTAATCCCATGGTCATTGAACCAGGTTTTGGTACTTTTGGCAGTGTGGACAGGTGCCAATCTATGGGGCATTTCCAAGAGAAAGATGAGAGACATAAGACCGAACAATGCAGAAGAGCTGAAGGCCGAATTACTGAAATAAATGAACTTTTGCACGATATTCTAATTTTCTGAGTTTCACCTGTATGAGGTCTCTGTTACAGAAACACTGCGGGGCACCTCTGTTCTTAATGGAGGCTGTACAGAGAGAAGAGGTGCAGAGAAGCCATGCATGCACATTAACGTATTTGGATATGTGTCGAAGGTCACTCTAATATCAGAGCACCTCCATCACTACAAAGATAGATGTAAATAAGGAGACAGTGCAAAGCGTTCTTCTTTTAAGCATATGGGTCATTGGGATCCCGCAAATTCTGCACCACAAAACAGACAAACCGTGCCATACATCCCCGCACCTCCTTCTACACCTTCTCCTGCCAGAACCATCTTTCTAATGATACCTGCTGCCACAGCAAATGTCAAACCAGAGCCTTTGCTATCTTCTGCACATGCTCCAGCTTTCCAAAGACAGTATTGGAGGGCTGCTGCACGGAAGAGGGATGAGGGGTGGGACTGCACATAGGAAAGCTCCTATTAAAATGCACACAAGCGTTAATTTTGTCACAAGCCAATTATTTTACCAGTACATTGTTGAAATGTGGGAGGAAACCCATGCAAACACAGGACAACGTACAAACTCCACACGGGATGTTATCAAAATACCTGTCAGCCTAATGCATGTCGACCTAATGACTGTCTATGTAGACAGTGTAGAACTTCTATACCACACCTGCCTCTTGTACCTCTGTCTGCTGTGTATCTGCATTCAGCCCTATGTTACCCTGCATCCTACTAATAATTCTTCATCTCTGGTTAAGTTATTTAACATGTGGGCTCGCATCCATTATACATCAGCTGACTCCTAGTGCATCAATAGGTCCTGCCAATACCATAAGCCCATGACCACCGCACTTCCTGCACCAGTTCTAGGTACACCACTGCTTGTGTGTTTGTGTGATATGCAGGACACATTGTAAGCTCCAATGGGGAATGGACAGATGAAAACGATTAGTGTTAGTGTAAAAAACCTAATATGTATATAAATAAAGGTTAATAAAGTAACGGCATGTTCTGCAGTTTTACAACTTTAGCTGGATTCCTCACACTCAGGGGTCTATTTACTAAGCTTTGGCTGGAGATTGTCGCTGCAGATAAAGGGGGTCATTCCGTCCCGTTCGCACGCAGCGGTTCTTCGCTGCTGTGCAAACGGTTGGGACTGCGGCTGCGTGGCGCCCGCAATGCGCACGCACGTCGTTGCCCAGCGATGGCTGACGCCGGACAGCGCCGCCGCCAGCGAAGAAAGTGATCGCAGTGGCGATCGCATGAAGACTGACAGGCAGGAGGCGTTCCGGGGCGTCAGCTGACCGTTTTCAAGGTGTGGTGAGGCGAACGCAGGCGGATCCAAACGTTTGGAGGGCGAATGTCTGACGTCAATCCCGGGACCTTCGTCGCTGGATCCGTCGCACAGGGTAAGTAACTCTTACCCTGGTCTTGTTTTGCAGGAAACTTTTGTAGCTTAGCAGGGCTGCACAAGCGATCGCAGCCCTGCTATGCAAAAATACACTCCCCCATAGGCGGCGTCTAGTTGATCGCACGAGCAGCAAAAAGTTGCTACGTGCGATCAGCTCGGAATGAGGGCCAAAGTACCAGCCAATCAGCTCCTAACTGCTATGCCGCAGGCTGTATTTGAAAATGACAGTTAGGAGCCGATTGGCTGGTACTTTATCTCCATCCAAGGCTTTGTAAATAGACCCCTCACTCTGCTTCTACTGTTTGTGGTAGTTACATGACTACAGCAACTTGCACCAAATGTAGATACAACTGTCCCTTTCATCACAGAACAAAAGATATTGGGGATCACACAATTGCAGGTCACATGTCAGTTGGCCCCTTTACCAATAGGTACCCAGCTCCGTAAAGTAGGACATGGCTGATGGGTGCTACAGATGTGTGCACCTACATCTAGCCTCCCTGCATGTTCAACAGCCCTTCTTGTCACACCATGCTGTGGTGTGACTCGGTAGCGCCGAGTGTCTTTGCGTGCTAATATTTTTATTAAAATGCATCTTATTCGCAAAACGATGTGAACAGGACGCACTATCATCATGTGCATCACTATGTGAATAAGACGCACAAGCAGCATATGCTGATTAAAATTATATGCAGCACGCCTATATTCTGTGTACAACCGCGGCTGTGTCTGCATATGAAATGATACGTTACAGTGTATTCCTAGAGAACACTGTAACGTAGCATTTTGTATGCAGTTATAGCCGCAGACGCACAGAGACTATAGGAATGCCGCATATCATTTTAATCAGCATATGCTGCCTGTGCGTCATATTCACATAGTGATGCGAATAAGACGCATTTTGGCACAAAAAGACGCACAATGCTAACAGAGTTGCACGAGACCTGTCAGCTCACTCACACCAGGCATCTCCCACTACGCGGCGGATTGAGGCAAGATGTATAAGGACAGATCTGTAATTGGTATATTTGTTAATTTTAGAGGATTATTTTTCCATAATGATTAAAAGTAGAATTGTTGAAAAGGGGAAAGGTAGTCAATTCTGACATGGGCGTTGTTGTTCTTTAATACAGTAATGCTGTAATTTATTTAAACGTGTATTTTCTTGCTTTTAATAAGTGCTTGGATTTAATTAGTATTCTCCAGTGATTTAATTTAAATGACTTTTTGTCATCTACCTGTAATTTAGTATTTTGCAGTATAGCATAACAGCAAAACAGTTTAAGGTGAAATATATGGCACATTGCGCATTCATTATTGGTTTTGACAGTCTCGCACTAAGAAGGAAAACTGGGTATATTTCTAGCAGCTCACGGAAACAACAGTAGCATTAAAGGATTATTCAAGCAAAAGCCGCAAACTGGTTTCCAGCGTTCATACCATCTTGCACACGGACGTCACCGCTCGGTTCACTCTCGCTGGTAATGGTTTACCTATAGGCACTGTATTGTCCAATGACTTGTGTAAGTGCAAGGACTGCCCCGATATCCCCTTAAGCTGGGTACACATTTGGATGATGGGCATCGTAACGAATGCCCGTCAGCCCAGATTGCCTGGATATACTGCAGCAGTGTTAATGAAGGAAGGAATGACCATGATCCGTCCAACATTAGAATAAACAAGGACACTAGCGCTATTGCAGCACATCAAACCTAGCGATATCATTAGCAACCGCGGGAGCGCGCATATTGGGCATACACACTGCCCGATACGCTGCATTCTGAGAGATCTGCTCCAGCAGACCAACGTGGCATATTGCTCAGCGTGTACCCAGCTTTGCTTTCATGACTTATTTAATATATGTCAGAATTCCCAAACGCACTTCTCACGGCACCCTATCTTTTCAGGTTTGAAGCATTTCCATGCTTGGCCACAGGTGACTTAATTAGTACATCAGTCAATTTGATTTAGCTATCTGTGCTGAGCTATGGATATACCTAAAACCTGGACTGCCAGGGTGCCTTGAGGACTGCCTTTGGGAACTTCTGATAAGTGATTCTTAAATGAGCAGTATTTGAGAAGAAGAATAGAAGAACAGAACAACAGAATAGAGAAGAATAGAAGAACAGATAGTATAATCAAACTGACTGAGCTACTAATTAAGTCACCTGGGTTAAAGAATAGATATCCTTAAAACTTGGACTGTAATGGGCCCTACACACTGGCCGACATGACTGCATGATATGAACGATCTCGTTCATTAATGAACAAGATACCGTTCATATCGTGCAGTGTGGACGCTCCAGCGATGAACGATGCGCGGCCCCGCGCTAGTTCATCGCTGGTCCTCCGTCGGCTGTACATGCAGGCCAATATGGACGATCTCGTCCATATTTGCCTGCACTTCAATGCAGCCGGATGACTGGGAGAGTGAAGAAACTTCACTCCCCCTGTCACTGACCCCCCCCCCCCCCCCCCCGCCGCCGGGTCGCCCGTATTCGCCGTCGGGCAGCTCGGCGGCGGATCGACCAGTGTGTAGGGCCTATTAGGGTGCCCTGAAAACAGAGGTTGGGAACCACTGTTGTAATCGATTAATGGGGTAGTCCCAATGGGGTGTGACCCTAAGCAGAATTTTCTCGAGGAATTTTTACTTTTGCCGACATCTATTTCTTTAAAACTGATGAGTCCAGCAAAATGTTGCTCAAAGTACAGTACCTGCTTGAGCAAACATAATTAGGATGTGTGATAGTATGTGTGCTTGTTGTATTTGCACAAGAATTAATGTGCTAATTGCTCCACATTTTTTCTAATTTTTTAATGATCCCCAATGTTTTGTTGAGCTAAATAATAATAATAATAATAATAATAATAATAATAAAAAAATAACCTGAATTCTTATCTTATCTGTCCCATTCCTTTGTTATGATATGATCATCCTCTTTAAAGAACCAAAAGAAAATTCTAAGATTGAGTGATTTTTTTTCCTTCAGAACTTGCAGTCTCCTTGGTAACAGAATCACAGATGTGAGGTTTTACACACTGCCAAGATTAGTGATGCAGTGTTACAGGTGTGACAGTGAATTCATAACCTGTTTCTGCTGCTTCAATTAACTTGACCTTTATCTGAGATGATGTTCGATACAGTTTGAAAATACTCCATTTCATTTTACTTTAGGTGAGCTTCATTGTAAAGTCAGGGCAAAGCAGAATAAGTTTGTTTTGCCATCATTCTTAATTTATGAAAATGTAATTTTGGGGTTTAGAAGTCCTTAAAAAGTATTTAATTCCTACAGTTTTGTTGAGGTAAGTTGTTTTACAGTCAAACGTATGTTCCCAATTTCCTCCCAGGGTCTGTTCTTGTAAATGTTTTTGCAAGTTGTGTAAACCAGTCTAGTAATAGATGGCGTTGCTAGCCGTTGGTATTCCTTGACAACGGAATGTCATTTGGAGTCAATTAGTAAGAAGATCACGGCAAGACCACCGAGAGAGAAATCATGACATTGAACAATATAATGGTTAACCCTTCATTGAATAAGCTGATTGCTTAGTTTTTATGAAACTGTTTTACTTTTATTACAATCAGACAAGCATCTGGCATTAAATAAGTCACTATGGGTTGCATAAGTATTAAAAACTTGCTCCTGGCAAAGAGAAAACAATGGGGTTTTTTGTATTATAAAAAATGTAAAATATTGTAGTATTTCATAGTACAAATACCCTATATAAAATCCAGCAGTTAAAAACTACTTAGGTGTACAATATATACATCCCTATAGATTGTAAGCTTGGTTATAGCAGGTTATAGTCCCCCTCTATGGGTGTCGTGGACACCCTTAGAGCAGGCATTCCCAACCACGGTCCTCGAGGCACACTAACAGTGCAGGTTTTAGTGATATCCAGGCTTCAGCACAGGTGACTTAATTAGTAGCTCAGTTATTTTGATTTAACCATCTGTGCTGCAGCCTGGATATCACTAAAACATGCACTGTTAGTGTGCCTTGAGGACCGTGGTTGGGAATGACTGCCTTAGAGCATACTTGCTTACCTGACCTTCTCCATGAGGGAGATAATGCTCTGTTCCTGGACTTTCCTGGTAATGTATGATTACCATCACCTGTGGTGAAACGCCTTTCTTATCAATTAACTAGCTCACCACAGGTGATGGCAATCATACATTACCAGGAAAGTCCAGGAACAGAGAATTTTCTCCCTCATGGAGAGGGTCAGGTAGGCAAGTATGCCTTAGAGCAGGCATTCCCAACCACGGTCCTCAAGGCACACCAACAGTGCAGGTTTTAGTGATATCCAGGCTTCAGCACAGATGGTTAAATCAAAATAACTGAGGTACTAATTAAGTCACCTGAAGATCACTAAAACCAGGACTGTTAGTGTGCCTTGAGGACCAAGGCTGGGAATGCCTGCCTTAGAGGATGAAAAGCCAGAGGATACGGGATTCCAGCATCTGCGTTTCAGCGCTAGTCGGAATCACGCTGTCGGTATACTTGTATTGTAAGCGCTTCCCATGAGCAGGGCCTTCCTACCTCTATGACTGTTTGTTATTACCCAGTTTTGTTTTATCATTGTTGTTTCCAATTGTAAAGTACAACTGAATATTCTGCGCTATATAAGAAACTCTATATAAATAAATGAACATAACCTCTATAATACCCCTTTCACACCGCACGCTGACCCGTGTCGACCCGGCAATATGAAAGGGGCATAGCTGAAATCCCGGGTCGCCTGACCCGGCAATTCAACCCTGGAATAAAGCAGTGTTATACCCGGGTTGAATACCGGGTCAGTGGCTGCGTAAACGGGCTCCCAGGTCGACGCATCCCGGGACCCATTTACTACAGCAGGGAGAGGCGGCGCGGAGATGATCTCATCTCCCAGTGCTGCCTCCACGTCCGTCCCCGCCGCCGGCTCCGCCCCCTCGCTGCTATGGCAACCCGCCTGGCATATTGCCGGGTCGGGGAAGCCTGCAGCAACGGCCAATGCCGGATCCCACCCGGGAAGGACCCATTTCCAATTCCCGGGTGGGAATCGGCATTGACAGTGTGAAAGGGGTATAACAGACAGAACAGTTCTGACTCTCATGTTGTGTTACAGGAATATACAACATACTGTATGTAAATACCTCTAACTGACTGATAAAGCCTTTTTCCATTCAGCATAGCACCGAATATGACCCACATGACCCACATAGCCATAACGTAAAAGACACACTACATTCTGTAGCATGAGGGAGAAGAGCACACGAAGGCTATCCTGTCTACAACTGTGTATCCCGTGCAATATTATACAGAAATGCCATGTTCCTTCTATTTAATGCAGCCATTATTAAATATATGTTCTATATTTAAGATACACCTGTTAACAAATATATGCCCTCCCGCAACATTTTATATATTACAGGTTGAGTATCCCTTATCCAAAATGCTTGGGACCAGAAGTATTTTGGATATCAGATTTTTCCGTATTTTGGAATAATTGCATACCATAATGAGATATCCTGACGATGGGACCCAAGTCTAAGCACAGAATGCATTTATGTTTCATATACACCTTATACACACAGCCTGATGGTAATTTATTACAATATTTTTAATAACTTTGTGTATTAAACAAAGTTTAATTGAGCCATCAGAAAACAAAGGTTTCACAATCTCACTCTCATTCAAAAATTTCTTTATTTCGGAATATTCTGTATTTCGGAATATTTGGATATGGGATACTCAACCTGTATACATAATATATAAAATGTTATAAATATATTATAAAATCTATTTATATATTATAATATTTTTATATATTATATAGTATTTTTTTAATAGTATTTTTTTAATGAGCCATGTACTTTATTATAGTGGGGAAGAAATGGGTCGCTATTGCTAGCGTGAAATGAAAAATAATCTGGTACTTCTGGCAGGCACGCCAAATGTCACTCTGCATTGGCTCTTCTTTGAACTTTTAAAATGTTTCATTTGTCTGGGGCAAATTACATTACTGCTTGCATCTAAATGACAACTGTGCAACAACTGTAGATGTATAAATAGAAATCAAATGGAACTGTTCCCCCCTTGTACTATAGGTGTAAGTTTTTAAATTTATTTTTCTCTGACGTCCTAGTGGATGCTGGGAACTCCGTAAGGACCATGCGGAATAGCGGCTCCGCAGGAGACTGGGCACAAAAGAAAAGCTTTAGGACTACCTGGTGTGCACTGGCTCCTCCCCCTATGACCCTCCTCCAAGCCTCAGTTAGATTTTTGTGCCCGACCGAGCTGGGTGCAATCTAGGGGGCTCTCCTGAGCTTCTTAGGAAAAGTTAGTTTTAGGTTTTTTATTTTCAGTGAGACCTGCTGGCAACAGGCTCACTGCATCGAGGGACTAAGGGGAGAAGAAGCGAACCTGCCTGCTTGCAGCCAGCTTGGGCTTCTTAGGCTACTGGACACCATTAGCTCCAGAGGGATCGAACACAGGCCCAG
The DNA here is from genome assembly GCF_028390025.1 of Pseudophryne corroboree. Lineage (NCBI taxonomy): Eukaryota > Metazoa > Chordata > Amphibia > Anura > Myobatrachidae > Pseudophryne > Pseudophryne corroboree. The sequence goes on along the minus strand of NC_086452.1, from coordinate 413,493,034 downwards.
CCTCGGAGTCCGGTCCCAGAGCCGCGCCGCCGGCCCCCTTACAGAGCCAGAAGCAAGAAGAAGTCCGGAAAATCGGCGGCAGAAGACATCAGTCTTCACCAAGGTAGCGCACAGCACTGCAGCTGTGCGCCATTGCTCCTCATGCACACCACACGCTCCGGTCACTGATGGGTGCAGGGCGCTGGGGGGGGCGCCCTGAGCAGCAATATGAACACCTTGGCTGGCTAAAATACATCACATATAACCTCCAGGGCTATATGGATGTATATTAACCCCTGCCAGATTCCTGAAAAAAGCGGGAGAAAAGTCCGCCGAGAAGGGGGCGGAGCCTATCTCCTCAGCACACTGGCGCCATTTTTCCTCACAGCTCCGCTGGAAGGACGTCTCCCTGACTCTCCCCTGCAGTCCTGCACTACAGAAAAGGGTAAAACAAGAGGGGGGGGGCACTAATTAAGCGCAGTATAATATAAACAGCAGCTATAAGGGGGAAAAACACTCTGTATAGTGTTATCCCAACATATATATAGCGCTCTGGTGTGTGCTGGCATACTCTCCCTCTGTCTCCCCAAAGGGCTAGTGGGGTCCTGTCCTCTATCAGAGCATTCCCTGTGTGTGTGCTGTGTGTCGGTACGACTGTGTCGACATGTATGAGGAGGAAAATGATGTGGAGGCGGAGCAATTGCCTATAATGGAGATGTCACCCCCTAGGGAGTCGACACCTGAGTGGATGGGCTTATGGAAGGATTTACGTGAAAGTGTCAGCTCTTTACAAAAGACGGTTGATGACATGAGACAGCCGGCTACTCAGCTTGTGCCTGTCCAGGCGTCTCAAAGACCATCAGGGGCTCTAAAACGCCCGCTACCTCAGATGGCAGATACAGACGCCGACACGGATACTGACTCCAGTGTCGACGATGAAGAGACGAATGTGACTTCCAGTAGGGCCACACGTTACATGATTGAGGCAATGAAAAATGTTTTACAAGTACCACTAAAAAGGGTATTATGTTTGGTGAGAAAAAACTACCTGTAGTTTTTCCTGCATCTGAGGAATTAAATGAAGTGTGTGATGAAGCGTGGGTTTCTCCCGATAAAAAACTGATAATTCCTAAAAGGTTATTGGCATCATACCCCTTCCCGCCAGAGGATAGGGCACGTTGGGAAACACCCCCTAGGGTGGATAAAGCACTCACACGCTTGTCTAAACAGGTGGCACTACCGTCTCCTGATACGGCCGCCCTTAAGGAACCTGCTGACAGAAAGCAGGAGAATATCCTAAAATGTATATACACTCACACGGGTGTTATACTGCGACCAGCAATCGCCTCAGCCTGGATGTGCAGTGCTGGGGTGGCTTGGTCGGATTCCCTGACTGAAAATATTGATACCCTGGTTAGGGACAGTATATTACTGACTATAGAGCATTTAAAAGATGCATTTTTATATATGCGTGATGCACAGAGGGATATTTGCCGACTGGCATCAAGAGTAAGTGCGCTGTCCATATCTGCCAGAAGAGGGTTATGGACGCGGCAGTGGTCAGGTGATGCTGATTCCAAAAGGCATATGGAAGTATTGCCTTATAAAGGGGAGGAGTTATTTGGGGTAGGTCTATCGGACCTGGTGTCCACGGCAACTGCTGGGAAATCCACATTTTTACCCCAGGTAGCCTCTCAACATAAGAAGACGCCGTATTATCAGGCGCAGTCCTTTCGGCCCCATAAGGGCAAGCGGGCAAAAGGCTCCTCATTTCTGCCCCGTGGCAGAGGGAGAGGAAAAAGGCTGCAGCAAACAGCCAGTTCACAGGAACAGAAGCCCTCTCCCGCTTCTGCCAAGTCCTCAGCATGACGCTGGGGCTCTACAAGCGGACTCAGGCACGGTGGGGGCCCGTCTCAAGATTTTCAGCGCGCAGTGGGCTCACTCACAAGAGGACCCCTGGATCCTTCAGGTGGTATCTCAGGGGTACAAATTGGAATTCGAGACGTCTCCCCCTCGCCGGTTCCTGAAGTCTGCTCTACCAACGTCTCCCTCCGACAGGGAGGCGGTAGTGGAAGCTATTCACAAGCTGTATTCCCAGCAGGTGATAATCAAGGTACCCCTACTACAACAGGGAAAGGGGTATTATTCCACGCTGTTTGTGGTACCGAAGCCGGACGGCTCGGTGAGACCAATTTTAAATCTAAAATCCTTGAACACTTACATAAAAAGGTTCAAATTCAAGATGGAGTCACTCAGAGCGGTGATCGCGAACCTGGAAGAAGGGGATTATATGGTGTCTCTGGACATCAAGGATGCTTACCTCCATGTCCCAATTTACCCTTCTCACCAAGGGTACCTCAGGTTTGTGGTACAGAACTGCCACTATCAGTTTCAGACGCTGCCGTTTGGATTGTCCACGGCGCCCCGGGTCTTTACCAAAGTAATGGCCGAAATGATGATACTCCTTCGAAGGAAAGGAGTTTTAATTATCCCTTACTTGGACGATCTCCTGATAAGGGCAAGATCCAAGGAACAGTTGGTAGTCGGAGTAGCACTATCTCAAGTAGTGCTGCGGCAGCACGGTTGGATTCTCAATATCCCAAAATCGCAGCTGATCCCGACGACACGTCTTCTATTCCTAGGGATGATCCTGGACACAGTCCAGAAAAAGGTGTTTCTCCCGGAAGAGAAAGCCAGAGAGTTATCCGAGCTAGTCAGAAACCTCCTAAAACCAGGCCAAGTATCAGTGCATCAATGCACAAGGGTCCTGGGAAAAATGGTGGCTTCCTACGAAGCAATCCCATTCGGTAGATTCCACGCAAGAACATTCCAGTGGGACCTGCTGGACAAATGGTCCGGATCGCATCTTCAGATGCATCGGCGGATAACCCTGTCCCCAAGGACAAAGGTGTCTCTCCTGTGGTGGTTGCAGAGTGCTCATCTTCTAGAGGGCCGCAGATTCGGCATTCAGGACTGGGTCCTGGTGACCACAGATGCCAGCCTGCGAGGCTGGGGAGCAGTCACACAGGGAAGAAACTTCCAGGGCTTGTGGTCAAGCCTGGAGACATCACTTCACATAAATATCCTGGAGTTAAGAGCCATTTACAATGCTCTTAGCCAAGCAAGACCTCTGCTTCAAGGTCAGCCGGTGCTGATCCAGTCGGACAACATCACGGCAGTCGCCCACGTAAACAGACAGGGCGGCACAAGAAGCAGGAGGGCAATGGCAGAAGCTGCAAGGATTCTTCGCTGGGCGGAAAATCATGTGATAGCACTGTCAGCAGTGTTCATTCCGGGAGTGGACAACTGGGAAGCAGACTTCCTCAGCAGGCACGACCTCCACCCGGGAGAGTGGGGACTTCACCCAGAAGTCTTCCACATGATTGTAAACCGTTGGGAAAAACCAAAGGTGGACATGATGGCGTCCCGCCTCAACAAAAAACTGGACAGGTATTGCGCCAGGTCAAGGGACCCTCAAGCAATAGCTGTGGACGCTCTGGTAACACCGTGGGTGTACCAGTCAGTGTATGTGTTCCCTCCTCTGCCTCTCATACCCAAGGTGCTGAGGATTATACGGCGGGGAGGAGTAAGAACTATTCTCGTGGCTCCGGATTGGCCAAGAAGGACTTGGTACCCGGAACTTCAAGAAATGCTCACAGAGGACCCGTGGCCTCTACCTCTGAGAAGGGACCTGCTCCAGCAGGGACCCTGTCTGTTCCAAGACTTACCGCGGCTGCGTTTGACGGCATGGCGGTTGAACGCCGGATCCTAAAGGAAAAAGGCATTCCAGACGAAGTCATCCCTACTTTGATAAAAGCCAGAAAGGATGTAACCGCAAAGCATTATCACCGCATCTGGCGGAAATATGTTGCGTGGTGCGAGGCCAAAAAGGCCCCGACGGAGGAATTTCAACTGGGTCGATTCCTGCATTTCCTGCAAGCAGGAGTGTCTATGGGCCTAAAATTAGGATCCATTAAGGTCCAGATTTCGGCCCTGTCGATTTTCTTTCAGAGAGAACTGGCTTCAGTGCCTGAAGTCCAGACGTTTGTTAAGGGAGTGCTACATATACAGCCTCCTTTTGTGCCTCCAGTGGCACCCTGGGATCTGAATGTTGTTTTGGGTTTCCTAAAATCACATTGGTTTGAACCACTCAACACTGTGGACTTAAAATATCTCACATGGAAAGTGGTCATGCTGTTGGCCCTGGCTTCAGCCAGGCGTGTGTCAGAATTGGCGGCTTTATCCTGTAAAAGCCCTTACCTGATTTTTCGTACGGACATGGCAGAATTGAGGACTCGTCCTCAATTTCTCCCAAAGGTGGTTTCAGCGTTTCATCTGAACCAGCCTATTGTGGTACCTGCGGCTACTAGAGACTTGGAGGACTCCAAGTTGCTGGACGTTGTCAGGGCCCTGAAAATATATGTTTCCAGGACGGCTGGAGTCAGAAAATCTGACTCGCTATTTATCCTGTACGCACCCAACAAGCTGGGTGCTCCTGCTTCTAAGCAGACTATTGCTCGCTGGATTTGTAGTACAATTCAGCTTGCGCATTCTGTGGCAGGCCTGCCACAGCCAAAATCTGTAAAAGCCCACTCCACAAGGAAGGTGGGCTCATCTTGGGCGGCTGCCCGAGGGGTCTCGGCTTTACAACTTTGCCGAGCTGCTACTTGGTCAGGGTCAAATACTTTTGTGAAATTTTACAAATTTGACACTCTGGCTGAGGAGGACCTGGAGTTTTCTCACTCGGTGCTGCAGAGTCATCCGCACTCTCCCGCCCGTTTGGGAGCTTTGGTATAATCCCCATGGTCCTTACGGAGTTCCCAGCATCCACTAGGACGTCAGAGAAAATAAGAATTTACTTACCGATAATTCTATTTCTCGTAGTCCGTAGTGGATGCTGGGCGCCCATCCCAAGTGCGGATTATCTGCAATACTTGTACATAGTTATTGTTAACAAATCGGGTTATTGGTTGTTGTGAGCCATCTATCCAGAGGCTCCTCTGTTATCATGCTGTTAACTGGGTTCATATCACAAGTTGTACGGTGTGATTGGTGTGGCTGGTATGAGTCTTACCCGGGATTCAAAATCCTTCCTTATTGTGTACGCTCGTCCGGGCACAGTATCCTAACTGAGGCTTGGAGGAGGGTCATAGGGGGAGGAGCCAGTGCACACCAGGTAGTCCTAAAGCTTTTCTTTCGTGCCCAGTCTCCTGCGGAGCCGCTATTCCCCATGGTCCTTACGGAGTTCCCAGCATCCACTACGGAGTACGAGAAATAGAATTATCGGTAAGTAAATTCTTATTTTAGATTTTGCAGTAAAATAAATATCTTGGATGCTGTAGAATGGCACATGCAGAAATTGAAGTATTTGTGCTTCTTAATTGCAATGTCATTTTAATTCACTCTTATCCGGTCCCGCTGAATGCCCTTTAACCACATTGAATGAGCAGTAGGTGTGTGCCCTGGGGTTACATTTGTCCTCCTGTACATCAAACACATTCAGTCACGGTAACATACAATTTGACTTCTTTAATGCAACACCTAGGGATTTTCTGTCTTACCCTCCTCACTTGTTAAAGTTGGTAATTGAGTGCTAGATGGGAAAGCAATGGGTCATAACAGGCATCCCTTAATCTTGTCCAGCAGATCAGGACTGATTGACTGGATAGGAGGAATGTTCCAGCTTGCAGTAATTCCAAAGTAACAAATTCACTTTCTCTGCCCCAAGGACTATGAAGCCATCGCTGCGTGATTTTGGGTTGTTAGAAAAACAAGATTGGTATTCACATGTCTTGTGCAATCATCCCTTACATTTTAATCATGACTGGTCTTTAAGAGCTAATAGTGAAGCACTGATGTTCCCCATAATCTATAGAACCTCTTTCCTATTAGTTTCCAGCATGGCTCATCTCCCACAGTCCCACAGGTTTCTAGGTCGACAAGACTTACGTCAACAGTGTCTAGGTCGAGCACTATTGGTTGACAGTGTTTCTAGGTCGACAGGGTCTCTAGGTCGACATGTTCTAGGTCAAAAGGTCGACATAAGTTTTAAAAATAAATAAATCTTTTTTTTGAACTTTTTCATACTTTACGATCCACGTGGACTACGATTAAGAACGTTAACCTGTGCCAAGCGCAGTGGTAGCGGAGCGAGGTATCTTGCCTGAAGCATGGTGAGCGAAGCGAGCTATGCGAGGGGACACGTTTCCCCAATTGGGGATCCCGGTCACTGTACAGCAAAAACGACACCAAAAAACATTAAAAAAAAACTCATGTCGACCTTTTCATCTGTCGACCTAGACCATGTCGACATAGAGACCCTGTCGACCTAGAATCCCTGTCGACCTAGTTACTGTCGACCAATAGTGGTCAACCTAGACACTGTCGACCTAAGTGTGTTCGACCTTCAATACCACACCCGTGTAGAGCCACAGCTGCTTCAAGCATTAGACCAGTGGTTCCCAAACGCTGTCCTCGAGGCACCTCAACAATCCAGGTTTTGAGACTATCCATGCTTAGACACAGTTGACTTAATTAGTACCTCAATCAGATTATACCAACTGTGCACAAGCAGGGATATCCCTAAATCCTGGGCTGTTGGGGTGCATTGAGGACCGCGTTTGGGAACTACAGCACTAGGCCATCTCACACCGCTTCTCTCTTTCTCCCTTCCTCTGCTATCTCCTCTTTCCCATCCCTCTCTCGCACTCTTTTTCTCTCCTTCCTTCTTTCACCAGTCTCCCAACCTCCTCTCTCTCTCTCTCTCTCTCTCTCACACACTCCCCATCTCTTCCCTTTCTCTTTTATACTCTCGCTCTCTCTCCTCTACTTTCCTATGTCCCTCTTCACCCCTCTCTTCCTTTTCTGTAGAAGGGCTCATCTTGACAAGTAAAACCGTATGATCCTGAGATACTTGTGGCAATCACGGTGAGCGGCAGGTCCAGCGGTGCTCCGTTTGGCACTTCATAAATTACCACCAATTTTTTATTGCTTTTATTTTGCTGATCAGCTGGTAATCTTAAAAATGCACAAAACTGACTCAAATCAGGCGCTGATACTAAAGTATAAATATACTATAGATAACTAAAAGTTTTTTCTACGTCTCACAGCTGCAGAAACTATTACGTGTTTGTGACTACACACAAATCTGTATCCAAAGAGAACCATGCAACAATAAATATATATTAGTCTTTGCACTAATTATTAAGAGGTCTGGCATGTGAATTATGCACACACATACTCTTAAAAAAATCAATTATATATATATATATATATATATATACAAATAATTATTTATTGCGCAATGTAACAATAAAAAGTTTGCAAACGTTTGCTATTATATCAGTGTATATTCCTATAAAAGATCACAATAAGATGGCATGAAAACCATTAAGACAAAACTAAAATGAAAACATAAAGGGGGTCATTCTGAGTTGATCGCTCTCTAGCAACTTTTTGCTGGCTTGCGATTAAATAGTCGCTACCTTTGGGGGAGTGTATTGTCGTTTTGCAAGTGTGCAAACGCGTGTGCTGCCGAGCGGGCCGAAAACATTTTGTGCAGTTTCTAAGTAGCTCTAGACTTACTCAGCCCTTGCGATCATTTCAGCGAGTCTGGTCTGGATTTGACGTCAGACACCCGCCCTGCAAATGCCTGGACACGCCTGTATTTTTCCAACCACTCCCTGAAAACGGTCAGTTGACACCTATAAACGCCCTCTTCCTGTCAATCACCGTGCGTTCGGCTGTGCGAATGGATTCTTCGTTAAACCCATCGCTCAGCAACGATCCGCTTTGTACCAGTACGACGCGCCTGCGCATTGCGGTGCATATGCATGCGCAGTTTAGCCGCGGATGAGATGAGCGCTGCGCTGCAAAAAGTTGCTAGCGAGCGATCAACTCGGAATGACCCCCAACATCTCTTATGTCTAAACTCCAGGTGTCTTACCTTCCCCTGTCAGAATTCTAACCATCAGGATGCCGCGGTTGGTATTCTGGCCGCTGGCATCCCAAACGCTGGCAGATTAATCCCAACCCCTATAAACAACAGGTTGGAAGCAAATTTCCAAAGTCCTGTTATTGCTGGCCGGGTTAGCAGGATATCCTGGGCTGAAATCACCATAGGTGCATAAAACGCTGTGCTGCTTGTCTGTGTAGTCACAGCTTGTTATGCTGCATCCCCAGACAGTGTTCGGTTTGCATGTATGACCGCGCTTATTTGTCACCAGTCCCCTTACTCAGAGCTGCGTCACCATGCAGCATGAGTATAGGGGCACACCACTGAGGTTAACGGTCAGCAAGAGTGATGTCTCCAAGCAAGTTGTCATCCACTGTGGGCACCAACCAATAGATCCACAATTGTGAAAGAACAAACGGGGTCTCTCTAACCGGTTTTGCTCCGTTTCCTAGGAGCTTTTTTTCATTGAAAAACTGGTTTCCTAAATCATCAAAAGTATCACCACATGTACTTGGTATGCAGCAATGCTTAGGTAGGCGTACGGGGTTCAGTAGGATTTACTGGCGGCTGGGATGCCGGCCGTCAATATACCGACAACGATATCCCGGCCGCCAGTATGCCGGCAGTAGGGTGAGTGCAAAGAGTCCCCTTGCGGGCTTGGTGGCTCACTGCGCTCGCCACAAGTTCTGGAGTGGGAATAGTCCTGTTGCGCCGGTAATCCAGTTGCCGGCATTGCCAGCTGTTGGGATTCCGGCGTCGGTATCGTGAACGCCGGGAACTCGACAGCCGGCAAATTAAATGTATACCTGCGTACGTGTCAAAGTAACAGCCACATAAATGCCAGGACCAAAGGTTTCCCAGTAAAACGTTGCCCATAGCATCACACGGCCTCCGCTGACATTCCTTCTTCTCATAGTTCATACCGGTGCCATCTCTTTGCACACATGATGTAAAAGAAAACATGGTTCACCCTATCAGGCCACCTACTTCAATTGTTCCATTGTCCAGTTCTGACACTTATGTGCCCATAGTAGCCGCTTTTGGCAGTGGACAGGGGTCATCATGGGCCCTTTGACCGGTCTGTAGCTATGCAGCCCCATACACAACCAGCCGTGATACACTGTGTATTCAGACACCTTTCTATCCATGAACTTTTTCAGCAATTTGTGTTACAGTAGTTCTTTTGTGGGATTGATCCAGACAGGCTAGCCTTTGCTCCCTACACGCATCACTGAGCCTTGGGCAGCCATGCCCCAGACACTTGTTACCCGTTGTCCTTCCTTGGACCAGTTTTGGTAGGTACTAACCACTGCATACTGGGAACACCCCACAAGACCTGCTGTTTTGGAGATGCTCTGAGATGTCTTCTAGCCATCACAATTTATCTCTTGTCAAAGTCGCTCAGATCCTTACGCTTTCCCATTTTTCCTAGTTCCAACACATCAACTTCAAGAAGTGAGTGTTTACTTGCTGCCTAATATATCCCACCCTGACATTGTGGACAGGTGGCCACCTGACATTGAATAATATTTCTCCACCCATTGCGCTTTTCTAAAGACATTTGAAGCATATCCGATCTGAGCAGCCCTCATGATGAATAAGCGTATATATAGAAATCAAATCCTCAATTATTTTTAGTAAGTCCTTTGGTTCTTCGCATATATAACTCTGTACCTCTCGATGCTGACGCGTTTCGTCTCACCAGGAGACTTTATCAAAGTCTCAGAAATTTGCTATGCATACAGACTCCCTGGAATCTTTTCTCTCTATATATAATTATTGGACTCCTCATATATGACCTCGACAATTCTTCAAACGTCTAAGTCAGAAATTTAGTTCTTTAGTTTTATAGGGAGAAAACAAACCAATTCTACTGGTAGACATCTCATTTAATCTAATAATTAATTTATTTGACTTGATAAGCTTGATTGCTTATACTGTGTGGAGGGGTTGAGTAATGGGGCCCACATATCTGTGATTAATTGTGGCAATTCCCTGTTCAGCTAATACCTGAGTCGGGGGATCGGGAAAATCCAACATGTCATCGATTTTTAACATTATTATTATTCTTTATTTATATGGCACCACAAGGGTTCCACAGCGCCTACCAAAGTACATAAACAAATCAGCAAAACAAGAAAAACAGCAACTTACAGTACAAGACACTATAGGACAGGTACATGGAATATAAACATTCCTGCATCAAGGGACATTACAGTACAATAGGCATCATGGTGGCAGAAACCAAGGGTTAAGCCTGGAGAAGTGATAAAGCAGTGGTAAGAGCAAGGTGATAATGCACCAGCCAATCAGCTCCAATATGTAAATTAACAGTTAAGATCTGATTGGCTGGTGTGTTATCACCTTGCACTTATCACTGCTTTATCACTTCTCCAGGCTTAATACATCTGCCTCATGGAGTAGAAAATAGTCTAAGTAAGAAAAGGAAAAACACATGAGTGGAGAGGGCCCTGCTCGTGAGAGGTTACAGTCTAAAGGGGGGGGAGGGGCAGACAGACAGGGGTGACACAGATGGGGTAGACAGTGAGTGTGTGACAGCGGGTTAGGATGAGAGACGGCTGGGTGTGATGAAGATATGGGTACATGTAGGATTTGGCAGATCCCCTGATAAATCACCGATCATCAAAGTCTACTGGACGGGCAGATCAGATCACCAGATTGGATAGGCGTTGTCGGAATCGTGAAATTGAAGGGTAAATCTATGAAACTAATACCATAGTTAGTGTTTAGGAACATTCAGTTATATTTATATACTGTATTATGTGGTCTATTTACTAAGATTTGGATGGAGATAAATCTGACGGAGATAAAGTCTCAGCCAATAGGCTCCTAACTGCCATGCCACATTCTGGGTTTGAAAAATGACAGGATCCAATTGGCTGGGACTTTGGCCCTCATTCCGAGTTGTTCGCTCGCAAGCGGATTTTAGCAGAGTTGCTCACGCTAAGCCGCCGCCTACTGGGAGTGAATCTTAGCATCTTAAAAATGCGAACGATGTATTCGCAATATTGCGATTACACACCTCGTAGCAGTTTCTGAGTAGCTTCAGACTTACTCGGCATCTGCGATCAGTTCAGTGCTTGTCGTTCCTGGTTTGACGTCACAAACACACCCAGCGTTCGCCCAGACACTCCTCCGTTTCTCCGGCCACTCCTGCGTTTTTTCCGGAAACGGTAGCGTTTTTTCCCACACGCCCATAAAACGGCCTGTTTCCGCCCAGTTACACCCATTTCCTGTCAATCACATTACGATCGCCAGAACGATGAAAAAGGCGTGAGTAAAAATCCTAAGTGCATAGCAAATTTACTTGGCGCAGTCGCAGTGCGGACATTGCGCATGCGCATTAAGCGGAAAATCGCTGCGATGCGAAGATTTTTACCGAGCGAACAACTCGGAATGACCACCTTTATCTCCATTGGATTTATCTCCATCCAAGGCTTAGTAAATAGACCCTTATGTGCAAATCGCCTGGTCCTCTTTTATATAACTTTTTTTTATATAAATAAGCAACACAAAGTTATATAATTTTGAACCAAATAGACATTTATTTTATGTTTAAATTGCATATATTACTGTTGACCTAGTCATAAACAATTACAAAACTATTTTTATATATACAGTATGCGTATAATATTTTTTTATTTCGTTTTTTTTTGTACTTAAATAAATAATAACATTGTTGTTCTTTGAGTTCAAAATTGCAATTTCCCAGTAATGAATGTATTGTAACATATAGGTTCTGAACCAGTTCTCTCCTATTTGCAGTGTGTTATGATAATCCGTATGCAGCCTTACATTTCGCCATCTATTCCAGTACGTTTATTTCCAGCAAGCTAAGATAAACAGAAACTTACAGTAGAGGGCAGTCTGTAACGCTCATCAACCGCCTGAGGAATCTCGGGTTAAATGTTCAGTGTGTAAAAGTTTACAAAATCACGTTTAAGTTGTCAGACAAAGACTTTAATCACTATGTTCCCTGTTTCAGCTTCTCTTCAAGCAGTATCATGATCCAGTCGTGTGAATAACTATAAATATAAATACGATAAACGAGTGTTCAAATATATCAATGGCCGGATATATGTTTAGAGGTTTGAGTACATCTCTGTGATTACCACCCCATGATAGGTGTAACTGGAGGAAGAGTCAGGAATCAGAGTTGAATATAATAGCCCATCTTCAATTGCAGCTGATGTGTAGCACAAAATACCTTAAGGGCCCTACACACTGGCCGATGTGTGCAACCGATATGAACAATCTCGTTCAGTAATGAACGAGAACTCGTTCATATCGCTCAGTGTGTAGGCACCAATGATGAACTTGTTTCCTCATGTGCCTTTCCTTTTCTTACTTACACTATCTTATACTCCATACTCCCTTTGATGGCACCTAACCCCGGGTTTTCTATACCTGTCCTATATTGTCCTGTACTGTAAGTGCTGTTTTCTTGTTTTCTCATTTTATTATGTACTGTGTAATGGGCGCTGTGGATCCCTTGTGGTGCCATATAAATAAAGTATAATAATAATATGCGGCCCCACGGTCGTTCATCGTTGGTGCCGGGTCGTTTATGCCTGCAAACCATTATGGACAATATCGTCCATATTAGCATGCAGGGTGATGAGGCCGGGACGTCAGGGAGTGAAGAAACTTCACTCCTCCGTCACCCCCCCGGATCGTCCGTCGGCACCTCGGCTGCAAATCGATAAATGTGTAGGGGCTATTAGTTTTCCACTGATATGTCTGGATGTTCTGCCCAGTGAATATAAAGGTGCACACCTTCTCTATGCTTGTGGGAGGGCTCGGTATGTAATATCAGCGGTCGGGATATGGCGGTCACATGACCAACGCCTGCATCCTGACACTGAAGATCCTGACATAGGACGGGGTAAGTATTTTAACCCTCTCCCCTCCCCTAACCCTCGGCTCGGGTGACGGTTATGTCTAACCTTCTGGGGGATGTCGGCTATGTATGGCTGCCTCCCCCCCAGTGCCTAACCCTAACCCCCCGTCATTTCTTACGTTAACCCCCCCCCTCCCCCTTGGGCCCTAACCAGTTCCCTGATACTTACCTTCGGTGTGTTGGTGTTCCAGCACCGTTTTTTCGGAGTGGTGTCGAGATACTGGTGTCGGTCACATGACCGATGGTATCCCAATCATCAGGATGCCGACCGTATCCTTTCTGGGAGACCCCTGTGCAATGTACGTATACTTTCTGGGAGACCCCTGTGCAATGTACGTATACTTTCTGGGAGACCCCTGTGCAATGTACGTATACTTTCTGGGAGACCCCTGTGCAATGTACGTATCCTTTCTGGGAGACCCCTGTGCAATGTACGTATACTTTCTGGGAGACCCCTGTGCAGTGTACGTATACTTTCTGGGAGGCCCCTGTGCAATGTACGTATACTTTCTGGGAGACCCCTGTGCAATGTACGTATCCTTTCTGGGAGACCCCTGTGCAATGTACGTATCCTTTCTGGGAGACCCCTGTGCAATGTACGTATACTTTCTGGGAGACCCCTGTGCAATGTACGTATACTTTCTGGGAGACCCCTGTGCAATGTACGTATACTTTCTGGGAGACCCCTGTGCAATGTACGTATACTTTCTGGGAGACCCCTGTGCAATGTACGTATCCTTTCTGGGAGACCCCTGTGCAATGTACGTATCCTTTCTGGGAGACCCCTGTGCAATGTACGTATACTTTCTGGGAGACCCCTGTGCAATGTACGTATACTTTCTGGGAGGCCCCTGTGCAATGTACGTATACTTTCTGGGAGGCCCCTGTGCAATGTACGTATACTTTCTGGGAGACCCCTGTGCAATGTACGTATACTTTCTGGGAGACCCCTGTGCAATGTACGTATACTTTCTGGGAGACCCCTGTGCAATGTACGTATACTTTCTGGGAGGCCCCTGTGCAATGTACGTATCCTTTCTGGGAGACCCCTGTGCAATGTACGTATACTTTCTGGGAGACCCCTGTGCAATGTACGTATACTTTCTGGGAGACCCCTGTGCAATGTACGTATCCTTTCTGGGAGACCCCTGTGCAATGTACGTATACTTTCTGGGAGACCCCTGTGCAATGTACGTATCCTTTCTGGGAGACCCCTGTGCAATGTACGTATACTTTCTGGGAGACCCCTGTGCAATGTACGTATACTTTCTGGGAGACCCCTGTGCAATGTACGTATCCTTTCTGGGAGACCCCTGTGCAATGTACGTATACTTTCTGGGAGACCCCTGTGCAATGTACGTATACTTTCTGGGAGGCCCCTGTGCAATGTACGTATACTTTCTGGGAGACCCCTGTGCAATGTACGTATACTTTCTGGGAGACCTCTGTGCAATGTACGTATCCTTTCTGGGAGGCCCCTGTGCAATGTACGTATCCTTTCTGGGAGACCCCTGTGCAATGTACGTATACTTTCTGGGAGCCCCCTGTGCAATGTACGTATCCTTTCTGGGAGGCCCCTGTGCAATGTACGTATACTTTCTGGAAGGCCCCTGTGCAATGTACGTATACTTTCTGGGAGCCCCCTGTGCAATGTACGTATCCTTTCTGGGAGACCCCTGTGCAATGTACGTATACTTTCTGGGAGGCCCCTGTGCAATGTACGTATACTTTCTGGGAGACCCCTGTGCAATGTACGTATCCTTTCTGGGAGACCCCTGTGCAATGTACGTATACTTTCTGGGAGACCCCTGTGCAATGTACGTATACTTTCTGGGAGACCCCTGTGCAATGTACGTATACTTTCTGGGAGACCCCTGTGCAATGTACGTATACTTTCTGGGAGACCCCTGTGCAATGTACGTATACTTTCTGGGAGGCCCCTGTGCAATGTACGTATACTTTCTGGGAGACCCCTGTGCAATGTACGTATACTTTCTGGGAGACCCCTGTGCAATGTACATATACTTTCTGGGAGACCCCTGTGCAATGTACGTATCCTTTCTGGGAGACCCCTGTGCAATGTAAAAGAACTAGGTGCAGCAATCACAAAATTATCAAAGCCCAATGTTATAGTGTGAGTGTCAAATCAGATAGCCACATGCCTAATCCTTTACCTCCCCATTTCAATAAATATACAATGTTTTAGTTTTTAGAAAGTGGGAGGAGCTTGGGGTACGAATATAAACAAACTGTTTAATGGGATAGACAAGATAAATGGGTAATTCCCAGGTAATAAGGTCACAGGAAGCATACCCAATGAAAGTAAAACATGACGCAAATAAAAAAAATGGAAGTAAATAATAAACCTACAAGCTGAGTAGAAAACATGTTTTATTAGTTACTCATTTCACAGTAAACCCGTAAATAGATTGCAGCAGCAATATTACTGGAATGTTTTAATTGGGAGGGATTTAGAAACATTCAGCCAATCACATGTGGCCACCAGTCCTCATTATCAGTTTGCGTCTGAAACTGGTGTTGCAAATGCTAAATGTGATTCAGTTGACATGCGTAGGGTAATTTGCTGGTAAAAATCTTGCAAAATGCATTAGGTTCACATCTGCATGAGTCCAGTCTGGAAGCACTACTTTGAGCCAAATGCAACATATACCCCTTTCACACCGCACAAATAACCCAGTATCGACCCGGCATGTTGCCGGGTCGACACGAGTCGGTGTGCGGTGTGAAAGGGCCATGGTCGAATTCCCGGGTCACCGGACCTGGTAATTCAACCAGGGAATAAAGCACTGTTATTCCCGGGTTGAATACTAGGTCAGTGGCAGTGTGAACGGGTTCGACCTGGGACCCGTTCACTAAGTATGGAGAGGTGGCGCGGACATGAGCTCATCTCCCAGCACTGCCTCCGCCCCCTCTGCCGACTCCGCCCCCCCACCGCCATGGCAACCGACCCAGCAAATTGCCGGGTCGGGAAGCCTGCCGTTAGGGTCCAATGCCGGATCCCATGCGGGAAGGACCCGTTTCCAATTCCCGGGTGGGATCTGGCATTGGCGATGTGAAAGGGGTAATAGAGTTGCAAAACAGTTAACATTAAAAAGTATAGGATGTGACCCGAAGTCTGTAAGCTGATGTGCTATTCAAGTTGAAATTTGGTGCCCCACTTCCTCTTTATCCAAGGAATGCGTCTACAAATGCGCCCTCTCTACCTCTTTCCCCGTATTGAAATTGCTTTGCTGCAGTTATACGTAAAATGAGGCCCTCTTGTGTGGCTAGTCTTTACTTCACTTGTTATGCCATCACTCTGCTTAAAACACTCTTTCCTCCTTTGCAATTTCTGCTAATAATGCTATCTAGCTTCCTAAAACAATGGGCCTAATTCAGGGGGTAATTCCAAGTTGATCGCAGCAGGATTTTTGATAGCAATTGGGCAAAATCATGGCCCTCATTCCGAGTTGTTCGCTCTGTATTTTTCATCGCATCGCAGTGAAAATCCGCTTAGTACGCATGCGCAATGTTCGCACTGCGACTGCGCCAAGTAACTTTACTATGAAGATAGTATTTTTACTTACGGCTTTTTCTTCGCTCCGGCGATCGTAATGTGATTGACAGGAAATGGGTGTTACTGGGCGGAAACACGGCGTTTCAGGGGCGTGTGGCTGAAAACGCTACCGTTTCCGGAAAAAACGCAGGAGTGGCCGGGGAAACGGTGGGAGTGCCTGGGCGAACGCTGGGTGTGTTTGTGACGTCAACCAGGAACGACAAGCACTGAACTGATCGCACAGGCAGAGTAAGTCTGGAGCTACTCTGAAACTGCTAAGTAGTTAGTAATCGCAATATTGCGAATACATCGGTCGCAATTTTAAGAAGCTAAGATTCACTCCCAGTAGGCGGCGGCTTAGCGTGTGTAACTCTGCTAAATTCGCCTTGCGACCGATCAACTCGGAATGAGGGCCCATGTGCACTGCAGGAGGGGCAGATATAACATGTGCAGAGAGAGTTAGATTTGGGTGGGGTGTGTTAAAACTGAAATCTAAATTGCAGTGTAAAAATAAAGCAGCCAGTATTTACTCTGCACAGAAACAAAATAACCCACCCAAATATAACTCTCTCTGCAAACGTTATATCTGCCCCCCCCCCCCCCCCCTGCAGTGCACATGGTTTTGCCCATTTGCTAACAAAGTTGCTGCTACGATCAGGTCTGAATTAGGCCCAATGGTGGTCATTCCGAGTTGATCGCAGCCAGCAACTGTTTGCTGCTGCTGCGATCAACTAGTCCACGCCTATGGGGGAGTGTATTTTAGCTTAGCAGCCCTTAGCAGCGATCGCTTGTGCAGCCCTGCTAAGCTAAAAAAATTTCATGCAGAACAAGACTAGACCTGGACATACTTACCCTGTGCGACATCTCAGCGATGCTGGGCCCGGCTTTGACGTCAGACATCCGCCCTCCGTTCTCCTGGGCACACCTGTGTTTTCTTCACCACTCCCCGAAAACGGCAGGCAAGGGTCTGGTGACGCCCAGGAATGCCTTCTTTCTGTCAAACTTCTTGCAGTCGCCTCTGCGACCGCTTTCTTCGTTGTCTTTGACGTAACCCGGCGACCACTGTAGCCGGGCAACGACGCGCGTGCGCAGTGCGGCTGCCGCGCATGCGCATTCCAGACCCATTCGCACCGCAGCGACAAACCGCTGCGTGCGAACAGGTCGGAATGACCCCCAATGTTCCTTGGCAAAAATGTGGTCACATTTGCGACATTTAAAGAGCACAGCAGGTCCAAAGGTGGTTTTGTACTGTTGTACTGCTGTGCTGCTTACAGCAGGAAAGGCTGACATTATAAACTTCCTCCCCCTTCCACAGTCTGCCCACCAGTGAGATTCTCATTGGCTCTGGCTGATGGGCCCGGTTGAATGAACCCAAGGTGTAAAAACTGATAAAACCTGGAAAACAAGAAAATTGGAGAAGTTTGGGAGAAATACGTTAGCAAACAGTATTAATGGAGATAAATCATAAAAACTATGCTTTTATTTACAGATTCATTTAAGAGTATATTCATGGTCACCAATGACTGCACAGCACACACATAAGGGGTGGTATTCAATTACCCACCATCATTGATCGCGGGTAATTGTGTCGCCGGGGGGCTATTCAGTTAGCCCCGATAAGCCGATGCGAACCGAAAACGTGACTGTTTCCTCAGAAAACACACAGGTCTCACTGAACCTGTGTGTTTTCGTGTGAAAAGGTTTTTTTTTTTTTTTATGGGTTACCTAATTGGATAACCTGAAAAAAAAATATTGAAGAAACATCGGGAAAAATAGCGGAAAACGTCCGTTTTTTGCCCCCGATGCTTCTTCACAGGTAGTTGAATATCCCCCATAATGTTTGCAGTCGCTGTCCAACTCTTTACTCAGCAATGGTCCACCAAACATTTTTGTTTGTTTTGTAATGTTGGTTCTCATGATGAGAGTAAATTATTTTTGGAATGAGACAGACTTATGCAACCTAGACATTGTATCTGTGAATATATTCTGGGGGTCTGGTGATGAACAGATTGCAGCAAATTTTTGGGGGATCTCTTTTGTGGTCCCAGGGCATTGTCCCACCTATATAGAAGACCACCGTACTTCTGCCTGTTTTATGGGGGTAATTCTGAGTTGATCGCAGCAGGATCTTTGTTAGCAGTTGGGCAAAACCATGTGCACTGCAGGGGAGGCAGATATAACATGTGCAGAGAGAGTTAGATTTGGGTGTGGTGTGTTCAATCTGCAATCTAAATTGCAGTGTAAAAATAAAGCAACCAGTATTTACTCTGCACAGAAACAATATAACCCACCCAAATCTAACTCTCTCTGCAAATGTTATATCTGTCCCCCCTGCAGTGCACATGGGCCCTCATTCCGAGTTGATCGGTCGCAAGGCGAATTTAGCAGAGTTACACACGCTAAGCCGCCGCCTACTGGGAGTGAATCTTAGCTTCTTAAAATTGCGACCGATGTATTCGCAATATTGCGATTACTAACTACTTAGCAGTTTCAGAGTAGCTCCAGACTTACTCAGCCTGTGCGATCATTTCAGTGCTTGTCGTTCCTGGTTGACGTCACAAACACACCCAGCGTTCGCCCAGGCACTCCCACCGTTTCTCCGGCCACTCCTGCGTTTTTTCCGGAAACGGTAGCGTTTTCAGCCACACGCCCCTGAAACGCCGTGTTTCCGCCCAGTAACACCCATTTCCTGTCAATCACATTACGATCGCCGGAGCGAAGAAAAAGCCGTGAGTAAAAATACTTTCTTCATAGTAAAGTTACTTGGCGCAGTCGCAGTGCGAACTTTGCGCATGCGTACTAAGCGGATTTTCACTGCGATGCGATGAAAAAGAACGAGCGAACAACTCGGAATGAGGGCCATGGTTTTGCCCAACTGCTAAAAAATTTCCTGCTGCGATCAACTTGGAATTGGGTGTGGTTCGTTTTATCGACAGTATCTAGGTCGACAATGTTTAGGTCGACCACTATAGGTCGACAGTCACTAGGTCGACATGGATGGAAGGTCGACAGGGTTTCTAGGTCGACATGTGCTAGGTCGACAGGTCTAAAGGTCGACATGAGGATTTTTTTTTTGTGTCGTTTTCTTCGTAAAGTGACCGGGATCCCAAATTAGTGCACCGCGTCCCCTCGCATGGCTCCCTTCGCTCGCCATGCTTCGGGCATGGTGCCTTCGCTCCGCTACCGCTTCGCTCGGCACACTTTACCGTTCCAATCGTAGTCCACGTGGATCGTTAAGTATGAAATAATAATTAAAAAAAAAAATGTGAAAAACTCATGTCGACCTTTAGACCTGTCGACCTAGCACATGTCGACCTAGAAACCCTGTCGACCTTCCATCCATGTCGACCTAGTGACTGTCGACCTATAGTGGTCGACCTAAACATTGTCGACCTAGACACTGTCGATCTTCAGACCGGATCCCCTTGGAATGACCCCCTATGTCTCAGTGTGTTACAAGTGTCAATGAATGATATTTCATCCCTATTCCTATGGATTAAAAGCGCAGGTGTCAAGATGATTGACAGTCCTGTTACTATTACAGGCAGGGCAGAGCACAGAGATGAGCAGTGCACACACTATACTACTGCCTGTGAAAGGGAGAAATGTTCTCATGGCTTCCAGGGGAAACTTGTACAAGTGATAGAAATTATTGCCAAAGACGGAGGTTGTTTCGTTGAAAGCAGGATTACTCTTACCCTGTAATCCACGATTACAATAAAATTAGGTGAAGTTCCTTCTTTCCAAGTTACAATGTTTAAACAGAGTATGTAACCATTCAGTTTTTGGAAAGGAATAATACTTGTACAGCTTCACTTAGGCATGCTCATGTGTTGTATAAGTGTAATTGCACTCCAAAGCTGGCCAAACAAGTGAAGTTTTTGTAAATTGGCACACGTTCACTGGCCTCATCCATCATGACCTTGTATAATTCAAATCGTGATTATTATTTTTTAAGGGGGTTTCCACCGCCAGATGACTTTCATTTACTGTACCTGAACGTGACCTCTTGTAGCGTTTAACAAATACATATGTTTATGTCATCAGGCAAAGTTGTTTTATTTCCATTGCCCTGGGTTATGTCACACCTCTGCAGTTCTTTCTGCATTGGATTAAATCATTTTGATCCGTTTAAAATAAAATAAAATACATGGCTGAAAAGCACAGAGCGATACCAGCAAGGGGGAAAAAAACGTATTTAGGAAAAGTTGAAGGATGACTCATGCAATCTAATAAAGTCATCTGAACATAGAAATTCCCTCTCAAATACAAGAACCCAGATTTATCAAGCCTTGGAGAGTGATAAATTGCACGGTGATAAAGAACCAACCAATCAGCACCTAACTGTCATGTTTCAAACCCAGCCTGTAACATGGCAGTTAGGAGCTGATTGGCCGGTACTGTATCAGGGATCAGCAGGATTTACTGATGATCGGCATGCCGGCTATCAGTTTACCGACAACGGCATCCCGATCGTTAGTATGCCGGCAGCGGGGCGAGCCAAAAGTGTCCGCTTGACCGCCGGGATCCAGACTGCCGGCAACTCAACTGCATACCCATTATCACTGTGCAATTTGTCACTCTCCAAGACTTGATAAATCTGGGCCCTTATCTTCAAAAAACAAATATCTCCATCCTTCCTGCTAAGTCTAATGGGCCCTACACACTTTGCGACATACACGGGCGAAATGGACGATATCGCTCACAAGTGAACGATATATCGTATATGTCGTTTAGTGTGTAGGCACCACCGATGAACGATGCGCGTCCCCATGGTCGTTCATGGTTGGTTTTTCCTCACTTAGCATAGCAAGCCAATTTGGACGATGCTTATTAATCGTTGACATCGTCCAATTCGGAAACATCGCTAAGTGTAGGGCCCAGTACAGCCTTCTTGGTTGTAAATCTCACATGTACACTTTGGGGGTCATTCCGAGTTGTTCGCTCGTTAGTTTTTTTTGCAACGGAGCGATTTGTCGCATACTGCGCATACGCAATGTTCGCAGTGCGCCTGCGCCAAGTAAATTAGCACAAAAGTTTGGTATTTTACTCATGGCCTAACGAAGATTTTTCATCGTTCTGGTGATCGGAGTGTGATTGACAGGAAGTGGGTGTTTCTGGGCGGAAACTGGCCGTTTTATGGGAGTGTGCGGAAAAACGCAGGCATTTCAGGGAATAACGCGGGAGTGTCTAAAGAAACGGGGGAGTGTCTGGGCGAACGCTGGGTGTGTTTGTGACGTCAAACGAGGAACGAAACTGACTGAGCTGATCGCAGTGTAGGAGTAAGTCTGGAGCTACTCAGAAACTGCTAAGAAATTTCTATTCGCAATTGTGCTAATCTTTCGTTCGCAATTCTGCTAAGCTAAGATACACTCCCAGAGGGCGGCGGCTTAGCATGTGCAATGCTGCTAAAAGCAGCTAGCGAGCGAACAACTCGGAATGAGGGCCTTAATGCTTTCCATCTTTATTTGTTTCCTTTTTTTATTTCGTTAAATTGAAATTAATCTTCACGTTAAAACATCACCCAGACCTCTAGAAGCTGTGAAGATATTATTTAAAGACCACAGCACAGCCAGATTGGGACGGAAATAAATTAGAGGACACAAACCACACCGAGCATATATATTTCTCCCGTTTTCCTCCGGATGTGTGTGGCAGATTCTCTTTCAGGCTAGTGGGTATAAATGATCTCCCAATAGTCTTTGTGGTGAGATAAATAATTAAGCATGAGTTATGATCGTCATGTGTAATGAGCTTCCTAAATCAACTCCTTAGCAGTACTAACATTAACTGACTGTAATAAGGTTTAATATACAGTAATGAAAATAGCAACTTGAGACTGTAGAACATAAAGCAGTACTTTGCGGTATATAAATTTGTATTGCTATACTCAGAGAGCATATCTTGAGAAAGATAAAATAAACTTAATACACCATTTTGGGCTCATGTAGAGTTAGGTGTCAACGTAGCTTGCTAAAGGGGGGGGGGGGGGGGGGGGGGTCTACTAGCAAATTTAACAAATGCATTTCTAGGGTGACTGCCACTCAATTTGCACTCATGACTTGCACCTGGGGAGATTGAACAGAGTTGGAGGGTCGTACAAATGTGGGCAAAGTACAATAATGCTTGCTTGCGCAAATGCATCCCATTGCTTAAAATAAGATGCATACGTACCTGCCAGGTGGGCACCTGTGGGTGGTCGCTCACTTGTTCTAACTCCGACTTAATAATGATGGTCGTAATCTCTTTTGATTGGCTGAGTGCCTCTGACTTCCTCTCACTGATACTATTAGCATGCTACTGCTCTGATTTATTCCCATTATTGCATTTACATTTGCATGTAGTCCTCCGCATGAAAGCAGATTTCCATTTGATCTATTAAGAGGAAAACAACATATGTTTATATTTATTTGTTCTTAATTAGTACTTTCCTGTTATGAATGTTGTTATTATTATTATTATTATTATTATTATTATTAGTAACACTGCATAGACATAGTCGGACTATGTAATGTATAAATTGTGTTCTGTAACTTTTTTTATTTTTAAAATCAGGTGATCTCTATTCATTTTCAAAACAACAAAAAGGTAAACAACAAAAATAAGTGAAATAAAATAGCATACAAATACACAATAACAGTGTTACCGATGTGTCCTCATACACTATTGCTGCATTCACACCAAACATCCCTCCTTAGAGCGTGATGTCCCTTGAAAATGTGCGTTTAGTTGCAATGTGATGTGTCTAAACCGACATACAGGTCTGCACTGATTCATTTGTGTATATGTGAGTCTGTTTCTGTATATGCTTAAATAAGCTTTTTTCCACGCTAAGGGGGTAATTCAGAGTTGATCGCAGCAGCAAATTTGTTAGCAGTTGGGCAAAACGTGGGGGTCATTCGCAGGCGTGTCATCAAGTCGGAACTGCGCATGCACTGCGGCCGCATTGCGCAGGCGCGCCATTGCCGGGCAGCGACTCTGCTAGCGAAGAAAGCGGTCACAGCGGCGACCGCAAGAAGATTGACAGGAGGAAGGCGTTCCGGGCGTCAACTCACTGTTTTCTGGGAGTGGTGCGGCGAACACAGGCGTGTCCAGGCATTTGGAGGGCGGATGTCTGACGTCAATTCCGGGACCATCAACGCTGGATTCATCGCACAGGGTAAGTAATTCATACCCTGGTCTTGTTCTGCACAAAACTTTTTTTGCATAGCAGGGCTACACAAGCGATCGCAGCCCTGCTATGCAAAAATACACTCCCCCATAGGTGGCGTCTAGTTGATCGCACGGGCTGCAAAAAGTTACAGTGTGTGATCAACTCGGAATGACCCCCCCATGTACACTGCAGGTGTGGCAGATGTAACATGTGCAGAGAGAGTTAGATTTGGGTGTGGTGTGTTCAAACTGAAATCTAAATTGAAGTGTAAAAATAAAGCAGCCAGTATTTACTAGAGATGAGCGGATTCGGTTTTACTCGGTTTTACTCGGTTCTCAAAACCGAATCTTATTGGCTATCCAAAACACATGACATCAGTGAGCCAATAAGATTCGGTTTTGAGAACCGAGTAAAACCGAGTAAAACCGAATCCGCTCATCTCTAGTATTTACCCTGCAGAGAAACAAAATAACCCACCCACATCTAACACTCTGTGCACATGTTATATCTGCCCCCCCTGCAGTGCACATGGTTTTGCCCAACTGCTAACAAATTTGGTGCTGCCAACAACTCTGAATTAGACCCTAATTTCTAATGTTCTTTGTATACAGATTCAGGGGGCATTCAATTAGATGGAGTAAAAATTTACAGCTGTTGAAAAAGGGTGGTAGCCTCGGGCTTTAATGCCGGGGCTATTCAATTAGCTTTTTTTCTCGACCTATTAAATTACAATGTTATTGGGCATTAACACACAGGGGGTAACTCAGAATGGATCATTGCAGTGGCAGCGATCGCAGTCTGAATCCCTTTGTGGAGTGCGCATGCGCACCCCGGCAGCCCAGGGAGATGCTAACAGCATCATAGGGCATGCGATTGCCTCTGCCTGATTAACAGGCAGTCGTGGGGCGGGAGGGGGTGTGCCAACGGCATTAGAACGCTGCAATGCAGGCATGTCCGGACTGTTGGGGGGGCGGGTTGCGGTGGCTGTGACCCGGGACACGGCGAGCAGCCGCCTGCCAATGCGGCTAGGCGGGGCAGTCAGGGAGTTACTCGCCGGGTGCAAAAGCGCAATGCTTTTGCACCTGTGCGGGGGGACAGGGCCTGACATGCGGGCGGACTAGCACTGTGCTGGGCGTCCCCCCACATGTCTGAGTAAGTGATTGTAGATCTGCTAAATTTAGCACATCTATGATCAGATCTGAATTACCCCCATAGAATATGAGATAACTTTCAGGACGTATGGGTTAACCCAGTCACAGCACCTGAAAACAGGCTATTTAAAGGTGTGTACACACGGTGAGATCCTTGCTATGCTCGATTTTGACTATGCGATTTCCCTTGAACTCTCCCAGATCCCAGGAGCACCGATTTTGACTATCTGCACTTTCGATTTTGACTATGTACGATTTTGACGAAGTCCCAATTTTGACTATACTTTGTACTAGATTGTACACTATATTGTCAAGATTGACTTGCCTGCACAGTCTATCTAGCCTTGCGATACCAACCCCGCGGGACAGTGCATTGGAATGAAATCGGATCACAAGTTGGCTAACACCTTGCGACTTGCACTAACTTTCCTTGCGATTTTGACTATATTATCAAAATTGAAAGGAGAAATCTCACCGTGTGTCTTAACACAGATTTTTTTAAAGCCTCGTTAACTGCTGCCTGCGGGCTGCCATCGGAACTTATTGAATAGCCGTGCTGCTTCAATTAGCCCGCAGTGAATTACAGTGGCTAATCGATTCCCCCCCCCCACACACACACAGACGTACAAGTGTTGCATATAAAATGAATCAGCGCAGCCTCGTGAAGTAGTTTAGTTGCATTGCATTGCGACTAAAGGGCCCCATACACTAGGACGATAATGCCCGATTTCATCCGATTTCGGCCCGATATATCAGATGAAATCGGGCATTTTGGAGGTGTTTTTGATCCGATGCTCACGGGAACACGCATCGGATCGGAAATGCTGCACATTCAATCATGTCCGACCCCGCAGGCATGGCTGGGATCGCCCAAGATACATCGTATGCAAAAGGACAGCATACGATGTATCTTGGGCGATCTTGCCCCCGGGAGGCTCCCGGGGGTGATTGCCCGCGACATGTCAGACGGACATGTCGCGTAAGTGTATGAGGCCCTTAAGACACACATTTATGCGAAAGAGATGCTTGGTGCAAGTCGTGGCTCCTTCGCACAAGGCATCTCACCCCACATGGGCGTGTTAAGGCTTGTGTATGTGGACATATCTGTACATAGATAATGAGAGCCGTCAATTACAGTGATATAGAAGTGAATACAGCACAATTGCCTTGATTGCCGCTTTAAAAAACGTATGAGTTTGGCTGGAATCTCTGAGCTCTGCATTACATCCGGCCCAATTTCTGCCACGATACAGATGACCAAATCCGGTGTCCGTATTCTTTTAAATCCACTGCACTAATGCTTTATTCAATTAATAATAATAACCAGTTGTCTAAAGCTTTTTATGCAGCAATTCTTTGGCCTTGACCAATATTCAAATACAGTCTTTTAATTTAGTTAGAGGAAGTGACATTGTCATGGATTGGAATTACTGAACAAACATTCATGATCATACAACCAGTCACATGACCATACAACTGGTGGGGTCTGGTCATGGTCCCGGCTGTCGGGAACCCGGCAGTCCCAACACCGGCGTCCAGATTAGATTCACCTATTCCAAATGAGACGACACCGTCCCGCTGGAGAGGTAAGTCGTGTGTGTGTGTGTTGGGGGGGAGGGTGTTAGAGCTAGTCTGCGCCTCGGTGGGGGGGGGGAGGGTTAGGTTTAGACTGCGGGGAGGGGGTATACGGTTAGGCACCTCCAGGAAGAGTTAGGGTTAGGCTGCGGTTAGTCTTAGGCTGCAGGAAGGGGGTGTTAGGTTTAGGCATCACCGGGGATGGTTAGGGTTAGGCTACGGGTTAGGTTTAGGCTGCGGGGAGGGTGGGTTAGGGGGCCAGGGGGAAAGGTAAGTATACGTACCTTTCCATGTCGGGATTCCGAACATCGGAATGCCGTGGACGGTATTATGGACGCCGGCAAATTGAACCCAACCCCAACTGGTACCTAGGAAGCACTTCCTCTGTGATGTTGCGGGTTCCTAGTGAATTCATATGGGTAGTTTTATCAAAAGTTTAAAAAAATGGAGAGAGGAGGTGTTGCCAATAGCAACCTGTCAGATACTAGCTATCATTTTCTAGACTGTACTGGTTAAGCAATAGGTAGGATTTGATTGGTTGATATGGACAGTATCTCCACGTTTCCTTTTTAGAAGTTTCAGTAAATCTATCCCATAGGCTAAACTTTTGGTATCCTACAAATAGGTTGCTAGTGCCACCATTGTGTTAGGTGAAGTTCATTTATTTACAACTTGGCTTTTTCCCCCCTTTCTTTTACCCGTTACATTGTACTTATTATTTGTTAATGGACAGCTGGTCCATTTAGAAATTTGTGAACCATATCTTTTTATATGGTTCTCACATCGTGAGGTCCATTCGGACTACTTGCTAATATATAGTTCTCAACGGCCCTTTGTGTTTCTTCAATTAGTTCTCATTTTATTATCATTATCATGTTCGTTTCAGGCAGATTCCATAATTAAACACAAAGGGGTCATGTAGCTGGGTGATTTAGAAAGCTGAAGCATTGTGAACACTGGATTATATGTAAGAAATGACTGCCATGGAAACAAGAGGAGAGATGCCAGGTGCCTCTTGTCTGCTTACATGGACCACAGATTGGGGAAGTGAATGCGAGAGGCTTGTGGGGGCGAGAAAAGAGTGCGCTATCAGCCAATCAGCATGAGCCATGTGCGGGGACACGAGTTACAGCACAGCAGTTATCTTGGCTGGGGGTTGCTATACCTCACAGAGACAAATATGTATCTATTCATCTATTTCTGCCTATCTGGTTGCCGGTATCTATAGAATCGCTCAGCTATCTCCTTTTTCCATCAGATGCCTTTTTCTGATACATATGTATGTATGTATGTATGTATGTATATATATATATATATATATATATATATATATAAACTGCTGAGATGACAGATGAGGATACAGCAGTATGGCATAGGGAGAAGAGGGGGCTCAGGTGCCTGATCATCCTGGTGGTGCAATCTCCAGTTGTTGGGAGGGAAAGTGAGAGAGAATGGGTGAAAAATTAATCTGACCTGTTGAATGAAGGATGCAACATAAAACATCTGCCTGTCTATCTATCTCTACAGTACTGTGCAAAAGTTTTAGGCAGGTGTGAAAAAAAATGCTAATAATAGTGTTAATAATAGTTTATTTTTTTATCAATTAACAAAATGCAAAGTGAATGAACAGAAGAGAAATCTAAATCAAATCAATATTTAGTTTGACCACCTTTTGCCTTCAAAACAGCATAAATTCTACTAGGTACACCTGCACACAGTTTTTGAAAGAACTCTGCATGGAGGTTGTTTCAAACATCTTGGAGAACTAACCACAGATCTTATGTGTGTGTATATATATACAGGTATACAGGTTGAGTATCCCTTATCCAAAATGCTTGGGACCGGAAGTATTTTGGATATCGGATTTTTCCGTATTTTGGAATAATTGCATACCATAATGAGATATCATGGTGATGGGACCTAAATCTAAGCACAGAATGCATTTATGTTTCATATACACCTTATACACACAGCCTGATGGTCATTTTAGCCAATATTTTTAATAACTTTGTGCATTAAACAAAGTGAGTGTACATTCACACAATTCATTTATGTTTCATATACACCTTATATACACAGCCTGAAGGTCATTTAATACAATATTTTTAATAATTTTGTGTATTAAACAAAGTTTGTGTACATTGAGCCATCAGAAAACAAAGGTTTCACTATCTCACTAAAAAAATTCCGTATTTCGGAATATTCCGTATTTCGGAATATTTGGATATGGGATACTCAACCTGTGTGTGTGTGTATATATATATATATATATATATATATGTAAACTGTATCAAGAAATCACATATAGAGGAGGAAAAGTCCAACACTTGCAGATCAGGTTGTTAAGCAGTTCTCCAAGCAGCGTATGTTACAGAAGTACAGGGTCATATCAGCATAGCAGCACAGGGTTTTACAGTATCAGCATAGCAGCACAGGGTTATACAGTATCAGCATAGCAGCACAGGATTATACAGTATCAGCATAGCAGCACAGGATTATACAGTATCAGCATAGCAGCACAGGGTTATACAGTATCAGCATAGCAGCACAGGATTATACAGCATCAGCATAGCAGCACAGGATTATACAGTATCAGCATAGCAGCACAGGATTATACAGTATCAGCATAGCAGCACAGGATTATACAGTATCAGCATAGCAGCACAGGATTATACAGTATCAGCATAGCAGCACAGGATTATACAGTATCAGCATAGCAGCACAGGGTTATACAGTATCAGCATAGCAGCATAGGATTATACAGCATCAGCATAGCAGCGCAGGATTATACAGTATCAGCATAGCAGCACAGGATTATACAGTATCAGCATAGCAGCATAGGATTATACAGCATCAGCATAGCAGCGCAGGATTATACAGTATCAGCATAGCAGCACAGGATTATACAGTATCAGCATAGCAGCACAGGATTATACAGTATCAGCATAGCAGCACAGGATTATACAGTATCAGCATAGCAGCACAGGATTATACAGTATCAGCATAGCAGCACAGGATTATACAGTATCAGCATAGCAGCACAGGATTATACAGTATCAGCATAGCAGCACAGGATCATACAGTATCAGCATAGCAGCAAAGGATCATATCACAGTATATTTCAATGGCCCTGACAATCCCACACCCCCTTCTGGATGCTAGTTACCATCAGAAGCCCCATTCTGTGCTCTGAACACATTGTTAAAGGCTGATTACAGGTGCAGTTTCATTAATTAGCCTAGCTTCTGGCTGACAACTTTTTGAGGCAACACCAGGACAGGTCTGGACCCTTCAGTCCTGCTGCTTTTGCTCTGCTAAACTTGGAATATCTGGACATTCCACATTAACTTCATGTGGAATCACGCTGTCCCTGTCACAATATATATATCTAGGGGTGTGCAATAAGATTTTTGAGGCATCAGAGAGAGAGAGGGAGATGGGGGAACATGGGATAGAGATGAAGGAGGGGTGGGGGTGAAAGATCAGAGAGAGATATAGGCGTGGAAATAGGCATGTCTGGCCTGTATAGCGAATGACCAAGCGCCTGGAAGTGTTCATAGGCCAGAAAATCCATCACTTTCCTGGATTTCTTGGCAGGTGCATTGTCGTGATGTAGACGGGCATCAAGAGTCTGAGTTTTTGGAGAGCGCCTGGAATTGGCTTCCAGCACATGTGGTAGGCATTGGTTGGCGTACCAGTCCACAGTGACGGTGCACTGCTGCCTGAGTGGTTTGGCAGCTACGTGACCAGTCCTGGCCACAAAAACAGCCACCATCTGCTTGGCCATGCTGCGTCATTTAGAAACGTCAGTGTCAATACACCTCCAACTGGGGTGCAATGGGCCGACTGTTGTTTGGTCTCGGGGTTGAAACTGTAGATCCAGGATTCATTGCCACTGACAATCTGCCAGAGGTTGAGAGACCGCCATCAAACCTGGCCAGTATGTTGCTGTACCAAGTCACCCAAGCCTTTTGCTCTCGAGTTAGTTGGTGGGGCACCCAGCATGCAGAAACCTTTTTGTGTTTCGAGTATCAAGTGGATGGATCCCGATGATATGCCTATCTCCTTCTCTAACTGATGGCGGACACAGGTCGGTCACAATGCTCCTCATATTCCAGGGACCATCTTCCGCGCTGAAATTATGCAAACCACTCAAACACACAGGTGTTTCCTCCCCAAAAGCAGCCTGCAGTGGGTCAAAACTCTCCTGCTGTTGCAGACCCCTCTTGTAGTCGTAGTAGATCATGGCTCTCCAGTGGCCTCTGTTGAGCTCACAAGTTTGTGAAGGAAGTGGATATGCTGACTTCTTCGGTGTACAGTGCTGCTTATTGCTCACGGTGCCAGGATCCCAACATGGATCTCAATGCCAGCGCCGGGTTCCCGATCGGCGAGATTCCAAACAAAGGACTGCCAGAGCTGCAGGGAGGGGGAGGTTTGATCTAGACTGCAGGGAGGGGGGGGAGTTTATTGTTAGGCTGCGAATGGGGGAGGGTTAGGGTTAGGCACCACTGAGGAGGGTAAGGCTGCGGGGAGGGGGGGGGGAGGTCAGGCTGCGGGTAAGGAGGGTTAGGGAGGTTAGGGATTAGGGGTAGCATAGTTACCTAGTAGGTGTCGGGATCCTGAGCATCAGGATGCCGCTGTCGGTATTCTGACTGCTGGCATTCCAATCCCTGGGGTCCTAATACCATCCCTTATATACAGTTCTGTGCCTTGACATTTCACAAGAATATTAGTCTGAAATTACAGTTCACAATCAGTCAGCTTGTGCATACTTTACCTATGCACTGCACATCTTATTACACACCCCACTTATAGATAGATATAGACTTGTAACTTTTTTCCTGAGTCCTAACAGCATGTTGAGTCAACACTCCCACCTTAACCCCCCCCCCCCCCCCCCTTCGGTGTCCCCAGAGATGAGAAATTGGCGACAAGAGAGGAACATATATAAAAGAGAAAGGATGAGGGGAGGTGGACAGGTATAAAAGAGAGGTGGGGACAGAAGTGAAAGCGAGTCAGAAAAAACTAAGTGCTAAAGGAGTTACCGAGATTAGAGAGACAAACAGGTAGGGGGTGGTGTGATATGGAACATAAATGTGAATATGGGGGAAGACATCTGTTAGCGCTTGGAGCCCCCCTGCATCACTACCCAGCCGCAACATTTCCCAGAGGGAGGAGAGGGGGACAGACATCAGAGAGAGAGGGAGATGTATCACCCCCTTCTCCCTGTAACTCTCCCTTCATTACACTAAGCTACAGTGTCCATTGAGCCTCCTACCTGGATAACTGTGTCTTCTCGTGCTGCTGCTGACTGAGCCCTGACTACAGTGCACTTACTGGTCACATGACACACCCAAGTGTCCATCAGTGCACAAGGCCCACCCCGACACTCAGAGGCATGCCTCTTTTAGCTCCCTTTCTGTGCAGCTTTACTGCCCATGGTGTGGCCCCAACCACAGCTCTGCAAAGCAGTGTTTCACTGTAGAACCAAATGCTGCTCCTGGGATCTCCACAAAGCTGGTGAATGTTATCTGTAAAAAGGATTACAATAAACAAAGAAGATGTTTTTGTTATAAATATCTTCTTTGTATTATTCTAATTGTTTTTATATAAAATCTTTGTATAAAAGCTCCTTTCTAAAGACGGGAAGGCTACTAAAACCCCAGGATGATCTAAACTATGCAACTCTTAATGAGTAAATTATGGTTTTATTAAAATGATAATGCGAAAAAAATGAATTCATAATTTCTCTAACGTCCTAAGTGGATGCTGGGGACTCCGTAAGGACCATGGGGAATAGCGGCTCCGCAGGAGACTGGGCACATCTAAAGAAAGCTTTAGGACTATCTGGTGTGCACTGGCTCCTCCCCCTATGACCCTCCTCCAAGCCTCAGTTAGGATACTGTGCCCGGACGAGCGTACACAATAAGGAAGGATTTTAAAACCCCAGGTCGCCTCTCAACATGAGAAGACGCCGTATTATCAGGCGCAGTCTTTTCGTGGACAAGCGGGCAAAAGGTTCCTCATTTCTGCCCCGTGACAGAGGGAGAGGAAAAAGGCTGCAGAAATCAGCCAGTTCCCAGGAACAGAAACCCTCTCCCGCCTCTGCCAAGCCCTCAGTATACGCTGGGGCTTTACAAGCAGAATCAGGCACGGTGGGGGGCCCGTCTCAATGAATTTCAGCGCGCAGTGGGCTCACTCGCAAGTAGACCCCTGGATCCTTCAGGTGATATCTCAGGGGTACAAATTAGAATTCGAGACGTCTCCCCCTCGCCGTTTCCTAAAGTCGGCTTTACCGATGTCTCCTTCTGACAGGGAGACAGTTTTGGAAGCCATTCACAAGCTGTATTCCCAGCAGGTGATAATCAAGATACCCCTCCTGCAACAGGGAACGGGGTATTATTCCACACTGTTGTGGTACCGAAGCCGGACGGCTCGGTGAGACCGATTCTAAATCTAAAATCTTTGAACACTTACGTACAGAGGTTCAAATTCAAGATTGAGTCACTCAGAGCAGTGATTGCGAACCTGGAAGAAGGGGACTACATGATGTCTCGGGACATCAAGGATGCTTACCTTCATGTCAAAATTTACCCTTCTCACCAAGGGTACCTCAGGTTTATGGTACAGAACTGTCACTATCAGTTCAGACGCTGCCGTATGGATGGTACACGGCACCACGGGTCTTTACCAAGGTAATGGCCGAAATGATGATATTCCTTCGAAGGAAGTGAATTTTAGTTATCCCTTCCTTGGACAATTCCCTGATAAGGGTAAGATCCAGGGAACAGTTGGAGGTCGGTGTAGCACTATCTCAGGTAGTGTTGCGGCAGCACGATTGGATTCTCAATATTCCAAAATCGCACCTGGTTCCGACGACGTGTCTTCTGTTCCTAGGGATGATCCTGGACACAGTCCAGAAAAAGGTGTTTCTCCCGGAGGAGAAAGCCAGGGAGTTATCCGAGCTAGTCAGGAACCTCCTAAAACCGAGCCAAGTCTCAGTGCATCAATGCACAAGGGTTCTGGGTAAAATGGTGGCTTCCTACGAAGCAATCCCATTCGGCAGATTCCACGCAAGAACTTTCCAGTGGGACCTGCTGGACAAATGGTCCGGATCGCATCTTCAGATGCATCAGCGGATAACCCTGTCACCAAGGACAAGGGTGTCCCTCCTGTGGTGGTTGCAGAGTGCTCATCTTCTAGAGGGCCGCAGATTAGGCATTCAGGACTGGGTCCTGGTGACCACGGATGCCAGCCTGCGAGGCTGGGGAGCAGTCACACAGGGAAGGAATATCCAGGGCTTATGGTCAAGCCTGGAGACATCACTTCACATAAATATCCTGAAGCTAAGGGACATTTACAATGCTCTAAGCTTAGCAAGACCTCTGCTTCAAGGTCAGCCGGTGTTGATCCAGTCGGACAACATCACGGCAGTCACCCACGTAAACAGACAGGGTGGCACAAGAAGCAGGAGGGCAATGGCAGAAGCTGCAAGGATTCTTCGCTGGGCGGAAAATCATGTGATAGCACTGTCAGCAGTATTCATTCCGGGAGTGGACAACTGGGAAGCAGACTTCCTCAGCACGACCTCCACCCGGGAGAGTGGGGACTTCACCCAGAAGTCTTCCACATGATTAAAAACTCGACAGGTATTGCGCCAGGTCCAGGGACCCTCAGGCAATAAGCTGTAGACGCTCTGGTAACACCGTGGGTGTACCAGTCAGGGTATGTGTTCCCTCCTCTGCCTCTCATACCCAAGGTACTGAGATTGATAAGATGGAGAGGAGTAAGCACTATATTCGTGGTTCCGGATTGGCCAAGAAGGACTTGGTAACCGGAACTTCAAGAGATGCTCACGGAGGATCCGTGGCCTCTACCTCTAAGAAGGGACCTGCTCCAGCAAGGACCCTGTCTGTTCCAAGACTTACCGCGGCTGCGTTTGACGGCATGGCGGTTGAACGCCGGATCCTGAAGGAAAAAAGGCATTCCGGATGACGTCATCCCTATCCTGATCAAAGCCAGGAAGGATGTAACCGCAAAAACATTATCACCGCAATTGGCGAAAATATGTTGCGTGGTGCGAGGCCAGTAAGGCCCGACGGAGGAAATTCAACTGGGTCGATTCCTACATTTCCTGCAAACAGGAGTGTCTATGGGCCTGAAATTGGGGTCCATTAAGGTTCAAATTTCGGCCCTGTCAATTTTCTTCCAAAAAGAACTAGCTTCAGTCCCTGAAGTTCAGACGTTTGTAAAAGGGGTACTGCATATACAGCCTCCTTTTGTGCCTCCAGTGGCACTTTGGGATCTCAATGTAGTTTTGGGTTTCAAAAGTCACATTGGTTTGAACCACTTAAATCTGTGGAGTTAAAATATCTCACATGGAAAGTGGTCATGCTGTTGGCCCTGGCCTGGGCCAGGCGCGTGTCAGAATTGGCGGCTTTATCCTGAAAAAGCCCTTATCTGATTTTCCATTCGGACAGGG
Organism: Pseudophryne corroboree; assembly: GCF_028390025.1. Lineage (NCBI taxonomy): Eukaryota > Metazoa > Chordata > Amphibia > Anura > Myobatrachidae > Pseudophryne > Pseudophryne corroboree. Next base: position 413,458,263 of record NC_086452.1, on the reverse strand, counting down.
CGGAATTGAGGACTCGTCCTCAGTTTCTCCCCAAGGTGGTTTCAGCGTCTCACCTGAACCAACCTATTGGTGGTGCCTGCGGCTACTAGGGACTTGGAGGCCTCCAAGTTGCTAGACGTTGTCAGTGCCCTGAAAATATATGTTTCCAGGACGGCTGGAGTCAGGAAATCTGACTCGCTGTTTATCCTGTGTGCACCCAACAAGCTGGGTGCTTCTGCTTCTAAGCAGACTATTGCTCGTTGGATTTGTAGTACAATTCAGCTTGCACATTCTGTGGCAGGCCTGCCACAGCCAAAAATCTGTAAATGCCCACTCCACAAGGAAGGTGGGCTCATCTTGGGCGGCTGCTCGAGGGGTCTCGGCTTTACAACTTTGCCGAGCAGCTACTTGGTCAGGAGCAAATACGTTTGTAAAATTCTACAAAATTGATATCCTGGCTGAGGAGGACCTGGAGTTCTCTCATTTGGTGCTGCAGAGTCATCCGCACTCTCCCGCCCGTTTGGGAGCTTTGGTATAATCCCCATGGTCCTTACGGAGTCCCCAGCATCCACTTAGGACGTTAGAGAAAATAAGAATTTACTTACCGATAATTCTATTTCTCATAGTCCGTAGTGGATGCTGGGCGCCCATCCCAAGTGCGGATTGTCTGCAATACTTGTACATAGTTATTGTTACAAAAATCGGGTTATTATTGTTGTGAGCCATCTTTCAGAGGCTCCTCTGTTATCATGCTGTTAACTGGGTTCAGATCACAGGTTATACGGTGTGATTGGTGTGGCTGGTATGAGTCTTACCCGGGATTCAAAATCCTTCCTTATTGTGTACGCTCGTCCGGGCACAGTATCCTAACTGAGGCTTGGAGGAGGGTCATAGGGGGAGGAGCCAGTGCACACCAGATAGTCCTAAAGCTTTCTTTAGATGTGCCCAGTCTCCTGCGGAGCCGCTATTCCCCATGGTCCTTACGGAGTCCCCAGCATCCACTACGGACTATGAGAAATAGAATTATCGGTAAGTAAATTCTTATTTTAATGCACTGTGGCAAAGCTTACTTATTTTACTTTTTCTTCTGTGCATCTGTTCAGTGAAGAGTCTGGACAGATGTCTGGTTATAAATCTCCGTATGAAGTTTGGTCCCTTTAGTCGGAATGCTATTGACTCAGCACTCTCAAAGTCTTCAATAGGGGCGCTGCATGGGTCAACCGACATCAATGCCGTTCTTTCCATCTTGGCAGTGAGACAGTGTTGGCTCGCGTCGTTCCTTCTACTTTAATAAATACCCAATTATATTGGTACACCCTCTGCAACCCTGTACATTTTGCCAGTAATAAACACACAAATATTGCCTGTTGCTTCACTTTTCCCACCCACATTCCTGCAGCCGTGGGAGTTGCTGATGGCTTTGTGGCCACGATGAAAGTGCTTATTCCCGTTCCCAATGGTAACCGATTGCTTCAGTCACCAACTATTGAACAGACTTCTGATTCAATCAACACTTTCAGGCTCTTTCTGATTATACTGGGTGACTCAGCCTTCTTTTGCAAATTGCTACTTTCATTGTCACCACCCTCCTACAGGCACGCTTGTTTTTTTGTTAATGTTGGACAATTATGTTTATTCATCTCTAAATGCATTTATATCAGGAATATTTTTTATTAGCGCTTATAAAAAAATTAGCAGAATGTAATAATGGTCATTTGAAACACAGGCTCTTATGGTGACTTGCTGGTGAGTGGAGTGCGGTGGAGTGAGACGCCTGGGTATAGGCGCAGTAGCAAATATTATCTGATGACCTGACCTATATGTGACTCCTGGAGCAATGCAGCGTTTAACAAAGGTTAAATCAGCTAAGCAGTGTTTGTTGTTTTTTTCTTATTTGTGATCTGTTTTTGTTTTAGTGAAAGATGTATTTAAACCGACTATTTCTATGAAGAGTCCTTTCACTAATGACAGGGTCGAGGGCTCTCTTTATAGAAATGAATGGGGAAACGCTAAGAGCGTGGCAGCACCGGCTCCTGATTTTTCATCAAGCGTAAAAATCTTTTGACATGATCGGACAGAACCCAGTCAGGATCTCGGCAGTTGAAATTCTGATGCCGGAATACAGACACTAATTGGAATGCCGGCACCGGTTTTCCGACTAGGGTCACAATCTCGGAGTCTGAACACCGACCGCCGGAATCCTGAACGAGCATGTGCCGGTCCGTCTCAGAGGTAAGCACCAGGGGGAGGTGGGGGGTTAGGTGTCACGGTCCGGCGGATCGGGTCTCGGGAGTCCTGGTACTTACCTGTCTGGTTGTTCTGGCGCGGTCCCTCCAGAGGGGGTGCAGGCTGCGGGCACTGGTCTCAGCTTGTGGGGAGGTCTGGGAGGCCAGGGGGCAGAGGCAGCAGCATGTGTGAGTGCAGCTTCCAGCTGCAGAGTTGCAGTATGGGCACGGCCATCTTGGAAGGGTCACCTGACCCAAATCGTCCAGTGACCAGTGAGACTTGCAAAGCCAATGAGAAACAGCCTGTGTGTGCTAGTTAATCTGGGCTTCACAGCCTTGCTCCTGTAGCATCCTGTTCCTGGAATTCTTCTGATTCACCGGATTTCCTAGTCATTTCGGCACACTAGCTGATCCTCCGGTCACCTTTGCTCCTTGAACCCACAGCTCATTCCAGTCATCAGCCGACCTACCTCCGGGGTCCTGCCAGGCGTTAGCGCTCGGGCAGCCGGGCTCTGCCGATCCATTCGCTTCTACAGAATTTCCTAGTTACAGCTGCAGCAGTACCTTTATAGGAGACCTATGAAAAAGACCTTTATTCAGCCTGCCCGGCTTATCCTGTCGAAGGTTACTGACACCGAGTCTCAAGCCACAACTCCGGATTTCCAAAACCCAAGCAGCGTGACATTAGGTTTAGGCTGCGGGAGGAGAGTTAAACTGCGAGGAGGGGGAGTTAGGTTTAGGCACCAGCGGGGAGGGTTAGGGTTAGGCTGCATGTGTGTGTGTGAGGGGTGGGGGGAGAGGGTGGGGGGGGGTGGGGGTTAGGATTAGGCTGCTGCAAGGGAGGGTTAGGGTTACCTTATACTTGCCTTCCACCTGTCGGTATTCTCAACATCGAGATGCCGCGGTCGGTATTCTGACCACCGGTATCCCGACTGCGGTCATATCAATCCCAACCCCATCAGACGACCAGTATTGGATGACAACAGAATTTGTGTGGGCATACACACTCTACCGATGTCAGTGTGGATGGTGTAATGGTTAGCACGGCCCTAACTGTGTGGCTTTTATTTGCCGTCAAAATCTAATATAATTTAAATAATCAAATTTGGGATTTTTTGCAGCTTGGTCACAGTTTTTATCCTGCTTCTACCCTCCACTATGCAGCACATGGTCACCAGCTATATACGCTTGCACTCCTGAAAGGGGGCATGGCCTAGTGTAAAGGGGTGTGGCCTTGCAGGGAATCCCAGTTACATCACTCCAGGGTCATGCCCAGCATCCCCGGAGATGTTGGGCTGCCCCGGAGACTAGTGCCTGTACTGTCCGTTCCTCCTCTGTGACAGGAGCCGAGTGCTGCAGGAGAGTATCACACTGCAGCACCCGCCTCCTGTCACTGTCGAGGAGCTGGCGATTTGGTGTCACCGCCTTAGTGATGCCACTACGTATGGTAACCTGGAATGCCCATGATGCCACATGTGGTGATGTAAATAGGGATTGATGCCATGCATGGTTAGGCAGAACCCCTTTTCACAATGCTATACCTACAGTACTTTGCACAGTGTTTTGCAGCTAAATGCAAGGTCGGCTTTGGCACGAGACATAACCGTCCCGAACAAGAACAGAGGCACTGAGATGTAAAACCCCTTTTTTATACAATCACATTATGAGGCTGTGACCACTTTAGCGTCTTTTGCTGTTGTAGCCTCTGCTTCTGTGGGGGTCATTCCAACCCGATCGCTCGCTGCAGTTTGTCGCGACGCAGCGATCGGGTCGGAACTGCGCATGCGCCGATGCCGCAGTGCGCCGGCGCATGGCAGCTTTCGTTACCTAGCGATCGCCTCTGAGACAGAGGCGGTCGCTAGGCGGGAAAGGGCTGAACGGCGGCGTTAAGCCGCCGTTTAGGGGGAGCGGTCCGGCCAATGCAGGTGTGGCCGGACCGTTGGGGGGGTGGGCCGCTGCGGCCAGCGGGAGCGACGAGCAACTCCCAGCCAGCCGCAGGAGCTGCGCTGGCCGGGAGTTACTCCTCAAATACAAAGGTATCGCCTCTGTGCGATGCTTTTGTATTTGTGCGGGGGGGCCGGGACTGACATGCGGGGCGGACTAGCCCTGTGCTGGGCGTCCCCCCGCATGTCTGAGTTAACGATCGTAGCTGTGCTAAATTTAGCACAGCTACGATCAACTTGGAATGACCCCCTGTGTCTTTATGCTAAAGCTAGTATCAGCCCTTCCCTGGTGTGCAATGTGCAAGGGCTGGGACGCCCACTTTGTGCATCCGTAGACTCAAAAATCCCGCTTGGTGCATCTTTAGACATTACCATTGGATGCACCATCGAAACTAGGTGCAGATTCTATGTCAGGGTAATGTGAGCGGCCAAGTTCGCAACCAGTTATGCAACACACCTGGAAACTCCAATAACTTGCCCATAAGTCAGTGCATCTCCATGGGGGAGAATGTAATAGGGTGTGAGAAATGAATCAGAAAGTGAGAGATTTTAGGAGAATTCTCCTGTTTTTTTAAAGTGGCAATCATTTACATGGCAAAAGCAACCTGCTTTTGCCATGTAAATGATTGCCATTTAAAAAAAAAACAGGAGAATTCTCCGAAAATCTCTCACTTTCTGATTCTCACACCCTATGACATTCTCCCCCATGTATCTGCATAGCCACCAGGAATGCCCAATACATTACTACTGCTACTATGTCTCTGTGCGCAGGATCCATGGGACGCATGCACTGTGCAACTTCTTAGAAATTAGACACATGTACAGTCGAAACACATAGAACATTGGCAGAAACGTCGTCATTGCATCTGACTCAGAATGAGGCCCTATAGGAGCTCTTCCTCCTTGAAGTATTTTGGCTGTGCTATGTCGTGTGATAGGGCCGGATTCTGGCTTGTGGGGGCCCCTGGGGCAACAATTATGTGGGGCCCCCACCAATGAAATTGATTTCACCGGCCTCAGCCTATAATCCAGCCCCAGAGACTCCCCCTCTCCTGTGTGCTGTGCTAGTTGCAGGCAGGAATGGTGCACTGCTGCCACTGTTAGACACTGCCAGCTTGGAACTGATAAGACTCACCCTGATACCTGGGGCTGGGAGACGAGCCGCGGTAACACACACACATGCAGCAGCCACAAGCTAGAGAAGCAATTCCAGCAAACACTAAGAAACTCCTCCTCTGCACCTTGATGACAGTGAAAGGCATATCAGCCTGCCCCGACGGAAGTAGGTGATGGGACACCTGCTCTCCCCACCCACACCGCCAGTGCCCGAGCAATCGATAGTAGTGGGTGGATCATGTTGGATCACCTCATGTTTAGTTTTCATCGGCCCACTTGCTCATTCATTCAAGAAATAGCCATTTGTGGACTTAAAATAATTGGATATTTCCAATTAAGCTGTGATCTTACTGGGTGGGATAAGACTAAAAATATGATATCAGGTACCTTCGTGTGGAGCTTTAAATTAAGGCCACTTGGCTTGCTGCCACAGTGATAAGAACTGTACATGTTTGCCCCTCAAATTGTGTGGCCTAATTGGTTGACAGATGTATTTTTGTCTAAAAAGACGTGAAAAGTTGGGCCAGCGCTTAGAGTAGCATGGGATCTGGTGCACCAAGAAGGACTGTTTGGCCCAACTGCAGCAATAATGTATGTAGACACATCTGTATGTATTTCATGGCCAGGTCCCGCCCATTTGTGTCACATGTCATGTGAAAGTACTCCATGATAAAATGAGTTGCAGTCTGTGACACTCCTGGCACTAACGTATGGGATACGACCGTAGCCAGGAGTGCGTTACCTGGTCAGGACGTATCCCATATGGGGGGGGGGGGGTGATGCCCCGCTGTCCCCCCCATCTGTTCGGAGGAAATCCGTTCTGCACAAGTGTATGCTGCTTCATAGATTTTTTGGCTATAGATTTGGCGGAGTGGTTTGAAAATGCTATTTTTACTTAGGGAGGGAAGTGTTTTACAATGCACTGGGAGGGGGTATATTTAAGTTTTTTTTTTTAAATAATATATTTTAAATATATTTTCAAAAATGCATTTTAAACATTTTACGTTTTAAAAAAACAAAACTATTTCCGTCCGTTTTCTCTTTTTTTGGGGGCAAACATAAATAAATAAACCATATGTAAAAAACAGAAACTAAAAATAACATGTATTTTAAATAAAAGTCAGAAGGCAGCAAGCAGGTGGAACTGCATTTAAATGAATAGCAAAGTTCTCTTGTCACCCCTGAAGCTGTCAGGTTTGAAATGATGAACCGTCAGCGTCTCAGCCCATGTGGTATTTATTGAGGAAAGATATGCAGTTTCCACTTCTGTCAGGCTACTCTGCAAGCTGTAAACCCTTACAGAAAAGCAAAGTACAGCGGGCCTCATTATTAATGGGATGAACGATAAACCTGCAGTTCTCACATGGTAATGGATACGTATTCCAGATATAACAGGGTTAGCGGCTAATAAGATCAGTGTGGTGACGAGGATTTAAGGATAAAATGATGTTAAAAAGAACTAAGCGAAATACTGAAGGAAGAATCAGATCGGCCACACCATAGACGCTTTCCAGACAAGGCGATCTAAAATATGTCACCCCCGCCCCGCCTCCGCCAGAATGAAGGAAGTTTTACAAGAATAAAGTAACAATCTGCTAAATCGTTTTTTTCTGTGTCTTGTGCCAATGATTTCAGCAGACAGTAATGATGCTTTCCTCCCGAACGGAAATATGCTATTACTTTACAGGTGCGTCTAAAGATCACGCTTCTTGTGTACGAGAAAGGCTACATTAGACTCTACACACTTGTTCCAACCATTTAAATCTGCGTTTATTACCTATATTATTTGCAATTTATGGGCGTATCAGTGGAACGCCACTACATTTACTTTCATGAATTGGTCCGGTAAGTGCAATTTATTTTGTTTCGCCAGTGCCGCTTGCAGGTACTTAAAGCGTACTTGCCCACTTTTAAATCCTCCCCTCCAAGAGATGACGTAAGGGAGGTGGAAGTGAATGCAGCCGGGAGGGCGTGGCACAGGGATTTGCAATATCGCGCCCCCACACCCTGCGGTACAATGCCGCAATTTGCTCATCGCAGGTCCACGATGGGGTAATTTGCACGGAATAGCATTATCAAGTCTCTGAATGCCTATTTAATTGGGCAAGTGGGTGGTATTCAGAAGATTATTCTACCCTTTCAATGGTGCAGTAGAACTTCACGAAAGTCAGACATTCCTGTAGAGCAGTGATTTTCAACCTTTTTTTACTCGCGGCACACCGAACAATATTTTACAATTGCCAAGGCACACCACCAGTTCCCCACAGAAAAAAAAAAAAAAAAAAAACACACATTGGCCCTCACAGTAAAAAAAAATCCACACATACATTGGCCTACACAGAAAAAATAATCACATTCTCCCCACATAAATCCTATTGCTCCCCACATGAATTATTTACATTGTTCCTTCCATAAATCCATAAATTCTTATTCTCCCCACATAAATCCTATTGAAATCATATTGTTCCCCACAGGAGAAATAAAATAACAAATATTAGCCCCTACCGGTCAGCTGTCCTCCTTCCTGTCCCTCAGCGGCAGGGGATGGTTCATAGTGGAGTGCTGCGAATACTGAGCAGCAGGCGGTCGGGCAGGTGTGGATGTGGGTGTGCAAGGAAAGCTGTGTATGCAGGCGGGAACTGGAAGATGTGTATACAAGCGTGTGGGCTGGCTGGGTGGTGAGACGCGGCAGCCGTGACTTATGATATCACATCTTCGCGTTTTCAAGGCATAGGTCACGGCCGGAACACGACTGATCCTCTAAGAAGAGCGCGGGCCAACAGTTCACTCTGAAGGTGCAGGAAGATGCTCTGGCTCCGCGGCACACCTTACAACTGGTCGCGGCACACTAGTGTGCCACGGCACACTGGTTGAAAAAGCCTGCTGTAGAGTAATGTAATCTAAAGATTTTCTTGATTATATTTGTTTAGTTTAGGGGACAGCATATGCATAACTCCTTCCTGTCCCAGACGTTGACATGGGTGGAGTTTACACAGAAATGGGCGGGTTGAGCGGATTAGAGGTGGGGTTTGGGCAGATGAGAGGAGTGGCTTATTTGAGCAGATTGTTAATGTAAGAATGCTGGATAGTATGCATATGCTAAAAATGTAGGTGGCTGTGTGTGTCACCTCTTTCCATACTTGCTATGGTAAGAGGCGACAGTTCACTGAAGCCATTTGTGGAGGAGCAAATGATTGCACCAGCCAATGAGAAGAACTCCGCACAGTTAGGTCATTCCATTATAAGTACTAACTAGATGCACCTGTGAACCCAGTTTTCCAGTGTAAGATTATTCAGAGCTGTAACTAGAGGTTGGCCAGGATGGCATCCTTCACGGGCACTAGTCGAAGACAGGGCGCCATCCTGGACATAGGCAATACTACAGCAGTCCTCCAGGCCTGACAATCAATAGGACTCCCCTTAGAGGAACAGGGGCAGCAGGGCATATAATTTGTATTGGGGGAATATGCAGTGTGGCATATAATATGAACTGGGGCAGGGGGCATGCTTAATGTGTCATTTATTGTGAACTGGGGGTATGCACAATGTGGCATGTAAAGTGAATTGGGGGCATCTGCAGTGTGGCATATAATGTAAACATTTTAGGTGGCCGGACACTTCAGTCTCAGCTGGTGGCAGAAGTCTTAAAAAGCATCTACAGTTTCACAATATCAAAGTCACTAAATCTTCTGGGGGATTAGGCAGCCCGCAAGCCCCCAGCCATTCTCTTCAAATTTTCATCCCACTTTAGCAATCACATTTCTGGGGCCAATTCAGTTAGCCACGAGTTGGCCAAAAATTGCTTTAAAACCCAAGGCCGTGACATTTTGCTATTCATTTAGAGAATCTGTGTTAACTTAAAATGGGTCTCTATGGGAGTTTATGCAGATTTTATGTATCAGCCTCTGAGTATGTGAAAAGTAGTGGAAAATATTTGAATGGAAAAATTGATAGGAGTCTGTGCAGAACCTTTGGTACACCCAACCCAATGAATAGTGGTATCCATTCAGATGGTCGACCATGTTATGGTCGACAGTCATTAGGTCGACCACTATTGGTCGACATTGACATCATCGACATGGACACATGGTCGACACATGAAAATGGTCGACACATAAAAGGTCGACGCGTGAAAAGGTCGACATGAGTTTTTCACATTTTTTTTCTTTTGTGGAACTTTTCCATACTTTACGATCCACGTGGACTACGATTGGGAACGGTAATCTTGCCCGAAGCATGGGGAGCGAAGTGAGCCATGCGAGGGGACGCGGTGCACTAATTGGGGTTCCCCGTCACTTTACGCAAAAAACGACACCAAAAAAGTAAAAAAACTCATGTCGACCTTTTCACGTGTCGACCTTTCACGTGTCGACCATTTTCATGTGTCGACCATGTGTCCATGTCGACCATGTCAATGTCGACCAATAGTGGAACCATGAATAGTCATGCACTTAGGGTCATTAAATTAGCATTTGGGCAATAAAGACGTAATTTTTTTCGGGATGCAGTTAATTTGCCGACGGTCGGGATCCCGGCGGTCAGAGGCTATTCCCACTTGTGGGTGTCCAAGGGCGGCATACTGACCGTTGTCGATATACTGTAAACCAGCATCCCGGCCGTCGGTATTTCATACTGATTCCATTTTTTCAGGTGGTTTGCTTTAAAAAGCTCAAAAGAGGGTTTAATTGTGTAGGACCTGATTTTTGGGTATTGTACAAATGGGAAATGAGTTTTTCAACTTGCAGATGGGGAACACAAGTGTTTTTCCCTTCAATATTTTTACAGCTGCAAGTCATTCAGTTTACAAGGGTCCCATAGATTTCTAGATACGGCACTGACGTTAATAATATGATATAAAGGGTAGAGAAGTGCTTTCTTTGCAATATTGCTGGTGTTCCATAAAGTTGGATGAGTACCATTGCCAAACAGTAGTTTTAAATAATTGCACATATATTTTGTAGACTTGCGGTCTGGGATTTGACTGCATCAGATTTTTCTCTTAATGATTTCTCGATGTGTTTCTTCATTTATTTAGTCTTCTAATTTCATTTTTTCCGGCCCCTCGAGCATAGGAGCCTCCTCATAGCAATATGCACCTGCTGTGTGAAGATTTACCAAAAATAGCAAGGCCAAAAAGTACAACCATAGTCTCTTGGACCATAAGAACTTCCTCCACGAAGTATGATAATCTCCCTTCTGGCAAGCTCTAGAACTTTTTTCATGTGACTTTTCTTCAATAAGGGTTATATTTTATTCCCACTGACTTCCCTGGGGGGGCATTCAAAGTCTTTGAAATATGTTTCTATCCTCCTGGCTGGTGTTCATTTCTCAGATTTGCAATGAATATTTTATGATCTTCATGATGAAGCTCTCATTTGGAACTACACTAACGAACTGTGGTACCTCTAACAGACGGTATTTATTTTGAAATTTTTAAAAAAACTGTAGTTGTATATAGGCTGATAAAAATTTTCTGAAGACATCATATTGAACCAGGGATTATTTAGGTGTAAATTAGAAAAAGTACTTACGTATTTCATCAATAGTCACTCTGTTTTTTTATTTGTTACAAGTAAAAGAAATAAACTTTAGAGTTGCTTGTTCTATGCTGATCAGTGGTAAAATTCCTGAATAAATACATTTTTATACCGTGATGTAAGGAAATAAAGTCTGAAAAATGCAAAATAGCTTTATAGTCACTGTATAAGATCTTACAAACAAACTCTTCTACCTTTTTTTATTAGCCTCCTTTGCCAGTGGCATTTTATTCAAATTAGAAGGAGGAGCCAGTCTCAGCGGAATTCCAGTATTAAGAGTGTTGACCCTGCCAATTATAGCTTTGGGAAGAGGAGATAAAAAGCGACTGTAACACTACAGTTCCTGACTATTCCCAACTCAAAATTTATTATACAAATCCTTAATATGTAGCGATGACAGATGCACTTGATTGATAAAGACTTCATAATCTCTGTGGATCAAAGAAAGTCTGGATGTTTTACCATGACTGAAGCTAATACTATTGAAACATGTTGAGTTTTAATGCCTCATACTGGTATCTGACTATGAGCTTAAACCTTTGGAAATTATGTCCTGGTTTAAAACACTAAAGTGCTTTAAATTTTTAATCTCCCCAGTGCTAAAACCAATTTACCTAATTATAAACGTTGCACATAAAAAAATAGATTCTTGGTTATACTGCTAATATATGCCAGCACTCCAATTTAATATCGAATAGAGGTATGAACAAAGAAATATATGGATCTACAGCCCAAACCTATTTCTTTCATATAGCTTTTCTTACATCGGTTATAGAGGACACCATTTTATGAATACAGCAATACGGTGTTGTTGGTATAACGCATTTATTGCTCCTTATAATGGGAGGTTCTGGTTGGAAATGAGCTGATGGTGTGTTCCAGGTAAACAGGACATTCACGGTTATCCGCCTGATTCGTCTCATGAGTGGTTGTGACAATTAGGGGGCACTGTTGAATTACAATCTGTGGCTGATATTCTATTGTCAACGCAGCAATACGCCATCCCCCATTGCTTATAAACACGAGTATCTCATTAACGTACCTTCCAAGAATCACAGTTTTTGATACAGTCCTGATTTTTTGGATGCAGAGCGGCCTGCTGTAACAGAGGGAGTGGTTTTGGACTTAGCGATCACAAGGTGTGTCCTAAAACGGATGCACTTTCTACTCAGGAATGTTGTAGGTGTGTTTCCAGCTTTCTCTTTTTTGCAGAAACAGATTCTATGTTGGAACAAGGACTCCTTTTCACCTTTAAAAAGTTAATATTCTCCTTTCTACACATGCCTAAACACACCCACTTAAAACAATCCTTATGCTAACAGTGTAAAAAAAGACCAGGTTGCATATGTTTGATAAAAGTAGTCACAGAATTAATAATATTTTACACGATGTCCAATAAAGCATGAGTAATGAAACCAACAAGGGGCAGCCGTATGCCCCTTGCGCTTCCAGTAGCTGGGAAACCCACTCCCCCCTCTTGTCTAAGTACTTGAACCTCGCCAGGGTGTTGTCATAAGTGCGGATGCACTAAGAGAGTGCAGGCCATTCCTTGCGCCTCTGGTGCCCGCTGACTGACATGCTATCTTGCTGATGTGTCCCATCTGCAAAGTAAAGGGTTGGTAACAGCAAACAAATATCAAAATACATAAAAGTGGTGGGTGGGAATTCCTGGAGCTAACACCTTATATTCCTCCAACTATATATCCTCCAATTCCCCTGACCTCATTCTACTTCCATCCCATTGGTCCCTGTGGTTGAAGACTCAACACTGACATGTGCAGGCATACTTACAACCTTGATGTTTAAACGCATTGAGGCAACTACAGCCCTCCGTAGTTGATCTTAAAGTGGCAGCTATGATTTACACACAGAGGAGGCCACCATTTTGTTTGCTGAACCAATGTTCTTTGGAAAGCACTCATTGGCCCTCATTTCGAGTTGTTCGCTCGCAAGCTGCTTTTAGCAGCATTGCACACGCTAAGCCGCCGCCTACTGGGAGTGAATCTTAGCTTAGCAAAATTGCGAATGAAAGATTCTCAAAATTGCGAATAGAAATTTCTTTGCAGTTTCTGAGTAGCTCGGGACTTACTCTGCCACTGCGATCAGTTCAGTCAGTTTCGGTCCTGGTTTGACGTGACAAACACACCCAGCGTTCGCCCAGACACTCCTCCGTTTCTCCAGCCACTCACGCGTTTTTCCCAGAAACGGTAGCGTTTTTTCACACACTCCCATAAAACGGCCAGTTTCCGCCCAGAGACACCCACTTCCTGTCAATCACATTACGATCACCAGAACGAAGAAAAAACCTCGTAATGCCGTGAGTAAAATACCAAACTTCTTAGCACATTTACTTGGCGCAGTCGCAGTGCGAACATTGCGCATGCGCAATTAGCGGAAAATCGCTGCGATGCGAAGAAAATTACAGAGCGAACAACTCGGAATGACCACCATTAGCAACCGATGATATCACTGAGGTGTACGTAGATGTCAGTCTTTTCACAAATGTTGGTTTGGTCATAATGGCAATCTCCACTTTGCACTGATAACAGGTACTCAGTAAAGTTGCACTGCCATCTAGGTTGGGAATAAAGCATTATAGCGATGTCCCCTCAGGAGGTGGCCGCTTTGTGCACCTGTTATTCCCCAGGCTCCATGGTTAGTCTCACAGCCCCCTTTTGAAAATCAGAACTCTGTTCACCATTTTAGCTGGTAGTGCAGATTTAATATCTGCCGTTTCAGGGGAGCATCAGGTCTAGGGTAAACCTATTCCTGATAAATATATACTGCAGATGCCCTGGAAAAATGAAGTATTGGTTTAAGGTTGATGGGAAACAGAGACAGCTGTTCTATAACTATTTTTATTCTACATCAGATAGAGACTACTCTTTGTAACCATAGAAACCACCAACTCAAATTACAGGGACGTGAAATTCACTGGAAACAGATTAAAAATAAAAAGTTGCTGTTCAAAGGAATAAAAGGGACTCGAGCCTACATTTGTTTCTCAAAGTGATTTTTGTTGCTGCTGGTGGTGCATTTGGTTAAATTCAATTTATAGACATTAGACATTTTCAAAGGCCGTTCTGCGTTGTAGCTCTGTAATAACCTGGCAGCAGTGCATTGTGGGTGTTGCCAGATCTCTTAACACAGCTGACACCTGCGTTATTTGCAGCAGTGACGTTTGCACGGCTTGCTCTGGGCTAGGGAGCCCACACACAAGATCACACTGATGGTATGATTACAAACTCATAACAACTGTTATGCATTGGGCTGAAAAAAAAACAACAAATTGCATATTGGTGACATTGTTCTAGGTTGAAAATAGCATTAGAAACAAATAAAGATAGAGTAACAACATAGAAATGGTGCTGCTATTACTCTGGCAGATGACATATGCTCTGTATTAAAGAACCTAAGTGTATTTTCTTACCCTACTGTATGAGCTTGTTCACATTAAAGTAAGGACAGATATGAGTGAATGGTGCCAATGGTGGAACTAGTGAGCGGTGGGCCCAGGTGCAACAATATGCTTTGGGCCCTAACCCCCATAAATTGCAAATGAGCAGGGTTGGCTGATTTAAGCCACCTTGGTTTAAACCATTTGTGTTGCTTGTGATCTTCATTTGAGTGAGCTGAACCAATGCAGTAAATTCACACAAAGAACAGAGATATAGGGAGGGTGAACCAGATCAGAGAGGTACTAAATCTGCCTTGCATCAGCCAAGACTCCACAAACTCCTCCCCTAACAATCCTATATGACAGGAGAAAACCACAACTAGCATTCTGAATCTTAAAAGCTAGACACATTAAAAAGGCAATACACAAAGAAACACCCTATTGGTTAATATCCTTCATGTTTATTTCAATTCATATCCTTCAGCCCTACTGAGCTGTCCCTGACTGTAATTTCTATGTTTTAATATATTTAGGTTATCTCCATATATTCAGATGTAATCGGAATAATAAGCAGTAATTAACTGGTTTTATTGAAAGATATAAAATAAATCATAACAAAGCCTAATAACTTTGGATTGTTAATGTTAGCATTAAAACATGGTTGATCAAGCTTTCTAATACATAGTACTGTTTCACAGTATTAATATAATAAGCAGGATTATTTTTCCTCCCATTAAAATATTAATGCAAAAAATAGGCATTTGAACAAAAAAAGTTTATAAAAAATAAATACATTTCCCAACCCTTCAAGCGATGGACCTCCTCCTTTATTACTGCATGTGGCCAGCTGCGGTGAACTCTAATGAATCTGATGCATTATTAGTAGCACTCTCTGATAGTGCGTCAGCTATGGGCCCCTTCATTACCAAGGGCCCCCAGCTGCACCGCTGGTAGTACCCCCCCTGAATTGTGCTGTTCCCACCATTGTGTGTTGTATTGAAATACTTCTCATGCATTAATGCTATTTCTCTAACGTCCTAGAGGATGCTGGGGACTCCGTAAGGACCATGGGGATAGACGGGCTGCGCAGGAGACATGGGCACTTTAAGAAAGAATTTTGTTCCTGGTGTGCACTGGCTCCTCCCTCTATGCCCCTCCTCCAGACCTCAGTTTGATACTGTGCCTAGACGAGCTGGGTGCTTTTCAGTGAGCTCTCCTGAGTTTACTGATAGAAAGTATTTTGTTAGGTTTTTTATTTTCAGGGAGCTCTGCTCGCAACAGACTCCCTGCATCGTGGGACTGAGGGGAGAGAAGCAGCCCTACTCTCTGAAGCTAGGTCCTGCTTCTTAGGCTACTGGACACCATTAGCTCCAGAGGGATTGGTACGCAGGATCTCACCCTCGCCGTCTGTCCCGGAGCCGCGCTGCCGTCCCCCTCGCAGAGCCGGAAGATAGAAGCCGGCTGAGTATGAGAAGAACAGAAGACTTCAGAGGCGGCAGAAGACTTCATGATCTTCACTGAGGTAACGCACAGCACTGCAGCTGTGCGCCATTGCTCCCACACACCTCACATACTCCGGTCACTGTAAGGGTGCAGGGCGCATGGGGGGGGCGCCCTGGGCAGCAATATAAACCTCTTATTTGGCAAAAGGAGCATATATACAGCTGGACACTGTATATATGCATGAGCCCCCGCCAATTTTACACTTTTAGCGGGACAGAAGCCCGCCGTCGAGGGGGCGGGGCTTCTCCCTCAGCACTCACCAGCGCCATGTTTTTCTCCACAGCACCGCTGAGAGGAAGCTCCCCGGACTCTCCCCTGCTTATACCACGGTAGAAGAGAGGGTTTTAAAGAAGAGGGGGGGCACATAATTCAGCGCAGATAATAACAGCGCTACTGGATAAACATTAAATTGCTGTGTTTTTTCCTGGGTCATATAGCGCTGGGGTGTGTGCTGGCATACTCTCTCTTTGTCTCTCCAAAGGGCCTTGTGGGGGAATTATCTCCAGATGAGCATTCCCTGAGTGTGTGGTGTGTCGATACGTGTGTGTCGACATGTCTGAGGTAAAAGGTTCTCCTAAGGAGGAGATGGAGCAAATGTGTGTGTGAGTGGTGTCTCCGTCGACAACGCCGACACCTGATTGGATATGTGAAATAAAGTGCTGAGGTAAATTTATTGCACAAAAGATTAGAGAACAGACAGTGAATCTACACAGGTCTGTCCCTATGTCGCAGAGACCTTCAGAGTCTCACAATGCTCACTATCCAAAATAATAGACACTGATATCGACACGGAGTTTGACTACAGTGTCGACTACGATAATGCAAAGTTACAGCCAAAACTGGCAGAAAAGTATTCAATATATGATTATTGTAATAAAAGATGTTTTGCATATCACTGATGACTCATCTCTCCCTGACACGAGGGTACACATGTTTAAGGGGAAGAAAGCTGAGGTAAATTTCACTCCTCTCATGAAGAAAAAGAGCGGGAATCTCCAGACAAGAAGCTGCAGCTTCCCAAAAAGAATTCTCAGGGAGTATCCTTTCCCTACTAGGGCCAGGATACGATGGGAATCTTCCCCTAGGGTGGACAAAGCTTTGTCACGTTTACCCAAAAGGTAGCGCTGACTTAACAGCTATCCTCAGGGATCCTGCAGATAGCTAGTAGTAAAGGTACTTTGAAGTCCATTTAAACACATTCTGGCACACTACTCAGACCGGCGATTGTGTCGGCATGGGTTTATAGCGCTGTAGCAGCGTGGACAGATACCTTATCAGCGGAGATTGAAACCCTAGATAAGGATACCATGGTATTGACCCTAGTATATGTATATATATATATATATATATATAAAAGATGCTGTCTTATATATATATAAAACATGCCCAAAGAGACATTAGTCTACTGGGTTCTAGAGTCAACGCTATGTCGATTTCTACTAGAAGTGTCCTGTGGAACATGCAATGGACAGGTGATGCCGACTAAAAGAGGCATATGGAAGGTTTACCTTACAAGGCTGAGGAATTGTGTGGAGAAGGGCTCTCGGACCTGGTCTCCACAGCTATAGCTGGTAATTCTGATCTTTTGCCTTATATTCCCTCACAGCCTAAGAAAGCACAACATTATCAAATGCAGTCCTTTCGGTCGCAGAATAACAAGAAAGTACGAGGAGCGTCCTTTCTTACCAGAGGTAAGGGTACAGGGCACAGCTAGTTCCCAGGAACAGAAGTCCTCCCCGGCCTCTACTACATCCAACGCATGACGCTGGAGCTCCGCTAAGGGAGTCCGCCCCAGTGGGAGCACGTCTTCGACTCTTCAGCCACATCTGAGTTCACTCACAGGTGGTTCCCGGGGCAAAAAAAAATTGTTTCTCAGGGTTACAAGCTGGAATTCGAAAGGTGCCTCCTCGCCGGTTTTTCCTTATCGGACCTACCGGCTTCTCCCCCAGGAAGGGAGATAATATTAAATACAATTCACACATTGTATCTCCAACAGGTGGTGCTCAAGGTTCCCCTCCTGCAACAAGGAAGGCGATATGACTCAACCTTGGCTTTAGTCCCGAAACCGTACGGTTCGGTCAGACCTATTTTTAAAATTAAAATCTCTGAACCTATACGGGAAAAGGTTCAAATTTAAAGTGGAATCGCCCAGAGCGATCATCGCCAGCCTGGAAGGGGGGGATTTGATGGTGTAACTAAACATAAAGGCTGCATACTTTCATGTTCCCATTTATCCACCCCATCAGGCGTACCTGACAATTGCGGTACAGGATTGTCATGACCAATTTCAGGGTAATTGGCGGAAATAATGGTGCTCCTACGCAAGCAAGGAGTCACAGTTGTCCCATACTTGGACGATCTCCTAATAAGGGCGAGATCAAAAGAGCAGTTGTTGAACAGCGTGTCGCTGAAGGTGTCACAGCAACACGGCTGGATTCTCAATTTCCCGAAGTCACAGTTGGTTCCTATAACTCGTCTGCCCTTCTTGGGTATGATTCTGGATACAGACCAGAAATGGGTTTACCTTCAGATAGAGAAGGCCAAGGAACTCATGACTCTAGTCAAACCAAGACAGGTGTCAGTGCATCACTGCACTCGAGTCCTGGGAAACACATTCCCTTCATCAGGTTCCATGCGAGGACTTTCCAATGGGACCTACTGGACAAGTGGTCCGGGTCACATCTACAGATTCATCAGTTGATCACCCTATCCCCCAGGGCCAGGGTATCTCTCCTGTGGTGGCTGCAGAGTGCTTACCTTCTAGAGGGCCGCAGATTCGGCATTCAGGACTAGATCCTGGTGACCACGGACGCGAGCCTCCGAGGCTGGGGAGCAGTCACACAGGGAAGAAATTTCCAAGGTCTTTGGTCAAGTCAAGAGACTTGTTTTCACATCAACATATTGGAACTAAGGGCCATATACAGCGCCCTACGTCAAGCGGAGACCTTTCTTCGCGACCAACCGGTTCTGATCCAGTCAGACAACGTCACCGCAGTAGCTCATGTAAACCGCCAAGGCGGCACAAGGAACAGAGTGGTGATGGCGAAAGCCACCAGAAATCTTCGCTGGGCGGAGAATCATGTAAGAGCACTGTCAACAGTGTTCATTCCGGAAGTGAACAACTGGGAAGCAGACTTCCTCACCAGACATACGTCCTGGAGAGTGGAGACTTCATCAGGAAGCCTTCGCACAGATTGCAGTTCGGTGGGGACTGCCACAGATAGACAGGATGGCGTCCCGCCTCAACAAAAAGCTGCAGAGTTATTGCGCCTGGTCAAGAGACCCTCAGGCAGTAGCGGTAGACGCCCTAGTGACACCGTGGGTGTTCCAGTCAGTCTATGTATTTCCTACTCTTCCTCTCATACCCAAGGGTTGAGAATAATAAGAAAAAGGAGGAGTGAGAACAATCCTCATTGTTCCAGATTGGCCACGAAGGATCTGGTATCCGTATCTGCAGGAAATGCTTACAGAAAATCCGTGGCCTCTTCCTCTAAGGCAGGACCTGTTGCAACAGGGCCCATGTCTGTTCCAAGACTTACCGCGGCTGCGTTTGACGGCATGGTGGTTGAACGCCGGATCCTAGCGGAAAAAGGCATTCCAGATGAGGTCATTCCTACGCTGATAAAGGCTAGGAAGGACGTGACATCTTAACATTATCACCGTATATGGCGAAAATATGTTTCTTGGTGTGAGGCCAGGAATGCTCCTACGGAAGAATTCCATCTGGGCCGTTTCCTTCACTTCCTACAAACTGGAGTGAATTTGGGCCTAAAACTTAGGCTCCAGTAAGGTTCAGATTTTGGCCCTATCCATTTTCTTTCAAAAAGAGTTGGCTTCTCTACCAGAAGTTCAGACGTTTGTAAATGGAGTGCTGCGTATCCAGCCTCCTTTTGTGCCTCTGGTGGCACCTTGGGATCTTAACGTGGTGTTAAGTTTCCTAAAGTCAAACTGGTTTGAACCACTTAAAACGGCGGAGTTAAAATATCTCACGTGAAAGGTGGTCATGTTATTAGCCTTGGCTTCGGCTAGACGTGTGTCAGAATTAGCGGCTTTGTCACATAAAAGCCCCTATCTGGTTTTCCATATGGATAGAGCAGAATTGCGGACCCGTTCACAATTTCTGCCGAAAGTGGTATCATCTTTTCATATGAACCAACCTATTGTGGTGCCTGTGGCTACACGTGACTTGGAGGATTCCGAGTTACTTGATGTGGTCAGGGCTTTGAAAATTTACGTGGCCAGAACGGCTAGAGTCAGGAAAACTGAAGCGCTGTTTGTCCTGTATGCATCCAACAAGATTGGTGCCCCTGCTTCAAAGCAAACTATTGGTCGCTGGATTTGTAACACGATTCAGCAAGCGCATTCTACGGCTGGATTGCCGTTACCAAAATCGGTCAAGGCCCATTCCACTGGGAAGGTGGGCTCTTCTTGGGCGGCTGCCCGGGGGGTCTCGGCACTACAGCTGTGTCGAGCTGCTACTTGGTCGGGTTCAAACACTTTTGCAAAATTCTATAGGTTTGATACCCTGGCTGAGGAGGACCTCATGTTTGCTCAATTGGTGCTGCAGAGTCATCCGCACTTTCCCGCCCGTTTGGGAGCTTTGGTATAATCCCCATGGTCCTTACGGAGTCCCCAGCATCCTCTAGGACGTTAGAGAAAATAATATTTTACTTACCGGTAAATCTATTTCTCGTAGTCCGTAGAGGATGCTGGGCGCCCGTCCCAAGTGCGGACTTCTTCTGCAATACTTGTATATAGTTATTGCTTCAATAAGGGTTACGTTATAGTTGCATCAGTCTTGCACTGATGATATGTTGCGTTCATACTGTTAACTGGGTACTTATCACAAGTTATAAGGTGTGATTGGTATGGCTGTTATGAATCTTGCCCTTGGATTAACAAAATCCTTTCCTTGTACTGTCCATCTCCTCTGGGCACAATTTCTCTAACTGAGGTCTGGAGGAGGGGCATAGAGGGAGGAGCCAGTGCACACCAGGAACTAAATTCTTTATTAAAGTGCCCATGTCTCCTGCGGAGCCCGTCTATCCCCATGGTCCTTACGGAGTCCCCAGCATCCTCTACGGACTACGAGAAATAGATTTACCGGTAAGTAAAATCTTATTTTCATAGATTCAGACTTGCTCAGAATTTAATGCCAGGATGGATATATGACCACAAATATATATACTGTAGAATTATATCATGTTAATTAATAGTTTACCCTTGGAGGCGCTCCACCACAGTTTCATCAGCAAATAAAAAACAGTTGCATAAGAATGATCAGACATTTTATTGCTTAGAACATCAGAGGAGATCAACACTTATATTATTGCAATAACTATGAACTTTTACATACATTTTTGGCTAGACTGTTGGTCTACATTCAGTGACCCTGTTTTGTTTGGCGCTATCTGCACATAGCACAGTCATATGATCATTACACACATGCTGATAGCATTCGGAGCATTAATTCTTCATCTTACGAATGTTAGAGCATTGACACACATGACAGCGGACATAAGATAATCTTCTTACAGCAGTTAATGGAGAAGAAGGCCCTTTAATATGGTTGTCCTGTCCAAGCTGTTTAAATTGTGTGGGCAGTACGGATGGTGTAATGGTTAGCATTACTGCTTCACAGCACTGAGGTCATGGGTTCAATTCCCATCACTGGTCTTAACTGTGTGGAGTTTGTATATTCTCCCAATGCTTGCGTAGGTTTTCTTTGGGGTACTCTGGTTTCCTCTCACAATCCAAATATATACTAGTAGGTTAATTGGCTTGTTAAAAAGGATCCCTAGTGTGTACATGTGTTAAGAGTAGACTAGATGGGCCAAGTGGTTCTTATCTGCCATTAAATTCTATACCTCTATGAGGCAGCCATGGTATTTGCCCTCTGATGTAGTGTGATGAGCCTAAACTGGTTCTACTGGGAATTGTTTCAGAAAGATTCTCCTGGTCATTTCCAAATTGTTGTTAGCCTTTCAAAAAGAATTTCGAAAGTTAAGAAGCTACAGAACTCTAGGGGTCATAGACACTAAACGTTTGTAGTTAGAAAATAACATAAAAAAGTGCTCTATTGTGTTCGATAGATGAGACAGACGGATTCAAGGCCTAATTCAGACCTTATCGCTGTTGTCTGAATTCGCAAATCGCCTGATTATCAAACGACTGCGCATGCGTACGAATTGTAATGCGCAGGCGCGAGGCCAGACGGCAAAAAACTTTTTTTGATCGCAAGGCGTAGGCAGATTGATGGACAGGAAGTGGGCGTTTGGGGGTGGTAACTGGACGTTTTCTGGGAGTGTCAGGAAAAACGCAGGCGTTCCCAAGTGTTTTCAGGGAGAGTGTGTGACGTCAGCTCCGGCCCCGATCAGTCTGTTTGTATCGCACTGTAGGAGTAAGCCCTGGCCTACGCACAGACCTCACAGATTGGAAAAAACATTAGATGGTGAGTGATTTGCGAATGGATTTACAGCTGGCCGGCGTTTGCAAAGCTTTTCGCATGGCGTACGCAGAATTGCAAGCAGTGGATTTTCACTCTGGCTGGGCGGCGACTATCCAATCACAAACCTCTGCAAATTCGCAGAGGAACTATCAGGTCATAAACATGACCTGAGACATCCAGCTCATAAACTAAAGCATTTATGTGCTTGAATCTGCAGGAATGTCATTTGCAGATTCAGTATAAGCTATTTGTAAGCATGGCAATATAGGGTCTATTCGGGCAAAATTAGGGTAGCTGGGGCAAATGCAGTGCAGAGCTTTTTGTTTTCATTTGTTGAATTTTATAATGATATTTTCTCTTACGTCCTAGAGGATGCTGGGGACTCCGTAAGGACCATGGGGAATAGACGGGCTCCACAGGAGACATGGGCACTAAAAAGAACTTTAGGTATGGGTGTGCACTGGCTCCTCCCTCTATGCCCCTCCTCCAGATCTCAGTTTAATACTGTGCCCAGAGGAGACTGGGTGCACTACAGGGAGCTCTCCTGAGTTTCCTGAAAAGAAAGTATTTTGTTAGGTTTTTTATTTTCAGGGAGACCTGCTGGCAACAGGCTCCCTGCATCGTGGGATTGAGGAGAGAGAAGCAGACCTACTTAAATGCTAGGCTCAGCTTCTTAGGCTACTGGACACCATTAGCTCCAGAGGGAGTCAGAACACAGGTCTTCCCTAGCGGTTCGTCCCGGAGCCGCGCCGCCGTCCTCCTCGCAGAGCCGGAAGATAGAAGCCGGGTGAGTATAAGAAGGCAGAAGACTTCACAGGCGGCAAAAGACTTCAGAGCTTCGGAGAGGTAACGCGCAGCGGTAACGCTGCGC
Organism: Pseudophryne corroboree; assembly: GCF_028390025.1. Taxonomy (NCBI): domain Eukaryota; kingdom Metazoa; phylum Chordata; class Amphibia; order Anura; family Myobatrachidae; genus Pseudophryne; species Pseudophryne corroboree. The sequence goes on along the minus strand of NC_086452.1, from coordinate 413,435,244 downwards.
GCCATTGCTCCCACAACACACACACACAGTGCACACTGTGGGGTGCAGGGCGCGGGGGGGGGGGGGGGGGGGGCGCCCTGGGCTGCATTGTAGATCTCAGCACTGGCTTTTAGGAATGTAATTAATCAGTTTGATATTATTTCAGAGCCCCCGCCAGTTTAAAGAAAGAGCGGGACCGAAGCCCGCCACTGAGGGGGCGGGACTTCTCCCTCAGCACTCACCAGCGCCATTTTCTCCTCAAGCACACGCTGAGTAGCTGGCTCCCCGGACTCTCCCCTGCTGATCACTGGTGACAGAGGGTTTTAAAGAAGGGGGGGGGGGGCATAGAATTGGGCGCAGTGAATAGCGCTGTATCTGGGTAATATTTTTCTTTTTCCCAAGATTATTGGCGCTGGGTGTGTGCTGGCATACTCTCTCTCTGTCTCTCCAAAGGGCCTTGTGGGGGAACTGTCTCCAGATAGAGCTTTCCCTGAGTGTGTGGTGTGTCAGTACGTGCGTGTCGGCATGTCTGAAGCGGGAGGCTCTCCTAGGGAGGAGGTGGAGCGCATGAGTGTGGTGTCGCCGTCGGCAACGCCGACACATGACTGGATGGATATGTGGAATATTTTAAATGCAAATGTGAATTTATTGCACAAACGTTTGGACAAAGCAGAGTCCAGGGACAACACAGAGGGTCATACCCTGCCTTTCCCTATGTCACAGGGACCTTCTGGGTCTCAAAAGCGGCCACTTTCTCAGTTAGTTGACACAGATACCGACACAGAGTCTGACTCTAGTGTCGATTATGATGATGCGAGGTTGCAGCCAAAATTGGCAAAGAGTATTCATTATTTGATTATTGCTATAAAGGATGTACTGCATATTATAGATGACCCCGCGGTGCCTAATCCTAAGATCCACATGTTTAAAGAAAAGAAGCCTGAGGTTACTTTTCCACCTTCTTTTGAATTAAATGAGTAATTTGAAAGTGCTTGCTTGGGAAACTCCAGATAAGAAGCTGCAGATTCCCAAAAGGATTCTTATGGCGTATCCTTTCCCTATCAAGGACAGGATACGGTGGGAATCCTCCCCAAGGGTGGACAAGGCGTTGACGCGCCTTTCCAAAAAGGTGGCGCTGCCGTCTCAGGATACAGCGGCCCTCAGGGATCCTGCTGACCGCAAGCAGGAAACTACCTTGAAGTCAATTTACACACATGCCGGTACATTACTCAGACCGGCGATAGCGTCGGATTGGGTTTGTAGCGCTGTACTAGCGTGGACCGATACCTTATCTGCTGATATGGATACGATGGATAAGGAAACTATTTTATTGACCCTGGGACATATTAAGGATGCGGTCCTTTATATGAGAGAGGCTCAAAGGGATATAGGCATACTGGGGTCCAGAGCAAACGCTATGGCGATTTCTGCCAGGCGGGCACTGTGGACCCGACAGTGGTCGGGTGATGCCGACTCAAAACGGCATATGGAGGTTTTGCCGTACAAGGGTGAGGAGTTGTTTGGGGAAGGTCTCGCGGACCTAGTTTCCACAGCTACTGCTGGTAAATCAACTTTTTTACCTTATGTTTCCTCACAGCCTAAGAAAGCGCCACATTATCAGATGCAGTCCTTTCGGCCGCATAAATCCAAGAGAGCTCGGGGATCTTCCTTTCTTGCCAGAGGTAAGGGCAAGGGGAAAAAGCTGCCAGCTACAGCCAGTTCCCAGGAACAGAAGTCCTCCCGGGCTTCTACTAAATCCACCGCATGACGCTGGGGCTCCGTTGAGGGAGTCCGCTCCAGTGGGGGCACGTCTTCATCTTTTCAGCCAAGTCTGGGTTCACTCTCAGGTGGATTCCTGGGCAATAGACATTGTTTCCCAGGGGTACAAGCTGGAATTCGAAGAGGTGCCTCCTCGCCGGTTTTTCAAATCGGCACTGCCGACTTCTTCCCCAGAGAGGGAGGTAGTTTTAGCAGCAATTCAAAAATTGTGTCTCCAACAAGTGGTGGTCAAGGTTCCCCTGCTGCAGCAGGGGATGGGCTATTACTCAACCCTGTTTGTGGTCCCGAAACCGGACGATTCGGTCAGACCCATTCTAAATTTAAAATCCTTAAACCTATACTTAAAGAGGTTCAAGTTCAAGATGGAGTCGCTCAGGGCGGTCATTGCAAGTCTGGAAGGGGGAGATTATATGGTGTCTCTAGACATAAAGGATGCATACCTTCATGTCCCCATTTATCAACCTCATCAGGCGTTCTTGAGATTTGTGGTGGAGGATTGTCACTACCAATTTCAGACGTTGCCGTTTGGGCTATCCACGGCCCCGAGAATTTTTACCAAATTAATGGCGGAGATGATGGTGCTCCTGCGCAAGCAGGGGGTCACAATTATCCCATACTTGGACGATCTCCTGATAAAAGCGAGATCGAGAGAACAGTTGCTGGTCAAAGTATCATTCTCCCTGAGGGTGTTACAACAACACGGTTGGATTCTAAACCTGCCAAAGTCACAGTTAGTTCCAACAACCAGATTGCCTTTCTTAGGCATGATTCTGGACACGGAACAAAAGAGGGTCTTTCTCCCGACGGAAAAGGCCCAGGAACTGCGGGACTTGGTCAGGGACCTGTTGAAGCCAGACAGGGTGTCGGAACATCACTGTACGCGAGTGCTGGGGAAAATGGTGACGTCTTACGAGGCCATTCCATTCGGCAGGTTCCATGCCAGAACCTTTCAGTGGGACCTTCTGGACAAGTGGTCCGGGTCACATCTACAGATTCATCAGATGATCCGCCTGTCCCCCAGGGCCAGGGTATCTCTCCTGTGGTGGCTGCAGAGTGCTCACCTTCTAGAGGGTCGCAGGTTCGGAATCCAGGACTGGGTTCTGGTGACCACGGACGCGAGTCTCCGAGGATGGGGAGCAGTCACACAGGGAAGAAACTTCCAGGGTCTGTGGTCAAGCCAGGAGGCTTGTCTACACATCAACATTCTGGAATTAAGGGCCATATACAACGGCCTTCGTCAGGTGCAGACCTTACTTCAATGTCTACCGGTTCTGATTCAGTCAGACAACATCACAGCAGTGGCTCATGTAAACCGCCAAGGCAGCACAAGGAGCAGAGTGGCAATGGCAGAAGCCTCAAAGATTCTTCGATGGGCGGAGAGTCATGTAAGCGCTCTGACAGCTGTCTTCATTTCGGGAGTAGACAACTGGGAAGCAGACTTCCTCAGCAGACACGATCTGCATCCAGGAGAGTGGGGACTTCATCAGGAAGTCTTCGCAGAGATTGCAAGTCAGTGGGGTCTGCCTCAAATAGACATGATGGCTTCACGCCTCAACAAGAAACTTCCGAGATATTGCGCCAGTTCAAGGGACCCTCAGGCGATTGCAGTGGACGCACTGGTGACACCGTGGGTGTTCCAGTCGGTCTATGTGTTCCCTCCTCTTCCTCTCATCTCAAAGATACTGAGAATCATAAGATGAAGAGGCGTTCAGGCGATTCTCATCGTTCCAGATTGGCCTCTAAGGGCCTGGTATCTGGATCTACAGGAAATGCTCTCAGAAGATCTGTGGCCTCTTCCTCTCAGGGAAGACCTGTTACAACAAGGGCCCTGTCTGTTCCAGGACTTACCGCGACTGCGTTTGACGGCATGGCGGTTGAACGCAGGATCCTAGCGGAGAAGGGCATTCCGGAGGAGGTCATTCCTACTCTCATAAAGGCTAGGAAGGAGGTGACATCGAAACATTATCACCGTATCTGGAGGAAGTATGTGTCTTGGTGCGAAGCCAAGACTGCTCCTCCGGAAGAGTTCCATCTGGGCCGTTTTCTTCACTTCCTGCAAACAGGAGTGAATTTGGGCCTAAAGTTAGGCTCCATTAAGGTTCAGATTTCGGTCTTATCCATTTTCTTTCAAAAGGAATTGGCTTCTCTTCCAGAAGTCCAGACTTTCGTGAAAGGGGTGCTGCATATCCAGCCTCCTTTTGTGCCTCCAGTGGCACCATGGGACCTTAACGTGGTGTTACGGTTCCTTAAGTCTCACTGATTTGAACCGCTTCAAACAGTTGAGTTGAAGTATCTTACTTGGAAAGTGGTCATGTTATTGGCCTTAGCTTCGGCACGGCGAGTGTCAGAGTTGGCGGCTTTGTCTCACAAAAGCTCTTATCTGATTTTCCATGTGGATAGAGCTGAGTTGCGGACTTTTTGCCTAAGGTGGTTTCTTCTTTTCATATGAACCAACCTATTGTGGTGCCTGTGGCTACAAGGGACGTGGAGGATTCCGAGTCCCTAGATGAGGTCAGGGCATTGAAAATTTATGTGGCCAGAACGGCTCGGGTTAGGAAAACAGAGACTCTGTTTATCCTGTATGCAGCCAACAAGGTTGGTGCTCCTGCGTCTAAGCAGACTATTGCCCGCTGGATCTGTAACACGATTCAGCAGGCTCATTTTACGGCTGGATTGCCGTTACCGAATTCGGTTAAGGCCCATTCCACTAGGAAAGTGGGCTCTTCTTGGGCGGCTGCCCGGGTCGTCTCGGCATTACAACTTTGCCGAGCCGCGACTTGGTCGGGTTCAAACACTTTTGCTAAATTCTACAAGTTTGATACCCTGGCTGATGAGGACCTAATGTTTGCTCATTTGGTGCTGCAGAGTCGTCCGCACTCTCCCGCCCGTTTTGGAGCTTTGGTATAATCCCCATGGTCCTTACGGAGTCCCCAGCATCCTCTAGGACGTAAGAGAAAATAAGATTTTAAACCTACCGGTAAATCTTTTTCTCGTAGTCCGTAGAGGATGCTGGGTGCCCGTCCCTGTGCGGACAACATCCTGCAGGGCTTGTATATAGTTGTTGCTTACATAAGGGTTATGTTTCAGTTGGATCAGTTTTGGACTGATACTGGTTTTGTTTCATACTGTTGACTGGTACGTATATCCCATGTTATACGGTGTGAATGGTGTGGCTGGTATGAATCTTGCCCTTGGATTTACAAAATCCTTTCCTCGTACTGTCTGTCTCCTCTGGGCACAGTTTCTCTAACTGAGGTCTGGAGGAGGGGCATAGAGGGAGGAGCCAGTGCACACCCATACCTAAAGTTCTTTTTAGTGACCATGTCTCCTGTGGAGCCCGTCTATTCCCCATGGTCCTTACGGAGTCCCCATCATCCTCTACGGACTACGAGAAAAAGATTTACTGGTAGGCTTAAAATCTTATTTTTTGAGATAGGATACATTCAGAAAGTAGAAACATTTCCAAACACAAAAAGAACATCAAGTACATGGTCCACTTTTGTAATGAAATGAATATACATATACAGAGAAATAGTAACATCGTGGAGTCGGGTGATAGGAGAAAGGAAGACGGGAAGTGGAAAGGGAGGAGGAGCCGGCACAGAGATGGTGATGGGCTTGTTTTCAGTAGACAATACTTGGTTATATGAATTGTAGCCTCTGTGAGTAGGTTGTATGGGACGTATAGAGGAAGGACTGGAGAGTGAGGGAAACGTGGCCAACAGGGAGGCACACAATGAAGAGGTCGGGTCTTTCATGTATATACTATAGTAGTTAATCTCCTCCATGCATGTGACATGCCAGATAAAGGTTTGACCTCTGAGATAAAAGGTTGTCCTGTCTGTTTGCACTGGGATGCAGTCGTAGATTTGGTGGCAGATCATTTTTGAGAGACACGATTCAAATCCGAATCCCATGTTTACGATGGAGATCCAGACCAGTTACCGGAAGCATACTATAGATTGCTGAAATCATACCCCGGACCAACAGGATGTCATAGGCAGAAGAACTCAAACGGATTCATGCCGTGTGTCGGGATACCGGCGCCGGTATACTGTGCGCTAGGATCCCGACAGCCGGCAAACTGAAGACCACCCGTCAGACTTAATTTGTCAAATGCCCTTAGATGCTCCAGACCTTGTAGTCTTATCAGCGAGTCTTGTATCGCAGGGTCTTTCAGTCCTGGCTCTTTGCCACCTTCTTAATTGCCCTGCTGCTCACAGGATCTCTTCTTTTATCATCAGAATGAAATGCTCACTCTAAAGCCCAGTACCCACGGGCCGATGCTGGAGAGATGTGTGCTGAGCGAACCGCTCAGCACACATCTCTCCTGCCGCTCAGCACAGCGCGATCTGTGCTGAGCGTGCGGGGGGAGACGGGGGGGCCGCTCATTTCACCCAGCGGGTGAAGTGAGCGACCCGCTAGATTGGCCTGCATGCAGGCCAATCTAGCAGCAGCGATAGCGATGTGCGGGGCCGCGCATCGCTATCGCCGATGGGGCTACACACGGAGCGATCATGCCGATATTCTAAGCAATCTAGTCAGATTGCTTAGAATATCGCTCCGTGAGTACCCCCCTATAGAGTTTCCAAATATATGGCAGCTGTGAATGGTTGGGGCTATCATCTGGCAAGCCGCGATTGGCTCGCCATGTCATGCCATGATTGGCTTCTAATTACATATCAGTGATTTCTGCAGATACAATGTTTGCACAGCTTGGATAACCCACAGAGGACAAGAAATCACCATGAAGGCCCATACACACTAGACGAGAAAGAAAAAAATATCGCTCAGAAGGGCCAATCTGAGCAAGATCTTTTACAATCTCGTCTAGTGTGTACACTCAGTGTCGTTAACGATGCGTGCTCCCGTGCATCGTTAACGACCCCCTACCTCATCTGACATGTACAGACGAGGGAGGTCCTCGTTAACGGCAGCTGCTGCATGGCCCACCCCCGCCATCGCTCCCTTCCCCGCTGGCGTCGGCAAGTGTGTATCCACTTGCTGATGCTGGGTCCCCGCCTCTGCCAATATCGGCATTGGCGGGGGTCATCTAGTGTGTATGGGCCTTTACAGTAACAGGGAACAGATAAGTCCTTTCTCCTGGCTACTGGCAGTATCCTGTGGTCTTCCACAGAGTTTTGGGAAACAAACGCAGAAGTGTTTTTTTCCCCAGAGCTCCTCCACTTCTGTATTATAGCACTAGAATCGTTTATCATTCACCATTCTACACTGGCTGCTGATATTTGAATGAGCAAGAAGGCCAATAAAAAAGCTGCACACTCCATGTATACAGCTTCTTATTGGTCTGTGTGGTTACACCCCTAATAGGATGTCAGCAAAAATCAGCTGCTATGGGTGGTCATTCCGAATTGTTCGCTAGTTGCTTTCGGTCGCAGTATGGCGATTAGGTAAAAAAGCGGCATTTCTGCGCATGCGTATGGTGCGCTGTGCGCACGCGCAACGTACTTTCACACAAGACTATGCAGTTTCACACAAGGTCTAGCGACGCTTTTCAGTCGCACTGATGGCCGCAGAGTGATTGACAGGAAGTGGGTGTTTCTGGGTGGTAACTGACCGTTTTCGGGGAGTGAGTGAAAAAAACGCAGGCGTGTCGGATAAAAACGCAGGCGTGCCTGGGGAAACGGGGGAGTGGCTGGACGAACGCAGGGCGTGTTTGTGACGTCAAAACAGGAACTAAATAGTCTGAAATGATCGCAAGGTAGGAGTAGGTCTGCAGCTACTCAGAAACTGCTTGATAAAATTTAGACACCGTTCTGCGATCCTTTTGGTCGCACTTCTGCTAAGCTAAGATACACTCCCAGAGGGCGGCGGCCTAGCGTGTGCACTGCTGCTAAAAGCAGCTAGCGAGCGATCAACTCGGAATGAGGGCCATACTACAGAAACAGCGGAGACCCAGATAAACTGCATGCAGTTCCGATTAAACGAGCAAGTTGAATAATAAATGTATCATTTATCATTTAACCTGGATTGCTGCTTTAAGTAACCACAATATAGGCTAATGACACATGGGGTTATTCAGGTTTGTTAGCAAACCATAAAAGCACACTGGAAAAACCATGTGCACTGCAGGTGGGGCAGATGTAACATGTTCAGAGAGAGTTAGATTTAGGTAGGTTTTATTGTTTCTGTGCAGGGTAAATACTGACTGCTTTATTGTTACACCGCAATTTACATTTCAGTTACTTTTAACACACCCCACCCAAAGCGCTCTCTGCACATGTTACATCTGCCCCACCTTCAGTGCAACATGGTTTTGCCCATTAGTGTGCTTTTTTGATTTGATAACAAACCTCAATAAGGCCACAGTGCATAGTCTAATTGTTTGCCAGTTCTACTACATGTTTCTGGCAAATAGGAAAATGCTCAGAACTAAAGTTTGTACCTCTTCTGTCTTACGTAGGTGACTGAGTGGTCATAGAATAGCATATCTCAGTACAAACGTTTAATTCTTCAAACGTGGTCGCAGAACAGACTCTAAGGAGCCTGTAAAGGGGAATCAAAGCTGTGTTTTCATATTCTCCAATGACAGTTATGTGCAGCATCACATGCCGCTATGATTCACCGCTGCGAAAACAAGGTTGGTGGGAGTACAAGCCGCATCTGATGTGCACACACTCTCCTTAGCATGTTAATTAATCCAGCTATGTCATAAAGCTTCCTGTTTTTCTCTGAAAATCTGTCAGACCCATTTCTCCAGCTGGCACATAAAAATTTTATTCTGATTTTTTCTTTTTTTCTGTTCCATTTGTAGGCATCTATGTTCTGATAGATTTTAGTGGGCTTTTATTTATGTTTAAAAGTGCGTTTTTCTAGTGTGTTCATATCACTTATTCCTAAAAGTTTTTACTTGGGAAACCAAAATTGTTCAAACAAGACAAATAAAAGCACAATCTGTTTCTGGATGGGCAGGAAGAGAGGAAAGTATTTTAGGAGCAATTGCTCAGATTTGTTCCCTTCGGTGCTAAATGCACTTTTCAGCCAGAGAGGGAAATCTAAAATTTTATGTATATCACAAGTAAAAAATAATGTGACGTTAAGTCACATGAACCTAAGGATGGCAGGTAGGCACAATATAATTCATTTATTTATTTTTTCAAATGTATCAATAAAAACTATTATCCTAGGAGGGACGTGAAAAAATACTGATACTCTGGGGCGCAGTGATGGAAGAAAGTTTGGGAATCACTGTTTTAGGGTGTTTTAAATAGATTTGCTTAGAATTCCACCTTATGATGAATTTATGTCTTAATTATTATTTTCATTGGTGGTCATTCCGAGTTGTTCGCTCGTTGCCGATTTTCGCTATGCTGCGATTTGTTGCTAAATGCGCATGCGCATGCGCTTAGTAGTTTAACTAAAAACTTAGCAGTTTTGCTGTTGTTCGTGCTGCGCTTTTCAGTCGCACTGCTGATCGATGAGTGATTGACAGGAAAGGGGCGTTTCTGGGTGGTAACTGAGCATTTTCCGGGAGTGTGCTAAAAAACGCAGGCGTGTCAGGGAAAAACGCGGGAGTGTCTGGAGAAACGGAGGAGTGGCTGGCCGAACGCAGGGCGTGTTTGTGGCGTCAAACCAGGAACTAAATGGACCGAGCTGATCACAATCTGTGAGTAGGTCTGGAGCTACTCAGAAACTGCAAAGAATTATTTATTAGCAGTTCTGCTAATCTTTCGTTCGCTATTCTGCTAAGCTGAGATACACTCCCAGAGGGCGGTGGCCTAGCGTGTACAATGCTGCTAAAAGCAGCCAGCAAGCGAAAAACTCGGAATGAGGGCCATTGTCTTTTGCGATGTTTATTATTTGTACACCTTATATTTTTTTATTAACAGCTATTTTAATAGCACCCAAATATTAAGCAGTGCTTTAAAGATAATATTTATTCCTTCACATGTACTCTCTACCACATACCTGCTATGGTTAATATTTTGTCAGAATTTTATTTAATTATATGTGTGATTGGAGTTTCATTTACTAGTAGCAACCATGGTACAATGTCCGAATATCCCGTATCCCGCCAGCATCCTAGTAAAGCGGCAGGTTGCGGCAAATATACCTTGGATTTGTGGCTCCCTATAGAGGGGTTGGGGCTAAATGACATGAATTTGCATCATTTAGCCCCACCTGCTGCCTGCAGACCTGCACGTCACTGCATTTTGCAGTGACGGAGGCAGGGCTTAGTGACAAGACAGCCCGGCCTGACCCCTGAAGTGTCCTGCAGTGTCTCCTATCTGGGCTTCTCCTGGAGAGGAGGCCATAAAAGTATGTAAGTATGATTTCTTAATACCCCTTTTCCACTCAAATCTCGGATCCGACCTGAGTTTTTGAACGCTGTTCCAACTTTGGGCACACCCCGTTGTTCCAACACGCTGTTCGAACATGGGGGGTAATTCTGAGTTGATGGCAGCAGGAATTTTGTTAGCAGTTGGGCAAAACCATGTGCACTGCAGGGGAGGCAGATGTAACATGTGCAGAGAGAGTTAGATTTGGGTGTGGTGTGTTCAATCTGCAATCTAAATTGCAGTGTAAAAATAAAGCAGCCAGTATTTACCCTGCACAGAAACAAAATAACCCACCCAAATCTAACTCTCTCTGCACATTTTAAATCTGCCTCCCCTGCAGTGCACATGGTTTTGCCCAACTGCTAACAAAATTCCTGCTGCGAGCAACTCAGAATTACCCCCATGGTGCAGTCGTGTTTACAGTACACCTTCGACCCGCGTTATTTCGGGGTTGCCCTCTTTCACACTTCACCGGTTTGCAGCGTTTCTTTTCTGTCAGCACAGGTTATCTGGCTCTCTCTATGCTTTTATGGGAACCTGAGTTGGATGGCCCGGGTCACCCTGTTTTCACTGCCCTTTTCCACTGAGCCACGACCCAGTTTATTGCGGCAGTGGAAAAGGGATATCATTTTTTATTTTTATCAGTGTGCAAGTACGTACCTGAATGTTAATCTACAACACAATTAATGAAATGGTCTCAAGTCTTCTACTTGTTTAGAAATTACTGCACGTTCTTTGGCTATTTGACCACCGAATTAAGGGGCTGTTAGAGATGGGCACTATAGCTACAGCCATATTCCCACTGTCGAAGACGCATCATTGGATCATCTGCGCGAAGAGCGGACATCTGAGTAACCCCCGGGTTACTCAGGGTGGCTGGGAAATGTAGGCTTCCAGGGCCAGTGAAGCCACTAGCTTTGACGTGCCCAGAAAACGGGGCCGACACACCAGATGTCACCCATGCTGCAGAGTTTGGGGCACTGCTATCGACTTTGCAGAGCAGGATCTGCGCAGTGCGCTTTTTACACTCAATAAACATCTGGTAGGGATCCATCAGACATCAGTCACAAAGGATGAGAAATTCAGGTGGTTGATGACAGTATCTGATTGTGTATGTATTTGTTTCCATGGGCTACTGTCATACATTTCACACTTGGCCACTCATATATGTATGTACAAGGCCAGAACCACCAAGGGCATGGTCAACTTAAATGTCAGCACGTTATTTATAGTGGCGGCTCTCACCTCTCACCAGCGGGGAGGGGTAGGTGTATGCTTGTAAATGTGCACATGTGTGGAATCATGATCCTAATCATGTGCACAAACCAGGCTTCCAGGGACTGCACTGGCTGTAGCCCCAAGAATCTGGGTAGGGGTGCCGTAACAGTAGGGGAGTGGCTTTCCATGGGAAGTGCTCTCTGCCTGCTATGGCTGTCCCAGGGGTAGGAAACACCTGCCCCTGGGACTGTCTGTCCAGCATGTGATTAGCAGGAAGGGCATCCAATGGAAAGCCACTTTTTTATGTAAAAACCAGAAAGAACAATAATTAATTAACCGCTTCTAAATTATACAATAGCAAATAATAATTACCCTGATACTATGCGCTGCCATAAAAACACTGTGTATGTGTTTATATGCAAATATGACCCCCCCAAAAAATTAAAAAACGGCTGCACAAGGTTGCAGGGAAATTTATAGAGACAGAGAGCTGACGTGTAAAAAAAGGGGGGTTTATTGGAGCAAAAAGTTAAAACATATATACGTATATATAATAAAACACTTATTTGATACCATGAAATAATATTGTTATTTTGCGCCCTGCTGATATGGAAATAAAATCTATCAAGCCAATATTAATAATGAAATAGCAGCAAAAGACAATATGTCAGTGGATATATTCCAAAGAATGAAGGAATAAGAGACTACAGTCACATTAAGTGGATAAAAAGCAGTTTTCCACTAATTGATGGTATAAATTGTAGCAGTCCCGTGATAAGGATATGAATGCTGACGTGCTAGAGATGTACTCAATAAATGTAAGGTTGAAATACCTCTTCTGTGGGCTGGTACAACCGAGCGTCCTCGGTTGATGAGTCCTGCAATGCCCACAATGTCTGGAGAGGAAACTCGTACCGTCCGGTAATCGCGGGAGGCTGCAAGCCGCGTGTTGAAGGGGGGCGGCTTATCGTGAGTCCCAGTGCAAGTGCGGTGCCGCTTCAGAGACAGATTGATGACTGTAGCCTTTTGCCATCCGGCACCTGTGGGAAAGAGGCGGCTATTGGAGATCACGGTGCAGGGGCAGAAACCGCTACTCAGGAACACGATGCTGCTTGCGGGTGCAAGGTTCAGGGTATCAGCAGAGTTCTAACACGTTTCGTCACGTGTCCCTTGACTTTTCGTTCTAATAAACCCCCCTTTTTTTTTACACGTCAGCTCTCTGTCTCTATAAATTTCCCTGCAACCTTGCGCAACTTTTTTTGCTGTGTGTATGTGTATATATATATATATATATATATATATCTAGAATAGAGAGTGAAGAGAGAGCTCTTAGTGCAGATCAATTTTTATTTAAAAACACAAATGAAATAAAAACATCAAGTAATTCTACAGGACTCGTACCCTGAACAACCCACACCGTGGGCAGGTTAGCATGGCAAAACTGCATACCGCTGACACATGGACCCGGGAACTTACACCGCGCCTGCTGAATATTTTCCAGACCGTACCCGTCAAGACACCGCGTCACGAACTCAGGGAGCCTGTGCAGTGCGAGTGGAGAAGATCAAGCGTCTGGCAAGCACAGTATCAACGTGTTTCGTAGATTACTGCATCAGGAGGCTCTATATATATACACAAGCAGTCAAGCGGCACTTCTTCCCAGGGAAGATAACGTAGTAACAGCTGGTGCCCTCCACAAGGAACCTAGCACAGTTCCCCAAACATGTAACAAATGGTTTGGCGGCGCTCACGGCAAATTTGGACACAAGGCAGCTCAGATAGCCTTTCTGAGCTGACTTGTGTCCTAATATGCCGTGAGTGCCGCCGGACCATTTGTTATATATATATATATATATATATATATATTAAGAATGCCAAATTGATTTCTCACATATTTAAAATGCCCGCTCTAATATATATTGTAAATGCCTGCACCTCTTATTACCATATCCTATGAATGTGCGCTATACATCGCAAAACACTGCATCCCATAAGAGAAAACAATACACCCACACATTATCTGAGTTCCAAAGCTCATTGATGTATATATTTGTTATTAAAAGGATATGGATTCAATATATATATTACAAAGTACAGTATACCTATAGTTACATGGTTACACTCACACAGTAAGCAGTTAAAACATAGTTAAAACACAGTTACATATAGTTACAGTTAAATGCCAGCGATACAATACCATATCTTTCTCATATAAATTTGTCCCTCCATATGACTCTCTCTCTCTCTCTTTCCTCTGTAAAATCATGCAAGACCTCCATCTCCCTCTGAGACCAAAAAGGAACTACTTTCCTGTGTGACCAGCAAAATGTGTTAACTAGTTTCTGGGGGAGGGGTTCATGATGAGTCACTATTCTCTTTGTATATGCTGATCAGGTTCAGCCTTGAAGACTACCAAAGGGCTGGCTTGAGTTCCCTGTCCACTGTAACATTCATTGTTCTAACAAAGTGATTTTAGCTTTTATACATGTAATCATAACTATTCGCTGCAATGTCCTACAACTTCATAACAAGTATCAAATTAATCTACACATTAAGCTGGTTGTTTTAATAGTAAACATGACTGGTCTATCTTGTTTAGTTCAAATAATACACATTCATGACATTACTTCATTAGATAATTTTAAATCATCATGATGTCTTGCGCTTGATATTATAATTATGTACTGTATGAAATAAGTGTCGAATCCATCTCTGTGGCATGTCCGTGTAAATGCGTGTGTTACCATATATGGCTGTGCTCGCTGCGCGTATTTGCAAGTATAGCGACTTAAATGTGTGTAGTTTGTATGTTCTCTTTATGTAATATTTTTTACTTCGACAATATATATATATATATGTATATATATATATATATATATATATATTTCTGCAGCGGGGTACACTGGTGTTCCAAAGGGAATAACACCGGGGTGTAGAGTTGAATCTCGATCCGAGGCACCAACAGGCTAAAGCTTTGACTGTTCCCAGGATGCACTGCACCGCCTCCTCTATAGCCCCGCCTCCAGGCACTGGAGCTCAGTTTGTAAGTTGGTGCCTGCAGTGCAGGCGGCTAACAGGATGGGTTGCTCTAAGCAGCCCTAAAAATACCTTTTCTGAGAAGAAAGACTTCAAGGGCCGTAGCACAGTCACTAGTTGCTATAGGTCAGTCTGACATATCGTGCTGCAGCTCCCTCATCTCCCCCAACGGCGCTGTATACTCCCGTGCCCTGGTTGCCGGGTACTTTCAGCAGAGGCGCTCTGGTTTCATCAGGCACAAACATACCGCCGCTGCTCTCCTGGATCGCGTGGCCGCATATCTAGGGAGGAGGCAACAGGGTCCCCTAGGCGGGACCCGGCGAAATCGCTTTCCGGACTGTGGCCGTGCAGGGACCCCACTATATCCATAAGGGCAAGGAGTACATGTCAGATTTACTAAAATCCATTTTACATAGGCTCCATAGTACCTGGTGGTGAAGCCCAACAGAGGGGATAAGGCGCTGACCTTTAGCCCCTCCCCCTGCCCCAGGCGCCATCTACAGCAGATGTTCCCGCTCTGGAGCTGCATCTCTCTCTCTCTCTCACTCCCTGTCAGCTTTTGGGCGCCATTACACAGAGCTGCTCTGATTCTGGGACTGTTGGGCACTGTTGCCTCTGTAAAGCCGCCTGCCTCATCAGCGCTGTGCTTTTACAGGACACTTAAGTATTCTACATGTCGTTTAGACAGTGTTAGTTAAGAACGGGTTCACTACGATCTGCCGGCGGCCGGCCTCCCGGCGACCAGCATACCGGCGCGGGGAGGCCGGCCGCCGGCTTACCGACAGTGTGGCGAGCGCAAATGAGCCCCTTGCGGGCTTGCTGCGCTCGCCCTGCTACGGGCACGGTGGCGCGCTACGCGCGCCACACTATTTTATTCTCCCTCCAGGGGGGTCGTGGACCCCCACGAGGGAGAATAAGTGTCGGTATGCCGGCTGTCGGGCTCCCGGTGCCGGTATGCTGGTCGCCGGGAGCCCGACCGCCGGCATACTGAAGACCACCCTTAAGAACAAGTGCATACTGTATGAATATTTAATACCAGTATTCTATGATATACATACAGTGTTTGCTGTGCATTGTTATATCTGTATACATACATAGCTTTATGTAGTATTACTAGTCCAGTGCAGTTTAATTGTTGTAAGTAATAATTTCTGCATTGTACATGTGACTGTGTGTGCCAATAGTTGCTGTGTGGTTTCCATTCAGTGTATCTCACACATATTGCTATCCCTATATTCTATACCCTGAGGGGGGCTAAGTGCGTCAGGGTCATATATATAGTGTTTCACAGGATATACTATTTTGTATTTCTGCTGCGGGGTACACTGGGCTCCACAAGGAATGGACAATGGGATGTAGAGTAGGATCTTGATCCGAGGCACCAACAGGCTCAAGGCTTTGACCTTCTTCCCAGAATGCATAGCGCCGCCTCCTATATCACCCCGCCTCCCTGCACAGGATCTCAGTTTTGTAGTTGGTGCTGCAGTAGCAGGCACTTAACAGAGGGGCTGCTCCAGGCAGCCCTAAGAAGAGCTTTTTTTCTGAGGAAAAAAGTGAAGACTTCAAGGGCAGCAGCAGTGTTACATGTCAGTGGACATTCACGGCTGCAGCTCCGGCTCTCCCCAGCAGCGCTGTACACTCCCGAGCCCTGGTTGCCGGGAAACTACAGCAGGAGGCTCCGGTTTTCTTCTTGTCAGGCACACACGTTGGGGCTCTCCGGGATCGCGTGGCCGCGCTTCTGGCGGTGGTAAGTGGGTCCCGGTCTTTATCGCGATCCGTCGCGGTCAGTGGGAGGCGGGCCGCGCGTGCTGGCGGTGGACACTGTGGCAGTACAGGCGATCCCACTAGATCACCAGGGCATGGGACAGGTCAGGTTTTCTCTATAAACCGTTTTATTAGAGCCCACAGTACCCGGTAGTTTTGCCAGCAGGGGGATAGAGCTTGGACCTGAAGCCCCTCCCCCAGCCCCAAGGTGCCATTTTCTGCAAATGTTCTCGCCCTGGAGCTGCATATCTGTCTCCCTCACTCCCTGGCAGTGTCTCTTTCACTCAACCTGCTATCCCTATATTCTATAACCTGAGGGGGCTTGGTGCGTCAGGTTTTATCTAATATAGGATTTTCACAAAGATATACTGTATTACGTATTTTTCTCTGTGATTTAGTCACCATGTCTCTCCTTTATCTCTGCTGGTGCTGACTACAATGCGCAGCGGTTTGAGCTAGAGGTATTGTGCTGCTGACAAATTGTACTGTGTTACCTGATACTGCAAGTTATATCATGTATGCTTCTGAGGGTAACGGTTCTGGGGCTGAACACACTGCCGGTGTTGCTGAAGCCGCAGATACCTATGAGGAGAATATAGCAGCTTTGGGCTCTGGTTCTGGGGGCTCCTTGCCCCCCAGTGGGACGGTGGCAACGGGGGCAAATAATGACCCGCCGTGGGCTGCTTTTTCCACGCTTCTGCATACGCTAGTTCATAAACTAACAACCCCTATGGGACCCCCAATGCCGGTGCAACCGTTTGTGGTCCCTGCAGCTAACCCGCCGTGGGCGGACGATTTATCTGCTCAAATAAAGAAGTTGAACCAGTCCCTGACTATTAAAAAGTCTGACCGTCGCTCGCCTACGCCCAAGGGGTCCTCTAAGCGAGCGCTTGTCTCCTCACAATCCACTGCTGTCACTGACACCTCGTCGGATGAAGACGGCACTTACACTGACCCCACAGGTTCTGACTCGGATACGGCTGATGGGGAGGGTGGTTCACATGTGGATTTTCCTGATCTTTTGGAGGCTATTAAGTTAATTTTACAGATTACGGATGATCCCGAGCCATCCGTTCCTCCTAAGAAACCAGATAGGTTCAAGCGTCAGAAGGTGATTAAACAAGTTTTACCTCACTCTGACCACCTAATTGATATACGTCAGGAACCCTGGGAAAACCCGGGTACGAAGTTTGTGCCTAAAAAGAAGATGCTGGCTCGCTATCCCCTCGCGTCGGAGCTGTCTAAGAATTGGGAAACGCCTCCTCCAGTGGACTCACATGTGGCTAGGATGGTGGTTTCCTCAGCTCTACCGGTCACCACCGTCACGTCTCTAAAAGAGCCTACGGATAAACGTGTGGAGGGTTGTCTGAAAGCGATTTACACCCTCACGGGTGCTGCACAAAGGCCCACTATTGCAGCTACTTGGGCTGCAGAGGCCATTGAAGCATGGGCCTTGGAGTTAGATGCTGAAATCTCCTCTGACCATGCTAGATAATGCTTGTCTTATATTGTCACGGCTTCTCGTTATATTAAAGAGGCAGCTTCTGATGCCGGTATCCTGGCAGCCAAGGCCTCTACTATGTCAGTCCTGGCTCGCCGGATATTGTGGCTGAGATCCTGGTCTGTGGATCTGGACTCTAGAAAAACCCTGGAGGTACTCCCTTTTAAGGGAGATATTCTGTTTGGGGAGGATTTAAATAAGATTGTGGCTGACTTGGCTACTGCTACTGTCGAAGGCTAAAGGTACTTCCTTTCGCCCCTTTCGTCCTTCAGGTAAAGCAAAAGGTCAGGCGTACAACAAGCAGGCCCGCACTTCCAAACCTGGTAAGCCTGAGCCCAAAAGAGCCTGGGCGGCCCGTCAGCCAGCTTCCAAGACAGATAAGCCTGCCGCATGACGGGGCGGGCCTCCCTCTAGGGGATCCCAGGGTGGGGGGCCGGCTTCTAGGGTATACCCAGGAATGGTTGAAGACCACTTCAGATGCCTGGGTACGGGAAGTCGTCACTCGAGGTTACGCCATAGCCTTCAAAAACCGCCCCCCTCATCGATTTTGCCAGACAGATGTCCCGTTGGACCAGACAAAGGCAAACACTCTACATTCGGTGGTACAGACCCTCCTGGATACAGGAGTCGTCGTACAGGTGCCTCTTGCGCAGAGGGGCCGGGGGTACTATTCTCCGCTGTTTCTAGTCCCGAAACCGAATGGGTCCTCCCGGCCCATTCTCAACCTCAAGGCATTGAACAGGTTTGTGAAGGTTTCCAAGTTCCGGATGGAAACCCTTCGCTCTATAGTTCTGGCCTTGGAACCTGGGGACTTCATGGTCTCCCTGGATATACAGGATGCTCACCTGCATATTCCTATAGCAGTGTCTCATCAGCAATACTGGAGATTTGCAATTGGCAACTGCCATTACCAGTTTCGGTCGCTACCTTTTGGTTTAACAACGGCTCCGAGAGTCTTTACAAAAGTCATGGTGGTGATGACGGTGCTACTCCGCCGTCAAGGGGTCAGGATACTGCCGTATTTGGACGACTTGTTAATAATGTCAAATTCCCCAGATCTTCTCCTGCGTCATCTAGATGTGACGGTCCGGTTTCTGCAAGCCCACGGATGGCTCATCAACTGGAAGAAGTCATCCCTGATCCCTGCTCAGAGCATGGTGCATCTGGGAGCACTATTGGACACTCACAACCAGCGGTTGTTCCTGTCTCAGGAGAAAGTCCTGAAACTTCAGGACAGGATTCGTTGCTTCCTATCTCGTCCGCAAGTGTCGATATATTCGGCGATGCAGGTGCTGGGCCTCATGGTGTCAGCATTCGACATGGTGGAGTACGTTCAATTTCACTCTCGCCCTCTCCAGAGGCTGATTCTAGCCAAATGGGACGGCCTGCCTCACCGGATCAGGTCAAATGATCTCATTGACTCCGGAGGTCCGTCTGTCGCTGCTCTGGTGGCTCCGGGACCAACAACTGTGCAGGGGCCGTCCGTTCTGGATATCCGACTGGGTACTGTTGACGACAGATGCCAGTCTAAGAGGTTGGGGCGTGGTGCTGGAGCAACACTCCCTCTCGATCAATATTCTGGAGTTGCGGGCGGTCTTCAATGCCTTGAACCTAGCCCAGCATTTAATGCAGAACGGTCCTGTTCAAGTACAGTCGGACAACGCCACCACAGTGGCTTACATAAATCATCAAGGCGGCACTCGAAGCCGTCTAGCAATGAAGGAAGCCTCACGGATTCTACAGTGGGCAGAACACCATCTACCAGCCATATCGGCAATATTCATTCCGGGAGTCCTGAATTGGGAAGCGGACTTTCTCAGTCGTCAGAACGTGCATGCCGCCGAGTGGGGCCTCCATCCAGAAGTGTTTCAACTCCTAGTGGAAAGGTGGGGCCTTCCAGACGTAAATCTGATGGCGTCTCGACACAATCACAAGGTTCCGGTCTTCGGAGCAAGGACAAGGGATCCTCAACCAGCATTCGTGGATGCGCTGGCGGTACCGTGGAGGTTTCGGCTGCCGTACGTGTTCCCTCCGGTGTCACTCCTGCCCAGGGTAATTCGGAAGTTCAAGCAAGAAAAAGGGAATCTGCTTCTCATAGCTCCAGCGTGGCCCAGACGGCACTGGTTCTCAGACCTGCAAGGCCTATCGTCAGAGTGTCCAATTCTACTTCCACAACGCCCAGACCTCCTCGTTCAGGGCCACTGTGTCTACCAGGACCTTGCCCGGCTGTCTTTGACGGCGTGGCTCTTGAAGCTTCCGTCTTAAGGGCTAAAGGGTTTTCTGAGGCGGTCATTCAAACTATTTTGCGGGCCCGGAAACCGGCTTCGGCTCGGATTTACTATAGGGTCTGTCATTCTTACTTTGTTTGGTGCACATCTAACGATTATGACGCTTCCAAGTTTAGTATAGCCAAGTTGTTGGCTTTTCTTCAACAGGGCCTGGACTTAGGCCTGCGTCTGGCTTCCCTCAAGGTTCAAATATCTGCCTTGCCAGTGTGGTTTCAGAGAAAAATTGCAACCTTACCTGATGTGCATACCATTACTTAGGGCGTGTTGCGTATCCAACCTCCCTATGTCCCGCCTGTGGCTCCTTGGGACTTGTCGGTGGTTTTGGAGGCGTTACAAGAGTCTCCGTTTGAACCTCTTGGTTCAGCTGACCTTAAGTGGCTTTCCCTTAAGGTGGTGTTTCTGCTGGCTATTGCTTCAGGCAGAAGAGTGTCGGATTTGGGTGCCTTGTCCTGTAGTTATATATCTGATATTTCATCGTGACCGGGCGGTTCTTAGGACTCGTCCTGGCTATCTACCTAAGGTGGTTTCTTCGTTCCACCTTAATCAGGAGATTGTAGTTCCGGCACTTGTTTCTCCTGATCTGTCTCCCAAAGAGCGGTCTTTGGATGTGGTACGGGCTCTCCGTATCTATGTGAAGAGAACTGCTCCTATTAGGAAATCTGATTCTCTTTTTGTTGTGTTTGGGTTTCACAAACGGGGCTGGCCTGCTCACAAGCCAACTCTGGCCAGATGGATTAGAATGGTGATTGCACATGCTTATGTGAAGGCTGGTCTCTCTGCTCCTGATCACATTAAGGTCCATTCTACTCGGTCTGTTGGACCTTCTTGGGCGGCCCAACGTGGTGCGACCCTTGAACAATTGTGCAAGGCGGCTACGTGGTCCTCTGTGAACACGTTCATAAGGTTCTATGCCTTCGATACTGCCACTTCCCAGGATGCTTCCTTTGGACGCCGGGTTCTTGTGCCCGCTACAGTGCGTCCCCTCCCATAAGGAACTGCTTTAGGACATCCCCATTGTCCATTCCTTGTGGAGCCCAGTGTACCCCGCAGCAGAAAACGAGTTTTATGGTAAGAACTTACCTTTGTTAAATCTCTTTCTGCGAGGTACACTGGGCTCCACAAGGCGCCCACCCTGACGCACTTAGCTTCTTTGGGTTGGTATGGCATTAGCTGCTGACACGTCTCCTGTCGTGAGAATGCGGTGTTGTGGCTACTAACCGTTGTCGTCTCTTTTCCTGCTACTGCATTGGACTGGTTAACTAAAAACTGAGATCCTGTGCAGGGAGGCGGGGTGATATAGGAAGCGGCGCTATGCATTCTGGGAAGAAGGTCAAAGCTTTGAGCCTGTTGGTGCCTCGGATCAAGATCCTACTCTACACCCCATTGTCCATTCCTTGTGGAGCCCAGTGTACCTCGCAGAAAGAGTTTTAACAAAGGTAAGTTCTTATTATAAAACTCGTTTTTTCTCTGTGTATTTTCAGTCACCCTATACTGCTTTAAATCCTGTTTTATGCCCTGCATTTGCAGTCACATTGCACAGGTTTTTTTGTCCGGTACTGTTTTTGCCTGGCTATATTGTACTATTACGCCCTAAGGCTACGTTTCCAAATAATGTCTCCTACACAGGGCGGGAATTCCGTGGACGCTTCTGCCTCATGCAGTGCTGATGCCACGGTTTTACCTGAGGAAAATATTTCAGCTGAGGGTCCAGGTACTGAGTGTTCTGCACCCCCTAGTCAGCCTGCAGCACCGGTGGCACACCACGACCCACCTTGCGCTGCTTTCTCTAATATGCTGACTATGCTGGTAACAAGTTTATGCCCCCTGTGGGACCTCCTGTGCCATTACAGTCACATATTGTCCGTGTAGTTAATCCGCCATGGGCGGATACTATGTCAGCTCAGTTAAAGCATTTTAATCAGTCCTTGGTTACACAAACACCTAACCCTCGCCCTCCTAGGACCAAAACGGTCATCTATGTGGGCCATTACTTCCTTACAATCCACTCATGTTTCGGATACTTCATCCGATGAAGGTGGGGAACATACTGATCCTTCAGACACTGATACAACTGCTTCTGATAAGGAATCTACAACACAGGTTGATGTACCTAACCTAGTGGAGGCTATCGCACTGATTCTTCAGATTGATGATGAGACTGACCCTCCAGATAAGTCTAAGAAACCTGATAAGTTCAAACGTCAGAAGTTTACTAAATTAGTCTTACCACATTCTGACCATTTAATTGACATACGTCAGGAATCCTGGGAGCCTCCAGGAAAGAAATTTTCCCTGTCTAAAAAGATGCTAGCTCGTTATCCTATCGATGCAGAGTTAAGTACCAAGTGGGAAACCCCACTACCAGTGGACTCAAATGTATCCCGCCTTGTGGGTCTACTCTGCCTGTCACCACCGTCACCTCTCTGAAGGAAATGATGGATATGCTTGTGAAGGGCTGCTTGAAGTCTATTTACACTCTCACAGGTGCTGTACATAGACCCACTATGGCAGCCTCTTGGGCTGCAAAAGGTATTGAAGCCTTGGTTCAAGCAGTTGAAGCAGAACTACCTCTGAATTTTCCTGATAATGCCAGACAGTGTTTATCATATATAACCACAGCCTCCCATTACATTCAGGAGGCGGCCTCTGATGCCGGTGTTATGTCGGCCAAAGCATCTACTACGTCCATTCAGGCTCGCCGGATTCTGTGGTTGCGTTCCTGGTCGGTGGACCTGGACTCTAAAAGACCTTGGAGGTGCTCTCTTTTAAGGGAGATATACTATTTGTGGAAGATCTAAACAAGATTGTGAATCACTTGGAGTCTCCCAAGACTGCATGTCTCCCAAGTACTAATCCTTCGGCTCCGAAGGCTAAGAGTACCACCTTTCGTTCCTTTCGACCTCCAGGTAAAGCAAAGGGTCAGGCGTACCCGAGACAAGCTCGCACTTCCAAAACCTCTAAGCCCAAACCTTAACATTCTTGGGCCGCCCGTCAGCCTGTTTCCAAATCAGACAAGCCTGCTGCATGACGGAGCGGGCCTCCCCATGGGGGACCCCAGGGTAGTAGGCTGACTTCTGCAGTTCGCCCTGGTATGGTCACAGACCGTTTCAGACGCCTGGGTGCGGGAAGTCGTCTCAAGGATACGCCATCTCTTTCAAGACTCGTCCTCCTCGCCAGTTGTGGTTGACGGTAATTCCTTCGGATCCGTTAAAAGCAAAAACTCTACATTTGGTTGTACAATCCCACTTGGACACAGGAGTGATAGTGCCGGTGCCTCAGTCTCAGAGAGGCAGGGGGTACTATTCAACGTTGTTCCTAGTTCCAAAAAATCTTTGAACAAATTTGTGAAGATATCCAAATTCCTATTGCCATGTCGCATCAGCAATATCTGTGGTTTGCTATTGGCAACCTACATTATCAATTCCAAGCCTTGCCTTTTGGACTGGCTACATCTCCTCGGATCTTCACCAAGGTCATGGCAGTCATGACGGCCATTCTCCGTCGTCAAGGCATCAGGATCCTGCCGTACCTGGACAACTTGCTGATCCTGACGATTTGTCCAGAGGTTCTCATCCGTCATCTGGAATTGGAAGAAATCCGCACTGGTCCCTGCTCAGAGCATGGTGCACCTGGGGGCATTGCTGGACAGACACAACCAACGGTTGTTCTTGTCTCCAGAGAAGGTCCTGAAACTTCAGGACAGGATACGATGCTTCCTCTCTCGACCTCATGTATCGATACACTCGCTGATGCAAGTACTAAGCCTCATGGTGTCGACTTTCGACATGGTAGAGTACGCTCAATTTCACTCTCACCCTCTGCAGAAGCTAATCCTTGCCAAGTGGGATAGTCTGCCTCACCGGATCAGATCTCACATGATCTCCTTGACTCCGGAGGTTTGTCTGTCACTGAGATGGTGGCTACAGGACCAACAATTGAGCAGGGGTCGTCCCTTCTGGATCTCCAACTGGGTCCCCCTAACGACGGATGCCAGTCTGCGGGGTTGGGGCACGGTGTTGGAGCAACCCTCTCTTCAGGGTCG
The DNA here is from genome assembly GCF_028390025.1 of Pseudophryne corroboree. Lineage (NCBI taxonomy): Eukaryota > Metazoa > Chordata > Amphibia > Anura > Myobatrachidae > Pseudophryne > Pseudophryne corroboree. The sequence goes on along the minus strand of NC_086452.1, from coordinate 413,411,337 downwards.
GTGGACCAGGGAGGATTCTCTCCTCCCAATAAATAGTCTGCAGTTGCGGGGAGTGTTCAATGCTCTGAAACTTGCTCTGCCTCTGGTACAGAACAGGCCTATTCAAGTACAGTCGGACAATGCCACCACGGTGGCATCCATAAATCATCAAGGCGTCACGTGAAGCCGCATGGCAATGTTGGAAGTGTCAAAGATTTTTCAATGGGCGGAACGCCATCTGCCAGCCATATCGGCAGTGTTCATTCTGGGGGTCCTCAACAGGGAAGTGGACTTCCTCAGTTGTCATGACGTACACGCTGGAGAGTGGAGCCTTCACCCAGAAGTCTTTCAACTCCTAGCGGACAAGTGGGGCCTACCTGATGTAGACCTGATAGCGTCTCGACACAATTACAAGGTTCCGGTCTTCGGAGCAAGGATAAGGGATCTTCAAGCAGTGTTCATGGACGCACTGGCAATTCCGTGGAACTTTCGGCTGCAGTACGTGTTCCCTCCGGTGTCACTCCTGCCCAGGGTAATAAGGAAGTTCAAGCAAGAAGGAGAAATACTACTTCTACTCGCTCCAGTGTGGCCCAGACGGTATTGGTTCTCAGACCTGCAGGGTCTCTCGATGGAACGTCCTCTTCTGCTTCCGCAACGCCCAGACCTCCTCGCTCAGGGCCCTTGTGTCCACCAGGATCTGGCCCGACTGGCTTTGACGGCGTGGCTCTTGAAGCTTCACTTTTGAGGGCCAAAGGATTTTCTTAGTCGGTCATTCAAACTATATTGAAAGCCCACAAACCAGCTTCGGCTCGGATTTATTATAGAGTCTGGAATTCTTACTTCACCTGGTGTGCGGCTAAGAATTACGATGCATACAAGTTCAGGGCTGCCAAACTTTTGGCTTTTCTGCAACAGTGCCTGGACTTAAGCCTTCGTCTGTCCTCCCTCAGGGTTCATATATCTGCCTTGTCGGTGTGGTTTCAGAAAAAATTGCGTCTCTTCCTGACCTTCACACTTTCACTCAGGGTGTTTTACGGATTCAATCTCTCTATGTCCCTCCTGTGGCTCCATGGGATTTGTCTATTGTTCTGAATGCCCTACAAGAGTCTCCATTTGAGCCTATTGAGTCTGTGGACCCTAAATGGCTTACACTTAAGGTCTTATTTTTGCTGGCTATTGCTTCTGCTAGACGGGTTTCAGACTTGGGTGCCTTGTCTTGTTGGTCACCCTCTCTGATTTTTCACCGTGACCGTGCAATGCTTTGCACCCTTGCGGGGGAAGTGGGGGTTAGGACCTGACATGCGGGGCAGACTAGCCCTGTGCTGGGCGTCCCCCCGCGTGTCAGATAAACTGATCGTAGATGTGCACATCTACGGTCAGATCTGAATTAGGCCCCTTGTCATTGTGAAACAAGGCTTAAGCCCGGAAGGCGCCTGGTTCAATATTGTCTGCCTGGGTTTTTTTTTAATTCTCCATTCCACTTTTGGGCACAAATTCACTATCCGTTAGAATGTAAGCTTTCATGAGCAGGGCCTTCTTCCCTCATGTGCTTTTCCGTCTCTTTGACGGCACCAAATCCCTCAGTTTTCTGCCGCCCTGATACTTATTTCAGTGTCGTCTGCTGATGTAACTATGTTTATATAGCCTGTACTTGTTCTGTATTGTCTTGAACTGTAAGTCACTGTTTTCTTGTTTTGCTTATGTGTTTATGTACTCTGTAATTGGGCGCTGCGGATCCCATGTGGCGCCATCTAAATAAAGGATAATAATAATAATGGTTGTGGCCCATGGTGATTGATGGAACAGTGGGTTAGCAGGAGTGGGTACTGCAGTGAAAGAAAAGAAGTGATTTGTCAAGGCTTGGTATTGACTTGCTCACGAAACACATTTTTTCCTTAACAGTAATCACCCCTTGTCCAAGGGGTATGGTTCAGTAGGTCGAGCCTACTTTGTACAACAGTCACTAGGTCGACAGAGTCATTAGGTCAACAGATAAAATGGAAACAATGGAAAAGGTCATTAGTTACAAAAGGTGGACACTTGAAAAGGTCAACATGGAAATGGTCGGCACAAAAAGGTTGACACAATTATTTGTTGTTGTTGTTGTTGTTTTTGCCGTCAAAGCACATGGAACCCAAGTTAGTGTACTACGTTCCCCTCGCAGGGCTTGCTTTGCTCGCCATTCTTCGGGCAGGGTGCCTCGCTCCGCTACCACTGCGCTCGGCACAGGTTAATATTCCCAGTCGTAGTCCACGTGGATGGTAAAGTATGAAAAAGTTGAAAATGCAAAAAAAAAAAAAAAACCTTAAAAAGTTATGTCAAATCTGTTGACCCCTTGTACCTGTCAACCAAAAGTACTGTCGACCTTTTGACTATGGCGACCTAATGCATGTTGACCATTAGTGGTCGACCTATTCACTGTTGACCTTTTTACTGTTGACCTATAGACCGGATACCAGTCATTGAGTGGTGAATAAAATGTATCTCAGACACTGGCTTACACACTCATGTGTACAGATCCACAGTACTGAATGGTGCTTGTGCTACATAGACCTAGAACCCAGATCTACTTTAACTATAATTTCACAAAGTTAAAGTATGCATTTTCACAGTGTAGATATATTCTTGTGTGACACTGTCACATTTGCTAGACATATGTGTATATATATATATATATATATATATATATAAGAACGGGGTACCCAATAGCGCTAAATGTGAGAACCTCCTGTTAGCCAAGGTTCAAAAACGACATCAAATGAGGGTGCTAGATTAATGAGGGTGCTAGATTAATGGTATTGTTCACATACTTAATTGCAGTGGTATACAATAAATCTCAAATACATTCAAGTAAAATTTATTCATAAAAATACAATAAAGCATCAAGAGCATCGATAAGGTTTCACAAAACTGTATCTTCGGATTTATCCGGTTTTACATTCAGTTTCTTTGTTGGTATAGATGCACTGAGTGACACAAATGCAGAAAGATAGATTGAACCAACGCGTTTCGTCCCTTAATGGCACTTCTTCAGGGGTACAGAAATCGGATACTCAGACAATGAGGTGGGAATAACTTGATAAACCGTCTACACCTCTATAATTGTACCAGTTGAGGTAGGTATATACAACCTGGTTATATCTGGTGTATTAGATCGCAACGCAATATGGCTTCATATCGTGGCGTGATGGATTATATTTCAACAATGGCCTAAGTATGACCAATGGTAAATGAACAAATATCTATCACTGAACTGTTGTGGATGATGATCAACTTTCCGCATATAAAGCACTGTGCATGATATGCATAAATTGATGATGTGTTCCTCTCAGAGTCCAATGGATAAACAGATAAATATATATATATATATATATATATATATATATATATATTTGACAAGAAATATTTAGATATACATGTCAAGAACTTTTTCCACATGAGAAATATTAATGTTGATGAATTTTTGCTAGGAATTACTTTGCCTGATGTAGCATGAAAATATAGAGCGATATGTAACAGGTGCAATTAATACCAGGGAATTCCTGATTTCCAATGGTTTAGGTCAAATTTTTTATTTTTTTATTTCAGCATTGCCGGAATTTTCTCGCCTTTTGATACGTGCGCCTTTGTACTTGGCCAGCAATGAAGCTGAAAGCCTTTCAGTGACAGAGGAGCAGACAAGTCTGGCTTATTGCCATTTATAATGCACATTTCTTAAAAAAATGTCTTTATTTATTTTTTCTGGAGAGAGTCTTTGATTCAACTTCATATATCTGCCCTACGGATTTTACAGTTTATTTTAACTTTGTTTGATAGTCTTTCACGCTGGGTAGTTTGACCAAAATCCTGTCTACATCAAACAAACGTGTACAGATCCCAGAGGGGGGGGGGGGGCTTTTGGCTTTAATATTCCTAGATTCACGTTGCCTTTCCACGTCATTGACCTATTTACTTTTAAAGTTGATAATACTTGTCTTTCTCTAGTGAGCCGTTCATGGAAATTTGATCTTATTTCATACATATTTATTCTAAAGACGGCAGCGTCTCTTGACAGTTGAACGGGAAGAGTGGCGGAAATACTGTCTAAGCACTTTTTAGTGCCGGACCACACGGAGGTCTTCTGAGGCTGCAGCCGGTTCCTGTGGAGGTAACTGTATGAGATTGACGGTTTCTCCAGTAATATGGATGAGTGGAGAAAGGAAAAGGGCCAGTGTGGTTTATTTTTATATCTGAATGACAATGCATTTTGCAACTATGGGACATGAATACTGACAGGAGGGTATGTACTAAGTCTTGGAGAGTGATAAAGTGGAGAGAGATAAAGTACCAGCCAATCAGCTCCTAACTGCAATGTTACAGGCTGTGGGCTCTATTCATGAAGCAGTGAAGTGTGTGGAGAAGTGAGCCAGTGGAAAAGTTGTCCATGGCAACCAATCAGCATTGAAGTAACATTTATAATTTGCTTAGTATACAACTGTATGGAGCAGCTGATTGGTTGCCATGGGCAACTTCTCCACAGGCTCACTTCTCCAGTCTTTTCACTGCTTCATGAATAGACCGCTGTGTTTGAAGAATGATAGATAGGAGCTGATTGGCTGGTAGTTTATCTCTCTCCCCTTTATCACTCTCCAAGGCTTAGGGCCTAATTCAGACCTGATAGTTCCTCTGCGAATTTGCAGAGGTTTGCGATTGTATAGTCGGCGCCCAGACAGAGTGAATACCCGCCCCGTGCAAGTCTGCGTATGCCTTGCGATAATTTGTGCAAACACTGGTCAGCTGCAAAATCCGTTCGCAACTCACTCACCAGTGAATGATTTTTCCATACTGTGCAGTGTGTGCGCAGCCCAGGACCTACTCCTACAGTGCGATACAAACAGGCTGATCAGGGCCGCAGATGACATCACACACCCTCACTGAAAACGCTTGGGAACGCCTGCGTTTTTACTGACACTTCCAGAAAACAGCCTGTTACCACGCCCAAACACCTGCTTCCTGTCAATCAACTTGTGTACGCCTAGCGATCAAAATAGATGCTGGATTTTTTTGCACTTTGGCCTCGCACAGTCGATCGATAATCGGCCCCCTTGCCAATTCGCACAACAGCGACCAGGTCTGAATCGGGCCCCCAGTACACCTGCCTCGGTGTATGCACGCAGGCTCTAATTCATGTGTGTATGGAATTGTACAGCCACAAGGAAGCGGCTGTGCAAATCCGTATAATTAATAGACGCCTCCTGCATGCATTTGCGAGATCCACATGCTGCGTCTAAGGAAACAGACTGAGATCACCATCGCGTCCATCGGTCACGATTCGCTATGTTTTTAGGCACCGATCAGCCTGCGGAAGCTGAAGCTGAATCAGGCTGGCTGTCGGATCCGTACACCAGGGTCCAGTAAGTCTGCGTCGCTTGACGCAACACTCACCTGTTTTGAAGAACGGCGCCAGTTGCCGACCCCAAGCAGCATGTCAATCATGTTGCAGCTGACGGAGCTTTGAGTGGTATCGCAAGACCCATTGTGCACATGCGCTGAGCGGATCGCGCGCCTGCGCAGACCGCACACCATCGGATTTGTACGTAAACCATTGGGTTTACACAAAAGCTGAATTAGGCCCACAATCCCGTAATGCCAAACACAACCCCAATATCGGCACAACCCAGTGCACACATTGCACATGTAAGCAAACAATACAGACTTATTGGCGGATTCGCAGGACTCACCATCCCTAGCCGCGAGCAGCAGCAGGACTCAGCAGTGTAGCACTGATTGTATTTTGTTTTAATTACTTTCATTGTTTCCTATTGTGAAGATCGAGTGCTATGTGGCCTTAGAATCATGTGCTGATAAATAAGCCTCCTCCAGCCTCAGATTTACACACAGATCTGCATGTGCGCCTGGGTTGTCGTGGCAACACAGAGGATGCTGTGAATAAACAGCATTGTATAGCACTAATAATCTCCACTCAGTGCTTCTGTTATCTGAAATGTCATGGAACATATCTAGATACTCTTCTATGTAAGCTGACCTTGAGATGTCTATTGTGAAGCCTTAAGTAGCATAGCACATGCAAGTGCAGGATTTTGACAGGGGGGCATTCCAACTTGTCTTTCACCAAATGATTAATATTCAGGTCTATACATACTCTTCATATAGTGAACATAATATACATGGTCAATATGATATCTTCAATAGCCTACAGAGAACAGTACCCTGCATAGAGGAGCCAGTGCAGTGCTGGAAATGACAGTGAAACAGGTTTTCTTCATATTGTCATTGCCTGAGCGGAAGAAGTATCAAAACTTCCTGAGAAGCCCGTAGCAACCAATTAAATTCAGATCATTTTATAGAATCCTAGAAAAATGCATTTATTCCCGGATTGTCATTTTGTAAGGCAATTTATCAGTGTGTTCGTCATGTAAGTGCATAGATGTTCAACTCCATTTGGCATTGTGATGTTTTTCCAGGCAGGTGCTTGGAGCAACATATGTGGGAATGTAGTAGAATTTACTTGTCTGCAAAACTAAAAATGTCACTTCAAAGGGCTCCATGCTTAATTTGTGAGCCATTTCCTTAATTATTTATAACCTTTTCTTTTATCTTTTCTCTAACGTCCTAGTGGATGCTGGGGACTCCGTAAGGACCATGGGGAATAGACGGGCTCCGCAGGAGACTGGGCACTCTATAAGAAAGATTTGGTACTATCTGGTGTGCACTGGCTCCTCCCTCTATGCCCCTCCTCCAGACCTCAGTTAGATTTCTGTGCCCGGCCCGAGCTGGTTGCACACTAGGAGCTCTCCTGAGCTGCTAGAAAGAAAGTTTAAATGAGGTTTTTTATTTTACAGTGAGACCTGCTGGCAACAGGCTCACTGCATCGTGGGACTAAGGGGAGAAGAAGCGAACCTACCTGCTTGCAGCTAGCTTGGGCTTCTTAGGCTACTGGACACCATTAGCTCCAGAGGGATCGACCGCAGGACTCGTCCTTGGTGTTCGTTCCCGGAGCCGCGCCGCCGTCCCCCTTACAGAGCCAGAAGCATGAAGATGGTCCGGAAAATCGGCGGCAGAAGACATCACCAAGGTAGCGCACAGCACTGCAGCTGTGCGCCATTGCTCCTCATACACACTTCACACTCCGGTCACTGAGGGTGCAGGGCGCTGGGGGGGGGGGGGGGCGCCCTGAGCAGCAATAATATCACCTTGGCTGGCAAAAATAACCGCGATATATAGTCCCAGAGGCTATATATGTGGTAATTACCCCTGCCAGAATTACAGAAAAAAGCGGGAGAAAGGCCGCCGAAAAAGGGGCGGAGCCTACTCCCTCAGCACACTGGCGCCATTATTCCCTCACAGTTCCGCTGGAAGGAAGCTCCCTGACTCTCCCCTGCAGTCTACACTACGGAAAGGGTAAAAAAGAGAGGGGGGCACTAAATTTGGGCGCAGTTTAATATAATAAGCAGCTATAAAGGGTCATAATTCAGTTAGTCCCTGTATTATTATAGCGCTCTGGTGTGTGCTGGCATACTTTCTCTCTGTCTCCCCAAAGGGCTTTTGTGGGGTCCTGTCTCCTTGTAAGAGCATTCCCTGTGTGTGTGTGCGGTGTGTCGGTACGGCTGTGTCGACATGTTTGATGAGGAGACTTATGTGGAGGCGGAGCAGATGCCTATTAATGTGATGTCACCCCCTGCGGGGCAGACACCTGAGTGGATGGATTTATGGAAGGAATTACGTGCAAGTGTCGACTCCTTACATAAAAAATTTGACGACATGCCAAATGCGGGACAGCCGGCTTCTCAGCTCGTGCCTGCCCAGACGATTCAAAGGCCGTCAGGGGCCCTGAAACGACCACTACCTCAGATGGCAGACACAGATGTCGACACGGATACTGATGCAAGTGTCGACGACGATGAGTCAAATTTAATGTCCACTAGGGCCATTTGTGGCATGATTGAGGCAATGAAAGAGGTATTACACCTTACTGATATAAACCCGGGTACCTCAAAGAAGGGTATTATGTTTGGGGAGAAAAAACTACCTATAGTTTTTCCCCCATCTGAGGAATTGAATGAGGTGTGTGAAGAAGCGTGGGCTTTCCCCGATAAAAAATTGGTGATTTCAAAAAAATTACTAATGGCGTTCCCTTTCTCGTCAGAGGATAGGTCACGTTGGGAAACTCCCCCTAGGGTGGATAAAGCGCTCACACGTTTGTCTAAAAAGGTGGCACTACCGTCTCCGGATACGGCCGCCCTAAAGGAACCTGCTGATAGAAAGCAGGAGGCTATCCTAAAATCTATTTACACACACACTGGTGTTATACTGAGACCAGCTATTGCCTCAGCCTGGATGTGCAGTGCTGCTGCTGCTTGGTCAGATTCCCTGTCGGAAAATATTGACACCCTAGACAGAGACACTATATTGCTAACCATAGAGCATATAAAAGACTCGGTCTTATACATGAGAGATGCACAGAGGGAGATCTGCCGGCTGGCATCTAGAATAAGTGCTTTGTCCATTTCTGCTAGGAGAGGCTTATGGACTCGGCAGTGGACAGGAGATGCAGATTCTAAAAGGCACATGGAAGTTTTGCCTTATAAGGGTGAGGAGTTATTCGGGGACGGTCTCTCAGACCTTGTTTCCACAGCAACGGCTGGGAAGTCGGCATTTTTGCCCCATGTCCCCTCACAGCCTAAGAAAGCACCGTATTACCAAGTACAGTCCTTTCGACCCCAGAAAAACAGGCGCGGAAAAGGCGGGTCCTTTCTGTCTAGAGGCAGAGGAAGGGGGAAAAAGCTGCAACACACAGCTGGTTCCCAGGACCAAAAGTCCTCCCCCGCTTCTTCCAAATCAGCCGCATGACGGTGGAGCTCCACAGGCGGAGCCAGGTACGGTGGGGGGCCGCCTCAAGAATTTCAGCGATCAGTGGGCTCGCTCACGGGTGGATCCCTGGATCCTTCAAGTAGTATCTCAGGGGTACAAGCTGGAATTCGAGGCGCCGCCCCCCCCCCCCCCCCCCCGCCGTTTCCTCAAATCAGCCTTACCGACGACTCCATCGGGCAGGGAGGCTGTGCTAGAGGCCATTCACAAGCTGTATTCCCAGCAGGTGATAGTCAAGGTACCCCTACTTCAACAAGGCCGGGGCTACTATTCCACACTGTTTGTGGTACCGAAACCAGACGGTTCGGTGAGACCCATTTTAAATTTGAAATCCTTGAACACTTACATAACAAAATTCAAGTTCAAGATGGAATCGCTCAGGGCGGTTATTGCAAGCCTGGACGAGGGGGATTACATGGTATCCCTGGACATCAAGGATGCTTACCTGCATGTCCCTATTTACCTTCCTCACCAGGAGTACCTCAGATTTGTGGTACAGGATTGCCATTACCAATTCCAGACACTACCGTTTGGACTGTCCACGGCACCGAGGGTGTTTACCAAGGTAATGGCAGAAATGATGATACTCCTTCGAAAAAAGGGAGTTTTAATTATCCCATACTTGGACGATCTCCTTATAAAGGCGAGGTCCAGGGAGCAGTTACTGGTCGGAGTAGCACTATCTCAGGAAGTGCTACAACAGCATGGCTGGATTCTGAACATTCCAAAGTCACAGCTGGTTCCTTCCACTCGCTTACTGTTCCTGGGGATGATTTTGGACACAGAACTGAAAAAAGTGTTTCTCCCGCAGGAGAAAGCCAAGGAGCTGTCATCTCTAGTCAGAGACCTCCTAAAACCAAAATGGGTATCGGTGCATCGCTGCACACGAGTCCTGGGGAAAATGGTGGCTTCATACGAAGCAATTCCATTCGGCAGGTTCCATGCGAGGACCTTCCAGTGGGACCTCTTGGACAAGTGGTCGGGATCGCATCTTCAGATGCCTCAAATGATAACCCTGTCTCCAAGGACCAGGGTGTCTCTACTGTGGTGGCTGCAGAGTGCTCATCTTCTAGAGGGCCGCAGATTCGGCATACAGGACTGGGTCCTGGTGACCACGGATGCCAGCCTTCGAGGCTGGGGAGCAGTCACACAGGGAAGAAACTTCCAAGGACTATGGTCAAGTCAGGAGACTTCCCTACACATAAATATTCTGGAACTAAGGGCCATTTACAATGCCCTAAGTCAGGCAAGACCCCTGCTTCAAAACCAGCCGGTACTGATCCAGTCAGACAACATCACGGCAGTCGCCCATGTGAACCGACAGGGCGGCACAAGAAGCAGGATGGCAATGGCAGAAGCCACAAGGATTCTCCGATGGGCGGAAAATCACGTACTAGCACTGTCAGCAGTGTTCATTCCGGGAGTGGACAACTGGGAAGCAGACTTCCTCAGCAGACACGACCTACACCCGGGAGAGTGGGGACTTCATCCAGAAGTCTTCCTACTGTTGGTAAACCGTTGGGAAAGGCCACAGGTGGACATGATGGCGTCCCGCCTCACCAAAAAGCTAAAGAGATATTGCGCCAGGTCAAGGGACCCTCAGGCGATAGCTGTGGACGCTCTAGTGACACCGTGGGTGTACCAGTCGGTTTATATGTTCCCTCCTCTGCCTCTCATACCAAAGGTACTGAGAATAATAAGAAGGCGAGGAGTAAGAACGATACTCGTGGTTCCGGATTGGCCAAGAAGGGCTTGGTACCCGGAACTTCAGGAAATGATATCAGAGGACCCATGGCCTCTACCGCTCAGACAGGATCTGCTGCAGCAGGGGCCCTGTCTGTTCCAAGACTTACCGCGGCTGCGTTTGACGGCATGGCGGTTAAATTCCGGATCCTAAAGGAAAAGGGCATTCCGGAGGAAGTCATTCCTACGCTAATAAAAGCCAGGAAAGAAGTAACCGCGAACCATTATCACCGTATTTGGCGAAGATATGTTGCGTGGTGTGAGGCTCAGAAGGCCCCAACAGAGGAATTTCAGCTGGGTCGCTTTCTACACTTCCTACAGTCGGGAGTGACTATGGGCCTAAAATTGGGTTCCATTAAAGTCCAGATTTCGGCCCTGTCGATTTTCTTCCAGAAAGAACTGGCTTCACTGCCTGAAGTTCAGACTTTTGTAAAGGGAGTGCTTCATATTCAGCCCCCTTTTGTGCCTCCCGTGGCACCTTGGGATCTCAATGTGGTGTTGAATTTCCTAAAATCACATTGGTTTGAACCACTTAAAACTGTGGATCTGAAATATCTCACGTGGAAAGTGGTCATGTTATTGGCCTTGGCTTCGGCCAGGCGTGTGTCAGAATTGGCGGCTTTGTCTTGTAAAAGCCCTTATCTGATTTTTCATATGGATAGGGCAGAATTGAGGACTCGTCCCCAGTTTCTCCCTAAGGTGGTATCTGCTTTTCACTTGAACCAACCTATTGTGGTGCCTGCGGCTACTGGGGACTTGGAGGATTCCAAGTTACTGGATGTAGTCAGGGTCCTGAAACTTTATGTTTCCAGGACGGCTGGAGTCAGAAAGACTGACTCGCTTTTTGTCCTGTACGCACCCAACAAGATAGGTGCTCCTGCTTCTAAGCAGTCTATTGCGCGCTGGATTTGTAGCACTATTCAGCTGGCGCATTCTGCGGTAGGCTTACCGCAGCCTAAATCTGTAAAAGCCCATTCCACACGGAAGGTGGGCTCATCTTGGGCGGCTGCCCGAGGGGTCTCGGCTTTACAACTTTGCCGAGCTGCTACTTGGTCAGGGGCAAACACGTTTGCAAAATTCTACAAATTTGATACCCTGGCTGAGGAGGACCTTGAGTTCTCTCATTCGGTGCTGCAGAGTCATCCGCACTCTCCCGCCCGTTTGGGAGCTTTGGTATAATCCCCATGGTCCTTACGGAGTCCCCAGCATCCACTAGGACGTTAGAGAAAATAAGATTTTACTCACCGGTAAATCTATTTCTCGTAGTCCGTAGTGGATGCTGGGCGCCCATCCCAAGTGCGGAGTGTCTGCAATACTTGTATATAGTTATTGCCTAACTAAAGGGTTATTGTTGAGCCATCTGTTGAGAGGCTCAGTTATATTTCATACTGTTAACTGGGTATAGTATCACGAGTTATACGGTGTGATTGGTGTGGCTGGTATGAGTCTTACCCGGGATTCAAAAATCCTTCCTTATTGTGTCAGCTCTTTCGGGCACTGTATCCTAACTGAGGTCTGGAGGAGGGGCATAGAGGGAGGAGCCAGTGCACACCAGATAGTACCAAATCTTTCTTATAGAGTGCCCAGTCTCCTGCGGAGCCCGTCTATTCCCCATGGTCCTTACGGAGTCCCCAGCATCCACTACGGACTACGAGAAATAGATTTACCGGTGAGTAAAATCTTATTTTTAAATACTACTCATCAGAGCCTATTTTATATATTTTAATGAAGTCACTATTCTATATAGACCAGAGGTTCCAGAACGCGATCCTAAAGGCACCCCAACAGTCCAGGTTTTAAAGATATTTATGGCTCAGCACAGATGGTTAAATCAAATTGACTGAGGTACTAAGGTATTAAGCTACCTGTGGCCAAGCATGGATATACTTAAAGCCTGGACTGTTAGGGTACCTTGAGGAGCGTGTTTGGGAACCTCTGATATAGACAGTGCTTTTTTTTTGGAGCAGAAGGCAAAGCATTGCAAATAATGGCTACAGCTGGGTACACACATATAGCTCACATTGGCGAATATCGGGCAGTGTGTATGACCGATATGTAGGTCACCGCGATTGCTAGCGTTTTCTTCAGGTTTGATGTGCTGCACATCTAACCTGACGATATCGCTAGTGACAACATGGATGCTGATGAAGGACGGAACATCGATCGTTCCGTTCTTCATTAACACCGCTCAATGTATACCCAGGTTCTGATATTTCGTCCCGTTGTGGCGGCATATCAGCTGGGTACACATTGCTCCAGTATGTACCCACCTTAAGTTTCCATATAACAGAACCAATGGCTAAGGTTCTTTACTGTGCAAACAATGACGAAGGTTCTATACAGCAGATCCAATAGCCATGGTTCTATACATTGCAAAAAATGGCTAAGGTTCCATACAGCAGAACCAGTGGCTAGGGTTCTATACATCGCAAACAATGACTAAGGTTTCATACAGAAGAATCAATGGCTAGGATTCTGCACATTGCAAACAATGACTAAGGTTCCATACAGCAGAACCAATGGCTAGGGCTCTATACATCACAAACAATGAGTAAGGTTCCATACAGTAGAACCAATGGCTAGGGTTCTATAGATCGCAAACAATGACTAAGGTTCCATACAGCAGAAACAATGGCTAGGGTTCTATAGATCGCAAACAATGACTAAGGTTCCATACAGCAGAAACAATGGCTAGGGTTCTATACATCGCAAAAAATGGCTAAGGTTTCATACAGAAGAATCAATGGCTAGGGTTCTGTACATTGCAAACAATGGGGGGGATTCAGACCTGATCGCACGCAGTCGTTATTTTTGCAGTGCTGTGATCAGGTAGTTGCTACCTACAAGGGGAGGGGGTAGTTGATGTGCAGGGGTGCGAACACTTGTGCAGAGAGCTGCACAAACAAAAGTTTGTGCTGTCTCTGCACAGCTCAAGACTTACTCAGCCGCTGCGATGATCCGGCCAGGAGCTTACATCAGGAATCCTCCCTCCAAATGGTTGGGCATGCCTGCGTTTTTCCGGACACTCCATAGAAATGGTCAGTTGACACCCACAAACGGCCTCTTCTTGTCAATCTTCTTGCGATCGCCCGTGTGAACGCTTTATTTGTTAAATCTGTTGTTGTCCGGCGAACCATGTCGCCGGGGTGGGGGGGACAACGCGCCTGCGCATTGCTGAGCATACGCATGCGCAGTTCTAACCCGATCGCAGCGCTGCACAAAAATGTAGCGTGCGATCAGGTCTGAATGACCCCCAATGACTAAGGTTCCATACAGCAGAACCAATGGCTAGGGTTCTAAATATCACAAACAATGATTAAGGTTAGATACACCAGAACCAATGGCTAGGGTTCTATGCATCGCAAAAAATTACTAAGGTTTCCTACACCAGAACCAATGGCTAGGGTTCTATACATCGCAAAAAATGACTAAGGTTCCATACAGCAGAACCAATGGCTAGGGTTAATAAATATTGCAAACAATGACTAAGGTTAGATACACCAGAACCAATGGCTAGGGTTCTGTACATCGCAAACAATGACTAAGGTTCCATACAGCAGAACCAATGGCTAGAATTCTATAGGGGAAAACATCCAATGACTAGAAGCCAGTAAATGTCTGTATAGTTATTATAGATAACATATACCGTACATTATCTTTTTTCATGTGAACCAGGGAAAGATCACTTGTAAACAGTAAACAGTTTATGGGGTATATGCAATTGCGGTCGAATTCCCGAAATTGTCGAAAAACTGGACTTTTTCGACAAAAAAAAAAATTCGACAATGCAATTCAGTACTTTCCGTCAAAAAAACGGACTTTCAAAATTCGACTTTTTGAAATTCGACATTTGTCAAATTCGACATTTCTGCAATGGTACAAATGCGGCAATTCGACAAAAGTATATTCAATTTAAGTTTGGAAATTTGACAACAGTGCTTTTAGACAGTAAATTCGTCATTTTCAATCCGCCACACTTTGGTGGGTGAATCTAATAAAAAAAAATTAAAACATGTTTTTTTTGGTGTTTTTTTTATTGGTAATAGCATATCTATTTATATTAGAAGGGATTAGGTACTTGGTTTGTCTTTTTGGGAGGCACAAGTATTATTTATATATTTTTAAAAATATTATTATTATTTTATTTTTTATTTTTTTTAGATGGAATGGTAAAATCCCGGAAAAAAATGGCGTGGGGTCCCCCCTCCAAAGCATAACCAGCCTCGGGCTCTTCGAGCCGGCCCTGGTTCTAAAAATCCGGGGGGGGAAATGACAGGGGATCCCCCGTATTTTTAAAACCAGCACCGGGCTCTGCGCCTGGTGCTGGTGCAAAAAATACGGGGGACAAAAAGAGTAGGGGTCCCCCGTATTTTTTACACCAGCATCGGGCTCCACTAGCTGGACAGATAATGCCACAGCCGGGGGTCACTTTTATACAGCGCCCTGCGGCCGTGGCATTAAATATCCAACTAGTCACCCCTGGCCGGGGTACCCTGGGGGAGTGGGGACCCCTTCAATTAAGGGGTCCCCCCCCAGCCACCCAATGGCCAGGGGTGAAGCCCGAGGCTGTCCCCCCCATCCAAGGGCTGCGGATGGGGGGCTGATAGCCTTGAGAAAATGACAAGAATATTGTTTTTCCTGTAGTACTACAAGTCCCAGCAAGCCTCCCCTGCAAGCTGGTACTTGGAGAACCACAAGTACCAGCATGCGGGAGAAAAACGGGCCCGCTGGTACCTGTAGTACTACTGGAAAAAAAATACCCAAATAAAAACAGGAGACACACACCTTGAGAGTAAAACTTTATTTCACACCTGCCGACACACACATACTTACCTATGTTGACCCGCCGACTGCCACGTCTCCTGATCCGACGATCCGGGGTACCTGTGAATAAAATTATACTCACCTCAATCCAGTGTCCAGATATAAATCCTCGTACTTGGCAAAAAAAATAAACGAACACCCGACCAAGCCGGACTGAAAGGGGTCCCATGTTTACACATGGGACCCCTTTCCCCGAATGCAGAGGACCCCACACAATTTTTTTTCGGATTTTCCCCCGTTTTTTAAAAATCGGAACAAAATCCGTCAAATCGGCCGTTTTTCGTCAGCGGGGCTGTCGAATCCGTTTTTTATTGAATATGGTCAATTTCGGCACCAACTTGCCGAAATTAGACGGTCGAATTGTGTCGAATTAAAAAACGGACGAAAAATTGCCGCGATACGCCGCTAATTGCATATACCCCATATGGCTCCTACTTTGTTCCTGTGTCTCTTTTTGTCTCTGTATAGAAATGCCAGTAGAATTTGGATTGGTCTAAAATCTTGAAATAGATTCTTAAACATTTCTGCTGAATCCTCTCTGCCATTATCTGTGCTTTTAATAGCAGTAATTCTTTCATCAAGCAAAAAGCTTTCATTTATTGTCATAGTAATTAAATGTGAAAATAAAGCTCTATTTTTAAAGTAACTATTTGCTAAATACAAAAACGAAAACGTCCTCCGTGTTAGAATGAAGGTAAAAGAACTGCAGCGAGATTTGCTATAATTTAACAAAAAGGATGTTCATTTTCTCGCTGTTCCAAGGTGGTCACACTCTCTAGCAGAATGTGATGTCCCTCACCAAGAACTCTGCCGGTAACAGAATGTCATTAACAGAATGACGTCTTCACTTGGCGTCGGAAAGTTTTCCAAAGCATTGGATTTGTGTTGACAGTTGGCAGAAGCTAGCCAATAAAGAGCTGCCATCTTGCAATAGTCACATCCCTGGACTGTAGAAATGTTCCTGGCACTGATGCCAGTAGAATAGGGGGGGGGGGGGGGGATGTATCAAACGTTGAAGAGATAAAGTGGATGGAGATAAAGTATCAACCAATCAGCTCCTAACTGCCATGTTACAGGGTGTGTTTGAAAAATGACATTTACAAGCTGATTGGTTGGAACTGTATCTCTCTCCAAGGCTTGATACATCTCACCCTAAGACCTTTCGGCAATATACAAGATGGTCACCAGATACCTTTCGGAATCAATGGCAAATTATAACCATACTTGCCTACTCTCCCGGAATGGCCGGGAGGCTCCCGAAAATCGGGTGACCCTCCCGGCCCCCCGGAAGAGCAGGCAAGTCTCCCGATTTGCGGGGTCCCCACTGCCCGTCCGCCCACTTAGTGTGTAAAGTGGGCGGTCCGGGCAGTCGATGACGCAATTCTTGCTGAATCGCGCCATCATAGCCACGCCCCCTGCAGTGTAATGCCGGTGATCGCGGCATTACAGAGCGGGGGCGTGGCTTAAAGGAGGTGTCACTGTGACCCCACCCTTGCTCCGCCCCCATCCCACCCTTGCTCCGCCCCCGTCTCCGGCCACCCCCTCCTTTACATCACAGCCTCCCCTGCCCACCCGCTGAGCTGCCCTGGCTGCTCTCTCCCGCAGAGAGCAGCCAGAATGTCGGTAAGTATGATTATAACCTTGCATATTAATACATAAGATCTATTTCAGTGGTAGGCAGTGCGCATTGAGCCATTTTTCTGATTTATTTATGGAGTCAGATGTTAGTGTGCTCAGTTTCTGCACTTTCGTCAATATGTTTTTATTGTTTAGAAAGTCATACGTGCACTTTAATAACTAACACCATATACCCCGTTCATATTGCAAATGCCAGGTCTCAACCAGTAATTGGAACGGGTTCTTACCGGGTGGGACCTGGCATTGGACCCTAACAACTGGCTCCCTGATCCGGCAATATGCTGGGTCGGGTTGCCATAGCGGCAGGGGGCAGAGCCGGCATTGGGTGCGAGGCTGGGAGATGAGCTCATCTCCACGCCGCCTCTCCCTATGTAGTGAACGGGTCCTGGGTCGCATCGACCCGGAAACCCGTTCACTTCTCCTGACCCGCTATTCAACCCGGGAATAACACTGCTTTATTCCTGCGTTGAATTACCAGGTCAGGCGACCCGGTAATTCGCCATGGGCCCTTTCGCAGCGAACAGCGACCAGTGTCGACCCGGCAATATACCGGGTCAATACTGGGTTATTTGTGCAGTTTGAAAGGGGTATAACTTTGCGATTGAAGGGGTTAACCAGGTATGTAATGTCATGCTTGCTAACAAGTAGTGATTATAGGTTTGCACATTGCTCACCCACATCATCAGTGATTTTTGTGAGTGAATAAGCCATTTCTATAAATCTCTAGTGGTTGCGGGAACTTAGCCAGCGCTATGTACAGAACGCTCATTATTTCATTCTCTAGGCAATGTACTTCTCAGCAGATGAAGCTCTGGTCTGTAGCAGCTTCCACGCAGCTCTCAGAAATTCCTGAGGGAATGCCATGTTCTGTTTGTAAAGTCCACTTATAACCTGACTCTTAAGACCATGTATTTACTCAAAAGATTTAAACTGTCTAATAAGGAGAGTTTAGTGGATTATACAGCCCGTCAGTGGATTCATTTTAATGATCTCCTACTACCACATGCCATTAACTGTTGAAAATGTGACAAAGGAAAGACTCACGATATTAAAGTGTTTTTCTTTTCGCTTTAATTTGCTAGATATGATCAGTGATGTATATGGTTTTGTCAATCAACGGTCAGGGAAAATCTTAATTCCGAATGGTTTCATGTTCTAATATTTTTTTGTAATGAGTAAGCCTAGATTTTCAAACTTTGGGGGGAATTCGAATGTTTGAAAAGTCGGTTGGGTGTTTGTTTTTTCCTGTCTATTAGATAGGAAAAAACAGACACCCAACTGACTTTTCAAACAATTGAATCTCCCCCTTTGTGTTACACTAATGAATTAATCAGTGGAAGAGGTCAACCAGCAATCAACCAATCAGAAGCGGAACACTGCAACTGTCGTTGAACCAGTCTTCGAATCCTACCCTTCATCATTCCACATCTCTGAGCGTATGTAGATATAAACTGCAAAATAATCTGCATAAGAACGTATTCATGCTCTTACTCTTCTCCCTCAGTAGGGGTCTGGATTGTGGATCTTACCCTTAAAAGCTGGAGATGCACACATGATGAAAAGCCCTTTCATAGTGAAGAATAGTGCCCCCCAGTGGTTAAGCGAAGAAAAATGGCAGAATGACAAGATAGATTGAAATGCTGTTTGAATTCACTATTACTTCAATCAATCAATGTCATATAATAAAACATAAAATGTGGACCAAATAAAAGGTTACATAAAATACAATTATGAAAGTCAGCAATTTTGTGACCTTCATTAATGGGGCCCATGCAACAGCAATCAATTGGGGCAATTCTGAGTTTTGCAGAAGATTATCTAAAAATCAGCAATGTATGGAGTTCATCGATCTCCAATTCCGACGAAAAAAAATTGATCTGAATCAGTGAATCCAGTTGTCCAACATGTTGGATTTCACCAACCAATCAGGACAGTAGATTGCGAGGGTATCGTAACGATCAGCCGATTTGCAGACTGTTACTAGTAATTTACCAGGGAAATGGGCACTTTCATGATTCACATATCTGATCTTTGAATGAAACTGATTTGTGAATCACTGTAAAACGTCGGCAATGTATTGTGATTGCATTTTTGTGATTGCGGATGTATGGGCACCATTAGCCTTAAACAAATTGGAATTTGGAAATAACTAAAACCCTGCCCAACATTTTGTATTTAGTCTACAGCATTTGTCACAGGCATTGAGAACCAGAATGTGTTTCATTTTTCAGGCATCTGGTATAAATAAGATGGTGATATACACTTGTTTCTATAAAGATAACACAAGAACAGTGCTCAGTTCAGATTCTGTGGGATTATATGATATGCTCTGTTATTTGTATACGTCATACAAGTCACTTGAAGTTGGTTTAATGTATGCATTTGTCGGGGGGGGGGGGTGGTTATAGAAGATCTACAGTAATTAGATAGACAGTCGCTAGGTCAGCGATCTATAACCGCTATGCCGCGGCCACTAGTGTGCCACGAGCGGTCTCTAGGTGTGCCGCTGCCAGCCAGAGATGCTCCCCGCCAGAGAGATCCGTTGCTGCCCGCCAGCCAGAGACCCGCCTCCCGCTGCAATCAATAGCCGGCTCGGGCAGCGCTGTGCAGTGTGCACTGCTGCGTGCGTGACCTATGAGTCTCATTCCTGCCTGGAGTGCACGCCCGCCCACTGGCCACTCCACGTCGCATTGCTGCCTGGAGTGCCCGTCCGTCCGTCCACTGGCCACTGCTGCTCCTCCATCCATGCTGCCATCTCAGCGTTACAGCTGCAGGTTTTGTATTTAAAATAAGAAATGTATTTATGTAAGCAATGTTTGGAATCACTGGGGGGGTGGGGGGGGGATGTGGACAGCAGCAATTATTATTGGGGGCAGTCAGTGGAATTATTATGGGGGCAATGTGTGGAATTACTGGGGGGACAGTGTGTGGTGGAATTACTGGGGGAAAAGTGTGTGGCATTATTAAGGAATAGATATGTTTTACCAACAATCGGGATGTTGGCTGTCAGTATACCGACAGCGGCATCCCGTCTGTTCAATTACTGTGGGGGCCAATGTGTTTGTTTTCCCGTGGCGCTCTGATGGTGTACCTTGGGAATTTTAAAATCTTATCGGTGTGTCGCGAGTTGAAAAAGGTTGAAAATCACTGCGTTAGGTTGATACCATATGTTCTAGACTAGACTCAATAGTGATCATCCACATTTCCTACATGCCTGATAATGGTCAGATAGATTTTCAATGGATCATTATCACTTATCACATGCATTTGGTCGACATAGAAAAGGTAGACAGTGGAAATGGTCGACTCAAAATCTTTTTACGTCATTTTGTATGTTTCATCATCTGTGACCACAGTCAATGTAAATGTGTACGCTTGCAGGCTCACTTCGCTCGCCACGCTACAGGACTACTATTCCTAGTCGTAGTCCATGTAGATAGTAAGTCAAGCAAAAGTTAAAAAATATGTGAAATGCTCCCAAAAAACTTGTGTCGGCCATTTGTGTGTCGACTTTTTTCATGTTGACTTTTTGTACCTGTTGACCTTAAGCACTGTGTACCTTTGAACTCTTGACCTTTTGACCATAGTGACCTAATGTTGACCATGTTGACTATATGGTGTCGACCTATTGACTGCCTATCTATACATTGGAACCCATGCCGGGTCCCTTTAACAGTGTAAAGGTACAGCATGTAAATGATTTTCTTTTCTCTATCGTCCTAGTGGATGCTGGGGTTCCTGAAAGGACCATGGGGAATAGCGGCTCCGCAGGAGACAGGGCACAAAAAGTAAAGCTTTAGGATCAGGTGGTGTGCACTGGCTCCTCCCCCTATGACCCTCCTCCAAGCCAGTTAGATTTTTGTGCCCGGCCGAGAAGGGTGCAATCTAGGTGGCTCTCCTAAAGAGCTGCTTAGGCAAGTTTAGCTTAGGTTTTTTATTTTACAGTGAGTCCTGCTGGCAACAGGATCACTGCAACGAGGGACTTAGGGGAGAAGAAGTGAACTCACCTGCGTGCAGGATGGATTGGCTTCTTGGCTACTGGACATCAGCTCCAGAGGGACGATCACAGGTACAGCCTGGATGGTCACCGGAGCCTTGCCGCCGGCCCCCTTGCAGATGCTGAAGTAAGAAGAGGTCCAGAATCGGCGGCAGAAGACTCCTCAGTCTTCTAAAGGTAGCGCACAGCACTGCAGCTGTGCGCCATTTTCCTCTCAGCACACTTCACACGGCAGTCACTGAGGGTGCAGGGCGCTGGGAGGGGGGCGCCCTGGGAGGCAAATGAATACCTATTTTGGCTAAAAATACCTCACATATAGCCTCCGGAGGCTATATGGAGATATTTAACCCCTGCCAGAATCCGTTAAGAGCGGGAGACGAGGCCGCCGAAAAAGGGGCGGGGCCTATCTCCTCAGCACACAGCGCCATTTTCCCTCACAGAAAGGCTGGAGGGAAGGCTCCCAGGCTCTCCCCTGCACTGCACTACAGAAACAGGGTTAAAACAGAGAGGGGGGGCACTAATTTGGCGATATGCTTATATATATATTAAGATGCTATAAGGGAAAACACTTATATAAGGTTGTCCCTATATAATTATAGCGTTTTTGGTGTGTGCTGGCAAACTCTCCCTCTGTCTCTCCAAAGGGCTAGTGGGTCCTGTCCTCTATCAGAGCATTCCCTGTGTGTGTGCTGTGTGTCGGTACGTGTGTGTCGACAGGTAGGAGGACGATGTTGGTGAGGAGGCGGAGCAATTGCCTGTAATGGTGATGTCACTCTCTAGGGAGTCGACACCGGAATGGATGGCTTATTTAGGAAATTACGTGATAATGTCAACACGCTGCAAGGTCGGTTGACGACATGAGACGGCCGACAAACAATTAGTACGGTCCAGACGTCTCAAAAACACCGTCAAGGGTTTTAAAACGCCCGTTTACTTTAGTCGGTCGACACAGACACAGACAGGGACACTGAATCCAGTGTCGACGGTGAATAAACAAACGTATTCCTTATTAGGGCCACACGTTAAAGGCAATGAAGGAGGTGTTACGTATTTCTGATACTACAAGTACCACAAAAGAGGGTATTATGTGGGATGTGAAAAAACTACCATAGTTTTTCCTGAATCAGATAAATTAAATAAAGTGTGTGATGATGCGTGGGTTCCCCCCGATAGAAAATTATGGGCGGTATACCCTTTCCCGCCAGAAGTTAGGGCGCGTTGGGAAACACCCTTTAAGGTGGATAAGGCGCTCACACGCTTATCAAAACAAGTACCGTCTATAGATAGGGCCGTCCTCAAGGACCAGCTGACAAGGCTGGAAAATATAATAAAAAGTATATACACACATACTGGTGTTATACTGCGGCCAGCGATCGCCTCAGCCTGGATGTGCAGAGCTAGGGTGGCTTGGTCGGATTCCCTGACTAAAAATATTGATACCCTTGACAGGGACAGTATTTTATTGACTATAGAGCATTTCTATATATGCGAGATGCACAGAGGGATATTTGCACTCTGGCATCATGAATAAATGCGATGTCCATAACTGCCAGAAGAGGTTATGGACACGACAGTGGTCAGGTGATGCAGATTCCAAACGGCACAGTATGGCCGTATACAGGAAGAGGACTTGTTTGGGGTCGGTCCATCGGACCTGGTGGTCACGGCAACTGCTGGAAAATCCACCGTTTTTTACCCTAAGTCACATCTCTGCAGAAAAAGACACCGTCTTTTCAGCCTCAGTCCTCTCGTCCCTATAAGATCATATCTGCCCAGGGATAGAGGAAAGGGAAGAAGACTGCAGCAGGCAGCCCATTCCCAGGAACAGAAGCGTTCCACCGCGTCTGACAAGTTCTCAGCATGGCGCTGAGACCGTACAGGACCCCTGGATCCTACAAGTAGTATCCCGGGGGTACAGATGGGAATGTCGAGACGTTTCCCCTTCGCAGGCTCCTGAAGTCTGCTTTACCAAGTCTCCCTCCGACAAGGAGGTAGTATGGGAAAAAATTCACAAGCTGTATTCCCAGCAGGTGATAATTAAATTACCCCTCCTACTACAGAAAAGGGGTATTATTCCACACTATATTGTGGTACTGAAGCCAGAAGGCTAGGTGAGACTTATTCTAAAAATTTGTTTTTGAACACTTACAAAGGTTCAAATTAAGATGAAGTCACTCAGAGCAGTGATAACGAACCAGGAATAAGGGGACTATATAGTGTCCCGGGACATCAGGGATGCTTACCTCTATGTCCCAAATTTGCCCTTCTCACTAAGGGTACCTCAGGTTCGTGGTGCAGAACTGTCACTATCAGTTTCAGACGCTGCCGTTTGGATTGTCCACGGCACCCTGGGGTCTTTACCAAGGTAATGGCCGAATTGATGATTCTTCTTCGAAGAAAAGGCGTCTTAATTATCCCTTACTTGGACGATCTCCTGATAGGGGCATAGTCCAGGGAACAGTTGGAGGTCGGAGTAGCACTATCTCGGATACTGCTACAATCAGCACGGGTGGATTCTAAATATTCCAAAATCGCAGCTGATCCCGACGACACGTCTGCTGTGCCTAGGGATGATTCTGGACACAGTCCAGAAAAAGGTGTTTCTCCCGGAAGAGAAAGCCAGGGAGTTATCCGAGCAAGTCAGGAACCTCCTACAAACAGTGCATCATTGCACAAGGGTCCTGGTAAAAATGGTGGCTTCCTACGAAGCAATTCCATTCGGCAGATTTCACGTAAGAACTTTTCAGTGGGATCTGCTGGACAAATGGTCCGGATCGCATCTTCAGATGCATCAGCGGATAACCCAATATCCAAGGACAAGGGTGTCTTTCCTGTGGTGGTTATAGAGTGCTCATCTTCTAGAGGGCAGCAGATTCGGCATTCAGGATTGGATGCTGGTAACCACGGAGCCCAGCCTGAGAGGCTGGGGAGCAGTCACACAAGGAAAAAATTTCCAGGGAGTGTGATCAAGTATGGAGACTTTTCTCCACATAAATATACTGGAGCTAAGGGTAAATTTATAATGCTCTAAGCTTAGCAAGACCTCTGCTTCAAGGTCAGCCGGTATTGATCCAGTGGGAAAAACATCACGGCAGTCGCCCACGTAAACAGACAGGGCGACACAAGAAGCAGGAGGGCAATGGCAGAAACTGCAAGGACTTTTCGCTGGGCGGAAAATCATGTGATAACACTGTCAGCAGTTTTTCATCCCGGGAATGGAAACTGGGAAGCAGACTTCCTCAGCACGACCTCCACCCGGGAGAGTGGAAACTTCATTGAGAAGTTTTTTCCACATGATTGTAAACCGTTGGGAAATACCAAAGGTGGACATGATGGCGTCCCGTCTGAACAAAAAACGGGACAGGTATTGCGCCAGGTCAAGAGACCCTCAGGCAATAGATGTGGACGTTCTGGTAACACCGTGGGTGTACCAGTCGGTGTATGTGTTCCCTCCTCTGCTTCTCATACCTAAGGTGCTGAGAATTATAAGACGTAGAGGAGTAAGAACTATACTCATGGCTCCGGATTGGCCAAGAAGGACTTGGTACCCGGAACTTCAAGAGATGCTTACAGAGGTCTTATGGCCTCTGCCGCTAAGAAGGGACTTGCTTCAGCAAGTACCATGTCTGTTCCAAGACTTACCGCAGCTGCGTTTGTCGGCATGGCGATGGAAAGCCGGATCCTAAGGGAAAAAAGGCATTCCGGAAGAGGTCATTCCTACCCTGGTCAAAGCCAGAAAGGAGGTGACCGCACAACATTATCACCACGTGTGGCGAAAATATGTTGCGTGGTGTGAGGCCAGGAAGGCCCCACAAAGAAATTTCAACTCGGTCGTTTCCTGCATTTCCTGCAAACAGGAGTGTCTATGGGCCTCAAATTGGGGTCCATTAAGGTTCAAATTCGGCCCTGTAAATTTTCTTCCAGAAAGAATTGGCTTCAGTTCCTGAAGTCCAGAAGTTTGTCAAGGGAGTATTGCATATACAAACCCCTTTTTTGTGCCTCCAGTGGCACTGTGGGATCTCAACGTAGTTCTGGGATTCCTCAAATCACATTGGTTTAAAACCAGTCAAATATGTGGATTTGAAGCATCTCACATAAAAAGTGACCATGCTCTTGGCCCTGGCCTGGACCAGGCGAGTGTCAAATTGGTGGTTTTTTCTCAAAAAAGCCCATATCTGTTTGTCCATTCGGACAGGGCAGAGCTGCGGACTCGTCCCCAGTTCTCTCCCTAAGGTGGTGTCAGTGTTTCACCTGAACCAGCTTATTGTGGTGCCTTGCACCTACTAGGGACTTGGAGGACTCCAAGTTGCTAGGAGTTGTCAGGGCCCTGAAAATATGTTCCAGGACAGCTGGAGTCAGAAAATCTGACTCGCTGTTATACTGTATGCACCCAACAAGTTGGGTGCGCCTGCTTCTAAGCAGGCGATTGCTCGTTGGATTTGTAACACAATTCAACTTGCACATTCTGAGGCAGGCCTGCCACAGTCTAAATTCGGTTAAGGCCCATTCCACAAGGAAGGTGGGCTCATCTTGGGCGGCTGCCCGAGAGGTCTCGGCATTACAACTCTGCCGAGCAGCTACGTGGTCAGGGGAGAACACGTTTGTAAAATTCTACAAATTTGATATCCTGGCAAAAGAGGACCTGGAGTTCTCTCATTCGGTGCTGCGGAGTCATCCGCACTCTCCCGCCCGTTTGGGAGCTTTGGTATAATCCCCATGGTCCTTTCAGGAACCCCAGCATCCACTAGGACGATAGAGAAAATAAGAATTTACTTACCGATAATTCTATTTCTCGGAGTCCGTAGTGGATGCTGGGCGCCCATCCCAAGTGCGGATTATCTGCAATACTTGTACATAGTTACAAAAATCGGGTTATTATTGTTGTGAGCCATCTTTTCAGAGGCTCCGCTGTTATCATACTGTTAACTGGGTTTAGATCACAAGTTGTACGGTGTGATTGGTGTGGCTGGTATGAGTCTTACCCGGGATTCATAATTCCTCCCTTATTGTGTACGCTCGTCCGGGCACAGTACCTAACTGGCTTGGAGGAGGGTCATAGGGGGAGGAGCCAGTGCACACCACCTGATCCTAAAGCTTTACTTTTTGTGCCCTGTCTCCTGCGGAGCCGCTATTCCCCATGGTCCTTTCAGGAACCCCAGCATCCACTACGGACTCCGAGAAATAGAATTATCGGTAAGTAAATTCTTATTTTTAAACTCAGTTGGGCAGATGTACTAAAGGCCCGTATTTACGGGCAGATGTGGGGAGAGATGTGTGCTGTGCGAACCGCTCAGCACACATCTCTCCCCCTGCTCAGCACAGTGCGTTGTGTGCTGAGCGTGCGGGGGGTGGACAGGGGGGATGCTGATTTCACCCAGCGGGTGAAATGAGCAACCTGCTAGATTGAGCCTGCATGCAGGCCAATCTAACACCAGCGATAGCGATGCGCGGGGCTGCGCATCGTTATCGCTGTGGGGGGTACACACGGACAGATCATGCTTAAAATCTAAGCAATCTAGTCAGATTGCTTAGATTATCGCTCTGTTAGTACCCAGCCAATCAGGTCCAATATGTAAATTGGCAGTTAGGAGCTGATTGGCTGGTACGTTATCACCTTCCACTTATCACTGCTCTATCACTTCTCCAGGCTTAATACATCTGCTCCAGTATTCTTTGGCTTTGGCTGGGAGGGGTGCCCAGCTTTAACCAGACTTATATTGTATATGAACTGTTAAAAAAAAATGAGTTTTATGGTAAGAACTTACATTTGTTAAAACTCTTTCTGCGAGGTACACTGGGCTCCACAAGGATTGGACAATGGGGTGTAGAATAGGATCTTGATCCGAGGCACCAACAGCCTCAAAGCTTTGACTGTTCCCAGAATGCACAGCGCCGCCTCCTAGCACAGGAGCTCAGTTTTTAGTTAACCAGCCCAATGCAGTAGCAGGAAAAGAGACGACAACAGTTAGTAGCCACATACACCACACTCTCACGACAGGAGAAGTGTCAGCGGCTAATGCCATACCAACCCAAAGAAGCTAAGTGCGTCATGGTGGGCGCCTTGTGGAGCCCAGTGTACCTCGCAGAAAGAGTTTTAACTAAGGTAAGTTCTTACCATAAAACTCGTTTTCTGCTGCGGGGTACAGTGGGCTCCACAAGGATTGGACAATGGGGATGTCCTAAAGCAGTTCCTTATGGGAGGGGACGCACTGTAGCGGGCACAAGAACCCGGCGTCCAAAGGAAGCATCCTGGGAAGCGGCAGTATCGAAGTCATAGAACCTTATGAACGTGTTCCCTGAGGACCACGTAGCCGTCTTGCACAATTGATTAAGGGTCGCACCACATTGGGCCGCCCATGAAGGTCCAACAGACCGAGTAGAATGGGACGTAATGTGAGCAGGAGCTGACAGACCAGCCCTCACATAAGCATGTGCAATCACCATTCTAATCCATCTGGCCAGGGTCTGCTTGTGAGCAGACCAACCACGTTTGTGAAATCCAAACAAAACAAAGAGAGAAACAGATTTTCGAATAGAGGCAGTTCTCTTCACATAGATACGGAGAGCCCGTACCACATCCAAAGACCGCTCTTTGGGAGACAAATCAGGAGAGACAAAGGACGGAACCACAATCTCCTGATTAAGGTGGAACGAAGAAACCACCTTAGGTAAATATCTGTGACGAGTCCTAAGAACCGCCCGGTCACGGTGAAAAATCAGATACATATGGGGAACTACAAGACAAGGCACCCAAATCCGACACTCTTCTACCAGAGGCAATAGCCAGCAAGAGCACCACCTTAAGGGAAAGCCACTTAAGGTCAGCTGAACCAAGGGGTTCAAATGGAGGCTCCTGCAACGCCTCCAAAACCACCGACAAGTCCCAAGGACACCCAGGAAGGACATAGGGAGGTTGGATACGCAACACACCCTGAGTGAAAGTATGAACATCAGGTAAAGTTGCAATTTTTCTCTGAAGCCACACCGACAAGGCAGAAATATGAACCTTGAGGGAGGCCAGACGCAGGCCTAAATCTAGGCCTTGCTGCAGAAAATCCAAAAGTTTGGCTGTACTAAACTTGGAAGCGTCATAATTGTTCGATGCGCACCAAACAAAGTAGGAATGACAGACTCTATGATAAATCCGAGCAGAAGCCGGTTTCCGGGCCCGCAACATAGTTTTAATGACCTCTTCAGAAAAACCCTTAGCCCTCAAGACGGAAGCTTCAAGAGCCACGCCGTCAAAGATAGCCGGGCCAGGTCCTGGTAGACAGGGGCCCTGAACGAGGAGGTCTGGACGTTGTGGAAGTAGAAGCGGACGGTCCGACGATAGGCCTTGCAGGTCTGAGAACTAGTGCCGTCTGGGCCACGCCGGAGCTATGAGAAGCAGATTTCCTCTTTCTTGCTTGAACTTCCGAATTACCCTGGGCAGGAGTGACACCGGAGGGAACACGTACGGCAGCCGAAACCTCCACGGCACCGCCAGCGCATCCACGAATGCTGCTTGAGGATCCCTTGTCCTTGCTCCGAAGACCGGAACCTTGTGATTGTGTCGAGACGCCATCAGATCTACATCTGGAAGACCCCACTTTTCCACTAGGAGTTGAAACACTTCTGGATGGAGGCCCCACTCGCCGGCATGTACGTCCTGACAACTGAGAAAGTCCGCTTCCCAATTCAGGACTCCCGGAATGAATATTGCCGATATGGCCGGTAGATGGCGTTCCGCCCAACGTAGAATCCGTGAGACTTCCTTCATTGCCAAACGGCTTCGAGTGCCGCCTTGATGATTTATGTAAGCCACTGTGGTGGCGTTGTCCGACTGTACTTGAACAGGACGGTTCTGAATTAAATGCTGGGCCAGGTTCAACGCATTCACCGCCCGCAATTCCAGAATGTTGATCGAGAGGAGAGATTCCTCCTTGGTCCACCGACCCTGAAGGGAGTGCTGCTCCAGCACCGTACCCAAACCTCTCTGACTGGCATCTGTCGTCAACAGGACCCAGTTGGATATCCAGAAGGGATGACCCCTGTACAATTGTTGGTCCCGGAGCCACCAGTGCAGCGACAGACGCACCTCCGGAGTCAATAAGATCATTTGAGATCTGATCCGGTGAGGCAGGCAGTCCCACTTGGCTAGAATCAGCCTCTGGAGGGGGCGAGAGTGGAATTGAGCATACTCCACCATGTCGAATGCTGATACCATGAGGCCCAGCACCTGCATTGCTGAATGTATCGACACTTGCGGACGAGAAAGGAAGCAACAAATCCTGTCCTGAAGCTTCAGGACTTTCTCCTGAGACAAGAACAACCTCTGGTTGTGAGTGTCCAACAGCGCTCCCAGGTGCACCATGCTCTGAGCAGGGAGGATTTCTTCCAGTTGATGAGCCACCCGTGGGCTTGTAGAAACCAGACCGTCATATCCAGATGACGCAGGAGAAGATCTGGGGAATTTGCCTGGATTAACAAGTCATCCAGATACAGCAGTATCCTGACCCCTTGACGGCGGAGTAGCACCGTCATCACCGCCATAACTTTGGTGAAGACTCACGGAGCCGTTGTTAAACCAAAAGGTAATGCCCGAAACTGGTAATGGATGTTACCAATAGCAAACCTCAGGTATTGTTGATGTGACATTGCTATATGAATATGCAGGTAAGCATCCTGTATGTCCAGGGAGACCATGTAGTCCCCAGGTTCCAAGGCCAGAACTATAGAGCGAAGAGTTTCCATACGGAACTTGGAAATCTTCACAAACCTGTTCAATGCCTTGAGGTTGAGAATGGGCCGGGAGGACCCATTCGGTTTCAGGACTAGAAACAGCGGAGAATAGTACCCCCGGCCCCTCTGAGCAAGAGGCACTTGTACTACGACTCCTGTATCCAGGAGGGTCTGTACCACCGAGTGAAGAGTTTTTGCCTTTGTCTGGTCCAAAGGGACGTCTGTCTGGCAAAATCGATGAGGGGGTCGGTTTTTGAAGGCTATGGCGTAACCTCGAGTGACGACTTCCCGTACCCAAGCATCTGAAGCGGTCTTCAACCATTCCTGGGTATACCCTAGAAGCCGGCCCCCCACCCTGGGATCCCCCAGGGGGAGGCCCGCCCCGTCATGCGGCAGTCTTATCGGTCTTGGCAGCTGGCTGACGGGCCGCCCAGGCTCTTTTGGGCTTCGGCTTACCAGGTTTGGAATTGCGGGCCTGCTTATGGTACGCCTGACCTTTTGCTTTACCTGAAGGACAAACGGGCGAAAGGACGTACCTTTAGCCTTCGACACAGAAGGAGCGGTATTAGGCAGACAGGCAGTTTTGGCAGTAGCCAGGTCAGCCACTATCTTATTTAAGTCCTCCCCAAACAGAATATCTCCCTTGAAAGGAAGTACCTCCAGGGTTTTTCTAGAGTCCAGATCCACAGACCAGGATCTCAGCCACAATATCCGGCGAGCCAGGACTGACGTAGTAGAGGCCTTGGCTGCTAGGATACCGGCATCAGAAGCCGCCTCTTTAATATATCGAGAAGCTGTGACAATATATGACAAGCATTGTCTAGCATGGTCAGAGGAGATTTCAGCTTCTAACTCCAAGGCCCATGCTTCAATAGCCTCTGTAGCCCATGTAGCTGCAATAGTGGGCCTTTGTGCAGCACCCGTGAGGGTGTAAATCGCTTTCAGACAACCCTCCACACGTTTATCCGTAGGCTCTTTTAGAGACGTGACGGTAGTGACAGGTAGAGCTGAGGAAACCACCATCCTAGCCACATGTGAGTCCACTGGAGGAGGCGTTTCCCAATTCCTAGTCTGCTCTGGCGCGACGGGATAGCGAGCCAGCATATTCTTTTGAGGCACAAACTTCGTACCCGGGTTTTCCCAGGGTTCCTGACGTATATCCACTAGGTGATCAGAGTGAGGTAAAACTTACTTAACCACCTTCTGACGCTTGAACCTATCTGGTTTCTTAGGAGGGACAGATGGCTCGGGATCATCCGTAATCTGCAGAATTAATTTAATAGCCTCCAAAAGATCAGGAACATCCACATGTGAACTACCCTCCCCATCAGCCGTATCTGAGTCAGAACCTGTGGGGTCAGTATATGTTCCGTCTTCATCAGACGAGGTGTCAGTGACGGCAGTGGATTGTGAGGAGACAAGCGCTCACTTAGAGGACCTCTTGGACTTAGGCGAGCGTTGGTCAGACTTTTTAGTAGTCAAGGACTGGTTCAACTTCTTTAATTGAGCAGATAAATCGTCCGCCCACGGCGGGTTAGCTGCAGGGACCACATACGGTTGTACCGGCATTGGGGGTCCCATAGGGGGTGTTAGTTTATGAACTAGCGTATGCAGAAGTGTGGAAAAAGCGGTCCACGGTGGGTCAGTATGTGCCTCCGCTGTCACAGTCCCACTGGGAGGCAAGGAGCCCCCAGAACCAGAGCCCACAGCTGCTATATTCTCCTCATATTTGTCTGTGGCTTCAGCAACACCAGCAGTGTGTTCCGCCCCAGAACCGTTACCCTCAGAAGCAGACATGATATAACTTGCAGTATGAGGTAACACAGTACAATTATCAGCAGCACTATACCTCTAAACCCATACCCCTGCACAGTGTAGTCAGCACTAGCAGAGATAAAGGAGAGATATGGTGACTAAATCACAGAGAAAAATACGTAATACAGTATATGTTTGTGAAAATCCTATATTAGATAACACCTGACGCACCAAGCCCCCTCAGGTTATGGAATATAGGGATAGCAGGATGAGTGAAAGACACGAAATGGACACCACTCAGCTATCAAATGCACACACAAATATTCACAGTTTGTACAATGCAGAGGTTATTACTGACAATAATACTGTACTGGACCAGCTTACACAGCTATATAACAAATGATATAACAGTACACAATAAGAACTGGATGTATATCACAGGGTAATTGTACTATAAAACGCTGACTAAATACACTCTTTCTTAACTATCACTGTCTAAAAAGGCAGGTAGAATACTTAAGTGTCATGTAAAGGCACAGCGCTGACAACCAGGCGGCTTAACATAGGAGGATTTGCCCAAGCGGTCCCAGGAACAGTGAGCTGAGGGATAATGGCGCCGCAGACACTGACAGGGAGTGAGGAAAAGACAGATATGCAGCTCCAGGGCGGGAACACTTGCTAGAAATGGCGGGCTGGGGGAGGGGCTTCAGGTCTAAGCCTTATCCCCTCTGCTGGCAAAACCACCGGGTACTGTGGGCGATATAAGAATTGGTTTAGAGAGAAAACCTGACCTGCGCACATGCCCTGGTGATCTAGTGGGATCGCCTGTATCCACAGTGTCCACCGCCAGCGCGCACGGCCCGCCTCCTACTGACTGCGCCGGATCGCGATAAAGACCGGGTCCCGCAAGCAGGAACCACTTACCACCTCTCGAAGCGCGGCCACGCGATCCTGGAGAGCCCCAGCCGTGTGTGTCTAACGTGAAGAAAACCGGAGCCTCCGCTGTAGGTACCCGGCAACCAGGGCTCGGGAGTGTACTGCGCCGCTGGGGAGAGCTGGAGCTGCAGCAGTGAATGTCTCAAGACATTTACCACCACTGCTGCCCTTGAAGTCTTCACTTTTTACCTCATAAAAAGCTTTTCTTAGGGCTGCTTGGAGCAGCCCCTCGGTTAAGTGCCTGCTTACTGCAGCACCAACTTACAAAACTGAGCTCCTGTGCTGGGAGGCGGGGTGATATAGGAGGCGGCGCTGTGCATTCTGGGAACAGTCAAAGCTTTGAGCCTGTTGGTGCCTCGGATCAAGATCCTATTCTACACCCCATTGTCCAATCCTTGTGGAGCCCAGTGTACCCCGCAGCAGAAATAAGAAATTTTAAAATCCAAAGTCTGTCAAAATACTTTCAGAACTACCCATGGGATAATGTGAATGCAGTCATTTTTGTTCACCTAATTTCTCTATCGTCCTAGTGGATGCTGGGGTTCCTGAAAGGACCATGGGGAATAGCGGCTCCGCAGGAGACAGGGCACAAAAAGTAAAGCTTTAGGATCAGGTGGTGTGCACTGGCTCCTCCCCCTATGACCCTCCTCCAAGCCTCAGTTAGATTTTTGTGCCCGGCCGAGAAGGGTGCAATCTAG
This sequence comes from Pseudophryne corroboree, assembly GCF_028390025.1. Taxonomy (NCBI): domain Eukaryota; kingdom Metazoa; phylum Chordata; class Amphibia; order Anura; family Myobatrachidae; genus Pseudophryne; species Pseudophryne corroboree. Next base: position 413,378,178 of record NC_086452.1, on the reverse strand, counting down.
GTGGCTCTCCTAAAGAGCTGCTTAGAAAAGTTTAGCTTAGGTTTTTTATTTTACAGTGAGTCCTGCTGGCAACAGGATCACTGCAACGAGGGACTTAGGGGAGAAGAAGTGAACTCACCTGCGTGCAGGATGGATTGGCTTCTTGGCTACTGGACATTAGCTCCAGAGGGACGATCACAGGTACAGCCTGGATGGTCACCGGAGCCTCGCCGCCGGCCCCCTTGCAGATGCTGAAACGAGAAGAGGTCCAGAATCGGCGGCAGAAGACTCCTCAGTCTTCTAAAGGTAGCGCACAGCACTGCAGCTGTGCGCCATTTCCTCTCAGCACACTTCACACGGCAGTCACTGAGGGTGCAGGGCGCTGGGAGGGGGGCGCCCTGGGAGGCAAATGAAAACCTAATTTGGCTAAAAATACCTCACATATAGCCTCCGGGGGCTATATGGAGATATTTAACCCCTGCCAGAATCCGTTAAGAGCGGGAGACGAGGCCGCCGAAAAAGGGGCGGGGCCTATCTCCTCAGCACACAGCGCCATTTTCCCTCACAGAAAGGCTGGAGGGAAGGCTCCCAGGCTCTCCCCTGCACTGCACTACAGAAACAGGGTTAAAACAGAGAGGGGGGGCACTAATTTGGCGTTAGAAATATATAAAAAAGATGCTATAAGGGAAAACACTTATATAAGGTTGTCCCTATATAATTATAGCGTTTTTGGTGTGTGCTGGCAAACTCTCCCTCTGTCTCTCCAAAGGGCTAGTAGGTCCTGTCCTCTATCAGAGCATTCCCTGTGTGTGTGCTGTGTGTCGGTACGTGTGTGTCGACATGTATGAGGACGATGTTGGTGAGGAGGCGGAGCAATTGCCTGTAATGGTGATGTCACTCTCTAGGGAGTCGACACCGGAATGGATGGCTTATTTAGGGAATTACGTGATAATGTCAACACGCGGCAAGGTCGGTTGACGACATGAGACGGCCGACAAACAATTAGTACCGGTCCAGACGTCTCAAAAACACCGTCAGGGGTTTTAAAACGCCCGTTTACTTTAGTCGGTCGACACAGACACAGACAGGGACACTGAATCCAGTGTCGACGGTGAATAAACAAACGTATTCCTTATTAGGGCCACACGTTAAGGGCAATGAAGGAGGTGTTACATATTTCTGATACTACAAGTACCACAAAAGAGGGTATTATGTGGGATGTGAAAAAACTACCGTAGTTTTTCCTGAATCAGATAAATTAAATGAAGTGTGTGATGATGCGTGGGTTCACCCCGATAGAAAATATGGGCGGTATACCCTTTCCCGCCAGAAGTTAGGGCGCGTTGGGAAACACCCCTTAGGGTGGATAAGGCGCTCACACGCTTATCAGAACAAGTGGCGGTACCGTCTATAGATAGGGCCGTCCTCAAGGAGCCAGCTGACAGGAGGCTGGAAAAATATCATAAAAAGTATATACACACATACTGGTGTTATACTGCGACCAGCGATCGCCTCAGCCTGGATGTGCAGAGCTGGGGTGGCTTGGTCGGATTCCCTGACTAAAAATATTGATACCCTTGACAGGGACAGTATTTTATTGACTATAGAGCATTTAAAGGATGCATTTCTATATATGCGAGATGCACAGAGGGATATTTGCACTCTGGCATCAAGAGTAAGTGCGATGTCCATATCTGCCAGAAGATGTTTATGGACACGACAGTGGTCAGGTGATGCAGATTCCAAACGGCACAAAGGTGTATTGCCGTATAAAGGAAGAGGAGTTATTTGGGGTCGGTCCATCGGACCTGGTGGCCACGGCAACTGCTGGAAAATCCACCGTTTTTTACCCTAAGTCACATCTCTGCAGAAAAAGACACCGTCTTTTCAGCTTCAGTCCTTTCGTCCCTATAAGAGTCATATCTGCCCAGGGATAGAGGAAAGGGAAGAAGACTGCAGCAGGCAGCCCATTCCCAGGAACAGAAGCGTTCCACCGCTTCTGACAAGCTCTCAGCATGACGCTGAGACCGTACAGGACCCCTGGATCCTACAAGTAGTATCCCAGGGGTACAGATTGGAATGTCGAGACGTTTCCCCTGCGCAGGCTCCTGAAGTCTGCTTTACCAAGGTCTCCCTCCGACAAGGAGGCAGTATGGGAAAAAAAAATTCACGAGCTGTATTCCCAGCAGGTGATAATTAAATTACCCCTCCTACAACAAGAAAAGGGGTATTATTCCACACTATATTGTGGTACTGAAGCCAGAAGGCTAGGTGAGACCTATTCTAAATCTAAAAAAATTTGAACACTTACAAAGGTTCAAATCAAGATGGAGTCACTCAGAGCAGTGATAACGAACCGGGAAGAAGGGGACTATATGGTGTCCCGAGACATCAGGGATGCTTACCTCCATGTCCCAAATTTGCCCTTATCACTAAGGGTACCTCAGGTTCGTGGTACAGAACTGTCACTATCAGTTTCAGACGCTGCCGTTTGGATTGTCCACGGCACCCCGGGTCTTTACCAAGGTAATGGCCGAAATGATGGTTCTTCTTCGAAGAAAAGGCGTCTTAATTATCCCTTACTTGGACGATCTCCTGATAAGGGCAAAGTCCAGGGAACAGTTGGAGGTCGGAGTAGCACTATCTCGGATACTGTTACAACAGCAGGGGTGGATTCTAAATATTCCAAAATCGCAGCTGATCCCGACAACAAGTCTCCTGTGCTTAGGGATGATTCTGGACACAGTCCAGAAAAAGGTGTTTCTCCCGGAAGAGAAAGCCAGGGAGTTATCCGAGCTAGTCAGGAACCTCCTAAAATCAGTGCATCATTGCACAAGGGCCATGGTAAAAAAATGGTGACTTCCTTCGAAGCAATTCCAGTCGGCAGATTTCATGCAAGAACTTTTCAGTGGGATCTGCTGGACAAATGGTCCGGATCGCATCTTCAGATGCATCAGCGGATAACCCTATATCCAAGGACAAGGGTGTCTCTCCTGTGGTGGTTACAGAGTGCTCATCTTCTAGAGGGCCGCAGATTCGACATTCAGTTTTGGATGTTGGTGACCACGGAGGCCAGCCCGAGAGGCTGGGGAGCAGTCACACAAGGAAAAAATTTCCAGGGAGTGTGATCAAGTCTGGAGACTTTTCTCCACATAAATATAGCTAAGGGTAAATTTATAATGCTCTAAGCTTAGCAAGACCTCTGCTTCAAGGTCAGCCGGTATTGATCCAGTGGGATAAAACATCACGGCAGTCGCCCACGTAAATAGACAGGGCGGCACAAGAAGCAGGAGGGCAGTGGCAAAAACTGCAAGGACTTTTCGCTGGGCGGAAAATCATGTGATAGCACTGTCAGCAGTGTTTCATTCCGGGAATGGAAACTGGGAAGCAGACTTCCTCAGTAGGCACGACCTCCACCCGGCAGAGTGGGAACTTCATGGGGAAGTTTTCCACATGATTGTAAACCGTTGGGAATTACCAAAGGTGGACATGATGGCGTCCCGTCTGAACAAAAAACGGGACAGGTATTGCGCCAGGTTAAGAGACCCTCAGGCAATAGCTGTGGACGTTCTGGTAACACCGTGGGTGTACCAGTCGGTGTATGTGTTCCATCCTCTGCTTTTCATACCTAAGGTACTGAGAATTATAAGACGTAGAGGAGTAAGAACTATACTCATGGCTCCGGATTGGCCAAGAAGGACTTGGTACCCGGAACTTCAAGAGATGCTCACAGAGGACTTATGGCCTCTGCCGCTAAGAAGGGACTTGTTTCAGCAAGTACCATGTCTGTTCCAAGACTTACCGCAGCTGCGTTTGACGGCATGGCGGTGGAACGCCGGATCCTAAGGGAAAAGGCATTCAGGAAGAGGTCATTCCTACCCTGGTCAAAGCCAGAAAGGAGGTGACCGCACAACATTATCACCACATGTGGCGAAAATATGTTGCGTGGTGTGAGGCCAGGAAGGCCCCACGAAGAAATTTCAACTCGGTCGATTCCTGCATTTCCTGCAAACAGGAGTGTCTATGGGCCTCAAATTGGGGTCCATTAAGGTTCAAATTTCGGCCCTGTCGATTTTTCTTCCAGAAAGAATTGGCTTCAGTTCCTGAAGTCCAGAAGTTTGTCAAGGGAGTATTGCATATACAACCCCCTTTTGTGCCTCCAGTGGCACTGTGGGATCTCAACGTAGTTCTGGGATTCCTCAAAACACATTGGTTTAAAACCAGTCAAATCTGTGGATTTGAAGCATCTCACATGAAAAGTGAACATGCTCTTGGACCTGGCCTGGACCAGGCGAGTGTCAAATTGGTGGTTTTTTTCTCAAAAAAGCCCATATCTGTTTGTCCATTCGGACAGGGCAGAGCTGCGGACTCGTCCCCAGTTCTCTCCCTAAGGTGGTGTCAGTGTTTCACCTGAACCAGCTTATTGTGGTGTCTTGCGCCTACTAGGGACTTGGAGGACTCCAAGTTGCTAGATGTGGTCAGGGCCCTGAAAATATAGGTTCCAGGACGGCTGGAGTCAGGAAAACTGACTTGCTGTTATCCTGTATGCACCCAACAAACTGGGTGCTCTTGCTTCTAAGCAGACTTTTGCTAGTTGGATGTGTAATACAATTCAGCTTGCACATTCTGTGGCAGGCCTGCCACAGCCAAAATATGTAAATGCCCATTCCACAAGGAAGGTGGGCTCATCTTGGGCGGCTGCCCGAGGGGTCTCGGCTTTACAACTTTGCCGAGCGGCTATTTAGTCAGGGGCAAACACGTTTGTAAAATCCTACAAATTTGATAACCTGGCTAAGGAGGACCTGGAGTTCTCTCATTCGGTGCTGCAGAGTCATCCGCACTCTCCCGCCCGTTTGGGAGCTTTGGTATAATCCCCATGGTCCTTTCAGGAACCCCAGCATCCACTAGGACGATAGAGAAAATAAGAATTTACTTACCGATAATTCTATTTCTCGGAGTCCGTAGTGGATGCTGGGCGCCCATCCCAAGTGCGGATTATCTGCAATACTTGTACATAGTTACAAAAATCGGGTTATTATTGTTGTGAGCCATCTTTCAGAGGCTCCGCTGTTATCATACTGTTAACTGGGTTCAGATCACAGGTTGTACAGTGTGATTGGTGTGGCTGGTATGAGTCTTACCCGGGATTCATAAATCCTTCCTTATTGTGTACGCTCGTCCGGGCACAGTATCCTAACTGAGGCTTGGAGGAGGGTCATAGGGGGAGGAGCCAGTGCACACCACCTGATCCTAAAGCTTTACTTTTTGTGCCCTGTCTCCTGCGGAGCCGCTATTCCCCATGGTCCTTTCAGGAACCCCAGCATCCACTACGGACTCCGAGAAATAGAATTATCGGTAAGTAAATTCTTATTTTTAAAAGCAAAGGGTTCGAAATCTGCCACTGGCGCCACAATCAGTGGCACCCTCTCATACCCATACAAGTACCACTGGCATCAGTCAGAGGGAACAAAATGAAATACAAATAAGTAAATACATTTGTCTGAAAGAACAAGTGGAATATGCAGGTATATTCCTAATGACAGGTACACAGCGTAGATGTTACCAGTAAATCACAGCAGGGACTTATTCTGCGTGTTGTGGGTTGGATGCTGGAAGTGTTTTCTTTGTTACATATGGACGTTCAGCTTAGTGAGTGTTTGTCAGTCGCTTGGCGTTCTAGCACACAGATGAGTCATAGCAGGCACAGAATTACGTCACCCGCTGTCTCTGGCTCCCCCACTGCTTCCTTCTAATATCTGCAGAAGAAAAGTAAAAGCCAGTGGGTAAGGTAGCACATCTAGCATTGTAAAAAGGCACATTTGTTAGGGTCGCTGCTATTTACATTTTGCTGAATTAAACCCCTCTGTAGCGTTGTAAGGCTGGTTGACACTTACGTGGCTTTCGTCAAGATCTCATACTGTACATCTCGTTTGTCTGGCAAAACTGGATGAACATCGCAGGAAAAACATGTTGCATTTTTTTTAATATCCACATAGTGCTGAAATCTCCTGATTGCATTATTACATTCAAGTCAATTAAATGCCAGAGGTTGTACTAAATTTCATTTGCATATTCATTAATATTCAAGAGAAACGTTACCTTTAAAAGCATTGTCAACACATGTTTTTAGTTTTTTTTTTAAATTCAAATTGCCCCAACTGTTAATGCAATGATTTCTGTTGCTTTAGGTTAGCAACGACTTCAACGCGTCCTTAATTTTTCGCCCTATTTACTTGTGAGTTGGAGAATTATTTTGGATGCGTCTTTGCAGGTGAAAATATGAACTTGACACCCACTCAGATTACAGTTAACCCTTAGTGCTGCTGGGAAACAGTGAACGTGCTATTTTTAAACATAGAACAATTGCTTGCAGATCGCATCATTATCAAATGGGTAATAGAAATTATAATAAAAAAAATAAGAATTTACTTACCGATAATTCTATTTCTCGGAGTCCGTAGTGGATGCTGGGGTTCCTGAAAGGACCATGGGGAATAGCGGCTCCGCAGGAGACAGGGCACAAAAGTAAAGCTTTCCGATCAGGTGGTGTGCACTGGCTCCTCCCCCTATGACCCTCCTCCAAGCCAGTTAGGTACTGTGCCCGGACGAGCGTACACAATAAGGGAGGAATTTTGAATCCCGGGTAAGACTCATACCAGCCACACCAATCACACCGTACAACTTGTGATCTAAACCCAGTTAACAGTATGATAACAGCGGAGCCTCTGAAAAGATGGCTCACAACAATAATAACCCGATTTTTGTAACTATGTACAAGTATTGCAGATAATCCGCACTTGGGATGGGCGCCCAGCATCCACTACGGACTCCGAGAAATAGAATTATCGGTAAGTAAATTCTTATTTTCTCTATCGTCCTAGTGGATGCTGGGGTTCCTGAAAGGACCATGGGGATTATACCAAAGCTCCCAAACGGGCGGGAGAGTGCGGATGACTCTGCAGCACCGAATGAGAGAACTCCAGGTCCTCCTTAGCCAGGGTAGCAAATTTGTAGGATTTTACAAACGTGTTTGCCCCTGACTAAATAACCGCTCGGCAAAGTTGTAAAGCCGAGACCCCTCGGGCAGCCGCCCAAGATGAGCCCACCTTCCTTGTGGAATGGGCATTTACATATTTTGGCTGTGGCAGGCCTGCCACAGAATGTGCAAGCTGAATTGTATTACACATCCAACTAGCAATAGTCTGCTTAAAAGCAAGAGCACCCAGTTTGTTGGGTGCATACAGGATAACAGCAAGTCAGTTTTCCTGACTCCAGCCGTCCTGGAACCTATATTTTCAGGGCCCTGACAACATCTAGCAACTTGGAGTCCTCCAAGTCCCTAATAGGTGCAAGGCACCACAATAAGCTGGTTCAGGTGAAACACTGACACCACCTTAGGGAGAGAACTGGGGACGAGTCCGCAGCTCTGCCCTGTCCGAATGGACAAACAAATATGGGCTTTTTTGAGAAAAAAACCACCAATTTGACACTCGCCTGGTCCAGGCCAGGGCCAAGAACATGGTCACTTTTCATGTGAGATGCTTCAAATCCACAGATTTGACTGGTTTTAAACCAATGTGATTTGAAGAATCCCAGAACTACGTTGAGATCCCACAGTGCCACTGGAGGCACAAAAGAGGGTTGTATATGCAATACTCCCTTGACAAAGTTCTGGACTTCAGGAACTGAAGCCAATTCTTTCTGGAAGAAAATTGACAGGGCCGAAATTTGAACCTTAATGGACCCCAATTTGAGGCCCATAGACACTCCTGTTTGCAGGAAATGCAGGAATCGACCGAGTTGAAATTTCTTTGTGGGGCCTTCCTGGCCTCACACCACGCAACATATTTTCGCCACATGTGGTGATAATGTTGTGCGGTCACCTCCTTTCTGGCTTTGACCAGGGTAGGAATGACCTCTTCCGGAATGCCTTTTTCCCTTAGGATCCGGCGTTCCACCGCCATGCCAACAAACGCAGCTGCGGTAAGTCTTGGAACAGACATGGTACTTGCTGAAGCAAGTCCCTTCTTAGCGGCAGAGGCCATAAGACCTCTGTAAACATCTCTTGAAGTTCCGGGTACCAAGTCCTTCTTGGCCAATCCGGAGCCATGAGTATAGTTCTTACTCCTCTACGTCTTATAATTCTCAGCACCTTAGGTATGAGAAGCAGAGGAGGGAACACATACACCGACTGGTACACCCACGGTGTTACCAGAACGTCCACAGCTATTGCCTGAGGGTCTCTTGACCTGGCGCAATACCTGTCCCGTTTTTTGTTCAGACGGGACGCCATCATGTCCACCTTTGGTATTTCCCAATGGTTTACAATCATGTGGAAAAAACTTCCCGATGAAGTTTCCACTCTCCCGGGTGGAGGTCGTGCCTGCTGAGGAAGTCTGCTTCCCAGTTTCCATTCCCGGGATGAAACACTGCTGACAGTGCTATCACATGATTTTCCGCCCAGCGAAAAGTCCTTGCAGTTTTTGCCATTGCCCTCCTGCTTCTTGTGTCGCCCTGTCTGTTTACGTGGGCGACTGCCGTGATGTTTTTCCCACTGGATCAATACCGGCTGACCTTGAAGCAGAGGTCTTGCTAAGCTTAGAGCATTATAAATTTACCCTTAGCTCCAGTATATTTCTGTGGAGAAAAGTCTCCAGACTTGATCACACTCCCTGGAAATTTTTTCCTTGTGTGACTGCTCCCCAGCCTCTCGGGCTGGGCTCCGTGGTCACCAGTATCCAATCCTGAATGCCGAATCTGCGGCCCTCTAGAAGATGAGCACTCTATAACCACCACAGGAGAGACACCCTTGTCCTTGGATATAGGGTTATCCGCTGATGCATCTGAAGATGCGATCCGGACCATTTGTCCAGCAGATCCCACTGAAAAGTTCTTGCGTGAAATCTGCCGAATGGAATTGCTTCGTAGGAAGCCACCATTTTCTACCAGGACCCTTGTGCAATGATGCACTGTTTTTAGGAGGTTCCTGACTAGTTCGGATAACTCCCTGGCTTTCTCTTTCGGGAGAAACACCTTTTTCTGGACTGTGTCCAGAATCATCCCTAGGCACAGCAGACGTGTCGTCGGGATCAGCTGCGATTTTGGAATATTTAGAATCCACCCGTGCTGTTGTAGCAGTATCCGAGATAGTGCTACTCCTACCTCCAACTGTTCCCTGGACTATGCCCTTATCAGGAGATCGTCCAAGTAAGGGATAATTAAGACGCCTTTTCTTCGAAGAAGAATCATCATTTCGGCCATTACCTTAGTAAAGACCCGGGGTGCCGTGGACAATCCAAACGGCAGCGTCTGAAACTGATAGTGACAGTTCTGCACCACGAACCTGAGGTACCCTTAGTGAGAAGGGCAAATTTGGGACATAGAGGTAAGCATTTCGTTATCACTGCTCTGAGTGACTCCATCTTGATTTGAACCTTTGTAAGTGTTCAAAAAATTTTTAGATTTAGAATAAGTCTCACCTAGCCTTCTGGCTTCAGTACCACAATATAGTGTGGAATAATACCCCTTTTCTTGTAGTAGGAGGGGTAATTTAATTATCACCTGCTGGGAATACAGCTTGTGAATATTTTCCCATACTGCCTCCTTGTCGGAGGGAGACCTTGGTAAAGCAGACTTCAGGAGCCTGCGAAGGGGAAACGTCTCGACATTCCAATCTGTACCCCTGGGATACTACTTGTAGGATCCAGGGGTCCTGTATGGTCTCAGCGCCATGCTGAGAACTTGTCAGAAGCGGTGGAACGCTTCTGTTCCTGGGAATGGGCTGCCTGCTGCAGTCTTCTTCCCTTTCCTCTATCCCTGGGCAGATATGATCTTATAGGGACGAAAGGACTGAGGCTGAAAAGACGGTGTCTTTTTCTGCAGAGATGTGACTTAGGGTAAAAACGGTGGATTTTCCAGCAGTTGCCGTGGCCACCAGGTCCGATGGACCGACCCCAAATAACTCCTCTTCCTTTATACGGCAATACACCTTTGTGCCGTTTGGAATCTGCATCACCTGACCACTGTCGTGTCCATAACATCTTCTGGCAGTTATGGACATCGCATTTACTCTTGATGCCAGAGTGCAAATATCCCTCTGTGCATCTCGCATATATAGAAATGCATCCTTTAAATGCTCTATAGTCAATAAAATACTGTCCCTGTCAAGGGTATCAATATTTTTAGTCAGGGAATCCGACCAAGCCACCCCAGCTCTGCACATCCAGGCTGAGGCGATCGCTGGTCGCAGTATAACACCAGTATGTGTGTATATACTTTTTATGATATTTTCCAGCCTCCTGTCAGCTGGTCCTTGAGGACGGCCCTATCTATAGACGGTACCGCCACTTGTTTTGATAAGCGTGTGAGCGCCTTATCCACCCTAAGGGGTGTTTCCCAACGCGCCCTAACTTCTGGCGGGAAAGGGTATACCGCCCATAATTTTCTATCGGGGGGAACCCACGCATCATCACACACTTTATTTAATTTATCTGATTCAGGAAAAACTATAGTAGTTTTTTCACATCCCACATAATACCCTCTTTTGTGGTACTTGTAGTATCAGAAATATGTAACACCTCCTTCATTGCCTTTAACGTGTGGCCCTAATAAGGAATACGTTTGTTTATTCACCGTCGACACTGGATTCAGTGTCCCTGTCTGTGTCTGTGTCGACCGACTAAAGTAAACGGGCGTTTTAAAACCCCTGACGGTGTTTTTGAGACGTCTGGACCGGTACTAATTGTTTGTCGGCCGTCTCATGTCGTCAACCGACCTTGCAGCGTGTTGACATTATCACGTAATTCCCTAAATAAGCCATCCATTCCGGTGTCGACTCCCTAGAGAGTGACATCACCATTACAGGCAATTGCTCCGCCTCCTCACCAACATCGTCCTCCTACATGTCGACACACACGTACCGACACACAGCACACACACAGGGAATGCTCTGATAGAGGACAGGACCCACTAGCCCTTTGGAGAGACAGAGGGAGAGTTTGCCAGCACACACCAAAAACGCTATAATTATATAGGGACAACCTTATATAAGTGTTTTCCCTTATAGCATCTTTTTTATATATTTCTAACGCCAAATTAGTGCCCCCCCTCTCTGTTTTAACCCTGTTTCTGTAGTGCAGTGCAGGGGAGAGCCTGGGAGCCTTCCCTCCAGCCTTTCTGTGAGGGAAAATGGCGCTGTGTGCTGAGGAGATAGGCCCCGCCCCTTTTTCGGCGGCCTCGTCTCCCGCTCTTAACGGATTCTGGCAGGGGTTAAATATCTCCATATAGCCTCCGGAGGATATATGTGAGGTATTTTTAGCCAAAATAGGTTTTCATTTGCCTCCCAGGGCGCCCCCCTCCCAGCGCCCTGCACCCTCAGTGACTGCCGTGTGAAGTGTGCTGAGAGGAAAATGGTGCACAGCTGCAGTGCTGTGCGCTACCTTTAGAAGACTGAGGAGTCTTCTGCCGCCGATTCTGGACCTCTTCTTATTTCAGCATCTGCAAGGGGGCCGGCGGCAAGGCTCCGGTGACCATCCAGGCTGTACCTGTGATCGTCCCTCTGGAGCTGATGTCCAGTAGCCAAGAAGCCAATCCATCCTGCACGCAGGTGAGTTCACTTCTTCTCCCCTAAGTCCCTCGTTGCAGTGATCCTGTTGCCAGCAGGACTCACTGTAAAATAAAAAACCTAAGCTAAACTTTTCTAAGCAGCTCTTTAGGAGAGCCACCTAGATTGCACCCTTCTCGGCCGGGCACAAAAATCTAACTGGCTTGGAGGAGGGTCATAGGGGGAGGAGCCAGTGCACACCACCTGATCGGAAAGCTTTACTTTTGTGCCCTGTCTCCTGCGGAGCCGCTATTCCCCATGGTCCTTTCAGGAACCCCAGCATCCACTAGGACGATAGAGAAACACTGTGAGCAGACGCCTTCTTTAACAAATACCAAGTGAAGGGAACACAGGACATGATTTTCACAAGCAATCACATAAACACTGAGATTCATACTGAGGTATCTGACAGTGGCAGCTTCTGTTCATTTCCTTGTCTGTGTTGTAAAACTTTTCCAATCTGCAGCTACCTGGTTATACCCTACTGTGTCTTTGTGGATCGACGTACAGTATTGGCAGCTCTCCAGCCCGGGATTACTCCTGTCAACACTATAATTCAGTCACTGGTGTTGCAAGCTCTAAGCTCCTCTAAAACCCTTGGATAGAACCCACCTGGTTTATCTATTGTAATCCATTTGAGCTGCCATTCTTGCTTTGTAGATTGACACATGTCCGCGCTTTAACTAAGATAAAGACTGAAATTCTAGCAACGCACTAATGGTATGCCATTTTTTATTTACCAGATTTGGTTAGCCTTCTAAACTGATTTTAACCTCGCTTCCAACTTTTTGGGTGTTACATAAAGTGAATTTTGCCGGCTTGCAGTTATTGGCAGTAAAATGGCATTTTCATTCATTATAAGCCAGGAGAGAAGATATCGTATTATAGCCTGTGTGCCCTCATTTCATATTAATAGATAGAAATTCACAAGTATATGACATGGTCTGTGTAGAAATGACTACATGTTAAAGATTTTTATGACCGTAAAAATTTAGGCCAGAGTACATGTCAAGGAATTTTCCAAGCCGACTTTCAACATCTGCAGAAATTTACCCATGGGGTCACTCTTTTCCTGGCTCCCCTTCCGAATCCAATTCAAGCTTCTTACACTCACTTACAAAGCCTTCACCCATTCCTCCCTCATTTACATCTCTGACTTTATCTCCCTTTATACTCCCACCGCCCTCTTCGCCCCACAAATACATGCTGCCTCTCCTGCCAACTGATTACTTCCTCCCATTCCTGCCTCCAAGATGTTCCCTATGGTGCTTCCTACCTCTGGAATTCTTTGCTTCTCCCTATCACACTTTCCTCCTCTCTACAAAACTTTAAACAGGCTCTCAAGACTCACTTCTTCATCAACCCCAGCCATCTCTCATCCTAAAGAAGCTAAAGCAGTGCTTATATGTGTATTTTATTACACCATAAATCGATGTATACAATTTTTTAAAAATAATTTCATATGACATTTTATACATTAAAAACAACATATTAAAATTCCTATTTGAGCAATTTCTCACCCACTGATAATATCAATGGTAATGTGTGTCCTTCTTTGTAGGACTGTTCCTTTTAGTGCTCCAAGTCCTCAAACCACTTTATAGCTGATTGTATTGTAATCCAAACATGAAAACGTGCTTGCCTTTAAGAGTTAAGTCCCTTTGTGTATACCGCCAGAGGTCACTCTCCTGGGCCAATTGCAGATGCAGACTAGAGTCCTCAGTTCTATCGCGGTTAGGGTTCCTGTCACCGTTTTTCAATGTAGGCAGTTTTTCAATGTAGGCTACCTACCTATTGGACTCCCACCTATCCTTCTGCTGAACCAGCTTCTTTCTACCTACGAGGAGTGCACTCCAATCTAACAGAAAAACTGCCTACATTGAAAAACGGTGACAGGAACCCTAACCCTATATAGCACTTACATCTTGTCAGTATCACTGTATGTTTTATGTTTATAGACACAAGTGAAAATAAACCCCAGTAAAGTGGACACTTCATTAAGAATTGGATTGTATCCATTTTATAATTACTTATTACCAGTTAGTTATACAGCGTACACATATTCCACATCGCCTTATTTTAAACCTTTAAGATTATTATGAATATAACTCAATAAATTCAGTAAAATGAACACCCATCTTACACCAAGATGATTCCAATATGAAATTCCGTAAAGGAAGAGCTCCACACAAAAAAACACTTTCACCCTCGTCCACAATGCTGTTGAGCTGTGGGAATTGCGACCCTCATTATTACACAATTCAAGACATTCTTGTAGAGCTGTTACAGTATATTGGCTCCCTAGCCTGTGCCCTTTGTAGTGTGTCACAGTTCTTTTGTTGTGCTTTCTGGTAGTGTATTGTAACTGTTGTGGAGCGTTGTCAGGGAGCTCTCTGCATCGCCTGCTGGTTTTATGCAGTACTGCAGTTTTGTTTGCATTTTTTTTTTAAACTTCCTTCTAGTCTGGTACTTCACTTGGGGCAAATCCCCCCTAACCCCATGATATAAGCAGAACCTTAACTGATGTAAGAAAACAGATCTTCCTGTGGTTGCTGAAAGGCATACTTTAGACATCTAAAAGCCTCATAAATGACTATTCTGGGATAGTTAAATTCAGTTTTATTAAGTAACATGGATTATATTCTCTTGCTGATATAGCTACCCTTGATAATATTAATTCCTTTTCGTTTGCTTGAAAATTTGGCTTTGACAACAGATGAGCATGTGGAGTCCATAACTAAGTTAACTTTACGGTTCTCTCAGCCAAAGCTTTGTGTGCTCAGGCTCCTGGCCAAGATATTTTCAGACTAACCAGTATAGACAGTAACTATAAATAATACAGCATTTAATATCCTTAGAACTGCTTCCCTCAGCAAGTTCACGTGTGCATTCCACAGTGCATTTCATCAATGGGTTGTCTCTGTTTTTCTGTAGATGTGTTGTCACGGTGAGATGATTTGTGTTTTGGCTACCCGTTATCTTCTGATAAATCCATGTCTCATGACATTCATCCTGCATGGTCTGGTTGTTTTTTATTATGAGGGAAGTTTCTGCAGATATTGATTTAAATAGCATATTCTCAAATACTTATCTAGGACGGCTTGGTCATTCTTAGAATGTATTTAAAGGGGAACTGCAACTTCAGCCCACTTACATTATTTCATTAGATACAACTGTTCTTACATATGTCATCATATCATCATAAGAGTGACAAATATAAAGATCTGTCTGGACAACAGAATGCTGGAAATGTAGAGTGCCTCTTTAGCTTTTGTTAAAAGACCTGACATTTGCTGGGTCACTAACTGTTGTGCCCAGCGTTGCCATTTTCATTTTTCCATCGGTGTCTGTGTCCCCCATTCCCCCCCCCCCCCCCCCGCTCTTAACGCTATGTGGTGATAGGACTCGTCGAACAGTCTTGTGCATCCAGATGTGATTTGGGGCGGGGGGGGGGGGGCTGCTATATGTTCAGGAGGAAGGTAGCTGACTATACATGGACGTATTCAACCCATTAAAGTAATTACATTTGTCTGTAGTAGAGATTGTTCAAACTCATAATTCTTTATTTGTCTGCAGTTTTAATTAAAAGAAAACCAATTAAAGATATATACGTAAAATCTGGAAAAAAAATCGGCTTGCATAAATATTCAACCTATGTGCTGTGGAAGCTCCAAGTTTACACATATGTTAGATATTTCCCTAGAAATTATTTTTCTGTAATTAATAATAGAAAATCATTAAAAAAAGGTCAACTTTTATGGATAAGAGACCCAATTGAAAAAGAAATACAATCATTTTAGGAAAATTAAAGATAAAGTTACCGTATATACTCGAGTATAAGTCGACCCGTATATAAGCCGAGGCACCTAATTTTACCCCAAAAACCTGGGAAAACTTATTCACTCGAGTATAAGCCTAGGGTGGGAAATGCAGCTCTAGCCGTACACAGCCCTCAGTGCCAGATATGCCCTCATACTGCCAGATATGCCCCCACAGTGCCAGATATGCCTGATATGCCCCACAGTGCCAGATGTGACAGATATGCCCCACAGTGCCAGATGTGCCTGATATGCCCCACAGTGCCAGATGTGCCCCACAGTGCCAGATGTGCCAGATATGCCCCACAGTGCCAGATGTGCCTGATATGCCCCACACTGCCTGATATGCCCCACAGTGCCAGATGTGCCCCACAGTGCCTGATATGCCCCACAGTGCCTGATATGCCCCACAGTGCCAGATGTGCCTGATATGCCCCACAGTGCCTGATATGCCCCACAGTGCCAGATGTGCCTGATATGCCCCACAGTGCCTGATATGCCCCACAGTGCCAGATGTGCCTGATATGCCCCACAGTGCCTGATATGCCCCACAGTGCCAGATGTGCCTGATAAGCCCCACAGTGCCTGATATGCCCCACAGTGCCTGATATGCCCCACAGTGCCAGATACTTACCCTCCGTCGCTCCCGCGCTGTCTTCTGATGAGGGACACGGAGAGCGCAGCGAGCGGCTCTCCTGTGTCCCTCCTGCATCTCGGGCGGCAGCGGCGTGTGTTAAAGGAAGTGCCGGTTCATGCACTTCCTTTAACACTCAGACGCCGCTGCTGCTGGAGATGCAGGAGGGACACAGGAGAGCCGCGCGCTGCGCTCTCTGTGTCCCTCAACGCTGACTCGATTATAAGCCGAGGTGGCTTTTTCAGCACAAAAAAACGTGCTGAAAAAGTCGGCTTATAATCGAGTATATACGGTATATACAAGCACGAGATAGGAAAACGCTACAAATCAATCAAATAAAATGTTGATGTATTTTGACTCCTTAATGTTCTGAAAATCTGTAGTTCTTAAAAAAAAAGATCTGTGGACAAAATCTCCCCTGTGCATTACCTTCACCCAAAGTTATAGAACCACAGGAGTATCCAGCAGATGAGTAATACCCCTTTTACACTCGCAAAAATATCCCGGGATATTGCACATGAACGCGCATCATCCCGCGATTTTGCTCAGTGTGAAAGGGTACAGGGACAATTTCCCGGGACGAGCATCCCGGGATTTCATCCCAGGTCTCGACCAGGGTTGAATCCGGGACCATCCCGGGAAGCTGTGTAGTGTGAAAGGGCCCGTCCCGGGATTCACTACCCGGGACTGTTAAAAGGCCTCGGATTGGAGCTTGAGATGAATAATCAGTGACTATACCAGGGTTGGCATACCAGATCTTGGCTGTACACCCGGGGACAGACCTGCGACATCTGCGGGTGCCCCAATCCAGCGCCGCCATGTCATTACACTGTTCCTAGAAGAGCTGAGTGACCCGAGTTAGGGGCCATGTCTGGGGGCGTGGCTATCTCACACACACACACCTTGCGCCAGCCTATGATACCATGTATGAGTTTCCAGGCATTAGGGAAGGCATTTGCAGGGATATCCCGGGATCAGTGTAAATGGGGCTGTCCCGGGTCGATCCCAGGTCTTCGTGCAGTGTGAAAGAGGTCAGTCCCGGGAATGCATCCCAGGAGTGACCTGGCTGTGTGAGTGTAAAAGGGGTATTAGTGGATACTCATCTTGTCAAGCGCCTCTTATGGATCCGCATACGCATAAAGTGCAAGGTTGCCAGTAAGATGCCAGATAACCATCCACTATTTGTAATAGGAGTGGTCAGAGGCAGTGAGGTGCAGTGAGGTAAATGGCTGTGGAGGCACTGGCTAGTACCAGAGCCAGATTTACACACAGTATATGAGCCTGAGGGTCCATGGTGCAGCAGTATATACTGTTGGAAATTTGGTGAGTCTTGATCAGAGATGTGTGGACAAGGTAGGTAGGAGAGGCACTGCCTCATCTGTCATGCTCTGGTATGCTCCAGAGTTTTGCTATAACAATGATTAGAAAAAAAAAAACAAAGATATTTTTCATATCATTTTTATAGTTAAAACTCAGTAGTATCAGGCAGGGGAGGCTCTGCCTCACCTGACCACACGTCACTGGTCAGAGGGGGCCGGAGTTCTCCTTTAGTAGTTCCTCCAGTACATATGACGAGGTATCGTTTTGTTTCCACCAGGAAGGTGCTGCAGAGCAGAATGGATTTGCATACAGTATGTGGAAGCATTGGCGAATGCATTACTTAGATTCCTTCCCACAGTCTATGGCTTGCTAATGACTTCTACTTATAGATCACTTGTCACACTGTTTCAATTGCTGGTTTCTCGATGCAGGAAATGTAGCTCATTTTCAGTATCCAGGAAACAGTAGTATGCATTAAATTCAGCCAATCAGCAGAGCAAATCATCAGTAGCTCATCAGTAGCTATTCAATCAGGGAAGGTAATACATACACAGACCCTCACCCACCACGGTGTTTTTTATGAAGAATCACATTAGGGGAAAAAACCATCAGGGGAAAAAACCATCATCTGATGATTATTTTGTGATGTCATTGCCCACTGATTACTTTCTTTGTTTCAAACCCTTCCTAACATTAACTTCTTCCTCTCTACCACAAAGTCCATTATACACCTCTATTTTATCACTATGTGTATGCAACATATATATCTCATTCAAGACTACAGGGACTACATGTTATACAGCAATAATTCAAGAATGGCTATTGCAGTAACGCCAAGCATTAACCTATTCACCTGTGCTTGCCTCCATCGCCACGGGGACAGTGGAATTAGGTTTAGCTAAGACTTCCTGATCCGGAACTTCCCGAGCTCCTGATTGGTTGTGTCTTAGTTTGGAGACAAGATAAAGACCTTGATTGGCTGTCCGGCTATTAGTGCGTGGCTGGGTGTTTTCGAAGCAAGTTGTGTTCGGGCTGTGTATTTGTTCAGAAGGAGGGTATAGGTAAGTATTAAATGAGGGTATTTGTTTCCTTACAAATGAGGAAACTACTAATGTATTAGTAAGGCTACACAATCTTTATAAGGTGATAGAATTTCTTATATTTGAAGGCACTACATTTTATTTTATTTTAAAAAGTGCAGCCCTGTCCTCACACATCACTCATCTCCTGATACACTGCTGCTGGGGATCTCTGCTCCTTCCACTATATAAGTCTCAGCCTTTGACTTCCTGCTGCCTCCATTCCCCTCCTCTCATCATGTCAGTCACATACAACCTATCGTCATTAACATATCACTCATCCTATATAATAAAGGGCTAATGCTGCCCCTCGCCTTTATCGGGGGCATTCAAGTGCTTTGCGAGCTAGCGGCCACTAGATGACACACGACGGAGCAATTCAATTGTTGCCCCGTTTGGGCATGCACAGCCGCCTGTGCTGGTATTACCGTTATGTTGTTCCATCATTTTGACAGGCTGGTAACTAGTCTGCCAAAATATCATTTTATTTGAAATTGACAATTGAAACAAAGAGACTGTAAATTCTAATAAATATGCTATAAAGTAAAAATAGAGATATTCAAAATAGCAGCATTATGATTTGACAGAAATAATAATAATAATTTATTAATTATACAATATAGACAATATAAAGTAGTATAATAATAGCAATACATGATAATAATACACAATGAATTCGAAAAATACACATAAAAAAGTAAAAAAAATTTTTTTTTTTACAAAAAATTATATATTATGAATGCATATATATACACAGATACTGTATACTGTATGTATAAATATATATACAGTATATACACACACACACACACACACACACACACACACACTATGTACAGTACATACAGTCACACTACGTACACAGATATATGTGTGATTGTGTGTGTGTGTGTGTGTGTGTGTGTGTGTGTATATATATATATATATTTACATATATATATATATATATATATATATTCATACACTGTCTTTGTAATCAGTTCTCTGAAGATCGGACATAGCCCCAGGAAAGGTCAGAGGGCAAAATTCATATTTGCCAAATACTTGAATCCTGACGGGCCAATTACCTGACCTTTTACTGCATTTCAGTATTTACTACCTGTCATACAAGTGCAGAATGATATTCAGGTTATCATGACATGTTAGAGCCTCTCATCCAAGCAGAGATAAAGGTGTTATTACACTAGATACGGAAAGTGAAATTACTAAAGTTGCAAATAGTATAAAGAATACGGTAAACATTATAAGATAGGCCTGTAACAATAAAGATATTTTTTTATTTCTCTGACGTCCTAGTGGATGCTGGGTACTCCGTAAGGACCATGGGGTATAGACGGGCTCCGCAGGAGACTGGGCACTCTTAAAAGAAAGATTAGGTACTATATCTGGTGTGCACTGGCTCCTCCCTCTATGCCCCTCCTCCAGACCTTAATTAGTATCTGTGCCCGGCCAGAGCTGGATGCACCCTAGGGGCATCCTTCCTAGAAAAGAAAGTATTTGTTAGGTTTTATATTTTCAGTGAGATCTGTTGGCAACAGACTCACTGCTACGTGGGACTGAGGGGAGAGAAGCGAACCTACCTGCTTGCAGCTAGCTTGGGCTTCTAAGGCTACTGGACACCATTAGCTCCAGAGGGATCGAACACAGGCCCAGTCCTCGGTCGTCCGGTCCCGGAGCCGCGCCGCCGTCCCCCTTGCAGAGCCAGAAGAACGAAGAGAAGTTGAAAATCTGCGGCTGAAGACTCCGGTCTTCATTAAGGTAGCGCACAGCACTGCAGCTGTGCGCCATTGCTCCCTTAGCACACCACACACTCCGGTCACTGATGGGTGCAGGGCGCTGGGGGGGGGGGCGCGCCCTGGGCAGCAATTAGATTACCTTACTTGCCGAAAAGCACACAGGCTCTCCCCTGCAGTATCCTGGTACACAAAGGGTAAAAAAGAGAGAGGGGGGCACATAAATTTAGGCGCAAAACTGTGTATATAAGCTGCTATAGGGGAAAAATCACTTAGTATAGTGTACATCCCTGTATTATATAGCGCTGTGGTGTGTGCTGGCATACTCTCTCTCTGTCTCTCCAAAGGGCCTGGTGGGGGAACTGTCTTCAAATAGAGCATCCCCTGTGTGTGTGGTGTGTCGGTACGCGTGTGTCGACATGTCTGAGGTAAAAGGCTCCTCTAAGGAGGTGATAGAGTGGATATGTGTGTGGGAGGATGTCTCCGTCGACAACGCCGACACCTGTTTGGATATGTGTAAGTGCTGAGGTAAAATTATTGCACAAAAGGTTAGGGAACAGAAAGGAAATCTACCCTGGTCTGTCCCTATGTCAGAGTCCTTCAGAGTCTCTCTATGTTCACTATCCAAAATAACAAAGTATCGACACGGAGTTTAACTCCACTGTCGACTACGATAATGCAAAGTTACAGCCAAGAGGGCTAAAAGATATTCAATATATGATTATTGGAATAAAAGATGATTTGCATATCACTGATGACTCATCTGTCCCTGACACGAGAGTACACATGTTAAGGGGAAGAATGCTGAGGTAAATTTCCCTCCTCTCATGAGGAAAAAGAGCGGGAATCTCCAGACAAGAGACGGCAGCTTCCCACAAGAGAGATCTCAGGCTGTATCCTTTCCCCACTAGGGCCAGGATGTGTTGAGAATCTTCCCCTTGGGTGTCCTGTTTGCACTAGCTATTCTCAGGGATCCTGCAGATAGTGTGCACATTCTAGTATACTACCCAGACCGGCGATTGTGTCGGCATGGGTTTATAGCGCTGTGGCAGCGTGGACAGGTACCTTATCAGCAGAGATTGAGACCCTAGTATGCATATAAATATTTTAAGATGCTGTCTTAAGTGATAGATATATAATTATAAAGCATGCCCAAAGGGACATGAGTATACTGGGTCCTAGAGACAAAAGCTATGTCGATTTCTGCTTGACGTGTCCTGTAGAATATACATTGGACAGATGATGCCGATTTAAGAGGCATATGGAAGGCTGAGGATTGTGTGGAGAAAGGTTCTCGGACCTGGTCTCCACAGCTATAGCTGGTAATTCTGATATTTTGCCTTATATTCCTGCACAGCCTAGGAAAGCACGACATTATTAAATGCAGCTTTTCGAATAAAGAAACAAGAAAGTCTGAGGTGCGTCCTTTCTTGTCAGACAGAGCCGGCCCTACACAATATGATGCCCTAGGCAAGATTTTGGCTGGTGCCCCCTAGCACCAACGCTAATTCCGCCTCTGACCCTGCACCCTATTCCCAGCACCAGCACCCCTCACCTATACCAGTCCTTATTTTGGTTTTCCTAGCCCCTGTAATTTAAATAAGAACAGTGTGCACATTCGACGCACAGCGCAAAAAGGTGGGTGTTCTTGCTGGGAAGGGGCATGGCCACACAATAGTACCCCAATTCAAATTATGGCACACAGTACTGCAACTTTGTTCACAATTTATCATGCGATAGTGTCCCTTATTCACATTACATCACACAGTAGTACCACTTTACCTTATATACACTACTAATCACAGTAGTTCCCCTCATTCACATAACATCATACTGAATTGCTCCTTATTCACATTACACCACACCATATTGCTCCTTATTCACATTACACAACACCATATTGCTCTTTATTCACATTAGACCACACAGTAGTGCCCTTTCTATACACATTTGCTGCACATTATTAATGCATTATACACATGAAACGCATAATGACCCTTACACATATGCTGAACACTATTGCACAACCAACCCACTCACACACACAGCACTCACACAGCCGCTAACACTGCGACCTCTGCCTCTGCTTGGATACCTAAATCTTACACCATGCAGCAGGAGATGCCTGGCGCGAGTCAACTGGTAGCTCTGCTAACGTCGGGTGCCTGTGTTTGATGAAAATGCATCTTATTTGCATTGCTATGTGGCTTGGATGCACAAGCAGATTCTCCTGATTAAAATGATATGCGGCATGCCTATATTCTGTGTGTGACTGCGGCTGTATCTGCATACGAAATGCTACACACACAATATAGGCATGCCGCATATCATTTTAATCAGCAGAAGCTGCTTGTGCCCCTAGGCATACCAGATGCCCTAGGCAATTGCCTAGTTTGCCTATACCTAAGGCCGGCTCTGTTGTCAGAGCCGGGGGCAGAGGAAAGAAGCTGTACAACACAGCTAGTCCCCAGGAACAGAAGTCCTCCCCGGCCTCTACAAAAATCCACCGCATGTCGCTGGGGTTCCACAGGCGGAGCTAGGCCCGGTGGGGACACGCCTTCGTAAGTTCAGCCACAAATGGGTTCACTCCCTGTTAGATCCCTGGGCAATAGAAATTGTATCGAAGGGATACAGGCTGGACTGTGAGAAGGTGCCCCCTCACCGAGGACCCGGCGGGCTTCCCCCCAAGAGAGGGAGCCAGTGTTAACTGCAATTCGTATATTGTATCTTCAACAGGTGGTGGTCAAGGGTCCCCTCCTTCAACAAGAGGGTGTTATTATTCGACCATGTTATAATCCCGAAACCAGACGGTTCGGTTATACCCATATTGTATTAAAATCCCTGAACATATACCTGAAAAGGTTCAGGTTTAAGATGGAATCGCTAAGAGCGGTCATTGCAAGCCTGAAATGAATCGGGACATAAGGGATGCATACCTTCGTGTCCCCATTTATCCACCTCATCAGGCGTACCTCAGAATTGCGGTACGGGATTGTCATTACCAATTTCACCAAGGTAATGGCGGATATGATGGTGCTCCTGCGGAAGCAAGGTGTCACTATTATCACATACTTGGATGATCTCCTCATAAAAGCGAGATCAAGAGAGCAGTTGCTGGACAGCGTATCACCTTCTCTGGAAGTGAAACGGCAACACGACTGGATTCTATATATTCCGAAGTCGCAGTTGGTTCCTACAGCTCATCTGCCTCGCCTAGGCATGATCCTAGACACAGACCAGAAGAGGGTTTATCTCCCGATAGAGAGAGCTCAGGAGCTCATGACACTGGTCAGGAATCCATTGAAAACCAAAACAGGTGTCAGTGCATCACTGCACTCGAGTCCTGGGAAGGATGATGGCATCATACGAGGCCATCCCCTTCGGCTGGTTCCATGCAAGGACAATGGAACTTACTGGACAAGTGGTCCGGATCACATCTTCAGATGCATCGGTTAATCACCCTATCCCCCAGGGCCAGGGTGTCTCTCCTGTGGTGGCTGCGGAGTGCTCACCTTCTCGAGGGCCGCAGATTCGGCATTCAGGACTGGGTCCTGGTGACCACGGATGCAAGCCTCCGAGGGTGGGGGGCAGTTACACAGGGAAGAAAATTCCAAGGTTTGTGGTCAAGCCAACAGACTTGCCTTCACATCAATATCCTGGAACTAAGGGCCATATACAACGCCCTAAGTCAAGCGGAGTTCCTGCTTCGCGACCAACCGGCTCATGTAAACCGCCAGGGCGGCACAAGGAGCAGGGTGGCGAGGGTAGAAGCCACCAGAATTCTTCGCTGGGCGGAGAATCAAGTAAGCGCACTGTCAGCAGTGTTCATTCCGGGAGTGGGCACGACCTCCACCCGGGAAAGTGGTGACTTCATCAGGAAGTCTTCACGCAGTTTTGCAAATTGATGGAAACTGCCTCAGGTAGACTACATGGCGTCCCACCTCAAAAAAAATAAAAAATAAAAAAGGTTTTACGCTGGGTCAAGGGACTCTCAGGCGATAGCTGTGGTCGCACTAGTAACACTGTGGGTGTTCCAGTCGGTCTATATATTCCCTCCTCTTCCTCTCAGACCCAAGGGCTGAGAATTGTAATAAACGGAGGAGTGTGAACAATATTCTTTGCTCTGGGTTGGCCAAGAAGGACTCGGTACCCGGAACTGCAAGAAATGCTCTTAGAGGACCCATGGCCTCTGCCTCTCAGTCAGGACATGTTGCAACAGGGACCCTGTCTGATCCAAGACTTACCGCGGCTGCGTTGGACGGCATGGCGGTTGAACGCCGGATCCTAGCGGAAAAGGGCATTCCGGATGCAGTTATTCCTACGCTGATAAAGGCTAGGAAAGACGTGACAGCAAGACTTTTTCACTGTATATGGCGAAAATAGGTTGCTTGGTGTGTGGCCGGGAAGGCCCTACAGAGGAATTCCAGGGGGGTCGATTCCTGCACTTCCTACAGTCAGGAGTGACTATGGGCCTAAAATTAGGATCCATAAAGGCCAAGATTTCGGCCCTATCCCTTTTTCTCTCAAAAAGAACTGGCTTCACTGCCTGAAGTTCGGACGTTGTTACAGGGGTGCTGCATATTCAGCCCCTTTTGTGCCTCCAGTGGCACCTTGGGATCTTAACGTGTGTTGGATTCCTAAAATCCCACTGGTTTGAGCCACTTAAGACCGTGGAGCTAAAATATCTCACGTGGAAAGTGGTCATGCTTTTGGCCTTAGCTTGGACTAGGCGTGTGTCAGAATTGACGGCTTTGTCATGTAAAAGCCCATATCTGATCTTCCATATGGAAAGGGCAGAATGGAGGACTCGTCCACAATTTCTCCCTAAGGTGGTATCATCGTTTCATTTGAACCAACCTATTGTGGTGCCTGCGGCTACTAGGGACTTGGAGGATTCCAAGTTGCTGGACGTAGTCCGGGCCCTGAAACTTTATGTTTCCAGGACGGCTAGAGTCAGGAAAACTGACTCGCTATTTATCCTGCATGCACCCAACAAGCTGGGTGCTCCTGCTTCAAAGCAGACTATTTCTCGCTGGATCTGTAGCACGATTCAGCTTGCACATTCTGCGGCTGGACTGCCGCATCCTAAATCAGTAAAAGCCCATTCCACGAGGAAGGTGGGCTCTTCTTGGGCGGCTGCCCGAGGGGTCTCGGCTTTACAACTTTGCCGAGCTGCTACTTGGTCGGGTTCAAACACTTTTGCAAAATTCTACAAGTTTGATACCCTGGCTGAGGAGGACCTTGAGTTTGCTCATTCGGTGCTGCAGAGTCATCCGCACTCTCCCGCCCGTTTGGGAGCTTTGGTATAATCCCCATGGTCCTTACGGAGTACCCAGCATCCACTAGGACGTCAGAGAAAATAAGAATTTACTCACCGGTAATTCTATTTCTCATAGTCCGTAGTGGATGCTGGGAGCCCGTCCCAAGTGCGGACTCTCTGCAATAAATGTATATAGTTATTGCTTAACTAAAGAGTTATTGTATGAGCCATCTGTTGAGAGAGGCTCAGTTATTGTTCATACTGTTAACTGGGTATAGTTATCACGAGTTGTACGGTGTGATTAGTGTGGCTGGTATGAGTCTTACCCTGGATTCCAAATCCTTTCCTAGTAATGTCAGCTCTTCCGGGCACAGCTTCCCTAACTGAGGTCTGGAGGAGGGGCATAGAGGGAGGAGCCAGTGCACACCAGGTATAGTACCTAATCTTTCTTTTAAGAGTGCCCAGTCTCCTGCGGAGCCCGTCTATACACCATGGTCCTTACGGAGTACCCAGCATCCACTACGGACTACGAGAAATAGAATTACCGGTGAGTAAATTCTTATTATTTAAGTCAGTTTATTTACATTTATTGTCTGTCGCATAAAGACATACTTTATTTCCATCCACCCTTATGGCAATGTAACAAAAGGAGACATTTGCTGGGTTTCAAGCTAAACTTTATTTGTTTGAAATTTAAGTAAAACTTAGGTAATAGAGACAAGACTGTACAGTATATACTGAGAGGACATTCAAATGTATCTATCAATATTAAAGAGTATTGGGCCAAGAGAGGCCTTGGTTTCAAGATTCAGGTGCATCCCTTTCCATGTATTGGAAAACCGAACATTCTGTATAAGGCTGGCCTTACACTGACAGTAAATGATTCTCAACTCAAATTCAAAGAAACTGTTTATTGACTGTTCTTCTTACATTCTCTGTAAATAGCCCTGATGAAGTTCCTGTAAAGAAACGCGTAAGTAGTGTTCCTTCTAGAATTAAAATGGGTCAGGGCGCCGGACTCCGGGGGCACATTGGCGCGCACTCGGCCGAAATGGGGTCGCGGCCATGTAAATTAGGGTGTGTGGCCATGCCAACGTCTTTTTAGTGGGCGGTGCGGCCCGCAGACGCTGCTATAGGGGGTGTCTGTGGCCGTCGACGTCACTGTTGGGGGCGTGCCCAGCACCTCCGTCGGTACTGGGCTTCCCCCAGCTCTCTCCCATAGCGTGAATGGATGCCGTGTGCATGCGCACGGCATCTTTACACGCTGGGAGGGCAGGAAGCGGGCGGCTGTTCTAGCAGGGCGCCACAAAAGGGGCAGGGTGGATTTTGACTTTAAAAAATCGGGCAGGGCGTGGCGCCCTGCTAAAACAACCTAGAGTGAACACTACGTAAGGTGGGCTTCAACATAGGGTTCTATCCAATTAGATGTAACTTAGTTGAGTCACTTAGTAGCCACACTTACTATAGCGCTAAATTTGTGGATTTTTATTCACAGTCCCAATAGGGCTGTGTACAAGAATCACAATTTCAGGGCAAGATTGAGCTGCAAGGGGGGCTGTTGGTGGCAATTCCATGCTGTTGCAATGTCAACTCGCCTACCCTGCGTCCGTTGAATTGACCCCATAATGTCTAGTTTGGTGTACTGGACAATTTTCTAGAGCTGACCTGCAAGTTAGATGTCATCAGTGGGCTGTTGATACTTTGGGGTATATTCAATTGAAGTCGGATCCATTCCGGCATTCATTTGTCGGAATGGATCCGACCTGGCCTATTCAATTGACATCTCAATTCGACTTTTACAAAAGTCGAATTCAGATGCGGGGAGGGGGGGGGGGGGGGGGGAGACCGCTGCTGTATATATAGCTATATAACCGCTGCTGTAGCGCTGCTCTCCCCCGTCTGCCCGTGGCTCTCCCCCGTCCCCCCTGTCACAGCCGCCGCTCCGTCCCCCCTGTCACAGCCGCCTCTCTGTCCCCCCTGTCACAGCCGCCGCCGCTCCCTATCTCCCCCTCTCTCACAGCCGCCGCTCACGGCAGCGTCCACCCGGCCCCAGCAAGCGAGGTCTCGCTTGCTGGAGTCGAACTGAGATGGTCAAAACAAGCACGTGGATCGGCAGCTATTCCGCCGATCCACGTGCTTTTTCGACAAGTCGAATTCATTGACTTGTCGAAAAATTTTGGGTTATATTGTATAGGTTAAAAAGTCGAAAACTGCCGTCTTTTCGACAGATGGCAGCTTTCGACTTCAATTGAATATACCCCTTTGTGGTAAAGGCTACATTTCAGATAAGCTTATACATTTTTTATCGTTGTTAGCACGTTTTTTTTTTCCTATTTGTTTTTATTTGTTTTTGAAAATGAGGGGAGGGAAAACGAAAAAAAATAAAAAGAGTAAATGTTAAAGGAATTAAATATGATAGGGGGGACACAGTCACCATAGTCAAAATGATGTGTACTTTTTAATATGGTCTGTTTGTCCAGTTAGCATTGGTATTTATGGTATTACAGCGGGTTTAGAGCATTTTTGCTGATACGTTTCATTATACTTGCTCTTTGGATATTAAGATTTCAAGTACAGTACATATGCATTTGGCATGATTTTTTAGGAAATGTTGGGTTTATATAATAAATATATACAGTACTGTGCAAAAATTTTAGGCAGGTGTGGGAAAAAATGCTGCAAAGTAAGAATGCTTTCAAAAATAGATGTGTTAATAGTTTATTTTTATCAATTAACAAAATGCAAAGTGAATGAACCGAAGAGAAATCTAAATGAAATTAATATTTGGTGTGACCACACTTTGCGTTCAAAACAGCATCAATTCTTCTACGTACACTTGCCATGGTGTATGACCTGTGGCATGGAACTGTCTTCCATAACCTCACCTTTGTAGCAGAGTTTGGCTGTTCCTCACCCAGTTTTAAGCCTCCTACACAGCTGTTTCAGTTAATGACTGTGTTTCAACCTACATATGAAAATGATGATCATTATCACCTGTTTGGTATGATTGGTTAATTGTACACTATAATCCTACAAAATCCTTGACTTTGTGCACCAATGGAACCATCCAACTAGAGGCTAACCTCAATGCTTTTCACCCTTTATTAGTGTTTAGGACTTCATCAGTAGGATATGAAACTATGGGGCAGATTTATTAAGCCTGGAGAAGTGATAAAGTGGAAGGTGATAAAGTACCAGCCAATCAGCTTCTAACTTCCATGTTACAGGCTGGGTTTGAAAAAGGACAGGAGCTGACTGGCTGGTGCATTATCACCTTCCACTTTATCACTTCACCAGGCTTAATAAATCTGCCCCTGTGCCACTAGAACCCCTTAAATACTCCAGATAGATAGAGAGCCACATGCGGCTTAGTCACAGCTGAAGCATTCTCGTCTAACAGCAAATCCTTTGTTTCACTAAACAAGATCTTGGTTCTTAAAATGACTTTTAGGAGTCTGGATAACTATGGGGGTAATTCAGAGTTGATCATAGATGTGCTAAATTTAGCACATCTACGATCAGTTACTCAGACATGTGGGGGGGGACCCAGCACAGGGCTAGTCTTCCCGCATGTCAGGCCCCCCCCCCCCCCGCACAGTTACAAAAACATTGCACAGCGGCGATGCTTTTGTACCTGACATGTAGCTCAGAGGTGAGTCCGGACCGTTGGGTGGGCGGGCCACGCCAGCTGCGTGACGTCACACGCAGTTGCTGAGACCCGGAATGTGGCCAGTAGCTCCCTGCCAGCTGGCAGGGAGCTACTGGCCACATTCCGGGTCGCAGCCACAACGTGTGACGTCACGCAGCTGGCGTGGCCCGCCCACCCAACGGTCCGGACTCACCTCTGTTGTCCGGACTGCGCCCCACCAACGGCGTTATAATGCCGTTGGCACACCCCCTCCCGCCCCGCAACTGCCTCTGCCTGTCAATCAGGCAGAGGCGATCGCAGCCCAGAGATGCTCATAGCATCTCACTGGGCTCTCAGGGTGCGCAGGTCCAGGGTGCGCAGGTCCACAGAAAGATTCTGACTGCGATCGCTGCCACTGCAGTGATCCAGTCTGAATTAGCCCCTATCTCACTGAGTTTGCGGTGATTACACAGCTGATGTTCATAGGAATCTGTGTTTGAACAAAGCTTTTCCATTTATTAACATGCACAAACCCTGTATGAACCACAACATATGGGGGGGAATAATCATCCAGCTTGATTGAAAATAAGAGACAGGCATCAGCTTACTTATATGCCAGCAAATAGGGAAATACACAGATACGATGCCACAGTTTAGTGGGTGACAGACCAAGCAACAAACTTTTATGAATATTGGGGAGTCCTCTCACTGAGAGTAGGCCAGCCTCCCAGGTTCCACTTTTCCTTCTAGAAAAAAAGATGGGACTTTGGCGAAGTGGTTTGCTGCTTCATCATGGCCCCTGTCCTTGCTTCATCTTGATATGTTACAATAACATGCTCCCTGCAGCAAGGTCATGATGATTTGAATCCAGATTATCATGCTCTGCACTTGCCTATTGGACCTCCCATGACATATCTACAGGAGAGCAGGTCTGAAAAGCAGGAAAGTCTGCCAAACATCCACACCCCACAGCCCTCTTTGGCCACTATCTCATTGTAGCTCCAGTCACCACACTATGCCTGTAGCCAACCAATTCCCAGCCACTGCATTCATGCAGACAGCTGAATACCATTGGCAAATATCTCCGACATTGACTTCCTACACTACAAATGTATCCTCATCTGTTATTTTGTCGCACTGTCCTCTAGATCCTAACAACATATCCATTATTCCCACAACTCTTTGCCACCATCAACTCCATCCTTTGCCCACACCTGCTATTCTCTTCTTTTACTGTGCCACCTTCTTCAGAGCCAAAATTGACACTGCAACCTCAGTTCCATCTTTTCTGTCAATGTAGGTGAGACCCTTACACCCCTCTCCTTCTCTATTCTGCTTTTCTATCCAGCGCTGCCCATCTGCCTTTGCTATGTGGATGTGTCAACAGTATCTTAATCTTAACATGGGCAAAACGGGACACCTTATCCCTCCCTCCCCCCCGGGAGTTACAGCTCCTCCTGTAGTCTCCCTCATTTTCTCATGTTATTCCACTCCTCTTCCCCTCAATTGCTCTCTCAGCTTCAAATAAAATATTAGTAATTTTAGTTATACAGCACTTTTCTCCAATAGGACTCAAGACACCCACATACAGTGCCATGCCCTATCCTTCCACCTCCTCCATCACAGCATTGGAACAATACAACCCCATCCTCACACAGGATGTTGACAAATCTCTAATCATCTCCCGCTCGGTTACTGCAACCTCCTGCTATCTCAAAATCCCGACAGTCGGCATGCCACGACACTCATAGAGTTGGAATAGAACCTATTGTGCTCGCCCCCTCCGGAATTCTAAACTTCAAAGACTGTTATACCCCAACTGTGGAATTCCCTTCCACCTACAAGGCTCTCAGTTCTTCAAACATCCCTCAATATGAATCTCTTCATCACTGCCTAACTCCCCTAGACCTCATATATCTCTGACCAGTTGTCCAATCTACCTTTGTCCCAACAATTCTTCCTATCTATCCATGCTCTCTTCCATCTATAAACTCTCACAAGCAGTAGCTCTCTAAACCGGGTATGGGCCTCAAGGTCAACACCACTTAGGTCGACACCAATTGGTCGTCACACCTTAGGTCGACACCTGAAATAGGTTGACATGGACAAAACGTCGACATGAAAAAGGATCGACATGAGTTTTTCCATGTGTTTTCGTTGTCGTTTTCTCGGTAACGTGACCAGGAACCCCAATTAGTGCACCGTGTCCCCTCGTATAGCTCACTTCACTCGTCATGCTTCGGGCACGGTGTCTCACACTGCTACAGCTGCGCTCGGCACAAGTTACTTTTCCCAATTGTAGCCCACGTGGATCGTAAAGTACTGTATGAAAAAGTATTTTATTTTAAAAACTTATGTCGACCTTTTCCGTGTCGACCTTGTTCATGTCGACCTTTTGTCCACGTTGACCTATTTCAGGTGTCGACCCAAGGTGTGTCGACCTAAGTGGTGTCGACCTGGAGTCCGAATACCTCTAAACCTTGGAAGTCTCATGCTTGTTCACCGCATCTACCCGTTTCTGCACTATACATCCTTAGTCATAATCTGAATTTTTTTTTATTATACCTGCTTTGAGAATTTACAGGCATCCTATCTTGATCATGGATATCTTGGTCTCACGAGATAACATACTGTAATTATCATCTCAAGTGACTCATCCTCTGTTCAAGTTGGAGACAAAGAGCGGCTGCGGTGAAGAAAGAAAGAAACCTGCGGATAGAGTAAGTGATACCCTGAAAGCAGCTGGTGCAGCACGATTTGTGTACGAGTCGTGTTTGCTAAGTGTCATATTTTCTCTTACGTCCTAGAGGATACTGAGGTCCACATTAGTACCATGGGGGTATAGACGGGTTCACTAGGAGCCTTGGGCACTTTAAGAAATCAATAGTGTGCACTGGCTCCTCCCTCTATGCCCCTCCTACCACACTCAGTTTAGAAAATGTGCCCAGAGGTGCCGGTCACGCTTAGGGAAGCTCCTGAAGAGTTTTCTGCATTTGTTTTCTGTTTGTTATTTTCAGGCAAGTCTGAATAGCACCAGCCTACCTGCTTCATGGGTTTTAGTGGGGAGAACGGCCAAACCTCCTGAAGAGTTAATGGTCCCATTTCTCTGCTGACAGGACACTGAGCTCCTGAGGGAGTCATTCGCAAGCCCCACCACGGCGAGCATACCCTCCCGCAGCAAGCCGCCACCCCTAACAGAGCCAGAAGATAGAAGAGTGGTGAGTACAGCGCCGGCGTCCCGGTTAGCGGGTCGCCGGCGGGAATAGCATAACAGGGGTAGGAGCGCAGCTCTAAGTGCAGGCTGCGCTCCAAGGGGCTAAGGAGGACATACAGTGTAGTGTGTCCCACTGTGAGGGGCGCGCTTAGCCACCACTGATTACCCACACTGGCTAACATACCTGACAAGGGTTTTAACCCTCTGTTAGGCATATAAAATACCTCAGGCCAGTATAAAAAAGCGGGAAGCCGAGCGCCATTAAGGGGGCGGGGCTTCACTATGAGCGGATCCAGCAGCTCACCAGCGCCATTTTCTGCAGCTTACACTGACACGAATCATAGGGAAGCGCAGCTCCTCCACAAAGACTCCACGTCTCCTCAGCGGTACCAGGGGGTCTTAGAGGGGGAGGGGGGTTGTAGTATACTAAGCCCTTTTGGGGACTTAGTGTGGCGACCCAGCTAAGTTTTACTTGGTTACAGGGGTGCTGTGTGGCTGACTCCAATTTCTGTGTCTCCCTGAGGGCTCTGAGTGGGTTAAACTGTGTTTTCACCTTCTGTGTGTGGGTGTGTGTGTGTGTCCCTTCACGTTACCATGTCCAGGGACTGTGTTTCCTGCACAGCTGAATGTCTTTCCTCCCTCAGAGACTCACTACCCTGTACTCAGGATAGTGCACATTCTCAAGCTAGTGGGGCAGAACCCGCATGGTTAGCTTCCATTAAAGGGATGATATCTAATATTTCTACTAAATTATCCCATAATGAGAAAGAGACGCAGATTTTAAGACAGTCTATGAATGACCTGATGAATAGAGATTCAGTTCCCATACCAGCGTCTCAAATCCCCACCATTTGCCCACAAAAGCGTACTCTGGCCCAGCTCATGCAGGATGATACTGATGACGATACATCAGATCCAGAGGAGGGTGAAGTGGATGCGAGTGGGGGGGATGTGGTCCTGTCACAAGGAATAAAGGCCCTGATAGAGGCTATCAGAAATGTCCTACACAAGATGGCGGAGGTAGAGGAGGAATCTTATTTTAATGTAAAAAAGAAATCCTTAGCTATTTTTCCTGCTTCAAAGGAATTGAATGCCCTGTTTGAAGAAACTTGGGCTAACCCTGACAATTTTTTTAAGATTCCTAAAAGATTAATTACTTCCTTTCCCTTTCTTCTGGAAGATAGAAAGAAATGGGAAAAACCCGCTGATTGTGGACGCATCGGTATCTAGGTTGTCACGTAAGATAGTCTTACCTGTTCCTGGGGCAGCATCCTTAAAGGACACAGCTGACTGCAAGAATGAGAACACTCTCAAATTGTTATACACTGCTGCTGGGGTGGCCAACTATTGCTTGTGCATGGATCACTAAATCCATTGCAAAGTGGTCAGGTAGCCTAATTGACGGATTGGATACCTTACCCAGGGGGGAGATAGTTTTGCTCCTGCAGCATATTCAAGACTGTTAACTTATTGGTGGAGGCCATAAAGGAAATTGGTTTGCTCAACGCACGCACCACTGCCATGGCAGTGTCAGCACGCAGGGGCCTGTGGCTACGCCAGTGGACTGCGGATGCGTATTCCAGGAAAGGCGTGGAAAACCTACCATTCACAGGTGAGGCCCTTTTTGGAGATGAACAGGATAAGTGGATATCCAAGGCTACGGCGGGTAAGTCTACGTACCTTACTTTCGCAGCACTCCCAGCTAGGAAAACCTACTCTGCTCCAACTCTGCAGTCCTTTCGGACAGCGAATTTCAAAGGCAAATCCAAAGGTTCTTCTACAGCCTTCAAAGGTAATAGAGGTAAACCCAGAAAACCAGCAGCTGCAGGTCCTCTGGAACAGACCTCCGGGTCTGCTTCCTCAAAGCCTGGAAGACAGGTAGGTGGGAGCTTGGTTACGTTATTTCAGTCACGTTTGGGCAACATCTTGCCAGGATCCCTGGGTCTCAGACCTTATCACCCAGGGATACAGACTGGAATTTCAGGAACTCCCACCTCACAGATTCTACAGATCAGGCTTACCAGCTTCTTCGGAAGCAAGTACGACATTACAGGCAGCAATTCAAAAACTGGTACAGACTCAGGTCATTGTCCCAGTTTCACTTCAACTACACAACAAGGGTTATTACTCCAACCTATTTGTGGTACCGCAACCGGACGGTTCAGTAAGGCCCATTTTAAACCTCAAATCACTGAACCCGTATTTAAGAGTGTTCAAGTTCAATATGGAGTCTCTGTAAGCGGTGATCTCTGGTCTGGAGAAGGGAGAATTCCTGGTGTCTCTGGACATCAAGGATGCGTACCTTCATATTCCGATTTGGCCGCCTCATCAGGCTTATCTACGGTTTGCACTACAGGACTGTCACTACCAGTTTCAGGCCCTGCCATTTGGCCTCTCCACGGCACCAAGGGTATTCACCAAGGTAATGGCAGAGATGATGTTTCTCCTCTGCCAGCAGGGAGTGAACATAATACCGTACCTGGACGACCTGCTGATAAAAGCACCTTCCAGGGAGAGATTGTTGGACAGCATTGCCCTCTCAACCCGACTACTTCAGGATCACGGATGGATTCTGAACCTACCAAAATCCCACCTGGAACCAACACGGAGGCTTCCGTTCCTAGGGATGATACTGGAAACGGAGGAACAGAAGGTATTCCTTCCGTTGGAAAAGGCATTGGTAATCCAGTCGATGGTGCGGGATGTTCTAAAACCAGCCCGGATATTGGTGCATTTATGCATTCGCCTTCTGGGGAAGATGGTCACCTCTTACAAGGCTCTGCAGTACGGAAGGTTTCATGCGAGGCCCTTCCAGCTGGATCTGCTGGACAAATGGTCTGGATCGCATCTTCACATGAACCAGAGGATACATCTGTCGCCAAAAGCCAGGATTTCTCTTCTGTGGTGACTTCAGACTTCTCACCTGACCAAGGGTCGAAGGTTCGGGATTCAAAATTGGATTCTGCTAACCACAGATGCAAGCCTCAGAGGTTGGGAAGCGGTCATCCAGGGGGAACAGTTCCAAGGAAAATGGTCAAGTCAGGAAGCCATTCTTCCAATCAACATTCTGGAACTAAGGGCCATATACAACGGCCTTCCACAGGCATCGCATCTTTTTCAAGATCAAGCCATTCAGGTTCAGTCGGACAATGTGACGGCAGTAACGTACATAAACCGACAGGGCGTAACGAAGAGCAGAGCAGCAATGTCAGAGGTAACAAGAATTCTCCTCTGGGCAGAAAGACACGCGGAGTAGACAACTGGGAAGTGGACTTCCTCAGCAGACACGACCTCCACCCGGGAGAGTGGGGCCTTCACCCGCAGGTGTTAGAGTCCTTAACACGTCGGTGGGGAATTCCACAAATAGACATGATCGCCTCTCATCTCAACAAGAAGCTAAAGCTGTTTTGTTTCAGGTCAAGGGACCTGAAAGCAGTGGCGGTGGACGCTCTGGTGACTCCATGGGTCTACCAGATGGTTTACGTGTTTCCACCTCTTCCACTGATCCCAAGAATTCTAAAAAGAATAAAAAGGGAAAAGGTTCAATCAGTTCTCATTGCTTCGCATTGACCAAGAAGGTCGTGGTACGCGGATCTACTGGAGATGCTCCTAGAGGACCCATGGCCTCTACCTCTTCGAGAGGATCTTCTACAATAGGGGCCGTTCGTCTATCAAGACTTACCACGGCTACGTTTGACGGCATTGAGGTTGAGCGTAAAATTTTAGCCCGCAAAGGCATTCCGGACAAGGTTATTCCAACCCTGATCCAAGCCAGGAAAGGGGTAACGTCTAAACATTACCACCGTATTTGGAAAAAATATGTCTTGTGGTGTGAAAACAGGAAAGTTCCTGCAGTGGAATTTCAGCTGGAACGTTTTCTCCTTTTTCTGCAGTCGGGTGTGGATATGGGCCTACGCTTGGGCTCCTAAAAGGTCCAGATTTCGACCTTATCCATTTTCTTCCAGAAACAATTGGCTTCCCTCCCTGAGGTTCAGACGTTTTTGAAGGGGGTTCTGCACATCCAATCGTCATTTGTGCCTCCCACGGCACCTTGGGATCTTAACGTGGTGTTGCAGTTCCTACAATCGGAATGGTTTGAGCCTTTACAGGAGGTTGACGTAAAGTTTCTTACGTGAAAGAACATTACACTGTTGGCCTTAGCTTCTGCAAGGCGTGTGTCGGAACTGGGGGCGTTTTCTCACAAAGGCCCTATTTGATTTTTCATGAAGATAGAGCTGAACTCAGAACTCGTCAGCAATTTCTTCCTAAGGTGGTGTCTGCATTTCATATCAACCAACCTATTGTGGTTCCGGTGCTTACTGACACCTCTGCTACCTCAAAGTCCTGGGATGTTGTGAGGGCTTTGAAGATCTATGTGAAGCGGACAGCTCATCACAGGAAATCTGACTCGCTGTTTGTTCTCTATGATCCCAAGAAAATTGGGTGTCCTGCTTCAAAGCAGTCTATTGCTCACTGGATAAGGCTTACTATTCAGCATGCTTATTCATCGACAGGATTGCCGGTTCCTAAAGTACAGGCCCACTCTACTGGGTCGGTGGGTTCTTCCTGGGCGGCTGCCCGGGGTGTCTCGGCTTTACAGCTCTGCCGAGCAGCTACTTGGTCGGATTCGAACACGTTTGCTAAGTTCTACAAGTTTGATACTTTGGCCTCTGAGGACCTTCAGTTTGGTCAATCAGTTCTGCAGGAACTTCAGCACTCTCCCACCCGGTTTGGGAGCTTTGGTACATCCCCATAGTACTAATGTGGACCCCAGTATCCTCTATGACGTAAGAGAAAATAGGATTTTAATTACCTACCGGTAAATCCTTTTCTCGTAGTCCGTAGAGGATACTGAGCGCCTGCCCAGTGCTTCGTTTTTCCTGCACTGTTTCTTTGTTAAGTAATGTTGTTGGTTCAGCTGTTGCTGATCCTGTTCAAGTTTGGTTAGCATGGCTTTCCTCTCGTTTGTGTGTGCTGGTTCGAATCTCACAACTGTTCAGTTACATCCTTCCTCAGGATATGTCCGTCTCCTTGGGCGCAGTTTCTAGACTGAGTCTGGTAGGAGGGGCATAGAGGGAGGAGCCAGTGCACACTGTTGATTTCTTAAAGTGCCCAAGGCTCCTAGTGGACCCGTCTATACCCCCATGGTACTAATGTGTACCCCAGTATCCTCTACGGACTACGAGTAAAGGATTTACTGGTAGGTAATTAAAATCCTATTTTAAGCCATCGCTAAAATGTTGTTTACACTAATTTACATGTCTCTTACTTTTCCTGATGGTCAGTAAATTTACTGTTAACCATGCAGATAGGGATCTCCCCAGAACTGACCGGAGGTTAAGCAGGTGAAGTGTCAGTTCAGTTGTGCTGGAATGGCTCCAACATTTTCTGCCAGCATGCCCTAGAATGATGCATTGCACTGACCCATAAGGGATTTCATATTCTCTTTTCTTGTCAGACCTCAAACACAACCCAACACATCTGAGATGCAGGAAAGTGCAAGTGGGTGGAGATTTGGGCTCAGATGTGGCTGGAGGCACTATGGCTGTTGCTTCCACAGAAGTGTCTGACATAAGTAGATGCCTCCTGGTTGCCTTAGTGATCACCTGCAACACCAGTGGCCAGCTGCGTGACCCGCGGATCCAACAAAGAGGCCAGGAAATCTGTCTTCTGAGCCACAGTGGTGCCACCATTCCAGAGGCAAACTGGCATTGGCGGCAGAATCACACAAATCTGAATAGGTGTCTACGCGTGTGCCCTTCATCTGGACATTAGCGCAGAGAGATTTCACACAAGATATGCCATGATAACTGGCATTGCACCCACTCTGCATCAGACTCCCCGAGTTGCCTAGTGGTATGCTATGCCTATATTTATTAGCTTTATATAACTACACCCATTTTACAAAAAACTCATCTGTTCAGTGTTCGTCATACCTACTTTTCTGTAGCTGATGATTTGGAAGAGCAATCTGGGCCACTAGCCCCCCAGTCAAAAGTGTCCAGCCCTCCTCTGCTCTGGGATATCGGCTGTTGATATTTCAATTTAATTTAATTCTGCTTTCAATATTCAGCGCCATCTGCCACACAATTCCTAGCAGCAGGATACCAAACACCCCTCCCCCGCCTTCCGCCAGCCTGAATGGTTAACAATGTCTTTCTTTTCTTTAAATGCTTTACGGGTTGGTTATGACATGTCGACAGTGCTCACATGGACAGGAATGAAATGTTGACATGTCAGAATGTTGACATATCGTCTAAGTAGTAACTTACCTACTATTGGTAGCTGCAGCAACGTCAAGTGACCACTTCTGGGTCAGACCTCTAATCCTCTGGCATTGCAGTAAGTATTTCTCCACTGTCCCTAACTCAAAGCCCTACCCCTAACCCTCTAGTGCTTAACCCTAATATCCCCCCCCCCCCGCAGCTTAGCCCTAACCTGCCTCCGCATACTAAGCTTAATCCCCCTGCCCGCACCTACCCCTAACCCTTTCGCCTGTCGACATTCTAAGAATGTTGACCTGTTGAATTTCAAAATTTTAACAGTATCGACATCATAACTGTCAATATCATGGTGCTGACATTGTGAATGTCACAAGTGTTATTGTCGAGCTTTTGACTACATGGGATGGTATCGGGATCCCGACGCTTGGGATGCCGGTGGTCTGAATACCGACAGCAACATCAAGAAGTGCAGGGTCCCGACACCTATTTGGTAGGTACTGTAACCCTAACCCTCCCTTCCCACAGCCTGACCCTAACACCCCCCCCCCCCTGCCCCCATCATGGTCAAACCCTAACCCTCCCTGGTGGTGCCTAACCCTAACCCCTCCCCCCCCTCCCGAAGCCTAACCCTAATCCTCCCACTTTACTGCCTAACCCTAACCTTCCTCCCCCTGCAGCCTAACCCTAACCCTCCCACCTTAGTGCCTAACCCTAACCTTCCTCCCCCTGCAGCCTAACCCTAACCCTCTCACCTTAGTGCCTAATCCTAACCTTCCTCCCCCTGCAGCCTAACCCTAACCCTCCCACCTTAGTGCCTAACCCTAACCTTCCTCCCCCTGCAGCCTAACCCTAACCCTCTCACCTTAGTGCCTAATCCTAACCTTCCTCCCCCTGCAGCCTAACCCTAACCCTCCCACCTTAGTGCCTAACCCTAACCTTCCTCCCCCTGCAGCCTAACCCTAACCCTCCCACCTTAGTGCCTAACCCTAACCTTCCTCCCCCTGCAGCCTAACCCTAACCCTCCCACCTTAGTGCCTAACCCTAACCTTCCTCCCTCTGCAGCCTAACCCTAACCCTCCCACCTTAGTGCCTAACCCTAACCTTCCTCCCCCTGCAGCCTAACGCTAACCCTCCCACCTTAGTGCCTGACCCTAACCTTCCTCCCCCTGCAGCCTAACACTAACCCTCCCACCTTAGTGCCTAACCCTAGCCTTCCTCCCCCTGCAGCCTAACCCTAACCCTCCCACCTTAGTGCCTAACCCTAACCTTCCTCCCCCTGCAGCCTAACCCTAACCCTCTCACCTTAGTGCCTAACCCTAACCTTCCTCCCCCTGCAGCCTAACCCTAACCCTCCCACCTTAGTGCCTAACCCTAACCTTCCTCCCCCTGCAGCCTAACCCTAACCCTCTCACCTTAGTGCCTAACCCTAACCTTCCTCCCCCTGCAGCCTAACCCTAACCCTCCCACCTTAGTGCCTAACCCTAACCTTCCTCCCCCTGCAGCCTAACCCTAACCCTCTCACCTTAGTGCCTAATCCTAACCTTACTCCCCCTGCAGCCTAACCCTAACCCTCTCACCTTAGTGCCTAACCCTAACCTTCCTCCCCCTGCAGCCTAACCCTAACCCTCTCACCTTCGTGCCTAATCCTAACCTTCCTCCCCCTGCAGCCTAACCCTAACCCTCCCACCTTAGTGCCTAACCCTAACCTTCCTCCCCCTGCAGCCTAACCCTAACCCTCTCACCTTCGTGCCTAATCCTAACCTTCCTCCCCCTGCAGCCTAACCCTAACCCTCCCACCTTAGTGCCTAACCCTAACCTTCCTCCCCCTGCAGCCTAACCCTAACCCTCCCACCTTAGTGCCTAATCCTAACCTTCCTCCCCCTGCAGCCTAACCCTAACCCTCCCACCTTAGTGCCTAACCCTAACCTTCCTCCCCCTGCAGCCTAACCCTAGCCCTCCCACCTTAGTGCCTAATCCTAACCTTCCTCCCCCTGCAGCCTAACGCTAACCCTCCCACCTTAGTGCCTGACCCTAACCTTCCTCCCCCTGCAGCCTAACCCTAACCCTCTCACCTTAGTGCCTTACCCTAACCTTCCTCCCCCTGCAGCCTAACCCTAACCCTCTCACCTTCGTGCCTAACCCTAACCTTCCTCCCCCTGCAGCCTAACCCTAACCCTCTCACCTTAGTGCCTAATCCTAACCTTCCTCCCCCTGCAGCCTAACCCTAACCCTCTCACCTTAGTGCCTAATCCTAACCTTTCTCTCCCTGCAGCCTAACCCTAACCCTCTCACCTTAGTGCCTAACCCTAACCTTCCTCCCCCTTCAGCCTAACGCTAACCCTCCCACCTTAGTGCCTGACCCTAACCTTCCTCCCCCTGCAGCCTAACCCTAACCCTCTCACCTTAGTGCCTAATCCTAACCTTCCTTCCCCTGCAGCCTAACCCTAACCCTCCCACCTTAGTGCCTAACCCTAACCTTCCTCCCCCTGCAGCCTAACCCTAACCCTCTCACCTTAGTGCCTAACCCTACTCCTGCAGCCTAAATGTAACCTCCCCCCGCAGCCTGAACATAACCCGCCCTGGCATATGTACAATCGGGATGCCTGTAGTTGGGATTCCGGTGTCAGCATTGTGATCCATGTCGGTATCCTATATCCATATCGTCTTCTGACCGACTATGACTGCCGCCATCCCGACCATATACAGTATATGCTGACCGGATCCCCCCATGCTTTACCTGATTTCTCCCAATATATCCTTTGTGTTGGTGATCATGAATGAGAAAAAACTAAAATCATCCAATAACAAAATTTTGCTCCAAAAAGTTTCTGGTTTATTTTAGTATTATCTTGCGTACAGGTGTAGAATTTTAATGAGGTCATGGGTAAGATTACCTTTTGACTCCCTTCCATGCATAGCATTCTCTGATTGGCGCATGACCAAGACCAGATGTGTCTGAAAACATTAATTTATGATGTTAGTAAGTAGCGTATACAGTGTTCACCTTTATAACTGGAAGCCGACATCTGTATTTTTGTCTCTTTATCTGCAGCCGAATCTCTGCAAAAATAAGGAAACAACATCACTCCAAAGATGAGAGAATAAACAGTTTATTTTCTCTAGTTCTGCCATTCTGAGTTCATCTAAGTTCTGTTTGCTAAGTTGTTCATGTGACTCAGCCCATTTTGCAGTCTTCATGAAGCCTCTGTGGCACCGCGGCTCACGCTGTCTCTAAGTAGGCATCAAATTGACTGTGCTTTATCCCGCTTTTTAAATGTCAAGGTAAACTCTCTCGCCTTGCTGTGTGCTTTTTTCTTTTATTTTTCATCTCGTTTTAGTAACATAACACACACATTGATAATATTAGATCAGTATCTGTTTTTAAAGAGAATTATTTGGACAGCCGTATTCCAAATGTAAAATTAAATAAAAAATAAACAGTAACAAGCAGATTCAGAGATTGGCGCAGTAGCACAGTGTCTGCATCATTGTACGCACCGGGTGTTCCAATATGTGTAAAAGCTGCAGGAGGCATCTTGAGTAGAAAGACGACCACTGCAGGCTGCTGTGGTCCTCTGCTGCATCCAAACACGCAGCATCGCATTATCTGTGTGAACAATGGTCATCTAGTACCCCTTTCAGATCAAATTTCCAGGTCTGAGACGGGATTTTGAACACGGGTCCACCCTGGGACATGACCTGTTCACACTGCGCCTCTGACTCAGGTTATTCCTTTTACACTGCACACGGGTGCAGTGTAAACTCTGCTTGGAGATGATATCACTACTACTCCCAGCCTGCCTGCTGAGCACCAGGGGCCCTGCACACACCCAGCCCTCAACTCACTCCCTGCCGCTGCCAGACACTCACTGACCGCAGTGCTACTCCCCCCGCTGCTTCCTGTGTCCGAGCGCTAGCCGGGACAGTCAGGGATCACCAGGGGGAGGAGACTAGGCGGAGACTGGAGGGGGAGGAGACCGGGAGAATTGGAAAGGAGACTGGGCGGGATCGTTGAGGTGAGGGAAGGAGACTTGGGTGGGAGACACGCCCAGTCTCCAAGCACCTGTTCCTATGTTGTAAACAGGACCTGTGTCAATCCCGCTTCCAACTCTGGCCACTACCCGGGTACTGTTTTTGGGACCCTTTCAGACAGAGCCGCAACCCGGGTTGACCTTGCAATAATTCGGGTTATTGCCGCACTCTGAAAGCAGGATGGCCGGTGTTTTCATGCTGCTGGGTGCAAGTGAAGCTGCACGCCTTGAAAATGGGGCCAATGCTCCTGTTTCTGAGAACGCTTCCTGTTGCTGTCCTATCCACGCCCCCAAACAGCCCTTTTCTGTTTATGGGAATTGCAAGCGTCTTGCACGCACAGAACTTTCTGCAGCGGTGTACACTGGATTCCACAGGGATAACATCGGGGGTGTAGAGTAGGATCTTGATCCGAGGCACCAACAGGCTAAAAGCTTTGACTGTTCCCATGATGCTCAGCGCCGCCTCCTCTATAACCCCGCCTCCGTGCACAGGAACTCAGTTTGTAAGTTTGTGCCTGCAGTGCAGGCAGACAACAGGAAGGGCTGCTCCAGAAGCCCCGAATAGAGCTTTATAAAGAAGATAGAAGACTTTAAGGGCTGCAGCATAGGCACTCTCAGTGCTAGATGTCATTTTGACCTCTCATACTGCAGCTCCATCACCTCCCCCCCCTGGTTGCCGGGTACTTACAGTGGAGGGCTCCGGCCTTTTTCATCAGGCACACACACTCGCCGCAGCTCTCCGGGATCGCGTGGCTGCATATAGGGAGGAAGTAAGAGGATCCCCCAGGCGGGACCCGCTGCAAATCGCGATCCGGCGCGGTCATTAGGAGACGGGCTGCGCGTGCTGGCGTGGACACTGTGTTGGTACAGGGACCCCACTAGACCACCAGGGCAGGAGCACAGGTCGGATTCTCTTATAATCAGTTTTTTTATGGCCCACAGTACCCGGTGGTGAAGTCCAGCTAGGGGAGAAGGCTCTGACCTGTAGCCCCTCCCCCAGCCCCAGGGAGCCATTTAGAGTAAATGTTCCCGCCCTGGAGCTGCATCTCTCTGTCTCCCTCACTCCCTGTCAGCGTCATAACTACACGCTGAGCTGATTCTGGGA
The DNA here is from genome assembly GCF_028390025.1 of Pseudophryne corroboree. Lineage (NCBI taxonomy): Eukaryota > Metazoa > Chordata > Amphibia > Anura > Myobatrachidae > Pseudophryne > Pseudophryne corroboree. The sequence goes on along the minus strand of NC_086452.1, from coordinate 413,334,551 downwards.
CTGCATGGGCAAAGTCTCCTCTGTAAAGCCGCCTGCTTCATCAGCGCTGTGCATTTTACAGGACACAAGTATTCTACATGTCTGTTGACAGTGTTAGTTTAGAAACAGTGCATTACTACAGTGATATTTAGTACAAGTACCCTGTGATATACATCCAGTCTTTACTGTGCATTGATATATCTATAAGTCTATATAGCTTTACTTAGTACTGCTTAGTATTGCTAGTCCAGTGCAGTTTTATTGTTTGTCATAATTTCTGCATTGTACATGTGACTGTGTGTGTGTGCATATAGCTGCTGCGTGATTTCTACTCCGTGTATCTCACTCAGATTGCTATCCCTATATTCTGTACCCTGAGGGGGGGCTAAGTGCGTCAGGGTTATTATCTGATATAGGTATTTCACAGGATATACTTATTTTGTATTTTTCTCTGTGATTTTGAGTCACCATATACCTCCTGAATCCTCTGTTTGTGCTGTCACACTGCGCAGGGGGTTCTGGGTTAGGTATTATATCTGCTGATATTGTACTGTGTCGCCAGTGGTTTACACTTTCATATAATGTCAGCTACAAGGGGCGATGGTTCTGTGGCTGATCCCACAATGGGGGTCATTCCGAGTTGTTCGCTCGTTGGCGATTTTCGCTATACTGCGATTAGTCGCTTACCGCGCATGCGCAAGGTTCGCAGAGCGCATGCGCTTAGTTATTTTACACAAAAGTTAGGTATTTTACTCACGGCATAACGAGGATTTTTCATCGCTGTGCTGATCGGAGTGTGATTGACAGGAAGTGGGTGTTTCTGGGCGGAAACTGGCCGTTTTATGGGAGTGTGCGGAAAAACGCAGGCGTTCCAGTTGCAAAACGCAGGAGTGGCTGGAGAAACGGGGGAGTGGCTGGGCGAACGCTGGGTGTGTTTGTGACGTCAAACCAGGAACGAAAAGGACTGAGCTGGTCGTAATGGCTGAGTAAGTCTGGAGCTACTCAGAAACTGCGGGGTAATCGTTACGAGAAAATTAGCGAAGCTTTCGTTAGCAATTCTGCTATGCTAAGATACACTCCCAGTAGGCGGCGGCTTAGCTTGTGCAATGCTGCTAAAAGCAGCTAGCGAGCGAACAACTCGGAATGACCCCCAATATGCGGTGGTGATGCCACAGATGCATTAGACGAAAACATAGCAGCGGGGGGTTCAGGTTCTGGGGTTTCCTTACCCCCCAGTCAGTCTGTAGCAATGGGGGCACATCACGACCCGCCTTGGGCTACTTTCTCTAATTTACTGACTACGCTGGTAACTAGACTTACGCCCCCTATGGGACCTCACGTGCCTTTATAGCCACATATTGTCCCTGCGGTTATTCCGCCATGGGCAGATCTCCTGTCCACTAAGTTACAGCAATTGAATCACTCATTGACTAAACAGAAACATAGCCCTCGGCCGCCTAAGGCAAAGGGGTCCTCCAAGCGGGCCATTACCTCACAATCCACTTATGTTTCGGATACTTTGTCCGATGAGGATGGCGTGTATACTGACCCCTCAGGCACTGATCCAGATGCTTCTGATGGGGAGTCAGTTTCACAGGTGGATGTTCCTGACCTATTAGAGGCTATCAGTATGATTCTTCAAATTGATGATGAACCAGAACCTGTCGTTGCCTCTAAGAAACCTGATAGATTCAAACTTCAAAAGGTTACCAAATTAATTTTGCCTCATTCTGACCACTTAGTTGATATACGTCAGGAATCCTGGGAAAATCCAGGAAAGAAATTCACACCTCACAAGATGCTAGCTCGCTACCCCCTCGCTGCGGAGTTAAGTAAAAATTGGGAAACGCCGCCACCGGTGGACTCACAAGTCGCTCGGCTGGTGGTGTCCTCTGCTCTGCCTGTCACTATCGTCACCTCTCTGAAGGAACCGACGGATAAGTGTGTTGAGGGTTGCTTGAAGTCTATTTATACCCTTGCTGGAGCTGTGCATCGGCCCTCTATTGCGGCTACTTGGGCTGCAGAAGCTATTGAAGCGTGGGCTGAGGAGGTGGAAGCAGAGATGCCGTCCAATTTTTCTGATAATGCTAGACAATGTCTTTTATATATTGTCACAGCCTCTCATTACATTAAGGAGGCGGCTTCTGATGCCGGTGATCTGGCGGCTAAGGCCTCTACTACGTTCATTCTGGCTCACCGGATTCTCTGGTTGCGGTCCTGGGGGTAAATTTACTAATGTGGGAGATTTTTAGAACTGGTGATGTTGCTCATAGCAACCAATCAGATTATATCTATTATCTGCTAGAAACAGCTAGATAAATGGTAAGTAGAATCTGATTGGTTGCCATGGGCAACATCACCAGTTCTAAAAAATCTCCCACCTTAGTAAATTTACCCCCTGGTCTGTGGATCTGGACTCTAAGAAAACCCTGGAGGTGCTCCCTTTTAAGGGGAACATCCTTTTTGGTGAAGATCTCAACAAGATTGTTGCTGATTTAGCTTTTTCTAAGACGGCATGTCTACCTTATACTGCTCCTTCGGCTCCGAAAGTTAAGAGTACTTCCTTTTATTCTTTTCGACCTCCAGGTGAAGCAAAGGGTCAGGCGTACCCGAAACAGGCTCGCACTTCCAAAACCACTAAGCCCAAACCTAAACGTGCCTGGGCTGCTCGTCAGCCTGCTTCCAAATCAGACAAGCCTGCTGCATGACGGCGCGGGTCTCCCCCTGGGGGATCCCAGGGTGGAAGGCCGACTTCTACGGTTTACCCAGGAATGGTTGAAGACCACTTCAGATGCCTGGGTAAGGGAAGTCGTCACTCACAGATACGCCATATCCTTCAAGAACCATCCCCCTCATCAATTTTGCCTCACAAAAAGACATTTAACAAAGGTAAGTTCTTACCATAAATCTCCTTTTCCCCATCAGAGTTGTATGTAAATCATCGAGTTTGCATACATCCCTGAATTTGGCCCTAAATGTGGTGTGTACATTGGGGCCCCTGTCAAGACTTAATTCAAATTCAGCTGCAAATTTGTACACAGTGCCTGTGTGATAATACGGAAATGTTGCAGCTGCTGGGATTTGTATTGATACTCCCACTGAGTCGCCACTTGCGTACAGATACGCAACCATCGGAAGCACATCGACCTCTGTGTAAACCTGTGGTCGCACTTCCTGGCCGCTGAAAGTAAGACGCTGGAGCCATTGGGACTACATATGGGAACATAGTACCATGCTGTGACACGACCATGAAATAATCGCCACTGTTCCCTCCCTTGTCTCCCACAAACAGTCTCTAACTGTCAATCACTTTGCGACCCCCGCTACACATGCGCAGTGTGACTTAAGGTGCATATACACTTGCCGATAAAATGAACAATGTCACTCATTTTCACCCTTCCTGAGCAACGTCGTTCACTTTCTCGGCAAGTGTGTATGCTGGCAGCGATGACCAATGCATGGCCCCTGTCGTCCAAGAGCTGCCTGCACGCCGCGGCATGACATCACTGAGCGATATGGTCGTCATATCGCTCAGTGTGTATACACTGCCACCGACCGCCGCGGCCCGGGAGGGGGAAGCACAAGACTAAGTCGCTCATAGAGCATGTCGTCTAGTGTGTATGCACCTTAAGACCCATGTGCAGTGGCAAAAAATCACTCCACTGCATACAAAACCCACATTACGTACATCCCTTACACCGCAGCTAAAGCTCTGACCTGAGCTATTCACTTAGTGCCGCTACCCAGCCCAGTAAGCGCCAGAGGGTGCACTCATGGCCCTAAGGAGCTGCCTGGAAAAATCCACATTAAATGCACCATGTGGGGCTTACTGCACAGGGTAACCCATAGATTCCAGGCACTTAACTTGGAATCTATGGGTTATAATGCGCACTAGCCGTGGGTTTACTGCGCAGGGAAATTGCTTAATAATTGGATAGCTCTGGGTGCTTAACCTGGAGCTTCAGCAGCATGGTAAACAGTCTGCCCCTAAAAGCTTAATCTATCTTTCTTGTAAATGCTTCATTATTGATTTTGAGGTAAGTATTGGATTATTGATTTCTTGAAATATTCAACCTCTTTCCAGTTTCAATTTCTTAACTCTTGAATCACGGCGCCCTAGTGTATCAGCATTTTTTCAAGGCAATCCTAGGACAATAGTTTCTCATTGATAAATAAATAAATAAATAAATAGGCACTGGTTTTGCTTATCACGTTGACCAGAAAAAATTTTTTTGGGTCCTTGACCACCAACCGAGGCACCCCTGCAAGTGTCGTCTCAGGGTGCTTAGGCACACTGTTTGGGAACCATTGTCTTATTCGTAGCTCTTAGTTGTTTCTGTATTTAGTTAAATAATTTCTGCTTTCAACAGCCAGCACTGGCCGCTCCAAGGCCTAGAAGCAAAATGCCCCCAACCTTATTGGTTGACAACTTGTTTCTTCTCTTCAAACACTTTTCCTGTTTTCTCCACATGAATCTTATGTGTTTTCATCAGATAACATCATTTTGTTCCCAGGGGCAGATTTCGCTACCAGGCCACCCCTATGAATAACATTATTAGGCGGCGGCCCTACCAGGTCCACTGCCAGGTCCTGTCCCAATGCCTTCAGACAACCAAAGCAGCCCCAACCTCACACTTCCATCGCCTGCCCCACAATTCATCGCCTAAAACAGTAAAAACAGCGTCTGGGCAGCCCCATCAGGCTAACGGCCTACCGGGGATCCCTGAAGCGGGGATGTCTGCTGTGTCAGCCCTAGGCACATGCCTCATTTGATGGTGGGAAATCTAACACTACCTGTTCTACAATGTTACTGGCTTATCTTAGTATTATTTTGCATGCTGCTCCCGAAAAGGGGGCATGACCTACGAAAAGGGGGCGTGGCTTTGTGGGAGGACCCACAATCGCGAGCCCCGCCCCCGTTTTCGTCACTGAGGGGGCATGCCCAGCGCTCTGTGAGCTCATGCGCACAGCGTCTATTCACCGCTGCTCCGCTAAGCAGGGCAGCGAGAGAGAGAGACTCCCAACTGCCCCCCCCCCCCCCCCCCACCGCGGGACACTGCGGCCCGCGGGTGGGACAGCGGGACAGTCCCCAAAAAACGGGACTGTCCCGCGAAAATCGGGACAGTTGGGAGGTATGAAGTTCACCTTCTGACATCTCCATGTAGAGAGTGGAATTTGTGTGTACAAGCAAGGATGTACTGTGCAGTTTTGGACTACTATTCTTATGTCTACTAAACCTTTCCAAAAATCGTAAGCAGTAATATAAGGCTTCTGTTGTGCATATGGTTTTGGTCTACCAGATCTTACCCTATCCAGTAGTCCCATTAGTCTCCCTTTGCTTCTTAAGGTGGGTACACACTAGGCAATGTGCTCTATGAGCGACATCGCCTAGTGTGTTCCCTTCCCTGCCGGGGCGGTCGGCGTCATTGCATATACAATGATATCGCTCAGTGACGTGCCATGCATGCAGTTTTTGGAGGACACCGCCGACAGCGAGGGTCGGTAACGACCCGCGGAGCCGAGCATCGCTCTGCAGCGGCGGCATACACACTGCCCAATATAGTAAATGACTTCGCTCAGGGAGGGCAAAATGAGCAACGTCGTTTACTATTATCGCCTAGTGTGTATGCACCTTTAATAATATTTATGACAGTAACATTTCCAAGAGAGAACTATTTGTTTATAGCAAATTATCTTTATTTCTTAAGGGGGGTACTGACGGGAGAGATGTGTGCTGAGCGATCTAAACACAGACCACTCAGCACACATCTCTCCCCCCGCTCAGCACAGCGCGATGTGTTGAGCGAGGGGACGGACGGACAGGGAGCCGCTCACCTCACATAACGGTGAAGTGAGCGACCTGCTAGATTGAGCCTGCATGCAGGTTCAATCTAGCACCGGTGATAGCGATGCGCGGAGCCACGCATCGCTATTGCTGGGGGGCATACGCACGGCAAATCCGTGCTTAAACTGTAAGCAATCTAGTCAGATTGCTTAGATTTTAAACACGGATCTCTCCGTGTGTACCCCCTTAAGTCCATGTCCTCAGGCTAGATCATAGGTTCTCAAACTCGGTCCTCAGGACCCCACACAGTGCATGTTTTGCAGGTAACCCAGCAGGTGCACAGGTGTATTAATTACTCACTGACACATTTTAAAAGGTCCGCAGGTGAAGCTAATTATTTCACTTGCGATTCTGTGAGGAGACCTGCAAAACATGCACTGTGTGGGGTAATGAGGACTGAGTTTGAGAACCTGTGTGCTAGATCACAGGTTCTCAAACTCAGTCCTCAGGACCCCACACAGTGCATGTTTTGCAGGTAATTAATACACCTGTGCACCCTCTGGGTTACCTGCAAAACATGCACTGTGTGGGGTCCTGAGGACCGAGTTTGAGAACCACTGTGCTAGATGATCCCTTGGCTGTTGAGAGTAGGCAAAACATCCTAAGAAGTTAGAACCATCAGAGTTGTTTTTGTAACAATGGAATGTAAATTTCGATACGGGGGTTCAGTGGTCCTACTTCTGCTCCTTACATGAAACCCTCAAAATATTTACCATGTTGTCCATACTATGTTTTTAGTTTTTGGAAATTTGGAAACAAAAATTCAGTGCTTGTACAAGAGAAGGGTCGGAGGGGTATTGATTTGCCATTATTGGATTTGCAGTTGTTGCATAAATTACTACTAGATCTTATCATAGCCATAAGAAAGAGGCGCTTGTAAATTTTATGGCAGGGTTGAGAATATTCATTTTGACTTTCATTACTTTCTGCATCGCTGTGAACAAGACGTGATCAGCCTTTAACATACTTCAATGTCTCTTTTTTTTTTGTTCTAAATAAAATAACATCCTTTGTGATTGCTGCCTTTTGTCGCCTCTTCTGAACACAATCTATAACAACAGTATGTTATTCTCCAGGGCTATTTATAATCCACTCCTTGATCTTTATCACTACACAACAAGGAACAATGCATTGCCTGAGCACAGGATATATTTATATATAGTACAGAGAGACACGATTCCAGGTCTGTGCCTGTGGAATCTGGGCTTCATTGTTTAAATGTCTAATCTTTATTTTTAGCCCACCTGCACTTTTATAATACCCCTTTCACACTGCCAGCTTTTAACACGGGTTATTGCACATGAGCGTGTATAACCCGTGTTGTTGTGCGGTGTAAAAGGGCCCAGTTGGAATAATCTGGGTCGAGTGACCCGGTATTCCAACACAGGTTCAACCCAGCAAGCTGTGCTGTGTAAACAGAAGCCGGGTCAATGCGACCCTTTTCCTGTTTACACTGTATGGACGGGCAGCGCTTGGAAATCATGTGATCTCCAAGGGCCGCCCTGCCGCGTCACCACTGACGTCACCAACCCGGCAATATGCAGAGTTGGAATCAGCGGCTTCGAGGGGCCTGAGGCGGGTCGCGCCTAGGAAGCTCCCGCGTCAGGCTCCCGGTGTGAACCGCTATATTAGGTGTAAAATGGGTATAAGCAACAATTTATTTTTTTCAACTATTTGGGGTATTTACTGTTTCTCTGCTCAATGTGTATTCCCAGGAAACCATGGGGTAAATTTACTAAGATTCGTATTTTCCCGTTTCAGGTCAAAGTTCAATCACGAATGACATCGAAAGTGTAAAACTGCAACTTTTTGAATTTGTTACGATGGATTTACTAAGCTGTCGTATTCGGGTTTTTCTTTTCTTCCGATGTCGATGTCATTCGTGTTTTTTTTGTGTTTTTTACGGCAGTGATTAGCAAAACACTGCCGACTTTTTTACAATTAATCTCGGCCGGATCTGTGTGATCCGTGCTGGGGTTCTATTTTTTTTTTTTTTTTAATTAAACACTGTAAAATTTAAAAAAAAAATTGCGTGGGGTCCCCCCTCCTAAGCATAACCAGCCTCGGGCTCTTTGAGCCGATCCTGGTTGCCGAAATATGGGAAAAAAATTGACAGGGGTTCCCCCATATTTAAGCAACCAGCATCGGGCTCTGCGCCTGGTCCTGGTTCCAAAAATACGGGGGACAAAAAGAGTAGGGGTCCCCCGTATTTTTAAAACCAGCACCGGGCTCCACTAGCTGGACAGATAATGCCACAGCCGGGGGTCACTTTTATATAGTGCCCTGCGGCCGTGGCATCAAAAATCCAACTAGTCACTCCTGGCCGGGGTACCCTGGGGGAGTGGGGACCCCTTCAATCAAGGGGTCCGTCCCCCCGAGCCACCTAAGGGCCAGGGGTGAAGCCCGAGGCTGTCCCCCCCCATCCAATGGGCTGCGGATGGGGAGGCTGATAGCCTTTGTTGTAAAAGAAAATATATTGTTTTTAGTAGCAGTACTACAAGGCCCAGCAAGCCTCCCCCGCATGCTGGTAACCCCTGTCAATTTTTTCCCCATATTTCTGCAACCAGGATCGGCTCAAAGAGCCCGAGGCTGGTTATGCTTAGGAGGGGGGACCCCACGCAATTTTTTTTAATAAAATAACAACTTTCCCACCCCTTCCCACTGATATACATGCACGGATCTCATGGATCCCTGCATGCCTATCCAATCACGGAAAAAAAAAGTAGGTCTGTTTTTTTTTAGCACTTTTTTACGAGTTGTAATTTTTCACGGCAGTGTTTGTTTTTTTTTTTGCTGTGCACTTCTTAGTAAATGACCGAGATTCATACTTAAACAGCCGCGTTTTGACCGATGGTGTATTCATTCGTGATTTTTTTCTTGGACTTCAAAATATTACGAATGCCCTCATCACTGCCGTGATTATTGCTTAGTAAATTACCGAGATGACACTTTGATGAAAAAACGGCATCTCGGTCAAAATCGGGAGCTTAGTAAATTTACCCCCATGTATTCCTTTTCTTATGTAATATGTAGTCTGCGTCTGGTCTTTGGTTTTCGGAGGACCTTGTGGTAGTCATCAAGCCTAAGATAACCATTATAGTATAAATGAAAAAGGGTTACATTGAAAAAAAATTCTTTATTGCTCATTGATGCTAGATAGTTGTGCGCCCATGTTTGTGATTCCGGCCCTAGAGCCAGTATTGGATTGGCATTCTGTTTGCATTTTATATGGAGAGGGGGAGTTGAAGACAACCTGATAGCAGGATTGTTTTACTTGTTTTATAAGATAAAATAATCATTAGCAGAGTTCATGGATTGCTGGTTACTCTCTTGGGGGGTAATTCAGAGTTGATCACAGCAGCACATTGGTTAGCAGTTGGGCAAAACCATGTGCACTGCAGGTGGGGCAGATGTAACATGTGCAGAGAGAGTTAGATTTGGGTGGGTTATATTGTTTCTGTGCAGGGTAAATACTGGCTGCTTTATTTTTACACTGCAATTTAGATTTCAGTTTGAACACACCCCACCCAAATCTAACTCTCTCTGCACATGTTTTATCTGCCTCCCCTGCAGTGCACATGGTTTTGCCCAACTGCTAACAAATTTGCTGCTGCGATCAACTCTGAATTAGGCCCTTGGTTCTGCAGCTGTTTCATGGGGTGTGGTATGGAAGGTAGATAGTAACTAGGTTGACAGTGTCTATGTCGACCACTATTGGTCGACAGTAACTAGGTCGACAGGGTCTCTGGTCTAGGTCGACAGGTCAAAAGATCGACATGAGTTTTTTCTGTTTTTTTGGTGTTGTTTCTTCGAAGAGTGACTGGGAACCCCAATTAGTGCACCGTGTCTCCTCGCATGGTTCGCAGATTACGGTTCCAATCGTAGTCCACGTGGATCGTTAAGTATGAAAAGGTTCAAAAAAAGAAAGAAATCGCGAAAAACTCATGTCGACCTTTTGACCTGTCGACCTAGAGACCCTGTCGACCTAGAAACTGTTGACCAATAGTGGTCGACCTAGATAGTGTCGACCTAGAGACCGGATCCCTTTTCAAGGGGTAAAGAGATTACTTTTTGGTTATAGGTAAACTCTGATAGCAAGGGTGATTTATGTTAAGTGTTAAATGATTCTACTTCTTTTTTGACCATTTTCAAAAGTCAGAAGAGATTTTCCCATTCTGCTGCTTAGGAGTCTATTCAATTGACGTTTCAGTATTCAATTTACGGCCAAATCTTGACTTTTTTTAAAGTCGGATTGACATTGTCGGAAACGGGGCTAAAGCCTGTCGGATTTGGCCGTGAATCCGACAAAACACGTGGATCTGTGGCTATTCCGCCAATCCACGTGTTTTCTGACTTGTTGGAATTTCTGACTTGTTGGATAAACAGCAGTTTAATTGAATAGTTTGAATCTGGATTCGACCTTAAATTGTCGGAAACTGACGTTTTTCCGACCAGTCGGGATTTCCGACTTAAATTAAATAGACCCCTCAGTCTGTGTGTAAATCAGGCATGTCCAAACTGCGGCCCTCCAGCTGTTGTGAAACTATATATCCCAGCATGCCCTGACACAGTTTTGCTGTCAGAGAATGCTAAAACTGTGTCAGGGCATACTGGGATGTGTAGTTTCTCAACAGCTGGAGGGCTGCAGTTTGGACATGCCTGGTGTAAATCATTGACATGGTCTAATTGACCCCAATTTCTTGTTAATGAATGTTGTAATTATTATTGTTTTTATTATCCTTTATTTGAGCTATCAGAGATAATAGCTAAACGGGAGGGTTGGGAGGTTCGCCGGCTATTAATCCACTGAGGCATCACAGAATTGCTGTCCGTTAGTAACTATGGCCCTCATTCCGAGTTGTTCGCTCGCAAGCTGCTTTTAGCAGCATTGCACACGCTAAGCCGCCGCCTACTGGGAGTGAATCTTAGCTTAGCAGAATTGCGAACGAAAGATTCTCTAAATTGCGAATAGAAATTTCTTAGCAGTTTCTGAGTAGCTCCACATTACTCTGCCACTGCGATCAGTTCAGTCAGTTTCGTTCCTGATTTGACGTCACAAACTCACCCAGCGTTCGCCCAGACACTCCCCCGTTTCTCCAGCCACTCCCGCGTTTTTCCCAGAAACGGCAGCGTTTTTTCACACACACCCATAAAACGGCCAGTTTCCGCCCAGAAACACCCACTTCCTGTCAATCACACTCTGATCACCAGAACGAAGAAAAAACCTCGTAATGCCGTGAGTAAAATACCAAACTTCTTAGCAAATTTACTTGGTGCAGTCGCAGTGCGAACATTGCGCATGCGCAATTAGCGGAAAATCGCTGCGATGCGAAGAAAATTACCGAGCGAACAACTCGGAATGAGGGCCTATGGTGGATGTTTATCTAAGCTTGCAGAGGGTATAATATACCAATCAGCTCCTGTCATTTTTTTTAAACACAGACTGTAACATGACAGATAGAAGCTGATTAGCTGCTACTGTTGGCGGGATGTCATAAAATCCAAGATCACTGGAGGTGCGGGATGCCGGCCGATCTCGGACTTTTCTTAAAGGGGCCACCACTTACAAGGCATGTTTGCCCCTTTAAAAAAAAGTCAGAGATTGTCCGGCATCCCGCACCTCCAGTGATCTCAGACTTCATTACAACCCACAGTTTATCTCTCTCCACTCTATCTCTCTCCAAGTTTTGATAACTGTCCCCATAAATTGGTTACATTCTGATTGGCTCAGCCCTCCACCAGGGTGTGATAGGGATACCGACGGTTGGGATGCCTGCGGTCAGCTGACCAACACCTGCATCCCAACGGACAGCATCCCAACCCTAAACCCCTCCCCCCTCCCCAACCCTCCCATCCACAGCTTAACCCTAACCCTCCCTGGTGGTGCCTAAACCTAGCCCTGCGGCCTAACGCTCCCTTCCCCGCAATATAACCCTAACCCTCCCCGATGGTACCTAACCCTGCACCCTAACTCTACCTTCCCTGCAGCCTAACCCTCCCCGGTGGTGCCTAACCCTAAACCCCTCTCCCCGTAGCCTAACCCTAACCCTGCATTCCCCGTAGCCTAACCCTAACCCTCCCCGGTGGTGCCTAAACCTAGCCCTGCAGCCTAACCCTCCCCGGTGGTGCCTAAACCTAACCCTGAAGCCTAACCCTCCCTTCCCCACAGCCAAACCCTAACTCTCCCCGGGGGTGCCTAACCCTAAACCCCTCTCCCCGCAGCCTAACCCTAACCCTGCATTCCCCGTAGCCTAACCCTCCCCGGTGGTGCCTAAACCTAGCCCTGCAGCCTAACCCTCCCCGGTGGTGCCTAAACCTAACCCTGAAGCCTAACCCTCCCTTCCCCACAGCCAAACCCTAACTCTCCCCGGGAGTGCCTAACCCTAAACCCCTCTCCCCGCAGCCTAACCCTAACCCTGCATTCCCCATAGCCTAACCCTCCCCGGTGGTGCCTAAACCTAACCCTGCTCCCTGCAGCCTAACCCTAACCCTCCCTTACCCTCAGCCTAACCCTCCCCAGTGGTGCCTAAACCTAACCCTGCTGCCTAACCCTCCCCGGTGGTGCCTAAACCTAACCCTGAAGCCTAACCCTCCCTTCCCCACAGTCAAACCCTAACTCTCCCCGAGGGTGCCTAATCCTAACCCCCCCGGTAGCCTAACACTAACCCTCCATTCCCCGCAGCCTAACTCTACCCAGCCCCCCCCCCCCCCACAGCCTGAACCTAAACTCCACCCCCCACAGCCAAATCCTTGGAGTCCCCGGCATACTTACGTTCGGGATATCGGCGGTCGGGATTCCAGCGTCGGCATTCCAAGTGATATCTAAGCTCTGGCGCCAGCATTCTGCCTGTGTGCCGGGATTCCGGCGTCGGGATTTTGAGCGCCAGCATCCCGATCTCTGGCATCCTGAAGGCATCCCATCCACCAAAGTGCAGCACACATTAAGGTTACAGGACAACACTGAGAAGAAGCAAAATGAAATCCGTGTGTATCGTAGAAATGGCTCCGCACCTCTCTGCACAATAATTCATCTCCTTTCTCTTGTTTCTGTAATGCTCTGCTAAAGGAGATGTTTTATTTCCGCTGTTCACAAAACTATGCGCATGTTGTTCTGCAAATGTTGCTTCCTTTGCCGGAAATGTAGGTGTACTTGGGCTAACGCAATCACTATGCATCATATATTTTGTGCTTCATAAATGACCTTCAGTGTTAGAAATTAATCAAAGTGCTGCAGACACTAACATTAAACACTGACATTAAGGGGTCAATCTATCATTCATTAAGGGGTCAATCTATCATTGGTTGCAGTGGGGCCCCTGAAAACGCCTTAGTGCCGCATATTGTGGCAAATAAAAATGTTTTTGCAGCGCTATTAATGTGTTCATGTCACAGCAGCTGACCCGGAGAATACAAATCTCTGAGTGGCGAGATGTCCCGGCAGTGTTATACCCCTTTCAGACTGACAAATATTTCCCAGGTTATTGCACATGAACGCGCATCAACCCGGGAATTTGCTCAGTGTGAAAGGATCCTGTAAGAATATCCTGGGACGAGCGTCCCGGCATTTCATCCCAGGTCTCGACCAGGGTTGAATCCGGGATCGTCCCGGGATGCGGTGCAGTGTGAACGGGTAAGCCGAATCAAGGCGACCCGGCACCCGTTCTCTGCATAGGAGGAGGCGGCGCTTGGAGATGATTATCTCCAAGCACCCCCTCTGGTAGCGTCAGTGGTGACGTCACCAACCCGGCAATATCGCAAGTCTGAAGGGGTCTCAAGCCGGGTGGCACCTGGGAAACACCTGTGTACACATTCCCGGGTGCGACCCGGCTACTGTCAGTCTGAAAGGGGTATTACTGAGCGTGCACTGTCTGAAGTGGCATTCTCTATCAGACGCAAGCTCCAGAATATTTGATTTTTAGGAATTTGCACAAGTGTAATGTTTCCATACATTGTATGATAATGTCAGTATGCTGCAATTATGTCTATTGAGCAGGAGATACCTGCAATAGATAGGTCATGTTGCCAGGATCTTATTGATTTAACAACCTTTTCTTTTTTTATTAAGGAGAGGAAGATGGATTCAGATTAAGGGGGATATTCAATTAGCAGCGATAACGGACTTTTCGCGCAAAAAGTCTGGTTTTCGCGCAAAAAAACAGACTTTTCCCGCTAAACGCAATCACAGCCTATTCAATTTTCCGGGAAAATTTATCGATGATAATTTTTTCACTAATTTCACTTCACCTACTCTGAGCAGGTGAAAAGTTGAGAAAAGTCACTATTTTAAGGTAAAAATGTTTGGATATGGGAGGTCATTCCGAGTTGTTCGCTCGCAAGGCGATTTTAGCAGAGTTACACACGCTAAGCCTACGCCTACTGGGAGTGAATCTTAGCTTCTTAAAATTGCGAACGATGTATTCGCAATATTGCGATTACAAACTACTTAGCAGTTTCTGAGTAGCTCCAGACTTACTCGGCATCTGCGATCAGTTCAGTGCTTGTCGTTCCTGGTTTGACGTCACAAACACACCCAGCGTTCGCCCAGACACTCCTCCGTTTCTCCAGCCACTCCCGCGTTTTTTCCGGAAACGGTAGCGTTTTTATCCACACGCCCATAAAACGCCGTGTTTTTGCCCAGTAACACCCTTTTCCTGTCAATCACACTACGATCGCCGGAGCGAAGACAAAGCCGTGAGTAAAAATACTATCTTCATAGCAAATTTACTTGGCGCAGTCGCAGTGCGGACATTGTGCATGCGCACTAAGCGGAAAATCGCTGCGATGCGATGAAATTTACCGAGCGAACAACTCGGAATGAGGGCCATGGTACAGAACTCCTGGGACACGTTGAAGTTTTTCATTATTTTTAATTGGCCAATAATGACATGTCATTTTTGGGGTGAAAAAGTACAAAGTGATGGAAATTGGGGTTCAAGGTATGGGACAGGTATATTGGGGTGCTTTATGAGTGGGACAGGTGTTTTTAGGCTTGCAGGTGGGAGTAATCGGTCTGTTTCCACTTTTTTTTTTAAAGTACCCTAAAATGACCCAAATATATATTTATACCCATTTTCATGTACCCCAAATTTAATGAGAGCATTTATTTTGCACAAAAAACTTGCTTTCTATAATTTTTTTGCATTTCTTAAAAAATGCATATAACAGCCATTTCACACAATTTAAGTCCCCAAAAACTCTCTAATGTGATCTCCAATACACTTCTATTCTGTTTTCCTATGTTAGTTTACCATTTTTTGGGGTACAGGCTGATTTTCCCATTTTCACCTACACTTTTCACTACAACAACTTTCACGGGAAACCCATTTGGAATTAAATAGGTCGAAAAACGGGAGCGCGCATTCCCGCGAAAAGCCGTTTTCGCAGCAATTTTCGGGCGATTGCCACGAAAAATTTTCGGGTGAAAAATTGCCCCGAATTTGCGGATAATTGAATACCCTAGTAAGGGGGGAATTCAATCAGCCGCAGTAATTTACCGCAGTTAATGATCCCCCGGAGGCTATCCAATTTGCCGGCACTTATTGGGGATTTTTTTCCGGGATCCGTTGCGATCCCTAAAAAAAAGTCCCCCTAAGTTACCTGTTTTTGCAGTCGCGAAGGCGAAAACGATCAGGGAACTTATCCAGGGTCCTATGTGGTTTCGCTTGAAAAAGGGGCCATTTTTGGGCAGAAAAAAATGTCCATCAATAGAATTGCCTGAAAAAAACATCAGACAAAGAATCTGTTAAAGGCCATTTTTTTCCCCAAAAAATATTTTGTGCATGATTGAATTTTTTCGCTAATAATGCAAACAAGAGTAGAGCTAAATGACTTCTGCATAGGTATGTATGTTATATATGTATATATATATATATATATATATATATATATATATATGTATATATACATACAGGATATAAAAAATCTGCACACTGGAGAAGGGGAAATCTGTAACAGAAGCCCTACAAAGAGATACAATCTGCCAATGGATGTAGCTGCATTATGGCTATCTTTTATCTCAGCAGTTTCCTTCTAGGTATAGTGGCCGCTGCTGACTAATGACATGCTTTGGAGTGGTAAATGGATACATTGTGTTCTGCGAAGAAATGTGTTCTTATTCCCTTTGTGAAAGTGTTTAGTAGTCGAGAGGTTAACCAAATGTTAATTAAATAGCTGTGAATGACTTCTCTTCAAAAAGGCATTCTGTTTTTAGCAGAGAACTAAAGGCCAGTACTCACGGCCCGATTTGGGAGAGATGTGTGCTGAGCGAACCGCTCAGCACACATCTCTCCCGGCGCTCAGCACAGCGCGATCTGTGCTGAGCGTGCGGGGGGAGACGGGGGGGCCGCTCATTTCACCCAGCGGGTGAAGTGAGCGACCCGCTAGATTGGCCTGCTAGCAGTTTTTAGCAGCCGTGCAAACGCTATGCCGCCTCCCACTGGGAGTGTATTTTAGCTTAGCAGAAGTGTGAACGAAAGGATCGCACAGCGGCTACAAAAAAATGTTGTGCAGTTTCAGAGTAGCTTCAGACCTACTCAGCGCTTGCGATCACTGCAGACTGCTCAGTTCCGGATTTGACGTCACAAACACGCCCTGCGTTCGCCCCAGCCACGCCTGCGTTTTTCCTGGCACGCCTGCGTTTTTTCGACCACTCCCTGAAAACGGTCAGTTGACACCCAGAAACGCCCACTTCATGTCAATCACTCTGCGGCCAGCAGTGCGACTGAAAAGCTTCGCTAGACCTTGTACGAAACTACATCGGCCGTTGTGAAAGTACGTCGCGCGTGCGCACTGCGCCGCATACGCATGCGCAGAAGTGACTTTTTTTGCATCATCGCTGCGCAGCGAACATTTTCAGCTAGCGATCAACTCGGAATGACCCCCTGAAGCTGAATAATGTGTGCCGTAATTGTGTGATTAACTCGAATACTACAGGTAATGGTCTTGATTCAGAGTTAGGAGCACATAACAAATAAACAATTTGCTCCTTCAATAAACATGTTGCAGTTCAATGGTTGCGAATACATTTATTTACGGACGAAGAACTGAAGCAGAATATGCCTGAGGTGGCTTAAACCACAAGGCTGGTCCTGGTGCTGGTCACATGGTTGTGCCAGCCTACGGTAGGGTTCGGGGTGGTTAGGTGATATTATTTAGTGTGGTGTTTCGAGCGCGTTGGGTATGAGTGACCGGTGGTCAGGAGACCGCCGGTCACAATACCGATGGCGTGATCCCGGATGTTGGATGGCCGGCGAGCGCAACGAAGCTGCGCTCGCCACAGGTTCTATTCCCACTGTGTCACTATGGGTTGAGATCACAAGTGGGGGCACAGAAGCAAAGAATCTAGTCATTGGCACATGCTACAAGCAACCGGATATTAGCCTACATGACGAGTGTGAATAGTCCCTGTTGGTCGGCATGCCGACCGGCGGGATTTTCAGACGCCGGTCACATACACGTATCCCGTTTCCAGGCCTCTTTTGTTGGTGAAGCTTCCCCACCCTTCCTTCCCTCATGCTTGGTTCTCAGTTTGTTTTGATTTTGTTGACTATTTTTATGGGCAAGAAAGAAAGGATGCCGCCGGGATGCTATACCGAACCCAGAAAGAAAGGCGGGACATCGGAGCAGGTGCAAATTTTGTTTGTTTTGGGGTGCACTCACCATCGTACTATATTAGGAGCTGAACCACCCTTACGGGGGCAGAAACATGTCCCTCTAGGGATGGGTAGTCAAGTTTAGAAGGAGTAGTTAGTTACCCTCATTTTGTACTGCTATAGGCATCTGGGCCGGAATCAACCTTTTGTTTGCTGTTAGTAGTACATTGTTGGATTTTGCTCAGTAGTTACCATCCTTTATTTGCAGCCATTCAGTTTTACTTGATTACATAATAATTTGCCAAAGTAATGTTAAGCTTCTATTACAGTATGTATGTATTATTTAAGGTTCTAAGATAAATTATGTGCCATTCATCCTGTCTTGTCTGCATCCATCTCCCCCATCATGTTCTCTCTGACATCCATCTCCCCCTCCTGTCCTCTCTACCATCCATCCCCTCCATACTGTCCTCTGCCATCCATCTCTCCCTTGCTGCCAACCCCCACCCTATTCTGTCCTCTCTACTATCTATCTCCCTCCTCCTGTCCTCTCTGCCAATCATCTCCCTCTTCTATACTATCTGCCATCAATCACGACTGGGTGGCGAATTTGGAGGGATATTCTTTTTTCAGGAGGGATAGTGCTACCAAAAGGGGAGGAGGGGTATGTCTCTTTGTTAAACCATCTCTAAAACCAAACTTAGTAGATGTTATTTACGAGGGGACTGGAGATAACGGGGAATCGCTATGAGTTGAGATCACAAGTGGGGGCACAAAAGCAAAGAAACTAGTCATTGGCATGTGCTACAAGCATCCGGATATTAGCGTACATGACGAGGAACAACTCCTACAGCAAATTTATTTATTTATTTATTAACAGTTTCTTATATAGCGCAGCAAATTCCGTTGCACTTTACAATTGGAAATAACAAAACAATGATATAACAAAACTGGGTAATAACAAACAGTCATAGAGTTCGGAAGGCCCTGCTCGCAATCTTACAATCTAAAGGGAAATAGGCATGGATACACAAGGATAGGTGCTATCTATTGCATAGGTGTCCACCAGATTGCAAAGGTTCTTGGTGGGCTGTATGATATGGTCATACAGCAATGACTAGAGGAGAGTCTTATTGTATGTGGTAGGGCATTCCACAGAGTGGGTGCAACCCGATGAAAGTTCTGCAATCGTGAGTGGGAGCGAGAAATGAGTGTGTATGAGAGACACAGGTCTTGTGAAGAGCGAAGAGGTCGGATTGGGAGATATTTTGAGATAAGCAAAGTGATGTACCTTGGTGTAGTTTGGTTAATGACCTTGTGTGTGAGTAAAAGTATTTTATATTGAATACGGTAGAATACAGGTAACCAATGGAGGGACTGACAGAGTGGATCTGCAGACGATGAACGTCTAGCGAGGAATATTAGCCTTGCAGCTGCATTCAAAATGGATTGTAGTGGTGAGAGTCTCGTTTTGGGAAGACCAGTTAGGAGACTATTGCAATAATCAATGCAGGAGATAATGGTGGTCATTCCGAGTTGATCGCTCGTTATTTTTTTTCCGCAACGGAGCGATTAGTCGCTAATGCGCATGCGCAATGTCCGCAGTGCGACTGCGCCAAGTAAATTTGCTATGCAGTTAGGTATTTTACTCACGGCATTACAAGGTTTTTTCTTTGTTCTGGTGATCGTAATGTGATTGTCAGGAAGTGGGTGTTTCTGGGCGGAAACAGGCCGTTTTATGGGTGTGTGTGAAAAAACGCTGCAGTTTCTGGGAAAAACGCGGTAGTGTCTGAAGAAACGGGGGAGTGTCTGGGCGAACGCTGGGAGTGTTTGTGACGTCATACCAGGAACGAAACTGACTGAACTGATCGCAGTGGCAGAGTAAGTGTGGAGCTACTCAGAAACTGCTAAGAAGTGTCTATTCGCAATTGTGCTAATCTTTCGTTCGCAATTTTACTATGCTAAGATTCACTCCCAGTAGGCGGCGGCTTAGCGTGTGCAAAGCTGCTAAAAGCAGCTTGCGAGCGAACAACTCGGAATGACCACCCATGAGAGCATGGATTAGAGTTTTAGCAGTGTCTTGTGTAAGGTATGGTCGTATTTTGGATATGTTTTTTAGATGCATGTAACATGATTTTGAGACAGATTTAATGTGGGGAACAGAGGACAGATCAGTGTCAAGGATGACACCTAGGCAGTGAGCTTGTGTGGTAGGGTAGATTGTTGAGTTTTCAACAGTGATAAAGATATCAGGTTGGTACCTACTATTGGCCGGTGGAAATATAATTAACTCTGTTTTTGTAATATTAAGTTTGAGGTGGCGAGATGTCATCCAAGATGAAATGGCAGAAAGGCATTCAGTGACACGGCCCAGTACAGATAGGGACAAATCAGGTGAGGATAGGTAGATTTGAGTATCTTCTGCATACAGATGATACTGAAATCCAAAAGAGCTGATTAGTTTAGCAAGAGATGAGGTATAGATAGAGAAAAGCAGAGGACCCAAGACTGAGCCTTGCGGTACTCCAACTGAAAGAGGTAGCGAAGAGGAGGTAGATTTTGAGAAGTGAACACTGAAGGAGCGATTAGATAAGTAGGATAGGAACCAAGAAAGGGCTGTGTCTTTAAGACCTAGGGATTGTAGTGTTTGTATGAGAAGAGAGTGGTCAACAGTGTCAAAGGCAGCAGATAGATCTAGAAGCAAATTAAATGGGGGACATCCTAGTGTTAGGGGATTTTAACTATCCTGATATAAATTGGGGTAACGAGTCATGTGCAAAAACTAGGAGCAGCAGGTTCTTAAATACATTAAAGGATCAATACTTGACTCAATTGGTCGAGGACCCAACTAGAGGTAAATCTTTTCTGGACCTAGTTATTACCAATAATGTGGACATTATATCAAACACTAAAGTTGGGGAGACTTTGGGAAACAGTGACCACTATATGTTCACATTTGACATCAGTTTAAAGAAACATAGCTATAAGGGAACAACTAAAACATTTAACTTTCAAAAAGCTAACTTCAATATGATGAGACAGGCACTAAATGACATTGACTGGGAAGTTTTCTTTCATGGTAAAGACACAATGGAAATGTGGGATGCTTTAAAAGGTTTGCTTTATAGCAATATTCACAAATTCATTCCCATGAGCAGTAAACGCAGGAATACTAAACACAAACCAGAGAAGCAATGGCTAAAAAGAGGCGTGCTTTCAAAACATTTAAATCTAATGGAGGGGAGGAGTCATTCCAGTATTATAAGGAATGCAAATATGCAAAAAAGCAATAAGGACAGCTAAAATTGTAAACGAAAAGCAAATCGCTATAGAGAGTAAACCCAATCGCAAAAAGTTTTATAAATACATAAACAGTAAAAGGTTAAAGAAGGAGAATGTAGGCCCATTAAAAGTGAATTGGGAGCTTTGATAATGATGATAAAATAAAAGCGGAAAAACTGAACAATTTTTTCCCCTCAATATTCACCAGGGAGGATCAGACGGTGAGAGTAGTGCATAACGATAGTAAAGGTAATGACTCTTGGCTTGATGCTTATTTAAGTGAGGAAGTAGCCCTGGAGAGACTAAGCAACATAAAGAATAATAAATCACCAGGCCCAGATGGTTTTCATCTGAGGGTTATTATGAAGCTTAGGTCACAGCTAGCAAAACCCGTATTCTTGATTTTCCATAGTTCAATTAGATCAGGCATGGTACCAAAGGATTGGCGCATAGCTTAGGTAGTGTATTTAAAAAGGGAACTAATAATAATCCTGGCAACCATAGACCAGTTAGTTTAACCTCTATAGTGGGTAAAATATTGGAAGGTATTTTGAGAGATAGCATAGAGGATTATCTGCAGGTTAATCAGATTATTAGCAAAAGTCAGCATGGGTTTGTAAGGGACAGATCATGTCAAACTAACTTAATTAGCTGCTACGAGGAGGTGAACGAGAATCTTGACCAGGATGTGGTATTTTTAGATTTTGCAAAAGCCTTCGATATAGTGCCTCATGAGAGACTGAGCATCAAATTAAAGGGACTTGGCCTAGGATATACTATTTGTACATGGATAGGTAATTGGCTGGATAATAGAGTACAACGGGTAGTGGTCAACGGGATGTTCTCCAGCTGTGCACCAGTAGTCAGCGGAATACCACAAGGGTCTTTACTTGCCCGCTACTGTTCAATATATTTATCAATGATCTAGGAATAGGCCTGGAAAGCACACTGTTAATCTTTGCAGATGATAGTAAACTGTGTAAGGTAATTAACTCATAAAGTGATGTGGAGTCTCTACAGAATGAATTATTTCAACTTGAAACCTTGGCGTCTAAATGGGGAATGAGGTTCAATATAGAAAAATGCAAAGTTATGCATTTTGGGACAAAAACACACATGCATCCTACACTCTAAATGGGGAAAATCTAGGGGTAACTGAGGTGGAAAAAGGTTTGGGGGTGCTCATAGATAATAGGCTTCATAACAGTACACAATGTCATAATGCAGCAAAAAATGCAAGTAAAGTGCTTGCGTGCATAAAACGGGGCATTGAGACAAGGGACGAGGATGTAATCCTGCCGCTGTACAAATCATTGGTACGTCCGCACCTGGAATATTGTGTTCAATTTTGGGCACCATATTATAAAAAAGATATTGGGGAACTAGAAAGAGTTTAAAGGCGAGCTACTAAATTGATTACAGGGTTAGAGACACTGGAGTACGAGGAAAGGCTTACTAGGTTAAATATGTATACTCTAGAAAAGAGGCGTCTAAGAGGAGACATTATTAATATCTTCAAATATATAAAGGGTCAGTACAAGGAGTTAGCAGGGGATTTGTTTATTAAAAGAACTCTGTATAGGACACGTGGGTACTCGCTGAGGCTAGAGGAGAGAAAATTCCGTACACAACGTAGGAAAGTGTTCTTCACGGTAAGGGCAGTAAAGATTTGGAACTCCCTTCCGGAGAAGGTAATAATGGCAGACTTTGTAAATGCATTTAAAAACGGATTGGACAAATTTCTAGCTGGAAAAAGTATCCATGGTTATAGTATTTAACATATTGACATTAATATCTGGGAGTGGTAAGAATCATAGTTGTCAATTGGTACTAAACCATTACATCAGCAGGTGCATTATAATATGAACAGCCTAACACAGAATACAGGTTGAACCCGATGGGCATTTTGACTCTTTTCAACCTCACTAACTATGTAACTATGAAATACCCCCACCCTGTCCTTGCTGCTATCCAATCCCCTCTCCTGTCTTACATTTTATCCTCCCAACCCCCACCCCCCTCTCTCATCCCCTCTGCTGTCCTTTTTCCTCCTCCCACTTCCCTTTCACTTACCTTAGTCACATAGTGGTGCTCAGAAGAGGTTTTTTTCATCGGTGGACATGTTGACTCGTCCTCTCTTAGGCCCAGGTGCAGCAGAAGAGCTGGAGTTCTGTGTTGCGGCTGCTCTCAGTTAGTGATTGGATGGGAGTGTGCTGCGCTGTGATGACATTACCCTGCAGCGTGCTTCACAGCCTATCAGTGATTGAGAGCGGTTTTATCAAGGGATTCCATCTGTTCTACAGGCAACTGGGAGAGCCTAAGAGGTCCAGACATGACTGGAACCAAGAACTTAAGTATCTCACTGGCCCACGGCCAACCGACAATGTGTTTCAAATCCTGTATTACCCAGGATTAATGATTAGAATCCGGTGTAATTATAGACCCAAAAATGTCTGGGATCCAATGGATTCCTTAGGTAGGAGCCTCACATCTCTACTTTGTGCTGCTGGAGACCCTGCTTCTTCCACTATACTGTAACTCTCAGTCTGCTGCCTTTAATCCTTCATCTGCATCATAATACTAGCCATCACATGCAGCTTTGTCCTCACTAACACCTCTCCTGATATACTCTGTACTGCTGGAAGAACCTGCTCTTTCCTCTATATAATTCATACTTGCAAACTTCCTGGCTGCCTCTTCAGAAAAGGGGAAAGCCAGGTCGGCTAAGTAGGTGGGTGGGGGCAGTGGGCATGATGCCACAATTGCTTCTTCATAGTCCCTCTTGTGATTGCTGGCATTGTAAAATGGGGGGTGGGGCCACGATAAGAGTGGGAGTCGCATCATCAGTCTCATGGATCGCGCACTTCTGCACAGTAAGTGGATGAATGTCGCTGGCGGCCGGCTTTGGGAGACTTGCGCACTCTTCCAGGCATCTGGGAGCACAAACCGATTTTCGGGAGTCTCCTGTCCATTCTGGAAAATAGGCAAGTATGATATAACTCCACTCTGTAGCTTCCTGCGGTCTGACATCATGACACCGCCCCTGTCACATGCAGACCTCACTTACAAACGGAGTAAAGGTGTGGACACGTTCACTCAAACTACAATATTAAATATAGGAGAATTATAAGTTACAAGAACCCATTGTAAAATGCCGTCTACACCTTAAAGGGAATTTGCAGGGCTAATCATTCATTTAAAATATCAGATTGCGGTGGGATTCTCTAGTTAAATCAGGGTGTGAAAACAAATGTGATGAGAGACTGGCTTTCTGATGGTCGGTGTAGATAGGAGATGAGGCAAAGACCTGTTTGTAAAACACAGATTTGTTGAATCTGTAGCCAGAACACATCAATAGTTCAACCAAGCGCGTTTACCAGGTGGCGGTTATAGCTGCATGAGGGGAGAGAGAGCAGGATTCCTGCTGATAATTGTATTGAATAGAACTTTTTACAATAATCCTTCTCCCGTTGACGTCAATATTGTTTAATATATTTGCCCTCTCAGCCCAGCTTTCCTGCCTGGGGTGTGAAAATTGACCACTTTAATCTTGAAAGGGATAAAAGGAAATTACAAGTGTCCAAGAGAAAGTGCTTAGTCCTGAACTGTTAGGGTCATTTCCATTAATTCCTCATCTCGGTATGAGCTGATTAATGGACAAGTGGATGGAAACCAATTGCTTAAAATAGCCAGCAGTCACAGGTGAAGCGCATGAGGTGTGTTTGGCACGGATGAGCAGCTACCGGAGAAAGTGGAGGCTTCTTATTAATGTTATCCAAGACGAATGAGCAATTTTAAAACTATATAATGAAAAAAAGCAATAGCTTACTTACTGTGAAAATAATATGTTGTAATTAACCTACTGTCTTTGTTCGGAGCCCTGATATCTGTTATGAAATGAATGACGTTGTACCTGAAAAATGAAAGTCTGTACATTTTTTATCCACAAAAGCAATTTCACTGCGATGCAGAAACAAATCTTCAGAGCGACCTGTATTCTGTCATGCGGCAGGCGCACTAGTCTTCTGATTGGCGTGTGAAATTAATTAAAGAATTTTAAAAAAACACCACACAGCTGCATGGTCAACAACCCTCCCCCACCATTTCTCCACATTGATACAGACAGCAGCAATTGGGTATGATAGGGCTGGTGGCACCATACCAGGGAACCAGGTGTGGTATAATAGATAGACAGTGTCTAGTTAGACAGTCAATAGATAGACACCACGGGTGATATTCAATTGTTTGAAAAGTCAGTTGTGTGTCTGTTTTTTCCTATCTAATAGACAGGAAAAAAACAGACACCCAGCTGACTTTTCAAACATTTGAATTCCCCCCCACATGTCAAAAGGTCAACAGGATACAAAGGTCGACAGAGTCAAAAGGTAGTCATGAAAAAAAGTAGTACAAAAGGTCGACATAAAAAAAAGGTAGACACCAATTTTT
This sequence comes from Pseudophryne corroboree, assembly GCF_028390025.1. Taxonomy (NCBI): domain Eukaryota; kingdom Metazoa; phylum Chordata; class Amphibia; order Anura; family Myobatrachidae; genus Pseudophryne; species Pseudophryne corroboree. The sequence goes on along the minus strand of NC_086452.1, from coordinate 413,309,408 downwards.
TTTGCATTTTTGGGGTTTGCGTGGATAGTTTTGTCATCTGGGACCCCCAATTGTAGAAAGGCGTCCCCTCGCTTCGCTCACCACAAGGTTTATAACCAACTCTATGCCGACATGGATAGAGAAGGTATGAAAAAGTCCAAAAACATGTAAAAAAAAAAAAACCTGTGTCTACCTGTTTTATGTCGATCATTTTCATGTCGACCTTTTGAACATGTCGACCTTTTGTACTGTACCTTTTTCATGTCGACCTTTTGACCTTGTCTAACATATGGTGTCTATCTTTAGACTGTCTAACTAGACACTATCTATCATCCGGATACCCAGGGAACCGCTATGCATGCTGCCACCTATCATATCGTCACACAGCCCCAGCCTGATCAGCATGGGGTAGAAATCCCTAGGGGAATCAGACTGACAAAAATTGTTCTATCCCACCCCCTAACTTAGAATAAAATGTCCCCATGACAGTATCAGTAATAAAGGCTAAGGTCGCTGTAACCTATTTGAACATAACATAATAATGTGAGAAAGTGCCATGTATTGCCTTGACAGTTATTAATGTGAAATTCACATTTTTCCTATAAAATGTAATTAAATCCAAACACCTCCACATCTATTGTTTAAAAATCAATTGTGAATCTTCTTTCCTGTAATTCAAGGTAAAATGTCAATTACATAATGTGAATAGAGCAGAGGTTCTCAAACTCGGTCCTCAGGACCCCACACAGTGCATGTTTTGCAGGTAACCCAGCAGGTGCACAGGTGTATTAATTACTCACTGACACATTTTAAAAGGTCCACAGGGGGAGGTAATTATTTCACTTGTGATTCTGTGAGGAGACCTGCAAAACATGCACTGTGTGGGGTCCTGAGGACCGAGTTTGAGAACCTATGGAATAGAGGGTTGGGACTCGATATAGTGTTGCCCCCCCCCCCCCCTCCCCAACCCCCCCCTTCCCCCCCACACACACACACACACACATTCACTAATACATCAAGGATTGTGGCTGGAGAGGTCAGTATGCAATCAGTCTATCAGAAGTGGCCGCTAGATAGTCATCATCATCACTGTCCCGTTGCACAAGCCTTTCAACACCTGCTAGAGATACATACTACTCAGCCAAATCTTGATCGGTATCCGGATGGTAGATTGACAGTAACATGGTCAACAGTGCATAGCTTGTCAGGGTTGAAGAGTTCACTGGGACATTAGGCCGACAGGTAATTGGTTGACAGTGACTTAGGCCAACAGGGTTAAAAGATTAACAGGTTTAAAAAGTCGACATTCAGATGACTGAGACAAAAAAAGGTGAACATGGTTTTTCATGATTTTGAGAGCTAGGTTTAGGGATAGGGTTAGTTTTAAGGATAGGGTTAGGCACTTGGAGGAGGGTTAGTGATAGGCTGCGGGAGGGGAGGGTTAGGGTTAGGCACTAGGGGGGCAGGTTAGTGTTAGGCTGCCGGAGGGGAGAGTTACAGTTAGGCACTTGTAGGAGGGTTAGTGTTAGGCTGCGGGAGGGGAGGGTTAGAGTTAGGCATCAGGGGAGCAGGTTATTGTTAGGCTGCGGGAGGGGAGGGTTAGAGTTAGGCTGCGGGAGGGTTAGAGTTAGGCACTTGGGAGAGGGTTAGAGTTAGGCACTAGGGGGGCACGTTAGTGTTAGGCTGCGGGAGGGGAGGGTTAGAGTTAGGCACTAGGGGGCAGGTTAGTGTTAGGCTGTGGGTGGGGAGGCTTAGAGTTAGACACCTGGGGGAAGGTTAGTGTAAGGCTACGGGAGGGGAGGGTTAGAGTTAGGCACTTGGAGGAGGGTTAGTGTTAGGCTGTGAGAGAGGAGGGTTAGAGTTAGGCACTAGGGGGGCAGGTTAGTGTTAGGCTGCGGGAGGGGAGGGTTAGAGTTAGGCACTTGGGGGAGGGCTAGTGTTAGGCTGCGGGAGGGGAGGGTTAGAGTTAGGCACTAGGGTGGCAGGTTAGTGGTTAGGCTGCGGGAGGTGAGGGTTAGAGTTAGGCACTTGGGGGAGGGCTAGTGTTAGGCTGCGGGAGGGGAGGGTTAGAGTTAGGCACTAGGGTGGCAGGTTAGTAGTTAGGCTGCGGGAGGTGAGGGTTAGAGTTAGGCACTTGGGGAGGGTTAGTGTTAGGCTGCGGGAGGGGAGGGTTAGAGTTAGGCACTAGGGTGGCAGGTTAGTGTTAGGTTGCGGGAGAGGAGGGTTAGAGTTAGGCACTTGGGGGAGGGTTAGTGTTAGGCTTCGGGAGGGGAGGTTAGAGTTGGGCACTAGGAGGGCAAGTTAGTGTTAAGCTGCGGGAGGGGTGGGTTAGAGTTAGGCACTTGGGGGAGGGTTAGTGTTAGGCTGCGGGAGGGTTGGAGTTAGGCACTTGAGGGTTAGTGTAAGGCTACGGGAGGGGAGGGTTAGAGTTAGGCACTAGGGGGGCAGGTTAGAGTTAGGCTGCGGGAGGGGAGAGTTAGAGTTAGGCACTAGGTGGCAGGGTAGAATTAGGCACTAAGCGGTGTGTTAGATGCTAGGGGTGGGTTAGGTTTAGGGTTAGACAGGGCACACACTAGGATGACCGGATATCGGATTGATGGTCATGGTGATTTACCTTCTCCCCACACCACGCCAGATTAGTCGGTAATGACCAATGGAACAACATCTCATTCTGTTCTTCATTACACTGCACTGGTTCGCACATGATATATCTTCTGATTGGCCATGCAGCATGGCCAACCGGAAGATGTTGCATGTGACCTCTGGGAGCGCGCAATCAAGGGCACACATTAGACAATCAGCATGATTTGTCATTCTGATACAGCAAATTGTGCCGATATCATCTAAGTGTGTGCCCAGCCTTAGGCTAAAATAACAAAAAAAGAAAATTCATGAGCCGACCATTCGAATGTCGACATTATAAACATGTGAACCTTTTAACCATGTCGACCTAAGTCACTGTGAACCAATTACTTGTCGACCTGGGTGTAGATCTATCAATCCACACCTGTCTTGACCACCTCTGTCTGATCCATTTAGCTTCCTCACTCATAAAGGATAACAAGTCGGCGGTCAGCAAAAATGTTTTGTACATATATGCAACTCGAAAAAGCTTTATGTCACACAAAAAAAAGCCAGCCCAGCATTTAACTGTAGATTAGCCCCTGTTGGAACCATTAGAATCAGAAACAAACACCTAGAGACACAAGACTAGATAGGTGGCTGTCTCTCAGTGCAGGGGGAGAAGGAGCACAAGAAAACAAGGCACTGCCTCTATCCGCTGGGTCACATTAACACTCTGTACGGTGACCAAGACTTGTACATTGGTATAAACTTAAAGCAGTGGTCAGGGAACAGGGGTTAAATTACCCCATATGGGGTAAAAATGAAATTCCTGGGGTTAATGGACGGTCGCGCTGCCGAGACACAGCACCGTCCGGCTCGCGATGTGACGTGCTGACGTCACACCGCACTCCCTCCTGCCCGCCCTGTGCTGTGTTCCTGGCCACGGTTTGATGTGCTGACGTCACACCGCGCTCCCTCACGTTCGCCCGTCCTGCGCTGTCCTGTCCTCCTGCCCGCGGCCCGCCAACCCACACACAGAACTTGAAGTGTTCTGTGGCTGACCGCTGACGGAGTTCCGCAGGATCAGACAGTGGCCCACATAACAGTGGGAAATTCCCACTGACATTACTGAGGTGAGGATGTGACCATCTGTCTCCTAAAAGTCGTATCCCTGTCCCCCCTTCCCCCCCTCATCCATCTTTCTTACATTCATTATTGTGTTTTGGGAAGAAAGTGTTAATTAACCCATTCATTGCCAAAAAATAATTGGCGAAAATAAATAATTATATATATATATATATATATATATATATATATATACAGTATCTCAGAAATGCCATATAGACAGTGATAACCAGTATATATGCACAATAATGTATGATTTCCTTCCATTCAAATCAAGGGGGTAACGTCGGCGTATCTGAATATATTTTAGGGTAAAAGGTAAAAAAGTTCCCTGACCCCTGGTTTAAAGGATCTGTTCCTTGTGATGCTGTAATAGGACATTTTATTGTACATCTGTGACTGTTACAAGATGCCATTCATACCATATTTTGGAGTTTGTAGACCTTTGCTGCTTATTTTTGCAGGGCCACAAGGTGGTAGTCTGCAGCACGAGGCCTGCATGCATTTAAGCACAGTTCCAAATTCAAATGAGGTTACATGGAAACCTTTGTAGTAATTAATTGCACAGCATCTGTTGTGTCATTTGCTGTCATGTACAGGCAGCAGCCCCGTGCCCCAGCGCTGAGATAAGTGGCATTCTCTGTTTTCAGACAAGGACCTTTGCACAAAAAGGCTCTGCAGGTATTATTCTTATTGTCATCTGTGTATAAGCATTGTGCTAGGAATATCTGGCGGTGACAGTCTCTCAGTCTAAGTTAATGGCCAATGGGGAGTTGTGAGTTGAGGCGTATGCTCCTAATGGCTGCATGTAGGAGACAGTGTGGATGTTGGAGTCCTGTCACACGGTTCCGGTATGAATGGTCGACCATGTTATGGTCGACAGTCATTAGGTCGACCACTATTGGTCGACGTTGACATGGTCGACATGGACACATGGTCGACACATGAAAATGGTCGACACATGAAAGGTCGACATATGAAAGGTCGACATGAGTTTTTTTACTTTTTTTGGTGTCGTTTTTTGCGTAAAGTGACTGGGAACCCCAATTAGTGCACCGCGTCCCCTCGCATGGCTCGCTTCGCTCGCCATGCTTCGGGCATGGTGCCTTCGCTTCGCTCGGCACAGATTACCGTTCCAATCGTAGTCCATGTGGATCGTAAAGTATGGAAAAGTTCCCCAAAAGAAAAAAAAGTTAAAAAACTCATGTCGACCTTTTCATGTGTCGACCTTTCACGTGTCGACCATGTGTCCATGTCGACCATGTCAATGTCGACCAATAGTGGTCGACCTAATGACTGTCGACCATAACATGGTCGACCATGTGAACGGATACCCTGTCACACATGTGCTGATACCTTCTATGGAGAAATATGAGTGTACACACCAGCACACAGAACATCAATATATAACCTGCCCCTGAGTTACAGCGGAGCTCCACCGAATTAAAAGAAATTGCTTCAGACCTTAGAGTGTTTTTCAGTGTCTCTAAGTTATTGTCTGACTTATGAAGCTGTAGGAACCAGCACATTCATAATCCATCTAGTTGTCAGGCTTAGCCAACCCTGGCAGCACCATGGAGATATTGTTGGTGCTTCCCCTCATGTTTCTCTAGCAATTACCTGCTCTTTGACTATGGGTATGCATCTGTGACAGATTAATGGAGGAGCCTCCGTGCCATTTCCATGATGCTGCCGTTGCCAAGGATGGAAGATCTTCATATACAGTAGGAGCAGTCTAGGAAGGAGAGCAGGGAAGTTCATTTGAAACTTAGATAAGGTTAATTATTTTCTTCTCCCCTGAGGTTTAGCACCACTCCTCAGTCCCATGTCACAGATCCCTCCAGTACCCAAGAGATACTCCATGAGGTTCTGAAGGCCACAGTTGGTGGCGAGGAATACGGGATGCCAGCTGTTAGTAAATTGATAATGGCATACCATGTGTTGGAATTCCGGGCTGGGAGACAGCGAGTCCCAACGCTTCGGAAATGGTGGCATCCTGCGCACGCCACAGGTTCTACTAATGCTTGGTTGATGGCATGGACCCACCAACCGAGTGGGAATAGCCTGCGTTTGTCAGGATTCCGGCTGGCGGAATATCACTGGTTGCCGGGATTCCGACATCGGTCTCCCGCACGCCAGAATTCCCGACAGGCGGTATTTTAACTGCATCTGGCTGATAACAGTTCCTTCTCAGTTCTCCTCGGCTAGTCATCCTGGAGACATTCAGATACTGTACATGCTTTGCTTTTGTGCTGCGTGTTAATAATGCTGAGTGGATATTAGCCAATGAGCCATGCTTTTCGGTCACTTGGGATGGGGCGGTATAAGCCTCAAAAAGAAAATTAAAGAAATGAAACTCTTCTTTAATTTATTTAAGGAGACATATTTCCATTATATCCCATCACTGACATCCAAAGCTGTAAAGTGGAATTGAACCCAAAATGAAACATATGATATATTTAGTATGTTACAGCGAATAGGGTTGAGGGGTTGAACTGTTCTGCTTTGCCCACCCTGGAATCTTATCAAGGTTTCCTGGTCTCACAGCAGCAGGAAAGGATAAAGCAGCCCTTGAAGTTGTGGTTCTTTGGGGCTGATTCAGACCTGATCGCGATCAGGTCTGAACTGCGCATGCTTATGCACCGGCGCGATGGTCTGCAGTGATGGTCTGCAGCGACGGGGAGTGTCGGGCAGCGACGGAATGGTGCGAAAAATTAGATCGCAACAGCGAACGCAAGGAGATTAACAGGAAAAGAGCCTTTGTGGGTGGCAACTGACCGTTTTTGTGGAGTGTCCGGAAAAACGCAGACGGGACCAGGCATTTGGAGGGAGGATTCCTGACGTCAGTGCTGGCCCCGATCATCACACTGGAAGAGTAAGTCCTGGGCTGTGCAGAGACTGCACAAACTTCTTTTTGTGCAGCTCTCCTTTACATGCGATCGCACACCTGCACAGCGATTTCCCCCCTCCCCCTGTAGGTGGCGACTACCTGATCGCAGGGATGCAGAAAACGCACCCTAACGAAAAGGTCTGAATTAGCCCCTTTATTTTTTTAAAGGTCATCCCTGTTGCTAACGGCATCACACATGATGGAACGTTATACCTACTCTTTGACCTCGCATACAGAGATATCCAAATGCAGGGGGAATGACTGCATGATTCAGTTTACAGTATCATGGATCAATATGGCAAAATTGCATGATCAAGGCTCCGCTCTCATTACGAATGAACGGCAGGACCTGGAGGGGTGGGCTACTCCCTAGGAGTCCAGGACAGTCTTCCAGCTGTTCTAGCAAAGTAAGCCATTTTCAACAAAATACTAAGTTTTGCTCCAGGTTTGTGCTGGTATCAAATTTGTCCTAATTTTTTAAAGCACTTTGCACAGTATAAAAATAATGTATCAAACACACAAAAGTGTTATGTGTAATGAAATCAGAGACTTAAGGTGCATACACACGGATTTTGACTGAGTGATTTACAGTACCTTGAACTGGCAGTAGGCGATTTTGAGTAACTTTACCAGTAATTTTGACTAATACCCCCTTTCCTCTAGTGTAGCACGGGTCGCAGCCGTGTCGCCTGACACGGCTGCGACCCGTGCTACAGCCCCCTGCAGACAGCGCTCACCAACCCGACAGTTGCCGGGTTGGTGACGCGCTAGTGACGCGGCAGTGGCGGCGCTGGGAGATCACATGATCTCCCAGCGCCGCCCTCCCTATGCACTGTGAACGGGATCCGTGTCGCTTCGACGCGGCTTCCGTTCACACTAGACAGCTAGCCGGGTTGAACACGTGTTCAACCCGGCTAGCTACCCGGGTAGGATTCCCGGATCACTTGATCCGGGAATTTGCCGGGGAACCCTTTTCCACTAGGGAAAAACACGGGTAAATGCGCGCCCCCGCGCATTTACCCGTGTTTAAAAAAGCTAGTGTAAAAGGGGTATAAGTGCAAGAGATTTTGGCTATGGGCAACTTTGACTAACTAATTTAAATAGGGGGATGCTTTTACTTTTCCAGCGACATAGTCAAAATTGACTTGCCTGCACAGTCTATTTTTCCTAGTTATAGCGACCTGGTGGGGATGCGCATCGCTGTCGTTCTCTGTACACACGGAGCAATATGCACTAACTTTCTTAGCGATTTTGACTATATAGTGAAAATTGCTGAGCCATATCGTTCCGTGTGTATGGACTTTTATTCAGAGATGGAAGCAGTTATCACAGCCGCTACGTCTCATGTTTCCATGGTAACATTGATGTTAAGATGTCAAAGTTCTGACCCTATTTTATGGCTAAAGTAGTTTCTCACTACTGTTAAGCACTGTCAAAGTATGCCTCCAAAAAGTCACCATGGCCAGTACTGCTATCATCTCTAATTAAACTTGGCTTCTGAACTTTACAAGTACGCTATACTCTAATCTCCTACCTCTCTACTCTGTGTAGAACCATATCCCACCAGCTTTTTATGTTTTAGCACAGAGGTTCTCTAAAACGTGGTCCTCAAGGCACCTCAGCAGTCCAGGGGGTAAATTTACTAAGATGGGAGTTCTATGTAAAATGGGATATTGCCTATAGCAACCAATCAGATTATCTTCTAGAAGGTGCTAGATAAATTAGAAGTAGAATCAATTATCTTCTATAAGGTGCTAGATATATGAGAAGTAGAATCTGATTGGTTGCTATAGGCAACATCCCATCTTAAACAGAACTCCCATCTTAGTAAATTTACCCCCAGGTGTTAATGTGCATGCTTGGCAAAAGGTGATTTAATTAGTGTGAAAATTGTATTTAACCATCTGTGCTGAACCATGGCTAGATCTAAAACCCTGGAGGTTGGGTAAGGGTGACCGGCAGTTGGGATACACCATACCGATGCCGAGATCCCAGTGTTGAGATTGCCAGTGGGGAGGGGGCCATACAATGAAGCTCATTGCGGGCTCACTGCGCTTCGCAGTGTGTTCTATTCCTACTCTGTGGGTGTCGTGGACAGCCACGAATGGGAATAGTCCCTGTCCGTCAGCATGCCAACTGTCAAGCTGTCCACTGGGCGGGATTCCAGCGTTGGTAGTGAATGGCTGTCTCCCGACCGAAGGTCACATAACCGCATTCCGCCTTGAGGACTGCATTTGAGAACCTCAGTCTTAGCATGTTCCGCTTCCTCCTCCATGTCTTAGCATGTCCCTCTGACTCCTTCATGTCTTAGCATGTCCCTCTTCCTCCTTCATGTCTTAGCATATTCCTCTTCCTCCTTCATGTCTTAGCATGTTCCTCTACCTTCTTCATGTCTTAGCATGTTCCTCTTCCACCATGTCTTAGCATGTTCCTGTACCTCCTTCATATCTTAGCATGTTCCTCTACCTCCTTCATGTCTTAGCAAGTTCCTCTTCCTCCATGTCTTAGCATGTTCCTCTACCTCCTTCATGTCTTAGTGTGTTCCTCTACCGTCATGTCTTAGCATGTCCCTCTTCCTCCTTCATGTCTTAGTATGTCCCTCTTTACTCTGTCTCATGTTTGTACCACCAAACCGACCTTGTCGGGATTGTTTGTTATATGATCTCTGTCTTGCATGTTTTGTTTCCATGTATGACGTGTATTTTGATGACATACTCATTGTGTTGCCCTTCGAAACCTTGTGGTGCCTTATAAATTAATCATGACGATGACAGTGAAAACAAAAGTCTAATTAGTTGCTGTGGTTTTACTGCACTTTTGCATTTAGTTAATAAACATCCCCAATTACTATCCTGGTCAAGCATTGGCTGCCTTTGGCCGAACGCAATTCCGTGCAGAGAGCTGCACATATTTGTCTTTTTAAGGCTGACAGGGCATACTGGAATTTATAGTTGCACCAAAGCTGGAAAGCCTAAAGCCGCATACCTATGTCGGTTCCGGTATGAATGGTCGACCATGTTATGGTCGACAGTCATTATGTCGACCACTATTGGTCGACATGGACACATGGTCGACACGTGAAAATGGTCGACGCATGAAAGGTCAACATGAGTTTTTTAACTTTTTTTGGTGTCGTTTTTTGCGTAAAGTGACTGGGAACCCCAATTAGTGCACCGCGTCCCCTCGCATGGCTCGCTTCGCTCGCCATGCTTCGGGCATGGTGCCTTCGCTCCGCTACCGCTTCGCTCGGCACAGATTACCGTTCCAATCGTAGTCCATGTGGATCGTAAAGTATGGAAAAGTTCCCCAAAAGAAAAAAAAGTAAAAAAACTCATGTCGACCTTTTCATGCATCGACCTTTCATGTGTCGACCATTTTCACGTGTCGACCATGTGTCCATGTCGACCATGTCAATGTCGACCAATAGTGGTCGACCTAATGACTGTCGACCATAACATGGTCGACCATGTGAACGGATACCACCTATGTCTATGCGCCTATATTCACATTGTGAAATACAGTACAGGTACAGAAAATGCATTTAAGAAGAGCACAATATTTGCCTCTAAATAAAGGATTTATTTGCCAGTAATATTTTTATATTATTGTCGCACTTAAAACTATACTTTGTACTGTCTGGTTTCAGGCTCCACTTCTGAAAGAGTTAAGTTTGGCTGTTCGTTAGGGCCCTGGATTCCGGTTTGTGATTTCCCCCCCCCCCACCTATTGGCTGAGCCTTGTGTGGGAGGAGATCACCAAGTCACTTTGGAGAGTTTCTGCACAGTAATGACCTAACTGATTTCCTTCAACTAAAAGCCTGCAGAGAGCCAGTCCAAATGGCATTCTGCGGAAGAATGTTTCCCCACCTCTGTCCGAGTGCCCCCAGTGGGCCCCAACGGGTGTATTGCTGTATGCTGCAGGCTCCACACTTCTTTCATTAGAACAGCATTGCAGAAAAGGATTGCGGTGTCCCCTTATCCTCTATTATCGAGCAGCCTTTTGCATGCGAAGATAATGCTAAAATCTTATGCGGACGCGTTCATTTTTCCAGCTGTGGTAAGTTGAATGTTTTCATTTATCTGTAATATAAAGTTCTTACCGTGGGTTGTATATTGATACTCTTACTCATAAACAGTTATGGCAATGAATGTTATTGCATGCAGACCCTAATGCCGTGCGCCCATCGCCTGATATAGCGCAGATAAAACATATGCTTTTTATCCTGGATCACTTTTCAGTCATTATAGCCTGAGACACATGCAGGCATTAAACGCTCAGTGCTCATTCTTACTTTCTATCGGCGCAGTAAAAAGGCCCTCATCGCACAATTCCACCCTGGAATTCAGGTTAAATAGACTCTCCATCTGCAGTGTTATGGATGGGGCTTCTCAGCTGTTGCCGGGATTTGTATGGAAGGAAAAATCATGAAACTTTTCACAGCTGTTTCCAATAATGTTTTTTTTTAGGGACCACTGCTGTGTAACACACTGTGAGGGTATTGGAGAGAGGTCTTGTTTGTGTCAGCTGCAGCAGACCTGCAAACACAGGGGGGCATTCCAGTCATCTGACTGGAGTTTATAACTTCAGACGTTGACTTACGGGATATGATTTTTACATATGGTATGTAGAATAAATCATTTCAGTGATTAGTTTATTGTCATGTTATAATGCATTTCATGTTGTGTGTTTTGGGTCGTATGTTTAGTAAAAACTTCAAGGCGATGTCACAGAAGTAGCTTACAGCGCTCAGGCGAGTGATGCGTCGGGGACGGTGTTCCGCTTTATGTAGTGCTATGGACCCTTCAGAATGCAGCGCACTAAGGAGTCTATTCCTGGAGCAGTGAAAAGAGTGGAGAAGTAAACCTGTGGAGAAGTGCCCATGGCAACCAATTAGCTGCTCCGTACAATTGTATAGTATACAAATTATAAATGTTACTTCAATTCTGATTGGTTGCCATGGGCAACTTCTCCACTGGCTCACTTCTCCACACTTTTCACTGCTTCATGAATAGACCTCTTAAATGTATGCATTACACAGGCCTGTGAAATTGTAAACGTGGACAATTCTCTTGATGCGCAGATTCAGTCTGTCAACCTGGTTCTGAACAGGGAGGAGATGCACAGCAGAGAGGGGTTATTAGATCCATGGGCCTGATTCAGAGTTTACGGAAATCCGGTGGATTGCATACAGCTCCGATGGTGGGTGGAGTGAGCATACACAGGTGCCACAGTGAACATATGTTGCGAAGCAGCTGTGGCTCCGTTCACAGTGTCAGGGAAGCTGCAGCTCGGCTCTGATTCAGATGCTGTCGCAACTTCAGTGGTGTGCTTCTGAGCGAATATCAGTAGACTGCGCTTACGTTGCGGCCGCAATATGCAAAAGCCAAGGTACCTTTGCGATGCCTCTCACACTGATTGACAGGAAGAGGCTGTTTGGGGGAAGTAACGGGGCGTGTCTGTAAAAACGCAAGACTGTTTTTGGGGCATGACTCTGCGATCTCATATGCATAAAACGTGGCCCCAGCATCACAACTACCGTGGCAATTCTGCGCACCCATGGATGCTGCTATGGTTTCAGTGGGCGTCTCTGTTCACTTGTGGGCGGGTGCCAGTCTTGCGTTGCCTCGTAGTTCTGTCACATATAAGGATCACTACTGCGATGGCATTGCGACCAAATGTAAGTTGGGAGCTCTGTCAATCAGGCTTCATTGATGCTGTATCCGGAGCCATTTGGGGGTGGGGAGAGTGGCCATTTCAAAAAACGGGAGCATGCCGAGGCCAGTGTTTACATCTTCTAGCGCAGATTTACTGGCATTGGCTGTAGAGTTTGGGTGCCCATTATGAGAAAGCTGAGGCTTAATCAGACGGCCAATGCCTTCCCAGTAGTGATCCAATGCTGCGTCTTTTGTCCCCAGAAGCCCCCTGCAGCATTAGCGTATTTTTGCATTGCTGCTGCGTCCTGACCCCATATGCCAAGAGAAATGCTGGATGGGGCATAGATACATTATTTTCTGTACTTTATTGGGCAGAGCAGTTACTTATTTATGAAATAAAAAACGAATAAATCACATGTACATAAGTATTCACAGCCTTTGCCATGAAGCTCAAAATTGAACTCAGGTGCATTCTGATCATCCTTGAGATGTTCCTACAGCTTAATTGGAGTCCACGTCTGGTAAATTCAGTTGATTGGACATGTTTTGGAAAGGCACACACCTGTCTACATAAGGTCCCACACTTTGAAGTGCATGTCTGAGCACAAACCAAGCATGAAGTCAAAGGAATTGTCTTTAGACCTCGGAGACAGGATTGTCTCGAGGCACAAATCTGGGGAAGGGTACAAAAAATATTTCCTGCTTTGAAAGTCCCAATGAGCACAGTGGCCTCCATAATCCGTAAATTAAAGAAGTTCGGTACCACCAGGACTCTTCCTAGAGCTGGCCGGCCGTCTAACTGAGCTATCGGGGGAGAAGGGCCCTAGTCAGGGAGGTGACCAAGAACCCAATGGTCACTCTGTCAGAGCTACAACATTCCTCTGTGGAGAGAAGAGAACCTTCCAGAAGGACAACTATCTCTGCAGCAATCCACCAATCAGGCCTGTATGGTAGAGTAGCCAGACGGAAGCCATTCCTTAGTAAAAAAGCACATGGCAGCCCACCTGGAGTTTGCCAAAATGCACCTGAAGGACTCTCAGACCATGAGAAACAAAATTCTCTGGTCTGATGAAACAAAGATTGAACTCTTTGTCGTGAATGCCAGGCGTCATGTTTGGTTTGGCTGAAACCAGGCAGCACTCATCACCAGGCCAATACCATCCCTACAGTGAAGCATGGTGGTGGCAGCATCATGCTGTGGGGATGTTTTTCAGTGACAGGAACTGGGAGACTAGTCAGGATAGAGGGAAAGATGAATGCAGCAATGTACAGAGACATCCTGGATGAAAACCTGCTCCAGAGCGCTGTTGACCTCAGACTGTGGCGATGGATCATCTGTCAGCAGGAAAATGACCCTAAGCACACAGCCAAGATATCAAAGAAGTGGCTTCAGGACAACTCTGTGAATGTCCTTAAGTGGCACAGCCAGAGGCCAGACTTGAATCCGACTGAACATCACTGGAGAGATCTGAAAATGGCTGTGCACCGACGCTTCCCATCCAACCTGATGGAGCTTGAGAGGTGCTGCAAAGAGGAATGGGCAAAACTGGTCAAAGATAGGTGTGCCAAGCTTGTGGCATCATATTCAAAAAGACTTGAGACTGTAATTGCTGCCAAAGGTGCATCAACAAAGTATTGGGCAAAGGCTGTGAATATTTATGTGCATGTGATTTCTTAGTTTTTTATTTTTAATAAATTTGCCGAAACAATCTCAAAAAAAGTTTTTCCACGTTGTCATTATAGGGTATTGGGGTCATTCTGAGTTGTTCGCTCGCTAGCAGATTTTAGCAGCATTGCACACGCTAGGCCTCCGCCCTCTGGGAGTGTATCTTAGCTTAGCAGAATTGCGAACGAAAGATTAGCAGAATTGCGAATAGAAAATTCTTAGCAGTTTCTGAGTAGCTCGAGACTTACTCCTACACTGCGATCAGTTCAGCCCGTTTCGTTCCTGGTTTGACGTCACAAACACGCCCTGCGTTCGGCCAGCCACTCCCCCTGTTTCTCCAGACACTCCTGCGTTTTATCCTGGCACACCTGCGTTTTTCCGCACACTCCCTGAAAACGGTCAGTTTCCGCCCAGAAACACGCACTTCCTGTCAATCACACTCCGATCACTTCAGCGATGAAAATTCTTCGTTCGGACGTGAGTAAATCTACTAAGTTTTGTGCTAAAATACTTAGCGCATGCGCACTGCGTACCATGCGCATGCGCATTTTCGCCTTAATCGCTCTGTTGCGAAAATCGTCAACGAGCGATCAACTCGGAATGACCCCCATTGTGTGTAGAATTCTGAGTGAAAAATGTATTTAATCCAGTTTGGAATAAGGCTGTAACATAACAAAATGTGGAAAAAGCGAAGCGCTGTGAAAACATTCCGGATGCAAAAAAAAAATATATATATATATGGGCTCCAGAGATATCACTGTTGTACCGGGCCCGACGATTTCTGTTGCCGGTCGTGCCTTTAGTATAAGTATATGACTTGGAGATTTGAGATGGCTCTGGCACATGGATGCTTTGGGTCTGATTCAGGGTTGCATGTAAGATGACACCATATGCGGCCACAATGCATGCCTGGAAGTTAATGCAGATATTTGCTGTATTCAGAATTGGCCACTAACCCCATCCTTGGTGTAAGAGATCTGTATTAAATCGGACGGATCTTTCCATACACCCAACTCTAAACAGGGGTGCCAATAGGGGGGGGGGGCAGGCGAAGATTATGTATTATGTAGTCCAAAGCCTGTCAGTATGGTGGGCCCAGGCTAATTTAAAAGGTCCCTGTTTGTTGTTTTACAGCAAACTGTATGCAGAGTGTGACAGAGCCACACCTCTACATTTAACCACGCCCCCTGTAGTACAGGTGCCCATATGATTTCCCGGCAGTCCTGCCTCTGAGTAGTCTGCAACACAGCCAAAGCAGTCAGCCTACGTATGAACGCCCAGTTACACCAACTCAGCCGCCAGTTGCATACCTCCCAATATGCCCCTCTCCAGGAGGGACAAAATGCTCTGCCTCTGGACTTTTCTATTAATTTATGATTGCCGTCACCTGTGTTGAACAGGTTAATGGATAAGAAAGGTGATGGCAAGCATACATTAAGAGGGAAGCCCAGGAGCAGAGCATTCTGTCCCTCCTGGAGAGGGTCATTTTGGGAGGTATGCAGTTCACATGCGGCTGAGAAGCTTACAACTCTGAATTGACCATAGTTACTCAAAGTCGCATATACTCAGTTACAAAACATGTACAAGGCGAATAATCACAGTATCCCTCTGTAGAACGATCGTGCCTGCAACCCCTTTCTGTTCATTTGCGTCTGTTCTACCCTAACTGGATTGGCCGCATGTCATGTGTACAAGCTCCTAAGATAATTAAGAGCACAATAACGTACAAATAAATATAATTAAAACTTTAAAAATGTTTGTGATGAATTGCAATGTTTAGTTATATTTAATTTCACACATTAAAAAGTAAGGAGTAATTATACATCAACTTAATTATTCCCCTATGATCATTTAACTGGAAACTTGAGACTAATTTACTGTTCCTTTCCATGCAAATCACTGTCATATTGTTGGTTGATTTATGTGCTATTGTATCAGCAAGTCCTTGAAGGATGTGGAAATTTCAGTGTAGAAATGTGCTTTATTTGTCATTAAGCTGTGAAGATTTTCCCTCCTTGTGACTGTGCTGTAAAGCAGGGGTCCCAGTCTCCTGGGAACAGCTGTGCTTATCTATGTGGCTGAGAGTGCAATTAGACAGACAGGCTGAAAATCACTGCACACATGGATGACAAACACAGACACATGACTGGAATTCTTTCAAACAATTGAATCAAACTTGGAAACAGAAAACGATGAAACCAATACAAACTGGAAAGGTTAAAGTCGTGTGTGGTATTTGATGTTTTTTATGTACATTTTAATAAATAGTATAGCTGGAAACATCTGACCTGTACATTTGGACTATGTATTATGGGCAGTGTACAAATGGAGATAAGACGGTTCCATTTTTTATCAAAACAGCTGCTTTAATGTGCACATGCACAACTACCCCTGTCCGAAAATGATTAATGATGGCGCACATTTACAAATTACTATCTGTCAGTAGCTTTGAGCATGCACAGAACCATAAATCTCGCGATTTTGGACATACGCGTAATACAGAGCAATAGTGTAATCAAAGGTTATTGGTAGGGTGGATTAAACACTTTTTATTGATAACTTTTGATATTTGATATTGTAGTGTTCTCTAGACTCACGTGCACCAATTAGTGACCAATAAGTTGAACACAAGGAAGGGTTTAAATCATACAGTAATTACACACTGTCTTGGACTATCTGGTTGACTTACCAGGTTACAAAGAATCCTCCTGGGCGAATAGGCCGCCTTCCAGCTTCTGCCTACTTAACGAAATTATGCAGAGTCTTGATGATGCAATTGTTAGTGCAATGCTCCACCCCTGCTGTACAATTGGGGCATTGCGCAGCTGCACCGCCATGATTATGCAAATTGCAACTTCATCTCTACTGCACTTGCCACTTAGACATCCCAATTGGAATTTGGCAAGTGTGGTATTGAGTGGCACCTAAACGCACCATTTTGTGTGCTTAACCAGTATTCATGAGACTGTAGCCTATCCATTCACAAGAAACCGGTACCTCATCAATGTAATCTAAGGGGGTCATTCCGAGTTGTTCGCTCGCTAGCTGTTTGTAGCAGCCGTGCAAATGCTAAGCCGCCTCCTTCTCGGAGTGTATTTTAGCTTAGCAGAAGTGCAAACAAAAGTATCGCAGAGCGGCTACAAAAAAAAATTGTGCAGTTTTAGAGTAGCTTCAGACCTACTCAGCGCTTGCGATAACTTCAGACTGTTCAGTTCCTGTTTTGACGTCACGAACACACCCTGCGTTTACCCAGCCACGCCTGCGTTTTTCCTGGCACGCCTGCGTTTTTTCGAACACTCCCTGAAAACGGTCAGTTGACACCCAGAAACGCCCACTTCCTGTCAATCACTCTGCGGCCAGCAGTGCGACTGAAAAGCTTCGCTAGACCTTGTGTGAAACTGCTTCGGCAGAAGTGCCGTTTTTTTTGCCTCATCGCTGCACAGCGAACGATTGCAGCTAGCGAACAACTCGGAATGACCACCCAAGCCTCTTGAATACTATTTGAACAGTGGGTCCATAATGTTGCTTGTTCCTATCAAATGTTTAGGCTGTGTATTTGTTCAGCCCGCAAAACAAATTTGTCTTGTATAACAAGGTAATAGGACCGTTTTAACATAAATTTAGGTAACAGCTCCCATTTTGTGGGTGAGACTAATAATGATGGTGTTGAATTATTCAGTTCCTTTCACAATTAGCCCCACCCACTCCTAGGTGCATACTGTACATTGGATGAAGCCATTTTGTGGACTGAGCCAACATATAGCCAATCAATTCATCAACTTTAGTTGAGCCCACAGAGTGGCTGCCTCTGTGTGTATGGTCCACCTTAACCTACATTTTTCAGTATTTTAGTTAGCAGAAGTCAATGGAGGTAATTTCTGACAGTGTAAAACATGCGTCCACAGTGCAGGTGCCATTTTGTGATGTCTGATTATTTTTGTGTGATTGCACCTTTTTCTTAAGGGAAGTTTATAAATCTGTGCTCCAAGATGGCCAAACTGTAAGGGTGCAATATTTTGCAGCTGTTGATGGGAGCTGGGAGTTTATGCTTGGAGCTACAGCTTGCAAAAATAAGGGTCAAGAGGATACCTTTTTGCTGTGATATGCGCCATCACTCCCCTGTTCCACCCAATAAGGGAGTGACACAAATGGGGGAGGATGCACTGTTCTTCCAGAGAGATGGAAGACTTCCTGAAATTCTGGCTTGTCCCAGAGTTGGAGTGTCAAGTACGAGTTAATTAAAGATTGGTCTAAAAGCGTGACTGAAAGGATTTTTAAATAAAGTGGTTGTTTTTTTTTCTGCCTACCATACAGAGTAGTTTCTATGGGCAGAGTGTGGGCTTGCACCTATATAGAGAATGCACAGTACAGATTGGAAGGCACATTTGTGCGGAATGCAGTTAAAATACCGGCTGTAGGGACCCCAGGGTTCAGGAGACTGATGCCGCAATCTCAACAGCCGGTGACATACCGCCGGATGGAATCCCGACCTCCGCAGGATATTCCCACTCATTTGGTGGGTCCACGCCACCAAACGAGTAGGACTTTAACCTGTTACGAGCCACCGGGCCCAAAGCATGGCGAGAGCACTCTGTGCTTCGCTGCCGGAATTGAAGCATAGAATGCACTCGCCACGCTTCGGGCCCGGTGGCTCGCAACAGGTTATATTCCTACTCGGTTGGTGGCGTGGACCCACCAACCGAGTTGGAATACCTAGCGGAAGTCGCGATGCCGTTGTCGGTATAGTGACAGCCGGCATCCTTTCTGCCGGTAAAACATACTGATTCCATTTTTTGTGCAAATAAAAATAAGTTCATAAATGATGCCCAGTGTTTGTTTTCATTGCTGTCAAGGATATGTTACATTACATTATGTTTATTACTAGTTATTATTCCATGTAAAGTCTGGTGTCCATTCTTTATTTTATATTTAACGTTTTTTTGTGGGTCATTTTAATTTTGGCAGCAGGAAATTACCAGGAGACTTGAGCATGTTCTTGAATCAGATGGTCTATAGTATACGTTGCTAGACATAAAAAGGCTCTGTAACAGTATTGTTTTGTTCCGAGCTGCCCATTCACTGACTGACTCCTTGCAATAAGTTGGTTAAACAAACATGTTCTTGCTGAACTCCTGTCCAACTTTTGGTGTATTTCATAATAACAAGAAACCATGTAAAACTGTAAGTATTTGGGTCACATTTCTTGCATTGCTTTAACGACTGCAATAAAATAATCATGTTGTGTGCAGCCAGACATAATATGCCTCATAATGATTTTAGTGGATTATTTAACGGCATTGCGAAAACAGCATTAAGGGTCTTAAACAAACAGCAGCCAAACATAATTTTTGCTTTTATTAGTTTGTTTTGAACTAGACTGTTCAAACCTTATATGTTATTGGTTGCTTTGTTTTACAGCGCATCTATGCTGCTTGGTATGAAGTAAGCTTAACGGTTTCTTTCGCCAACTTTTCATTTTCTTCACACAGTGGTCCCTTTATCCCAGACGGGGAAGCAGGCAGGAACGTAGTGAGTGGGGCTGGGCTTGGGGGGAGGGGGACAGCGTACTCCCAACAAACTTAGGCCCAGGTAATTATTACCCGCTCCCCCCTCTCGGCACCCCTGGAGGCAAGCAATTTGGTTGACTGTACCAGTACTAATGTTATTATTATCCTTTATTTCTGTGGCGCCACAAGGGATCCGCAGCGCCCAATTACAGAGTACACAAACCAAAAATCAAAACAGGAAAATAATGACATTACCGACGGCTACATCCCGCCCCCCTCTAAATCCCAACAGTCGGCACGTTCATTACACCCATAAAGTGTGATAATGTTGATTATCTTTACAGGAATAAAAGCTATACCTTAAACACACCTTAAATACACTTTAAACCTTTAGCCGCTGTGGCCGCTATACTTAATTCACACTACGCACCTTTTACGCTATTAGCGTAAAAGGGTTTCCGTAGTGTACGGACTTTGCGTACACACGCCGCGCTGACGGTACAAAGTACTCGCAGCGCATACACACCCAGAAATACACTTTAAACCTTCACAGTAATGCAGTGCAATGATATTACACTCTAAACCTTATGCAACAATGCAGTGTGATGCTATTACACTTTAAACCTTATGCAGCAATGCAGTGTGATGCTATTACACTTTAAACCTTATGCAGCAATGCAGTGTGATGCTATTACACTTTAAACCTTAGCAGGGCAATGAGCACACGACACCAATTGTGATTAACCGCTGGGTTCCGACACCACAGTGGATTATTTCTGAAAGGGGGTTTACAATACAAATTATACACTACAATACAAGACAATATATATAACAGAATAATGGCTACAGTCAATGTACATACGTGAGAATATTCGCGTGCGCTTCCTGGACCAGTCCTCCATAATCAAATAGATAACGTTGTGAGTCTTGTGGCTGGCCGGCCCGCAGCAGGCTTTATTTATACAAGTCTTCCAAAAGCAATACAATGGATACTGTAATCCCTTTGTCCATTGGACACAGGGATGCACTTTTACAGTACAGGAGAGATCATAGGTTGATTTGAAAAGGTAGGCGATGTCTTTCTCATCTGCTCTTGTGGGTGGTCTCCTCTGGATTCCCACCGCATACATAATATACAGTAAATACAGTTTATATCTATATTCTGCTTCTGCACATAACTATCCGCAGGAACATGCGATCTTCCGCAGACCAACACCGGAATGTTTCCCTTAAAATACCCTACAGCTGGATACCAAATATCACCTTATAACCTTAGTCTGTCCCCTCTTATCCTGTAAAGGTGAATCCCTTTGTTCTGCAACCATTTAAACAGCTATAACTTTCTGATGTGGTGCCAGGAGACTATGTGTACATTGTGCACTATTTGGATTAAATATGTAATGTATTCTAATGGCCCTCCATACGTGCACAAACTCTGCCGTAAATACCCATACCACGCGCCGATGCGCAGGACCGCGGGAGCGACCATACGCAAAGTGCGTACATGTGCACGCACTGCTGAACAAGTGCACGCGCAGTGGGCATGTGTGTGCAGTTTATACGTGCTGTGTGTTCTGCAATATTTTGACAGTCCACCCTTTGGCAGTCACCAATAACTGCCACTATCTAATCACTAAACATAAAAATATCAATATAATATCTACAGACAATTGGATGATCGGAGGAGAGTTGTAGGCGGGAAATGTAGGACCTAGTGGATAGTAAAAAGCATGTATGTATGAATCCATGTCTGAGGGGCATGTATCATCGTGCCGTATATGTTTCAGATAAGCTTCGAGGTATTGCAAAGTATACATTAAATCCTTCTTATCCCATATTAAGGGTCTGTAAGTGGGCCGACAAACACTACCGAGCTCTTTTCGGCTTCTTGTTCCAACAAATGGGGTGCACATTTAGTTGATGATACATGGAGGGGGAACATATGGGAGTGCTAGTATATGTGGATATCACCTGTCGACTGTGTGTCATTAACTGAAGGTTGTAGAGATGAAGATAAGACACATATCTAAAATACATTCACATAACATTTATATAAACATTCTTGGGTAGGGCTGATGTCTTTTCCGGATGGGTGTATCTGGGCAGAGGCGGAGACAAAGGAAAAACGGGTGAAAGAAACAGGCCATGGAATTCATTTGCAATCCTTATCATAACACTGTCTCTATGGATGGGTCGTAAATTAAATCTGCTGCTATAACAATGTCCTCGATCCTTAAACTCATCAAATTTGTGCCGTGCTTGCGCCGCATCAGAATTCGAACACACCTAAATATCAAGCCAATAATTATGACGACTCCCAGGATACAAAGGAGAAACTTTCCTACACTCATAATAACATTTTGAGCCCACTCTCCTAACCGTGAGAACCAATTTCGTGGGTTCAACCATGAGACCCAGCCGGTCAGCTCATTACCCACAGCGGTCAGGGTAAGGTTGTGTCTCCTCCGGAACTCCCACTTCAACTGCAAGATATCGTCCATCTTTTGATCGATGATCTCCGTGGGGTCGTCAGTGCTGTTCGTGATATATGTACAGCATCTTCACACCATATTGAGTTGCCAGAGTAACACAGTACCCACCCGTCATGGCTGTGATATAATTTAGGACCATCCTGTGCTGAATCAGTTCCATCTTGTAAGCTTGAAACTCCCTTCCCATATACCTGAGGGTGTCGTCATACATCTTAGTGATATTATCTATCAAGTTCGCTAGCGCATGGATATGCCTATAATTAATAATTCCTCTGCAAGTACGGGTGATGTCTAATGCGAGAAGGAATTGAATCCCGGTGGATTTGTGGATCAAATCAGAGGCTACGTGCTCTGTCCTCTCTATGAGGTGTCTCTTGACGATGTGTTCATAGTTAGTATGAGTATAAGGAGCCTGAGCACTGTGGTGAACATCTTTCATCTTATCATGGGTTATGGTCATGACCTCTGGCAACACTCTTCCAACATAAAACAATCCCTCTGAGTTCGGGGCAAGCCACTTATACGCCTTCCTCCCACATATGAAATAGGCATCATCGGGGAGAACATAGGGGACAGAATATGACATTACCATATTACAAACTTTCCAAGTGAAAAACCCAATCCCTAGTTCTCCCATCTGCTCAGTACAAGTAACAGGCTGGATGATATGAGCACAGTACCCTGGTGATACTTCTCCAACCCACATGGTCTTGCTTCCTTGAGTATACCTATACCGGAAATACCTTCCACTGTTTGCTATTTGGCGTACAAGTTCAGAGTCTATGGGTATCCTATCAGCTCTGTGCGAAAAGGCCATTGTCTGGTTATTCCACGTCACTTCCCAAATTCCCGGTTTTCGGTAATTGGAAATATTGAAACATAATAAGGATCTATCTACTTGGTACTGGTGGAGCTTCAAACTAGGACGCCTAGAAATATTGAATTTCTTGTCCACCGGTCACCCACCCCGTAATTCGAGTACCTCATCTATTGCTAAAGGGTACCGTACTAATCCTGACTTGCTCTGACCTTGAGGTACTTGTGAGCACACCCAGCATTCTGTCTGGTTTAAGACCTTACCCACTAGTGAGCGGTAATCACTCAATGGATGACGGTCCATGTTGATATTAAGGCTGGACTGACATCTCTGGATGCACCCATCCTCGACAATGTTCTCACAATTCCTACAAATGCAATTTTCCTCAGCCAATAACCCTTCACAGTGCCTCTGAGCACCTGACTACCAGATCGCTTTCTGATACTTGCATTTGCTCGAGCGATGTGTTGCTCTTGAGATTCTACAAATCGATCCCCGCCATCAGAACCCATTCCAGATCCTTTCTCGACCTCTCTGGGACCCTCTCCGAAACAGACTGTCCTGGTCAACAACAGGATTAACAGGAAAACCCGGAACGCAGTCTCTTGGGGTAAGTCCATCTTGTTAAGGGAAGAGAAGGGAAACAAGAAGGGGGAGAAAGAGAAGGAGGGTAGTGGGAGATGGAGAAAATAAAAAAACTGGTGCGACAACCGCCTCTGGTCTTGTTGTTCTCCGCGCTCAGGTGCCGTCTCAACAGTACTGCCTCTCAACCTTACCGGAACAGACACTCCAGTGATACGATGTTCTCTACACTCTGCTCTTTGTCACGGGTTCTTTCCGGGTCAGCGACCTTTCTGTAGGGAACATAAATCTTGCATTTCAATGTGTTTAACTGTTGTGTGAAGTGAACCATCTTTGGAAAGTGAAAAGAGAGGGGAAATAATAAAAAGAAAATTTGTCAGATTTGCGTTCACCATCAGGCTGTCACACCATCATGTATATCGGTATCTATGCACAGTCTCCCTTCACCAGTATTCCCATTCTTCACCCTTTGTGCATGGCCAGGCACACTGATACTGGTGTCCCTATGCTGGTGAGATATACTGGATTTGGGCAGAACTCTGAAAAGACCGAGTAGGCATGTGACGTTTGAACTGTAATCCTGTCAGTGAACGTAAGAAATGAAGAGGAAACTTTGAAGAAAAATCACAGGGTTTAGTAACAGGTTAGTTTGTAAAAGCAAAGAAGATTTTACAAAGTTTGACATCTGGATTGGGCACTACGGGGAATGATTCCCTAATCGGTCTGTTCCCCTTTAAAAAAATTCTATGTGTGTTATATCTCTACTGGGACTATCCCAGCCATCAATCCAGTGTCTTGTCCATTCTAAGTTCATAGGGAACCCGGTATCTTTGAGATGATTTCCTCTACCTGTGATGGACATGCATCTAAAACAGTGAAAATGCAACATTAGTCTTCGTGGGTATCTAACATATTTTGTCCTGGGTGGGAGCGCTCAATGGCCCTCATTCCGAGTTGTTCGCTCGTAAGCTGCTTTTAGCAGCATTGCACACGCTATGCCACCGCCTACTGGGAGTGAATCTTAGCTTAGCAAAATTGCGAACGAAAGATTCGCAATATAGCGAAAAGATTTATCTGTGCAGTTTCTGAGTAGCTCGACACTTACTCTTCCAGTGCGATCAGTTTAGTGCTTGTCGTTCCTGGTTTGACGTCACAAACACACCCAGCGTTCGCCCAGACACTCCCCCGTTTCTCCAGCCACTCCCGCATTTTTCCCAGAAACTGTAGCGTTTTTTCACACACTCCCATAAAACGGCCAGTTTCCGCCCAGAAACACCACTTCCTGTCAATTACACTCCGATCACCAGAACGAAGAAAAAACCTTGTAATGCCATGAGTAAAATACCAAACTTCTTAGCAAATTAACTTGGCGCAGTCGCAGTGCGAACATTGCGCATGCGCAATTAGCGGAAAATCGCTGCGATGCGAAGAAAATTACCGAGCGAACAACTCGGAATGCGGGCCAATGTGTTTACCATCTCTAATAAAACTCCTGTTAAGTTATTTAGAGGTCACTTCTGCTAGAGAGAAAAGCAGAAGTTTAGAGGCCTCCTCCTAACCCCAGTAAGTTCTGTCAAAAGGGTAAAGTTGCAATTATTCTGTTCTTCCTATTAACCGAATCTGTGTTTTTCTATACTGTATCGTGATTCCTTACTATATGTCCCTTGATCCCGTCTATGTGTTTAATAACGTGGCTTGTTTTCTCTGTCTAGGGGTCTATATTGGCTATGTGTTCTACTACTCCTACAATCCCTGGCAAAATGCCCTTCCTTCCTACAAGTATAGCATATCCTAGGTCCTTTCTTACTATCCGTGTTTTGGGGTTTAGGTTGATGAGACTTTGGTGTAAGGGCCTGTATTCTTTCAATCCTCAGCCTCTCCTCCTGCAGTTCTCTACGCCTAGCAATATTCTTATGGTGTTCAATCGCACATTCTCTAAGACAATCTACTGTGACCTTTTTCCAACTAGGCAAAGATGTTTGTACTCTGTCCCTCACTGTCTTATTGAGCTACCTTCCTGTAATTCGTATCGTTCCCTGTATCTGATACCCCCATGTATCTATCCATTATTTGCAGGGCCCGATGGAAATATTCAGATGTCATTTCATTTTCCCGCTGTTTTATGGAGAAAATTCTTCTCCACTCAGTGGGGAAACACAACTCTAGTTGCCTATTAATTTGTTCTATATTTTCCTGATTGTTTCTGTCAGTCATAGGACTATCTGACTAGCCTACAATCAGTGATACATTTTTGGGTGTCAATATTAGGGGGTAGGCACGCTTTCAAAACTATCCGCCAGTGTGTTTTTGTCGGTTCATACGCATTACCCAGATCTCTGATAAATTTCTGACATCTGGCTAAATGCTTCCGAGGGTCGGGGAATTCTGAAATGATTGATCACAGCTCATCTCTGGGCCACGGGCGATACATTGCATTATTCCTGGTGAGGACTACTTCCTGACTATCGGTTCCCCCATTGGGAGTTACTATTTCTAAGACAGGGTGTAATCCTACCGTTCCGTTCCTAATCTGTTTACTGTGTGGTGTTGTTGTTTCTGTGCAGTGAACTGTCTCATACTGAGCTGTGACCTCACCAATTCTTTCATTGGGGAATATTGTTACTGCTCTACCTGGTTGGACAGGTCCCACCTGAGTTTCCTGCAAAATGACTGCTTGGAGGAGAGCTGGAATTTGGCTGGATCCTTCATCTTCATCTTCTTGTGACCTATAACCTTGAAAAGAATTCAAAACAGGATACATCTTGCAAAAATTAGGGTTAATACATTGTTTTTGCATACTACTATTATTTACGGATATACCATTGACTGTAGCCATCTCTTCCCCTTCGACCTGTGTTGACACTGGTGTGTTTGTGTTCTCATTCCCGCTAGGTCTTGAACCTGTTTTGCGAATTTGTTCTCTTTGCATATCCCCCTCGTGTTGCCATAATTTTAAACAATCATTATGTCTAATCCTTTGCTTTCTGGATTTAAGAAGACATATTCTACTGCTTACATTCTGCAGTACCTCTGGTACAAAGCTGCCCACACTAGGGAATGGTTCCCTATCATTATTAGTCATACATATCCACTCATTGCATAAACCTTCTGTGTGTGAACCATATTTTTCACACATGATTAACCTTTCGGAGCATTTTGGCCACGATTCTGCCTGAACCCTGTCTAAACGTCTCTTACTTGAGCAACTGGCTCCAATATTTGTGGGTCTCTTCTAATACCTTTTAAAAAATTCCCACAAACACCAAAATACTCAATATAAGTAGACGGTGGAGGTATACCTGAGCGCCTTCCACTCGCTCGCGCCCACGCTGGCCAGTACTACCATACACTGTTGATAGCGAAGGCAATGTACCCAGCTTAGGGCTACTATCAGACCTTACACCGTAATTTCTTTCGGTGGAAGTTCTGTTTGGAATATTTTCCTGAGAGAGGCAGTGAAAATTTCCTTTTCGGTTTCTTTCACTGGAATTGTTTGTAGGGTGAAAAACAGAGAAATTAGATAACTATTTTTCACCCTTTCCAGTGAAGCCCACCAGGGAGATTTCCCGAAGTTATCAAAGAAAAACCCCTTTGTCTATACAATCACGTCTGCGTATGCTCTTCCACAGATGATACAATAATATCACGTTGCTCTGTGCAGAACAAACGGACGTGTGATGCAATAGCACAGCCTATAGATACTAGTTATCTATATGCCCTACGATTGTTGTAGACCACTTAGTACCACTTAGTAGACCACCTCAGAGTTGTATGGGATACCACTCAGTCCACTAAGACCACTTTAGTCCACTCTTAATAATGCAGGGTTTGCGAACCCTACGCCACCGGATCTCTACTAACCTAGTGTGCACACTTAGACCACTTTAGTCCACCTTGTTCACTTAGTTCTTGGGTTCAGTATCCACTCACTCCTGCACTCGCTCACTCAAATGTACTTTATTTTTCTGTACAGAAAATTATCATTCAGACAAGCAGCTTTACTCCTAGAGGCAATACAGTAAATAAGGGTTTTATACTAAACTTTGGAAGCTGGGCAATCTTGTGTTATTGTAGCGTGGCTACTGTCTCACCTTTAAACTAAACAAACTATTGTGTAATTTGTACTTAGCGACCGTATTCTTACGCAATTTGCGTAAATACGCGACCGTGCTTACGCCGCCTGTGCAGTTCCGTACCTTGTCCGAGACACGTGTACAAAACCGTACGTCCGCAATAGCACAAATCATACAATTTCTATAAATGTGAGCAATATTAACTATAATTGCTCACTTAACACGCCACACGGTTTCTTTTCTGTATAAACCTTTATAACTAGGCCAGACTGTGTTTGTGTTTTACACTTACTTCCTTTGTTTATGTTACGAATCTAGTAATCTGAATGTTATGGCAACAATGTGATAGAGTATGCACAGAGTATGGGTGTACGCTTTTGTTGTGTACACATTTGGCGCCAAAAATAAATTCACAGATTTTAAATAGCTTTTTTCCTGCTTACCTTACGAGTTCTTACCAGCATCCCTACAAACCATACAGAGCAGACACCATCTAATCAGCAATTAAGTAGGGTTTTCAGTGTATCCACTGACCAAGAAAAGGATACGTAGGATACCTTCTGTCCACCCTTATGCTGATAGATTATATCTGCTTGTGACCTGTTAAGCAGTAAAAATGTGGAAAATCGGACGATGCCCCCAATTGATAATGTTGATTATCTTTACAGGAATAAAAGCTATACCTTAAACACACCTTAAATACACTTTAAACCTTTAGCCGCTGTGGCCGCTATACTTAATTCACACTACGCACATTTTACGCTATTAGCGTAAAAGAGTTCCGTAGTGTACGGACTTTGCGTACACACGCCGCGCTGACGGTACAAAGTACTCGCCGCGCATACACACCCAGAGATACACTTTAAACCTTCACAGTAATGCAATGCAATGATATTACACTCTAAACCTTATGCAGCAATGCAGTGTGATGCTATTACACTTTAAACCTTATGCAGCGGAATGCTATTACACTTTAAACCGTATGCAGCAATGCAGTGTGATGCTATTACACTTTAAACCTTAGCAGGGCAATGAGCACACAACACCAATTGTGATTAACCGCTGGGTTCCGACACCACAGTGGATTATTTCTGAAAGGGGGTTTACAATACAAATTATACACTACAATACAAGACAATATATATAACAGAATAATGGCTACAGTCAATGTACATACGTGAGAATATATTCGCGTGCGTTTCCTGGTCCAGTCCTCCGTAATCAAATAGATAACGTTGTGAATCTTGTGGCTGGCCGGCCTGCAGCAGGCTTTATTTATACAAGTCTTCCAAAAGCAATACAATGGATACTGTTCCCTTTGTCCATTGGACACAGGGATGAACTTTTACAGTACAGGAGAGGTCATAGGTTGATTTGAAAAGGTAGGTGATGTCTTTCTCAACTGCTCTTGTGGGTGGCCTCCTCTGGATTCCCGCCGCATACATAATATACAGTAAATACAGTTTATATCTATATTCTGCTTCTGCACATAACTATCCGCAGGAACATGCGATCTTCCGCAGACCAACACCGGAATGTTTCCCTTAAAATACCCTACAGCTGGATACCAAATATCACCTTATAACCTTAGTCTGTCCCCTCTTATCCTGTAAAGGTGAATCCCTTTGTTCTGCAACCATTTAAACAGCTATAACTTTCTGATGTGGTGCCAGGAGACTATGTGTACATTGTGCACTATTTGGATTAAATATGTAATGTGTTCTGATGGCTGTCCATACGTACACAAACTCTGCCGTAAATACCCATACCACGCGCCGATGCGCAGGACCGCGGGAGCGACCATACGCAAAGTGCGTACATGTGCACGCACTGCAGAACAAGTGCACATGTGTGGGCAGTTGGCATGTGTGTGCAGTTTATACGTGCTGTGTGTCCTGCAATATTTTTCGACTTTGACAAGTGGGAATAGATAACTGCGCTCGCCACCGAGCGCGCAAGGGGATTGCTGGGCTCGCCTCTGCCAACGGAATCCCGCGGTCAGTATGTTGACCGCCGGGATCCCCAGCAGCGGTCGCGTATACACAATCCGAACAGAGGGTCAGAATGAGATTAGGCTGAATTATTATGTGAATGCGGCCTATTCACTAGCTTTATCAAAACGTAACCGCTCAATTGCCATGTGACCATCCTCACAAATATATTATCTAAAGCTAGCCATTGCCTTGAAAGACCCGAAGAGAACAATGCTTTTTTTTTTTTATGTATAATACTAGGATCAGAACATCTTTGCGTTTCATCCTTCTTCTCCTTCACAGTTCTCAGTGGAAAAGGCGACTGAGGTGGAGAAATCTAAAGCCGATCAGGTCATCAGACAGCAGGGCTGAACGTTTCATGAGATGAGCACGCTGATCTTGTGGGAGGCAGTGACCTCTCCACTTGTGTTATTACGTGAGGACAGGGGAAGTGAGGCTGGCGGAAGTCACAGACTGAGATGGAATCCTGCTATCTGCAGTAGTAATGCGATGCTTCTATGACACAAATACAAGATGCACGTCTATATCAGACTGTCTTTGTCCCATTCATAGGTGCATAATGTAGTGACTTATCTAATGCATCGGTGGGCATAATTATAATGTAGCTGTTAGGACCCAGCATCAGCATTTAATTGGTTTTACAGATTGTATTTGAACAATTCACATCCGCCCGTACCAATTCGAGCATGTATTCTTACATTAGCACATCACACACATTAGAGTCTATTTTGTCAGCCGAAAATTATCCTGCCAGTGAATGACAATTGTATTAATTAAACTTCCCTACCCATCTAGCAGTGGTTGTACTGTATCCAGGACGTACGTACTGCTCAGCACGCAGCATACAACCGCATGGAAACCACAGAATCGCAGACCCTCATCGCTTCGGAGTCCCCCGTGGCTTCCGATTGACATTGCAATGTGGAGCTAAGCGCTATACATAAAAGGAAGCAGATGAGCTCCATGAAACTTTCACAAAGGAATAAATAATAATAAATAAAGGTTAATAAATAAATAAGAGAAACAAGAATTAAATAGATAAGATTTAAAATATACAATGTGGGGGGTGAGCAAGTACGTAAAAAAAAATTAAAAACGCAAATCCTAAAACAATCATCTAATTTTTGGAGACGGGGAAAAGGGGGGCCTGTGCCCACCACCACAATTAAGAACTCCTTCACTCAAATCATTCACAGAGGGACCCCCTCCACTATAGACCACATCAAGCGCGCAGCTGTAGATAATTTAAGCAAATGGGAAAATTGTTATTGGATGCACTTGCCGATGATTTCAGTCTGCCCACTCCCTGTACCTCTTATCCTGATCACAGCTTATCAGCGTTTCCTGACTTCACAGTTCTGTCTTTCTCTGAGCTCTGGTTGTCTGTCAGAGTAGAGATCAGACAATGCCTATACTTGCTGTGAGCCAAGGGCTGTGGATGCAGTCACGGCTCAGATGCCTAGGATGTCGACAAAAAATGGAGGGGTCAACGCTGCAGTTAAGTGGTATATATTTTGCGCTAGATATGTCTCTGGAAATTAGTTTTGGGACCACAAATGCCTCTGCACAATAACTGTGGTGCCAGGTGTTCTTTTGCTCAGTGCTTAGGGGGTCATTCCGAGTTGTTCGCTCGTTGACGATTTTCGCAACGGAGCGATTAAGGCAAAAATGTGCATGTGCATGGTACGCAGTGCGCATGCGGTTAGTATTTTAACACAAAACGTAGTAGATTTACTCACGCCCGAACGAAGATTTTTCCTCGTTGAAGTGATCGGAGTGTGATTGACAGGAAGTGGGTGTTTCTGGGCGGAAACTGGCCGTTTTCTGGGAGTGTGCGGAAAAACGCAGGCGTGCCAGGGAAAAACGCGGGAGTGTCTGGAGAAACGGGGGGAGTGTCTGGACGGACGCTGGGCATGTGTGTGACGTCAAACCAGGAACGAAACTGACTGAACTGATCACTATTTGTGAGTAAGTCTGGAGCTACTCAGAAACTGCTAAGAAATTTATTTTCGCTATTCTGCTAATCTTTCGTTCGCAATTCTGCTAAGCTAAGTTACACTCCCAGAGGGCGGCGGCTTAGCGTGTGCAATGCTGCTAAAAGCAGCTAGCGAGCGAACAACTCGGAATCACCCCCTTAGCACGGTAGTCTTAAGACAGAACATTGCTCTGCATAGTAGCCTTAGCACTGGGTTTTGTTCTGCATAGTAACATTGACACTGGGTGTGGTTCTGCAGTATCGTCTTTGCACTGGGTGTGGCTGTCCTTAGTAGTCTTGATATTGTGGGTGGCTCTACACAGTATCCTTGCACCATAACCTTGCCACAGGATGTGCCTTTGCACAGTAGCCTTTGGCGCTGGATGTGGCTCTGCACAGTAATCTTGGCAATGGATGTGTCTCTGCACTGTAGTCTTGGCACAGGATGTGGCACTGCACAGTAACCTTTGCATTTGATATGCCTTTGCCCAGTAACCTAAGCATTTGATGTGGTATTGTAGAGTGACTTTAGCACTAAGTATGGCTCTGTCCAGCAGTTTTGGTACCGGAGGTGGCTCTGCACAGTGTTTATGGCACTGGATATGGCTCTGGACAGTATTCATGGCATTGGATATGGCTTTGCACAGTATTTGTGGCACCGGATATGGCTCTGCACAGTTTTCATGGCACGAGATATGGCTCTGCACAGTGTTCATGGTACGAGATATGGCTCTGCACAGTGTTCATGGTATCAGATGTTGCACTGCACAGTATTCATGGCACCAGATGTGGCTCTGCACAGTATTCATGGTACTGGATGTGGCTCTGCACAGTATTCTAGGCACCGGATGTGGCTCTGCACAGTATTCATGGTACCGGATGTGGCTCGGCACAGGATTCATGGCACCAGATATGGCTCTGCACAGTATTCATGGCACTGGATGTTGCTCTGCACAGTATTCATGGCATCTGATGTGGTTCTGCACACTATTCATGGCACCAAATGTGACTCTGCACAGTATTCATAGCACTGGATGTGGCTCTGCACAGTATTCTAGGCACAGGATGTGGCTCTGCACAGTATTCTAGGCACTGGATGTGGCTCTGCACAATATTCTAGGCACTGGGTGTGGCTCTGCACAGTATTCTAGGCACTGGATGTGGCTCTGCACAGTATTCTAGGCACTGGATGTGACTCTGCACAGTATTCTAGGCACTGGATGTGGCTCAACACAGTATTCTAGGCACTGGATGTGGCTCTGCACAATATTCTAGGCACTAGATGTGGCTCTGCACAGTATTCTTGGCACTGGATGTGGCTAGAAGTTTTGTGATCTAGAAAGAAACTGAGGTATGTATGATCTCGCTGTGACATCAGCGAGAGGAGCAAGAACGGAGAAACCCATATAAAAATGAATGTGGAGAAATATACTTCTAGGGACTGTTTATAAACTATGGAGATGGAAAACATTTTTTCGGAAGACATCCACGCAAGCGAAGCTGCGGGCAAACGCTAATGAGTAAATGAATATACAAAGGTGGGCCCTGTGAGGCAATGCAAGTGATTCAGCCATCCAGTCATTGCACCTCTCACCAGAGCCCTAGTTTACTGGGTTCACTTTGATGGGCGTAAGCACAGTTACCATTACTGCCATTAACCACATCTATCCTTCCTTTCTTCCATCCGTCCATCCGTACATTTTGCTAATATTACAGTTAGGTAAACTAATAGCTTTAGTTTGCAATATTTCTAAAGACCAGGAATTACCTTGCTGGATAAATGGGGATACTTCCATTGCAAGCTTTTAGCACTACATAGGTCACTTAATCAGGCTGCTGGTACATTTATGTATAAGCTAGCGCTCATTGGGGGTCATTCCGACCCGTTCGCACGCAGCGGTTCGAACGGGTCAGAACTGCAACTGCGCAGCGCCCGCATTGCGCACGCGCTTCGTTGCCCAGCGACGGCAGTCGCCAGACAACGACGCCAGGACCAAAGAAAGCGATCGCAGGCCTGATCGCAAGAAGATTGACATCAGGAAGGAGGATCGGGGCGTCTACTCACCGTTTCCCAGGCGTGGTAAGACGAACGCAGGCGTGTCCAGGCGTTTGGAGGGCGGATGTCTGACATCACAGCCTGGACCTTCATCGCTGGATCCATCGCACAGGGTAAGTAACTGCAGGGCTAGTCTTGTTCTGCACAAAACTTTTTTACCATAACATGGCTGCACAAGCGATAGCAGCCTTGCTATGCTAAAATACACTCCCCCGGGGGTGGTATCTAGTTGATCGCATGAGCAGCAAAAAGTTGCTACGTGCGATCAACTCGGAATGACCCCCATTGTTTGGAAATATCAGTATATGGTAGGCAGCTCTGGCATTCCGAGCCAAGCATTTTGGGACTTGTAGCTATACACCAGCTGGACTGCTAAAATACATCTCACTGAACCATTGGATTTGACAGGAGAGAAAAGTGGATACACATCATTGGCCCTCATTCCGAGTTGATCGCTAGCTGCTTTCGTTCGCAGCGCAGCGATTAGGTAAAAAAGCGGCACTTCTGTGCATGCGTATGGAGCGCAGTGCGCACGCACAACGTACTTTCACAAATGCCGATGCAGTTTCACACAAGGTTTAGCGACGCTTTTCATTCACACTGCTGGCCGCAGAGTGATTGACAGGAAGTCAGTGTTTCTGGGTGGTAACTGATCGTTTTTGGGGAGTGAGTGAAAAAAACGCAGGCATGTCGGATAAAAACGCAGGAGTGGCTGGGGAAACGTAGGCATGGCTTGCAGAACGCAGGGCGTGTTTGTGACGTCAAAACAGTAACTATACAGTCTGAAGTGATCGCTGGCTAGGAGTAAGTCTCGAGCTACTCAGAAACTGCACAATCTTTTTTTGCAGCAATGCTGCGAACCTTTCGATCCCACTTCTGCTAAGCTAAGATACACTCCCAGAGGGCGGCGGCTTAGCGTTTGCACTGCTGCTAAAAGCAGCTAGCGAGCGAACAACTCGGAATGAGGGCCATTGTGCAATATACAGCTTTACATTCCAACAGCCCTGTTGTTTTCTGTACTAGGTTGTCTGCAGTAATAAGAGAACCTTATAAAATAAAGAGCTGTACAGGGTGTTAATGATCCAGTTCAGGTGTATTGGTTAGTCAACACTTGAAGATGTTACATCCAAAGTACAGCTGGAAAGGAATATAAAATACAGACATGATAACACTGTACAAACCGTTTATACTACATTGTTATTACATTTTGTTATATGGGCAGCATACCAGAAGAATAGTGTGCTGGAAGAAGGTTGGTCTATTTTAATTGCTTTACAATTGGTATTTCATTTATCATTATTGGTCCACATGTGACTATTATTCATTTCATCAGCAGCCACATAACCTATGCAGGATGACTTTGGAGTGGGGTAGGAAACCAGAGCCCAGGGTGGAAACCCAAACCACATGGATAGGACATACCAAAAGGGCCCTGGTAAGAATTTTAGCAATATACTATGAGGCAGCAATGCTAACCACTGTGCCACAGCACTGCCCCAACCTTTACTTTAGTGTATAAGGTGGCTTGGGACTTGGCCGCTCTAGCTACGACTTGGGACTTGGCCGCGCTACGCATGGTTTTGCCTTGTAAGTGATTGCCCCTTTTTAAAAAGTCAGAGTTCGTCCGGCATTCCACGCAGCTGCCAAACTCGGGCGACATTACTTCCCGCCCTATGTATTGGACTCACATTTAGGTGAAAATCGGTGTGAATTAAAAATGTATCATATGGTTATATGTATTACTTTGCTATACGACATGCTTGCAGCTTAGAATAACCCATTTTCATTCATCTCTTGCTGACATCCGTGTGAAGATCATTTCTGACCTTCCTGAGGGAAATAAAAAGAAAGACATGCCCTACTCTTCTACAGGGTGATTCAAAAGTCGCAGTACACCCTTTTGTTTCAAAAACTGTTCAGGAAATGGGAAAACTGAATACTCCAGTAAGGTATGGGTGAGGTGGGCTATCTTTTAGGGTATGTGCCGAACATGGGCGCCATCTTGAAATCGGCCATCTTGAATCTAAGTCAGTTTTTTCAAATGGAAGGGGGTCGAGTAACATCAGACAACACAAGAATTTGCTGAAAAGTTTATTGCTGCAAACAGATTTGGAATAGCAGTTATGGTTCAAGAGTTATGACACTTTTTTGTTGGAATTACAGGCTGAACTGTTCTCCATAAAGGACAGTCATTTAATGTGTGGGTGTTATGCTGCGTTTTGAGCTCTTCACGAAAGATGCCAAAACCATTGTTGAAGTTGTCTTATCAGTAGCACTTTTTGGACGACCACTCCGTGACTTGTCATCCACAGTCCCATTTTCTCGGAATTTGGAAATTAGGCACCTGACAGTGTTATGTGAAATTGGAGGTCTTTCTGGTTGCCGGTTGCTAAAATCTGCAGCTATGACACGGAAACTTTGTTCTCCAGACATCCAAATCCTCTTTTGTCAAAGCCAACTTCAGTTACATGCAACAAAAAGTGTTCTAACTTTTGAACAACAACTGCTATTTTAAATCTGTTTGCAGCAATAAACTTTTCTGATGTCGTTTGACATGTTACACAACCCCCTTTCCATTTGAAAAAAAACTGACTTAGATTCAAGATGGACGATTTCAAGATGGAGCCCATGTTCGATACATACACTAAAAGATAGCCCACCTCACCCATACCTTACTGGAGTATTCAGTTTTCCCATTTCTTGCACAGTTTTTGAAACAAAAGGGTGTACTGCGACTTTTGAATCACCCTGCATACTTGGTATAGTATACTTACCACAAGATATAAAGCACTTTGTTTAATTGCCAACAGATACCGCTCTATGTACTGTGGCTCAGTTTTGTGCACTCTGTCAGGAGATGTTAGTCCCAGCTATCAAATAGGGGTTGAATGTGAATGCCTGGCACCAGACCTTATGTTATAAGTAGAGATGAGCGGGTTCGGTTTCTCTGAATCCGAACCCGCCAGAACTTCATGTTTTTTTTCACGGGTCCGAGCGACTCGGATCTTCCCGCCTTGCTCGGTTAACCCGAGCGCGCCCGAACGTCATCATGACGCTGTCGGATTCTCGCGAGGCTCGGATTCTATCGCGAGACTCGGATTCTATATAAGGAGCCGCGCGTCGCCGCCATTTTCACACGTGCATTGAGATTGATAGGGAGAGGACGTGGCTGGCGTCCTCTCCGTTTAGAATAGATTAGAGAGACACTTGATTTACTAATTTTGGGGAGCATTAGGAGTACTCAGTACAGTGCAGAGTTTTGCTGATAGTGACCAGTGACCACCAGTTTTATTTATAATCCGTTCTCTGCCTGAAAAAAGCGATACACAGCACACAGTGACTCAGTCACATACCATATCTGTGTGTACTGCTCAGGCTCAGGCCAGTGTGCTGCATCATCTATTATCTATATATAATATTATATATATCTGTCTGACTGCTCAGCTCACACAGCTTATAATTGTGGGGGAGACTGGGGAGCACTACTGCAGTGCCAGTTATAGGTTATAGCAGGAGCCAGGAGTACATAATATATTATATAGTGAGTGACCACCAGACACACAGTGCAGTTTATTTAATATATCCGTTCTCTGCCTGAAAAAAGCGATACACACAGTGACTCAGTCAGTCACATACCATATCTGTGTGCACTGCTCAGGCTCAGGCCAGTGTGCTGCATCATCTATATATATTATATATCTGTCTGACTGCTCAGCTCACACAGCTTATAATTGTGGGGGAGACTGGGGAGCACTACTGCAGTGCCAGTTATAGGTTATAGCAGGAGCCAGGAGTACATAATATTATATTAAAATTAAACAGTGCACACTTTTGCTGCAGGAGTGCCACTGCCAGTGTGACTAGTGACCAGTGACCTGACCACCAGTATATATAATATTAGTAGTATACTATCTCTTTATCAACCAGTCTATATTAGCAGCAGACACAGTACAGTGCGGTAGTTCACGGCTGTGGCTACCTCTGTGTCGGCACTCGGCTGCCCGTCCATAATTGTATATACCACCTAACCGTGGTTTTTTTTTCTTTCTTTATACATACATACTAGTTACGAGTATACTATCTCTTTATCAACCAGTCTATATATTAGCAGCAGACACAGTACAGTGCGGTAGTTCACGGCTGTGGCTACCTCTGTGTCGGCACTCGGCAGCCCGTCCATAATTGTATATACCACCTAACCGTGGTTTTTTTTTCTTTCTTTATACATACATACTAGTTACGAGTATACTATCTCTTTATCAACCAGTCTATATATTAGCAGCAGACACAGTACAGTGCGGTAGTTCACGGCTGTGGCTACCTCTGTGTCGGCACTCGGCAGCCCGTCCATAATTGTATATACCACCTAACCGTGGTTTTTTTTTCTTTCTTTATACATACATACTAGTTACGAGTATACTATCTCTTTATCAACCAGTCTATATATTAGCAGCAGACACAGTACAGTGCGGTAGTTCACGGCTGTGGCTACCTCTGTGTCGGCACTCGGCAGCCCGTCCATAATTGTATATACCACCTAACCGTGGTTTTTTTTTCTTTCTTTATACATACATACTAGTTACGAGTATACTATCTCTTTATCAACCAGTCTATATATTAGCAGCAGACACAGTACAGTGCGGTAGTTCACGGCTGTGGCTACCTCTGTGTCGGCACTCGGCAGCCCGTCCATAATTGTATATACCACCTAACCGTGGTTTTTTTTTTCTTTCTTTATACATACATACTAGTTACGAGTATACTATCTCTTTATCAACCAGTCTATATTAGCAGCAGACACAGTACAGTGCGGTAGTTCACGGCTGTGGCTACCTCTGTGTCGGCACTCGGCAGCCCGTCCATAATTGTATATACCACCTAACCGTGGTTTTTTTTTCTTTCTTTATACATACATACTAGTTACGAGTATACTATCTCTTTATCAACCAGTCTATATATTAGCAGCAGACACAGTACAGTGCGGTAGTTCACGGCTGTGGCTACCTCTGTGTCGGCACTCGGCAGCCCGTCCATAATTGTATATACCACCTAACCGTGGTTTTTTTTTCTTTCTTTA
Source organism: Pseudophryne corroboree (assembly GCF_028390025.1). Classification (NCBI taxonomy): domain Eukaryota; kingdom Metazoa; phylum Chordata; class Amphibia; order Anura; family Myobatrachidae; genus Pseudophryne; species Pseudophryne corroboree. Next base: position 413,270,956 of record NC_086452.1, on the reverse strand, counting down.
TACATACATACTAGTTACGAGTATACTATCTCTTTATCAACCAGTCTATATATTAGCAGCAGACACAGTACAGTGCGGTAGTTCACGGCTGTGGCTACCTCTGTGTCGGCACTCGGCAGCCCGTCCATAATTGTATATACCACCTAACCGTGGTTTTTTTTTCTTTCTTTATACATACATACTAGTTACGAGTATACTATCTCTTTATCAACCAGTCTATATATTAGCAGCAGACACAGTACAGTGCGGTAGTTCACGGCTGTGGCTACCTCTGTGTCGGCACTCGGCAGCCCGTCCATAATTGTATATACCACCTAACCGTGTTTTTTTTTTTCTTTCTTTATACATACATACTAGTTACGAGTATACTATCTCTTTATCAACCAGTCTATATATTAGCAGCAGACACAGTACAGTGCGGTAGTTCACGGCTGTGGCTACCTCTGTGTCGGCACTCGGCAGCCCGTCCATAATTGTATATACCACCTAACCGTGGTTTTTTTTTCTTTCTTTATACATACATACTAGTTACGAGTATACTATCTCTTTATCAACCAGTCTATATTAGCAGCAGACACAGTACAGTGCGGTAGTTCACGGCTGTGGCTACCTCTGTGTCGGCACTCGGCAGCCCGTCCATAATTGTATATACCACCTAACCGTGGTTTTTTTTTCTTTCTTTATACATACATACTAGTTACGAGTATACTATCTCTTTATCAACCAGTCTATATATTAGCAGCAGACACAGTACAGTGCGGTAGTTCACGGCTGTGGCTACCTCTGTGTCGGCACTCGGCAGCCCGTCCATAATTGTATATACCACCTAACCGTGGTTTTTTTTTTCTTTCTTTATACATACATACTAGTTACGAGTATACTATCTCTTTATCAACCAGTCTATATATTAGCAGCAGACACAGTACAGTGCGGTAGTTCACGGCTGTGGCTACCTCTGTGTCGGCACTCGGCAGCCCGTCCATAATTGTATACTAGTATCCAATCCATCCATCTCCATTGTTTACCTGAGGTGCCTTTTAGTTGTGCCTATTAAAATATGGAGAACAAAAATGTTGAGGTTCCAAAATTAGGGAAAGATCAAGATCCACTTCCACCTCGTGCTGAAGCTGCTGCCACTAGTCATGGCCGAGACGATGAAATGCCAGCAACGTCGTCTGCCAAGGCCGATGCCCAATGTCATAGTACAGAGCATGTCAAATCCAAAACACCAAATATCAGTAAAAAAAGGACTCCAAAACCTAAAATAAAATTGTCGGAGGAGAAGCGTAAACTTGCCAATATGCCATTTACCACACGGAGTGGCAAGGAACGGCTGAGGCCCTGGCCTATGTTCATGGCTAGTGGTTCAGCTTCACATGAGGATGGAAGCACTCAGCCTCTCGCTAGAAAAATGAAAAGACTCAAGCTGGCAAAAGCAGCACAGCAAAGAACTGTGCATTCTTCGAAATCCCAAATCCACAAGGAGAGTCCAATTGTGTCGGTTGCGATGCCTGACCTTCCCAACACTGGACGTGAAGAGCATGCGCCTTCCACCATTTGCACGCCCCCTGCAAGTGCTGGAAGGAGCACCCGCAGTCCAGTTCCTGATAGTCAGATTGAAGATGTCAGTGTTGAAGTACACCAGGATGAGGAGGATATGGGTGTTGCTGGCGCTGGGGAGGAAATTGACCAGGAGGATTCTGATGGTGAGGTGGTTTGTTTAAGTCAGGCACCCGGGGAGACACCTGTTGTCCGTGGGAGGAATATGGCCGTTGACATGCCAGGTGAAAATACCAAAAAATCAGCTCTTCGGTGTGGAGGTATTTCACCAGAAATGCGGACAACAGGTGTCAAGCCGTGTGTTCCCTTTGTCAAGCTGTAATAAGTAGGGGTAAGGACGTTAACCACCTCGGAACATCCTCCCTTATACGTCACCTGCAGCGCATTCATAATAAGTCAGTGACAAGTTCAAAAACTTTGGGTGACAGCGGAAGCAGTCCACTGACCAGTAAATCCCTTCCTCTTGTAACCAAGCTCACGCAAACCACCCCACCAACTCCCTCAGTGTCAATTTCCTCCTTCCCCAGGAATGCCAATAGTCCTGCAGGCCATGTCACTGGCAATTCTGACGAGTCCTCTCCTGCCTGGGATTCCTCCGATGCATCCTTGCGTGTAACGCCTACTGCTGCTGGCGCTGCTGTTGTTGCCGCTGGGAGTCGATGGTCATCCCAGAGGGGAAGTCGTAAGCCCACTTGTACTACTTCCAGTAAGCAATTGACTGTTCAACAGTCCTTTGCGAGGAAGATGAAATATCACAGCAGTCATCCTACTGCAAAGCGGATAACTGAGTCCTTGACAACTATGTTGGTGTTAGACGTGCGTCCGGTATCCGCCGTTAGTTCACAGGGAACTAGACAATTTATTGAGGCAGTGTGCCCCCGTTACCAAATACCATCTAGGTTCCACTTCTCTAGGCAGGCGATACCGAGAATGTACACGGACGTCAGAAAAAGACTCACCAGTGTCCTAAAAAATGCAGTTGTACCCAATGTCCACTTAACCACGGACATGTGGACAAGTGGAGCAGGGCAGGGTCAGGACTATATGACTGTGACAGCCCACTGGGTAGATGTATGGACTCCCGCCGCAAGAACAGCAGCGGCGGCACCAGTAGCAGCATCTCGCAAACGCCAACTCTTTCCTAGGCAGGCTACGCTTTGTATCACCGCTTTCCAGAATACGCACACAGCTTAAAACCTCTTACGGCAACTGAGGAAGATCATCGCGGAATGGCTTACCCCAATTGGACTCTCCTGTGGATTTGTGGCATCGGACAACGCCAGCAATATTGTGTGTGCATTAAATATGGGCAAATTCCAGCACGTCCCATGTTTTGCACATACCTTGAATTTGGTGGTGCAGAATTTTTAAAAAAACGACAGGGGCGTGCAAGAGATGCTGTCGGTGGCCAGAAAAATTGCGGGACACTTTCGGCGTACAGGCACCACGTACAGAAGACTGGAGCACCACCAAAAACTACTGAACCTGCCCTGCCATCATCTGAAGCAAGAAGTGGTAACGAGGTGGAATTCAACCCTCTATATGCTTCAGAGGTTGGAGGAGCAGCAAAAGGCCATTCAAGCCTATACAATTGAGCACGATATAGTAGGTGGAATGCACCTGTCTCAAGTGCAGTGGAGAATGATTTCAACGTTGTGCAAGGTTCTGATGCCCTTTGAACTTGCCACACGTGAAGTCAGTTCAGACACTGCCAGCCTGAGTCAGGTCATTCCCCTCATCAGGCTTTTGCAGAAGAAGCTGGAGGCATTGAAGAAGGAGCTAAAAGGGAGCGATTCCGCTAGGCATGTGGGACTTGTGGATGCAGCCCTTAATTCGCTTAACAAGGATTCACGGGTGGTCAATCTGTTGAAATCAGAGCACTACATTTTGGCCACCGTGCTCGATCCTAGATTTAAAGCCTACCTTGGATCTCTCTTTCCGGCAGACACAGGTCTGCTGGGGTTGAAAGACCTGCTGGTGACAAAATTGTCAAGTCAAGCGGAACGCGACCTGTCAACATCTCCTCCTTCACATTCTCCCGCAACTGGGGGTGCGAGGAAAAGGCTCAGAATTCCGAGCCCACCCGCTGGCGGTGATGCAGGGCAGTCTGGAGCGACTGCTGATGCTGACATCTGGTCCGGACTGAAGGACCTGACAACGATTACGGACATGTCGTCTACTGTCACTGCATATGATTCTCTCAACATTGATAGAATGGTGGAGGATTATATGAGTGACCGCATCCAAGTAGGCACGTCACACAGTCCGTACTTATACTGGCAGGAAAAAGAGGCAATTTGGAGGCCCTTGCACAAACTGGCTTTATTCTACCTAAGTTGCCCTCCCACAAGTGTGTACTCCGAAAGAGTGTTTAGTGCCGCCGCTCACCTTGTCAGCAATCGGCGTACGAGGTTACATCCAGAAAATGTGGAGAAGATGATGTTCATTAAAATGAATTATAATCAATTCCTCCGCGGAGACATTGACCAGCAGCAATTGCCTCCACAAAGTACACAGGGAGCTGAGATGGTGGATTCCAGTGGGGACGAATTGATAATCTGTGAGGAGGGGGATGTACACGGTGATATATCGGAGGGTGAAGATGAGGTGGACATCTTGCCTCTGTAGAGCCAGTTTGTGCAAGGAGAGATTAATTGCTTCTTTTTTGGGGGGGGTCCAAACCAACCCGTCATATCAGTCACAGTCGTGTGGCAGACCCTGTCACTGAAATGATGGGTTGGTTAAAGTGTGCATGTCCTGTTTTGTTTATACAACATAAGGGTGGGTGGGAGGGCCCAAGGACAATTCCATCTTGCACCTCTTTTTTCTTTTCTTTTTCTTTGCATCATGTGCTGATTGGGGAGGGTTTTTTGGAAGGGACATCCTGCGTGACACTGCAGTGCCACTCCTAGATGGGCCCGGTGTTTGTGTCGGCCACTAGGGTCGCTAATCTTACTCACACAGTCAGCTACCTCATTGCGCCTCTTTTTTTCTTTGCGTCATGTGCTGTTTGGGGAGGTTTTTTTGGAAGGGACATCCTGCGTGACACTGCAGTGCCACTCCTAGATGGGCCCGGTGTTTGTGTCGGCCACTAGGGTCGCTAATCTTACTCACACAGCTACCTCATTGCGCCTCTTTTTTTCTTTGCGTCATGTGCTGTTTGGGGAGGGTTTTTTGGAAGGGACATCCTGCGTGACACTGCAGTGCCACTCCTAGATGGGCCCGGTGTTTGTGTCGGCCACTAGGGTCGCTAATCTTACTCACACAGCTACCTCATTGCGCCTCTTTTTTTCTTTGCGTCATGTGCTGTTTGGGGAGGGTTTTTTGGAAGGGCCATCCTGCGTGACACTGCAGTGCCACTCCTAGATGGGCCCGGTGTTTGTGTCGGCCACTAGGGTCGCTAATCTTACTCACACAGCTACCTCATTGCGCCTCTTTTTTTCTTTGCGTCATGTGCTGTTTGGGGAGGGTTTTTTGGAAGGGACATCCTGCGTGACACTGCAGTGCCACTCCTAGATGGGCCCGGTGTTTGTGTCGGCCACTAGGGTCGCTTATCTTACTCACACAGCGACCTCGGTGCAAATTTTAGGACTAAAAATAATATTGTGAGGTGTGAGGTATTCAGAATAGACTGAAAATGAGTGTAAATTATGGTTTTTGAGGTTAATAATACTTTGGGATCAAAATGACCCCCAAATTCTATGATTTAAGCTGTTTTTTAGTGTTTTTTGAAAAAAACACCCGAATCCAAAACACACCCGAATCCGACAAAAAAAATTCGGTGAGGTTTTGCCAAAACGCGTTCGAACCCAAAACACGGCCGCGGAACCGAACCCAAAACCAAAACACAAAACCCGAAAAATTTCAGGCGCTCATCTCTAGTTATAAGCCTATTATATTTGGCACCAGGTGTGGCTCGGCATACAGTGGCTTCTAACTTTTGAACATATTGGTTGAGGCCATCTCATACTGTAGGTTCCTCCAACAGATAGGTGGGTTCCTCCTGCAGATGCTCATGACTCCAAACACTGCACTTTTCCCAGGTCACTTAGCAATGATCTTATTCCTTACTTATTCTTGCAGGGAGGGGCTGAGATTTGTGCCACCTCATTCCTTTTGATGCCACCCAAAATAACATGGCACTCCTGCATAACATTGTTAACTGTTATCCAATTCATTGATTGAGCTGGAATTGCTTTCAGTGATGAGGATACATTCCATCATGGAACATTTTGGAGAAACAAGATTATTCTTAAGAGGGCCATATGGCAAATGAAGATTCATCATCCATCGTCATGTTGAAATCGCCATTTAGGTTTAACCAATTGTTTTATCTCTTCTTATACATAAATACATCTTACATTTTGTGTATTATAGCATATGAGTTCATTGTATCAGGTGCATCTAAAAGTAGCATCATATAAGTAATTCATGTTTATAAAGACAACTATATTATTAGTATACAATACTGCTTAGTGTAGCACAAAATGAGTCATTTCCTCTTATGAGACACATGACTGATTTTGGAGGCCCAGTAAAGCTGCAGGCCACAGCTGATTAAGCTTTTCAGAGGTAGGATGTATATGTGTTATAATTGCAGCTTCTGGGGATGGATATAATTAAAACTATTCAGTATAATTATTTAGTATAAATAAAGCGCCAAAATTATATCATGTACAGTTACAAACAGGTTCAAAGAGCTAACCAAGGAAATGAGTTTAGTGGTCCGTGTCTGAGCCATCCTATAATCTAAGCTGTTTGTGGAGATTTTAATATACACAATAGAACACAATAAACACATGAAACCTTCTTCACCCATTCCTATGATTCGGTTAGAATAAGAGGTCAAGGCTAAGACAGTGGCATTGTCCTATCAAGTCTGAAGTCAAGTCAACAAGAGCAGGTGGCCAGGAAATCCAGATAAGGCAAGTGGAATGTGCCCCGTCTCTTCCATTACAGGCTACGTATACATTGGTGGCACAGTGTTTAGCGTTGCTGCCTGATAGCGCTGGTGCCATGGCTTCTTGTCTGACCAGGGCACTGGGCACTATCTGTGTATTTTCTCCCTGTTTTAGCGTGAGTCCCTTTTGCAGTCAAAAAACATACGGATGGTAAACTGTTAAATAGAAATCACTCATTTGGAATTTTGTAGAATTTTGAGTATACTGTAGGTCATAAAGTGTCATGGTAAATAAGTAATGGGTACATAAAAACACCATTACCTGAAATAGCAATGGAACAGGCCATATTCCATCTAGTCATTATGGTGCCTCCAAAATGATGCATGATCCGCTGTGTTTCTATCAGCCAGAGACACTGACAATCCAAGTCAATTAAGGCGTATTCTTCCCACTACATTTTTTTTTCAATATTATTTTTCATTCAGTGTTTTCCCTTCCCCTTTGTTTCATCTTGCTCAGTGCCTGGGGTTTATTGTTTGTATAGATATCCGCCTCCGCATGATGACATTTTGAGCAGTTGTGAACTGGAGAGATCCCCATGTGATATCGTCTTAAGGAGGTATACTGTAGATACGCATTGTGGTATATGTTGGGAAACAGCTGTGTATACAAACTGACTGAGAGAGTCTTGAGTGAAAACAAGAGGATGCCTTCTAATACATGGACAGTCAAAGAGGGACAATATGTGACTCGTTTTGCTATACCACAAGTGAATGATCAAGGATCTCTCTAAGAAATGTATAATGAACAGATTTAGCGTATTGGCTTATGTGCTTTTGTTACGCAACCAGTCACATAGGTATTGCCAGTACCACATGATTTACAAGATTGTAAATTGCAATATCAGGGAAACTTTGCAAGGCTATGCAAGATCCACCTACAGTATGTCGGTCTCGGCCCATTTAAAAGAAAGATGACAGTGGACAAGTGGTCCAGCACTGAAGTAAATCGCAAATTGAGCCAAATGAGACAATCCTGTCTAGAATCAAAGAGAGGGAATGCTCAGGGTTTGCGATATACAAAAGGATATCGTCTGCAGAAGCAATCGGCTTTACCTTCTGCCATCAAAACCTGATAACCTAGAAAGTTGGCCAATTTTGTAGTAATCTCAATAAAGGATCCAAGGCCAAGTTAAATAATAAAGGGGAAAGTGGCCAGCCCTTACGAGTCCCACGCTCCATATGAAACCGCGTACCCAATATCCCGTTCACCAGTAAGGAAATATCATAAACGTAGCGGATCCAGCACAGGAAACCAGTGAGGCCATAGGATCATGCAAATGCTTTGTGAGCATATAAGCTCAGCAGCATGTTTTGGTGGGTAGGGGCATTGAAGGACGCTACCACCGCCACAATGTTGTTGCAGATGCCTTTAACAGCATGACACCCTTTCACAAAGCCCAATCGATGAGCAGTGAGAATAGATGGAAGTATCATTTGCTACCTAATGGCCATAATTTCAGCATTAAATAAACTAATGGGCTCATAGGATGCCAACAAACTCGGATCTTTATCAGACTTGGGGAGGAGTTTTATCTTTGGATTCGCTAAGCATTTGGTCAGTAGAAGGGTGTAGTAAAAGCCACCATCAGGTGGCACTACCTAGGGGGTCTAGACACAGACATTTACTTTGATCGCTCAGTATAGGACAGAGGTGGGGAACCTCCGGCCCGCAGACCGTATACGACCCGCAAAGCCGTTTGTTCCGGCCCACCCGCTTGTTTATCAGCGAGACACGCCGCCGCTCAGTCCGGCGGTGGCGTGTCTCAGCTGTTAGGGCAGGGAGGAGAGCGCAGCCACTATGTCCGGCAGCGGAGGGTAGGCTCTCAAACCAGCCACCGGTTCATGAGCCAATTAGAGCTCGCGGACCGGCAGCAATCAGGAGGCGCCGCTGCTGGTCCGCGAGCTCTAATTGGCTCACGAACCGGAGGCTGGTTTGAGGTCCTACACGCCGCCGCAGCCTGACATAGCTGCGCTCTCCTCCCTGCCCTGACCCGACAGCTGAGACACGCCGCCGCCGAACGGAGCTGCAGCAGCGGTGAGCGGTCTGGCCCTGTGGGGGCATTTATATATCTGGCACTGTGGGGGCATTTGTGTATCTGGCACTGTGGGGGCATTTGTGTATCTGGCACTGTGGGGCATTTGTGTATCTGGCACTGTGGGGGCATTTGAGTATCTGGCACTGTGGGGGCATTTGTATATCTGGACCTGTGGGGGCATTTGTATATTTGGCACTGTGGGGGCATTTATATATCTGGCACTGTTGGGGCATTTGTGTATCTGGCACTGTGGGGGCAATTGTGTATCTGGCACTGTGGGGCATTTGTATATCTGGCACTGTGGGGGCATTTGTATATCTGGCACTGTGGGGGCATTTGTGTATCTGGCACTGTGGGGCATTTGTGTATCTGGCACTGTGGGGGCATATGTGTATCTGGCACTGCACTGGCATATGTGTATCTGGCACTGCACTATTGGGGGCATATGTGTATCACATCCCATTTTAATTGCCCACACCCATTTTTTGGTGCACGCACTCAGTACCTCTAAGAGGCATAACTACTGGGGGGGCAGGATAATTTTTAAGTTGATAATTATTGTATGGCCCCCGAAGGATTTTATAAATATCCAAATGGCCCTTGGTAGAAGAAAGGTTCCCCACCCCTGGTATAGGACAATAAGAGCGAGCAATTAGTTGCTATAGGTTTCCACGAATGTCCTTAGATGATTTCTTCTCAAGAAGCTGAAACTGGGATTTGAACTTGCAGTCTTATCAAGTCCTCTTGTCAGTGTGTCATTTTAATTTATCCAGTTAAATTAACCACAGAGCTTCTCCTTTATTCATTCATCGGCATTGGAGGATGGATTTATAATGGTGATACCAGATGTCCTTGTGAAAACAGATATCCAGGCGACACAAGTACTTAGGAAACATACAGACAAAAAATGTTCAGTCGGCAAAGTCAATTGTATATAGAAAATCTATTGTACACGATTACGATGTGGTGCCAGATTGTTGATTTGTTTTAGAGAGCTTCCTCTAATGTAGTGGTTGTTGCCATTCGAGGACCGGTGCTCCGGGGGCATCGGGACTTACCAGTCCAAACCTTTTGGCGAGGTTCCTCCGGGACGGGCGGTGGGCGTTGGGAGCTGGAAGACTTTCAGGAGCTCACAGGGACAGGCAGCTGATCTGGGCTGGCTGTGGGAGAGCTGCGGTGCTGGTACATGGGCGTCACCATCTTTGATTTTAGTCATGTGACTTTGGAGGCCAATCAGCTACTGTGAAGGCTGCGGGCTGTCTCAGGCCAATCAGTATCAACTAACAGGTATTTAGCTGGTGAAATTTGGATGTGCAGGTTGTCGGTGCAACGTGTCTGCTCACACTGAAGCATTGTGGCAATCCTGTGCTTTTCAGCCTTGTGTCCGCAGTATCCTGGGAGTTTGTGCAGTTGGTAACCGGCCAGTGCAGTTTTGGTCTCAGTCACAGTTGTCCATTCCAGTGTCGAAAACCTGGTCTCTCGGCAGCATTAGCCAACTCAGTTTGCCTACCACAGCTGAAGTACCGCAGTCTGCCTAAAACCCACCGTTCGTCTTGCTACAGTTACCAAATCCTCTCGGTGTGACCTTCCCAGCCGGATCACGGTAGTGCTTCCCCGAGAGCTCGTCCACCTGTCTATTCAACTCTGACCTATGCCTGCTGCGCAGGTTGATCTCTGTTTGGTATAAGTAAAACCTATGAAAAAGACTTTCATACGCCCAGCTCGACTCTTGTTTAAAGAAACAGTCCAGCCAGCTTCTGTAAACCCTGAACCGGATCCACAAGCCTTTCGGATCTGACAGTGGTTGTCAACTCCAGTCCTCAGGTCCCCCCAACAGGTCATGTTTTTAGGATTTATGTCTGTGGAAACAGGTGTGATGATTACTGACCCAGCAAAATAGATCAGCTCACCTGTGCATGATTAAAGAAAGTCAGAAAACATGACCTGTTAGGAATACTTGAGGTGAAGTTATATTACAATGCCTAACGTACCACGGCATAGCATTATCTAATTGAATACGCCCCTAAATGTTGGAAGATATGTCAAATATACCAGCAAATTGGCTTCCTTGGGATAATGCTGACCACGCATAGGGAAATGACTACATCCATTGTGCACGGATCTGACTGTAATCAGCAGTCTAGCTGAATAATGGCATGCTAGTGACCACACAGACCTTTCAGCCGTCATGTTACAATATTAACATGCAATTTCCTGACCAATGTATGGACATTACTCAGATGTCAAGTAGATTCTCATTGTTCCTGACAGTTGACATTTCCTTGTGTACAGGGTTGAGGAATACTGAATTAGTTCTATAACATCTTTAAATAAGGATACGACTACAAGGGCTGTATAAATGTCATACGATTAGGCAATAGTGGGTGAAAGTGAGCTATATACAGTACAGTGGGGGCTGCACGGATGAAGATGTGAATAAGATCAGGTGATGAAGGAGGCCTGATAAATTTAATGGGCAGAACGAAAAGGGACAATGGCTCAAATTGGACAATGGCGAATTGCGTGCAGCGGTGAGATGTTGGCGATATAGCCACTGATTTAAAGGGGCAATTTAAAAAAAGCAAAGCTAACATTGTTTTTCCCTTTTAAAATATTGGCACTTTTAATTTATTGGCTAAGTCTCGGAAATCTCGTCCACAGAGCTCATCGCAGGCTATCACATTTGGGTCATAGTGGGAAATATTTGTGAGGCCATGGCTATATTATTTGCTGCTGTTAGTAGAGTTATCTAGTATCAGCTTTTAAACGTAAAAGAATGCCAGTTTAAGGACTTCTGAAGTGGACCAGTATTCAATAAAGGGGTGTATCCAATTAGCCGCAGTAATTTACCCGTTGCTAATTATCTTCCCTAGAGCTATCCTGTTAGCCTAGCCCACCGGCACTTATAGAGCGTTTTTGTTCCGCCTGCCTCAGGCAGGTGAAACCAAATCCCCAATACATGTTCTTCAAAGCCGCAATGACTGCCACAGAAACACATAGGCCCACCGCTTTTCACGTAAACTAAGTGTTGCTGTGCTGTTTAGGGTCATGTAACGCACGGTAAAAGTAGGCTATTGGATAGCCCGATAATGACCATTGGGCAAAAAACAAGTTAAAATCCTGTTTTTGCCATGCGGTAAATTATCGCGGTTAAAAGGATGCTGGCCAAAGTTTCGTATTAAAAAAACGAACACTTCTGAGGCTAAATATTTTACCCATTTCTGATAGCTAGGGCCCAATTATTATGTGCTATGCAGTTTTTAAGCATTAATATTCATCCTTTTCCATCATTCCATAGTGATAAAAAATAGAGAAGCTCCCCCACGTGCTAATTTTAAAATATTTAGTTTTAGCAAAGTGAATTCACTGAGTTAGTAATATATATATATATATATATATACACTCACTGCTCAAAAAAATAAAGGGAACACTAAAATAACACATCCTAGATCTGAATGAATGAAATATTCTTATTAAATATTTTGTTCTTTACATAGTTGAATGTGCTGACAACAAAATCACACAAAAATTATCAATGGAAATCAAATTTATTAACCCATGGAGGTCTGGATTTGGAGTCACACTCAAAATTAAAGTGGAAAAACACACTTTGATGTAATGTCCTTAAAACAAGTCAAAATGAGGCTCAGTAGTGTGTGTGGCCCCCACGTGCCTGTATGACCTCCCTACAACGCCTGGGCATGCTCCTAATGAGGTGGTGGATGGTCTCCTGAGGGATCTCCTCCCAGACCTGGACTAAAGCATCCGCCAACTCTTGGACAGTCTGTGGTGCAACGTGGCGTTGGTGGATGGAGCGAGACATGATGTCCCAGATGTGCTCAATTGTATTCAGGTCTGGGGAACGGGCGGGCCAGTCCATAGCATCAATGCCTTCGTCTTGCAGGAACTACTGACACACTCCAGCCACATGAGGTCTAGCATTGTCTTGCATTAGGAGGAACCCAGGGCCAACCGCACCAGCATATGGTCTCACAAGGGGTCTGAGGATCTCATCTCGGTACCTAATGGCAGTCAGGCTACCTCTGGCGAGCACATGGAGGGCTGTGCGGCCCCCCAAAGAAATGCCACCCCACACCATTACTGACCCACTGCCAAACCGGTCATGCTGGAGGATGTTGCAGGCAGCAGAACGTTCTCCTTGGCGTCTCCATACTCTGTCACGTCTGTCACATGTGCTCAGTGAGAACCTGCTTTCATCTGTGAAGAGCACAGGGCACCAGTGGCGAATTTGCCAATCTTGGTATTCTCTGGCAAATGCCAAACGTCCTGCACGGTGTTGGGCTGTAAGCACAACCCCCACCTGTGGACGTCGGGCCCTCATACCACCCTCATGGAGTCTGTTTCTGATCGTTTGAGTAGACACATGCACATTTGTGGCTTTCTGGAGGTCATTTTGCAGGGTTCTGGCAGTGCTCCTCCTGTTCCTCCTTGTACAAAGGCGGAGGTAGCGGTCCTGCTGCTGGGTTGTTGCCCTCCTACGGCCTCCTCCACGTGTCCTGATGTACTGGCCTGTCTCCTGGTAGCGCCTCCATGCTCTGGACACTACGCTGACAGACACAGCAAACCTTCTTGCCACAGCTCGCATTGATGTGCCATCCTGGATGAGCTGCACTACCTGAGCCACTTGTGTGGGTTGTATATATATATTTGTTAACTCAATTTTAGAGCTATATTCTAGAAGGTATAACATATACTGAAGCAGGTCAGTAGTTGCTAAGTTGTTTCGGTTTTTTGCTCGTTAGAATATATTTTTAGTAAAAACTAATATCACCAGTATATATTTATATACTGAGCTGTGTTCTGTTCCATTTGATAACCAAGGTCTGTTCTCGCTATCTCCCACGTCCAAGGGAGATTGTACAGAACTCCGTATTTGGCTTTTTCCTTCCTGCCCCCTCAGTTTTGTTTCCCATAAGACCAATGACTGGGTTTTAATGATCTACCCATGGATCTGGCAAAACAGTGAAGTTACAGTTCTCTCCAGCTAACTTATCTTTAACTTAGAACATTAACCATTTATTTTCTAGTCCCCTGACTGCAAAGCAATCAGCGTGCAGAGCTCTAGCCTAATAAGATGAGCTACATTGTCACACGTTTCCCTTATCAAACTCATTCGTACTGTGAAATCATCCTGGTGCTTCCATGCAGTGTTGCTACGTTAAAACTAGATATAATTGTGTGTGTGTGTGTGTGTGTGTGTGTGTGTGTGTGTGTGTGTGTGCGCGCGCACGCGTGTGTGTTTTTCAAACGTGTAATTATAGTTTGCAGCTGAAACTGATTCACAAACTCTTTTGTAGGCTACAATTGGTTCTGTAAGGAGAACTCATGTCTATGTATAAGCTATCGCATTCACAACCCACAATAAAACTATTTCTGAACAATGTAATATTATGTTTCAGCAAGGATGCTCAAGCAAATTTAATTGCCAGGTGGATATTCTTGCAATTTGCGAAAAGAAATAAAACAAAACATTTTTTTATTTTTTATTTTGTTTATGCATTGACAGATGAGCCTCGGCCAATATTTTTTCCCACCATAAAATGTTCATAAAACACACGGAGGTGCACACAGCTACAAAAGGGGCGTGCCACATTTGTTATGCCGGCTGCGGTGGCAGTATTATCATCACTTCCCAGTCTCCCGACAGTTGGCAAAATCGCCAGTCATTGCACTTTTCAATCATTGATTTCAGGAAGCATAGAGAGATACCACTCACCTGGGCTTCCTCTTGCATCTTCAGTGCAAAGGGGTCTATTTACTAAGCCTTGGAGGGAGATAAAGTGGACGGAGATAAAGTACCAGCCAATCACCTCCTAACTGCCATGTTACAGACTGTTTGAAAAATGACAGTTAGTAGCTGGTTGGCTGGTACTTTATCTCCATCCACTTTATCTCTCTCCAAGGCTTAGTAAATAGACCCCAAAGAGAGCGGTAACTCACAGCATGAGTTTAGTAGAGACGGGAAAAAAGATGGGCATACGCACCCCATGTCAGACCCGGGTGTGGTTCATTAGGTCGACATGAGTTAGGTCGACATACATTGTGTCGCCCACGTTTGGTCGACATGCATTAAGTTGACATGATCACTAGGTGTACTTGGTCATGAGGGCGACATGTACTAGGTCGACATGGAAAACGGTTGACATGAGTTTTTATACTTTTTTTGGTGTTGTTTTCTTCGAAAAGTGATGGGGAACTCCAATTAGTGCACCGTGTATCCTCGCATGGCTCTCTTCGCTCGCCATGCTTCGGGCAAGGTGCCTCGCTCCGGTTCCACTGCGATTGGCACAGGTTACCGTTCCCAATTGTAGTTCACGTGGATCGTTAAGTATGAAAAAGGTCAAAAAATGAAAAAAATTCTGAAAAACTCGTGTCGACCTAGTATAAGTCGACCTATTGACCATGTCGCCCTAGTGATCATGTCAACCTAATGCATGTTGACCAGACGTGGTCGACCCAATGTATGTCGACCTAACTCATATTGACCTAATGACCGCCATCCGTCAGACCCTACCAAACGCATGCAGTCACTGAACTTCTTCTATTAGTGGTTGCCGGAGGAGGACCAGGTGATTGACGTCACACAAGGCTTCTCCTGCAACATATTATATAAGAGCTCAATGAACCATAGATGGGAGGGGAAATAGAGTGTTATTATTATCTATTATTTATAAGGCACCACAAGGGTGCTGTAGTAGCATACAAGTGGATAATACAATCAAGAATTATTATTATTATTATTATTACAGTCAGTATACAAATTTACATAGATCCACATAAATAAAGTGAGCATTTGGCATAATTATGTAGAGCGGACAAAAGGGAGAGCGCCTATTGAGATTAGGGAAAGCAAGAACCTCATCTCAGCCATTGAAAGATGAATGTCATATCTCGTTTCTTGGTGCAGGCTATAGCATGGCCACAATCACATATCTATAGGAATGAGTCATTTATCCGTACATACCAGTCCATTAGATTCCAATTCACTGATTTATGGAGGCATCTTCCCCATCATTCATCGCATAGAGATGAGGAAGTACACAAGAGGAACTGAGATTTAGGGGCATGTTTATTACTTATTGTAACCGGGTACTGATAAATATAATATCTTACTTATAATTTGTTATCGCAGCAATAACAAATTAAGTATTACCCGAATTTAACAAAATTCACACCAAGGGACAGGGGCTCTGGCAGGAGCCAACCCTTGCGATGTGTAAAAATAAAGTGATCTCTAATGCAATCACTTTACTTCTGTGTTTAGAAGCCGGTCACGCTACTGCACATGAGCTGCCATCAGACCACACATATGTGAATGCCCATTCCTACATATCACTTTCCCAGTAAATTTTGTGATCCTTAACCCATAGGCCAGTGGTTCCCAAATATTTTTGAATTATGGCGACCTAGAGTATCAGAATTTTTTTCAGGGCACCCCTAGGCCAAATGTTTCTTATTGAGAAATTTTGAAAAAATGATCTTAAATTGAGTAAATTGTGTTTATATTGTACTATACATACTATACTGTATGTCATCTTTAGGTTTTATTATGTGGTGAGGGACAAGATTCGCTTCTGTTTGTCCACATTTTATGATTGGCAGCCACCAGCACTGGTTTTGCCTATTATATTGACCATAAATTTTAATTGATCCTGGATCGCCAGCCAGAGGCACCCCTACAAGTGTCCCGAGGCACCCCAGGGTGCCACGGCACACAGTTTGAGAACCACTGCCTTAGGCTACCAACAGGACCAAACTACTGGCATATTTTCAGCAGAAACCTTTGGGAGCTGCTATTGAGAAATAAAATTTGGGATCGTGGCAGATATCTTATATATCAACTGCGGTTCCCCATACATACATTCAGGGATCGTTAAAATTTGCGGGTACCCCCTGAAAACGGGTGTACTGGGGCGATATCACACAACTTTTTTTTTATTATTATGCCCCTTAGTCATAAATAGTCAATCTTTAATTATTATTTTTTTTAAATGTAACATGCAGCATATCTGAAGCACCATTTTGAAGAAAAATTGCATAGGATTTTTGCAGCTTTCCTTTACTCCTTTACTCACAGGCCCTGTAAATATAAATAAATATATATATATATATATATATATATATATATATCCAGTGCTGAGACATGGGGGAATATTTACTAATATTTGATTTGGGGTTTTGGGTGTATTTGTATTAGATTTTCATTCGACTTTGCAATTTGGAGATTTACTAAAGGTAAAATCAAATCCCATTCAAGATCCTGATACTTACCTCCGGGATGTCGGCTGTCGGTGTTCCCGCCCCGGTCTCCTGAGTGGTGTCAGGATTCCGGTGTTGGCCACATGACTGCCGAGATGCTGAAAGCATCCCTTTTGAAACACCCATTTTGTCCTGAGCAGGGAGCTTACCCCTGGGGTCTGCCCGCCCGGCTGCTGATGGTGCTGCGCAGCCATGGAGAGGCGCAGTGGGGCTGGCGGCGTTGACTGGTGAGGCTTCCGGTCATGGGAGTCCAGGGGAGTGTAGAGGCGTTCACTTGTGTGTCTGCAGCGCTGGGGGCTGACATGTTGGAGACCAAATTACTATAACCAATGGTGGGGCTCTGTTGAATGCCCAGCCAATCCCTGGCATGTTCCTCTTACAAAAAGGGCCAGCCCAGTTGCTGACGCTGCCAGTGCTTCAAGTTACTACTACAGTGCAGAAGCTCTAGCTCTGAGCTTTCTCAGGGATTCCCTGTGGTTTTTTCTTGTGCTCCAAAGGTCTCCTGTTCCGCTCTTCTAGTCATGCAACCTCTCGGTGTACCCCCGCCGGAGATTCCTCTGTTCCGCAGTCCGCAGTTGTCCCCACTCCGGGCGGTGTCCCCGGGCACCCCGTAACTGTAGAGGGCTTTCTGGCCATTCACAGTGCTCTTCAGGCACGACTACTCAGCATCCATTCTTAAGCAGTATTCTTCAGTGTTCTTCAGTCACGACTACTCAGCATCCATTCTTCAGCAGTATTCTTCAGTGTTCTTTGGTCACGACTACTCTGCATTTGTTCTTTAGCATTCTTGGTCAGTGTTCTCCAGTCACGACTACTCAGCATTCATTCTTCTGCAGCATTCTTCAGTGTTCTTCAGTCTCGACTAGTCAGCATCCATTCTTCGGCAGTATTCTTCAGTCACGTCTAGTCAGCATTCATTCCTCAATAGTGACTGTTCAATATTAATCCTTCTGGATCTCTCTGCAGCATTTGATACTGTGGACCATGGGCTTCTGATTGAGCGACTGAAACATTTCTGTGGTCTGGATGGCACAGTCCTAAGCTGGTTCAAATCATTTCTCACAGGCAGGTCACAGAGAGTATCTTCTGGAGTATAATTATCACCATCAGTGCCATTGTCATGTGGTGTACCACAAAGTTCTATACTATCCCCCATGCTTTTTGCAGTATACATGCTCCAGTTGGGTGAAATAATCAGGCGCCATGGCCTGGTCTACCACTGCTATGCAGATGATACACAACTGTACTTGTCCTTTGCTCCGGGCACTGATAACCCAATAGCAACCCTAAATGGCTGTCTAGCTGAGGTCCAGGAGTGGATGAGCGCCAGTTGGCTGCGACTGAACCCGGATAAAACAGAGGTCCTTATGATACAACCGCAACATCAAAGGACAAGACTGCTTCATAGCCAACCAACTGGACTTACACTTGGGGATTCAGAATTACAGACCACTGATCGTGTGCGGAATCTTGGCGTTGTCCTGGATGGTGGCTTGACACTTAAACATCAGATATCAGCCACAATCAAATCCTCATTCTTTCACCTGAGGAACATAGCCAGAATCAAGCACTTAATTCCCTCAGATGATCTGCCAAAAGTCATACATGTATTTGTATCATCTCGATTAGACTACTGTAATGCCCTCTACCTTGGTCTCCCAGCAAAAGAATTGCAACGCTTACAGCTGGTGCAAAACACAGCTGCCAGGCTATTAACCAACCAGCCCCGTTCTAGCCAGATAACACCCATCCTCTACTCCCTTCACTGGCTGCCTGTACGATGGCGAATCATCTTCAAGATTGGCTTACTGAGTTTCAAAGCATTACATGACCAGGGCCCAAGGTACCTGAAGCAGCTTCTGACCCCATACTGCCCCACTCGATTACTGCGATCTGTAGATGAAGGACTTTTAGCAGTACCTAGAATCTACCGTAATTCATCTGGGGGTCGAGCTTTTAGTCATGCGGCTCCGACTCTATGGAACTCACTTCCCCGCACAGAGCGAGAGGCCCCAACTATAGAATCCTTCAAAAGTAGACTCAAGACTTTTCTGTTTACTCAAGCATTTCCATAATGTCCCTTTTAGTATCTTCATGCTTCTGTATTTTATGAAAATGTACTTCATTATTTTCTGTACTATATTATGCTATGTATCTGTTAAGCGCCTTGAATCTTATTGGAGAAAGAGCACTATATAAATAAAATTATTTTTATTAATAGCATTCCCACGTGTTCTTTAGTAATGATTATTTAGCACTCATCCTTCAGCAGCATTCTTCCGACTTCTTCAGCTACGGCAACCTAGTAATCTTCCGTCTGTCGTCAAGCCTTCATTCACCAGTGTCCTTCAACCATGTTCACTAAATAAAACTTCCTTAGTTCTCTAGACTTTGAGCTCCAAGTTATATTGAGAAGGAAGTACATCTGACCTCCTCAGTTCCTCCCTGCTGTGGGGTCCACTTTGTCAGCGAACTCCCATTTGGCGGATCCTCGTCATCAGCCTGTTATGACACACTTATTTTCAACCGATTTTTTTTTTGTTTGTTACATAATTAATATAAATGGTAATTTAAGTAAAACTGAACTTTTTACATAGAATTCTGGTGCCTGGCAAAACTTACAAATATTGCTAGTTTTTGTAAATTGAAACATTCTGTTTACAGTGGTCTCTGTGCATTGTAAAAAAATAATAATATTAAGAATGATATATATATGGAACAGGAGATGGCATGGAGTCAATTGTCTTTTCCATCAATTCTCATATTGAATTTGGTTTATTCGAAAAAAAAGGCATCCTTTTCATTAAATTATCACAATACATAAAGTACAGAGACTGAGGAAGAAAGGAGATTTACAGGAGGTAATGAGACAAAACCTAAACAGAGAGGTTATATTCAAATATATGGAGATGGGCAATTTAAAATGACATATAGAGACATCAGGAATGTGTAGAACAGCCAATGACCTGGGCTGCAGACAGGTCTTCTGTGTAATGGATGGACTGGCAGTTGGGATTCTAGACAAGGTTGCATTAATCAAGGCGGGAGAGAACAGGCAGCAAAGTTTCAGTTTTATGTTTATTGCAAAATAAAATACCATGATTTTATCAAACCGTAAAACACGTCTCCGTGCTGTAATAATGTTTTCACTCTCCGTCAAGGGAGGACATATTGCAGTGATTGGCATCCAGTGCGTCTGGACACATTCATGTGTCATTATCACAGGCTGCACGTGTCACAGTAATTAATAATACGAGCAAAATGTCTTAAAGAAAATGTAAGTATGCAAATGGGGTAATAAATAAACCCTACTGACTAGTGTATGACAAGAGCAATGAGGTTGGAAATCACTGACATATTGTATATACACAGTAGTTCAGTTTAGGATTTGGGGGGGGGGGGGGGGGGGGACTTTGAATATTTAATTACCTAGACCAGAGCAGAAATCCATTTGTCTGCATTCTCTTCTATATTATCATTATTACCAAGCGGCGGCTCCTACCTTGGTGGTGGAGGGGGAGGGCTGCTGCTGGACGTGCAGCTGGGTCCCCTGTCCCCGCTGCCGGCTGGGTCCCGACATCTGTACATTACGTGCCACAGATGCCGGGACCGGCGCATGCGCAGTAGCAGTGACGGTACTGCGCATGCTCAATCCCCCGGCGTCTATGGACTGCATCAGCTGCAGACCGTAGAAGCCAGCCAGGATTGTGCGATAGGCAGAGGGTGGCTACCTTCAGGAAGCCAGTTCTCTGCTTTTGGTAGCCCGGTCTGGCACTTCCGGAGGTAGGAAACATCTTCCAATGGGACTGCCTGTAGTGCCTCTGACTGGCAGGTAGGCCTTCCAATATTGATCACATCTGACCTATGTGTAATAATAATTTCTCCTGTGACACTGACTAGGACTGCGTCATTTAAGCACTCACAGGATACAGAAAGTCCCAAGGCACTCATTCTAATTTAAATTGTCGGAGGGTTAATCTCCTTTCAAATAAAATAACCATGGTTAAAAATGCAAGTAAATCCATTAATGTACATTTCATATGTGCTAAAGTCTGTGTATTACTGAGATAAATAATGCGCATGAAATAACTACTGTACATTTTTAATGGTGGACTAAAATTGTTATTTGTCCTCTACGCTTTCTGAAAGCTGCCATCCCTACAAGAAAAATCTGTTTGTCTCCCATGTATTGCATTGGTAGTAGGAAAAAAGAGACGGTGGACAAAACAGTAGTGTTTATTACTCTGAGTGATTGGCTGACAGTCTCCTTGGTAACTAAAATGTTCTGTGCAGATTTGTGGATTCAGGCCCTCATTCAGCAAGGATCGCTATTGACACTGAAATTGCTATTGTCTCAAAACAGATACTGCTAAAAATGCTATGTGAAGAGTCGCCCTGAAATGGTAAAAGACTCCCACCAATCCGTTTGCAACCAAGGGGGTCATTCCGAGTTGATCGTAGCTGTGCTAAATTTAGCGGCGATGCCTTTGCACTTCAAGAGTAGCTCCTGACCAGCGCAGCTTTAGCGTGCTGGCCGGGAGCTACTCATCGCTCTCCAGCCCGCAGCAGCTGCGTGTGACGTCACGCAGCCGCCGCGGCCCGCCCCCCCCCCCCCAACGGTCGGACCGCTCCCCCTAAACGGCGGCTTAGCGCTGCCGTCCAGCCCCCTCCCGCCCAGCGACTGCCTCTGCGGCGCCGTCGCATGCTCAGTTCCAACCCGATCGCTGCACTGCAACAAACTGCAGCGAGCGATCGGGTCGGAATGACCCCCAAGTGCCATCGACAGTTGCGGTTGACCCATGCCTACTCAGAATAATGCAGATTCAGCCACATCACATGCCTGTTTTACTCGCATGTGATCGTTACTGATGTCAGATATACTCCTCGAAAACGGCCATGGAACACCTGCGTTTTCCCAACCTCACCCCACAAATGCCATGTTGCCTCCCACAAACGGTCACTTCCTGTCCATTTGCGATCGCATCTCACTGAGCCTGCGAATGCATGGTAATCGCAATTCGGCGTTTGCACGTGCGCAATGCGTTCGCAGCGCATGTGATATCCAACAGTGTGGTGTTGCATATGTTAAGATTTTATTTCAGTTAATTTGCTTTTCTCAGCAGTTTGAAGATAGCTGTGGGATGTGTTTTATTGTATTACTGTGGTGTATGGGAGAAAATTATTTATAATTTAATTACACTTTACAAGTCTTGTCATGAATATGTATACTTTACTTTTAATGATCATGTATGTCAATATTACCCTTTTTTATTTGATTGTTCTTATAAGGTGATGCATTTCATACTTACGGTAATTGTACAGGAGATCAACTCAAGCCTTCCAAATATTTGAAATTATTTATAGACATAGGGGAATATCTAATTAGCCCTGATAATTTACCGGGGCTAATTGTCCCGCTGGGGCTATCCTGTTAGCCCTGATAAGCCGCCACAAGCAGCGGCTTATCGGGGGTTACCTGTTGCTGCATCGAGTGCCGGCTCCTGACTGCTCCCGGTGCAGCGCTGTACCTCCGGCTACCCCCTCAGGCAGGCGAAACCAAATCCCCGGAACCTGTGTGTTTTCGGGAGACAATGTATTTTTTTACAGGCTATCTAATAGGATAGCCTGTAAAAAAATATTGGTGAAAAATCGGAAAAAAGTGCGGAAAAACTGCCATTTTTCGCACCCGATGTTGTTTCACCTCTAATACCCCTCTCACATCTCCAATGCCGGATCCCACCCAGGAATTGGAAACGGGTCCTTCCCGGTTGGGATCCGGCATTGGAGACTCTCCTACCCTTTTCGCTGGCTTCCAGACCCGGCAATATGCCGGGTCGGTTGCCATAGCGGCGGGGGTCGGAGATGGAGGTGGCTCATCTCCCAGCGCCACCTCTCCCTATCTAATAAACGGGTCCCGGGTCGCATCGACCCGGGAAGCCATTTATACAGCCACTGACTCTGTATTCAACCCGGGAATAACATTGCTTATAACCCGTGTTGAATTACCAGGTCAAGCGACACGGGAATTCGGACTTGGCGCTTTCACACCGCACACCGACCCGTGTCGACCCGGGTTATTTGTGCGGTGTGAAAGGGGTATAATTGGATAACCCCCCCCCCCCCCATAGTTGGAGTTGGCATTGTGTACAATGAGTGTAGTGGAGAGGGAAGCATAGTTGCACAGTGGTTGGTATTGCTGCCTCATCGCGCGCAGGTCATGAGTTTATTTCAAACCAGGGCCTAGCTGTGTGGAGCCTGTGTGTTTTCTCCATGTCTTTGTTTGGGTTTCCTCCCACATTCCAAAAAAACAGACTGGTTGGTTAATTGAATGCTGACTAAAATGTACCCTAAGGTTTGTGTGTTGGGGGATGTAGACTGTAAGCTCCGATGGGGCAGGGATTGATGTGTGTGACAAACCTGCCTGTACAGCAATGCAAAATATAACGAAACAATGATAATTAAACTTTTACTGTGTTGGATTGTTTTCTGTAGTTAGAATGTGCCGGGGCATTCGGCGTCTTGTTTATTGGAAATGAAAGCGCAGCGTTTGTATTCGACACTTTCTAACAAGTGAAGAAATGACGGAGACTGGACTTGATCCGTTATCCATGGTCTTTGTTTACGTTTTTATCAGAGATTTGTCTGTATCCTCTGCTGAGCTGGGATCACAGCCCTGTTGTGTATGAGGCTGCAGCAGATAAGTGGTTTACCACACCGACACAGGAGATGCCTTTTAAAACTGGGGCACATAAAACAGCCTTATTGATTTCCCTTTAATCCCCCCCATGGGGCATATTTTCATTGATCTTATCTGACATTCCTTCCCCAGGTTTATGAAAGGCTTTAATCATGGACTGACTTCTGTTCATTTTCTTTATATTGCTTTGCTCACATAGTCCCAAAGGGAATGATTGACAGCTACTTTGATAAATAATTGATAAAGTAGAGGTTTCTGTCACATTTTTTTTGCCCTAGCACAATACTCTGTCTGTCTATCTATCTATCTATCTATCTATCTATCTATCTATCTATCTATCTATCTATCTATCCATCCATTGGTCTATCTATCTGTCTATCTATCTATCTAGTCTGCATATCTATCTGTCTGTCTGTCTATCTATCTACCACCAGGGGGCGCAAAACGGAGCAATTCAATTGTTGCTCCGTTTAGACATTTTTTTTTCTCACAGCCTCCTGAGGTGCGAGAAAAAACGTATGGAAACTCAGCACTTTGGGCCCAAAGCAGGGAGTTTAGACGGGTATACAGCAGAATCCTATTAGCTGTAGTAAGTTACCGCAGCTAAAGAATTCCCCCAGCCCTATTCGATTAGCCCTGTAATTCAGCATTTATTGAGGATTGTGCTTTGCGTGCCTCAGGCATGCAAAGCAGAATCCCTCATAAGCAGCCCCAGGAGACCCGTTATCAGATGTGAACACATGGATCCGCGATGTTATCACGGATCCCATGTGTTATCGCCTGATAACGGGTGAGTTACCGCATGTAAAAACGGGCTGTAATTGTATAGCCTGATAGTGTTATCGGGTTTAAAAAGGCCA
This sequence comes from Pseudophryne corroboree, assembly GCF_028390025.1. Classification (NCBI taxonomy): domain Eukaryota; kingdom Metazoa; phylum Chordata; class Amphibia; order Anura; family Myobatrachidae; genus Pseudophryne; species Pseudophryne corroboree. The sequence goes on along the minus strand of NC_086452.1, from coordinate 413,246,560 downwards.
TTATTACCGTGCGGTAAGTCACCGCACCTAATACGATACCACCCTTAGGCGGCTAACCCGGTCTGTTTTGGGCGCAATGTGCATGGGCACCCAAACACAGTTGAATAGTGACGATTGTTTGGGGGTCTGAAAAGTCCAGTTTAAACCAGATTTTTATACGCCCAAAACAATTGAATCAACCTCTATATTGTCTGTCGGTCGGTCTGTCTATATTGTCTGTCTGTCTGTCTGTCTGTCTATCTAGCCTTCATTTCTTTTTTGACAGTTTTTATACTGAATATCCCATTTTAAACTAAAGAAATACAGACATGCCCTATGCCCACCCATACTGTACATTTTAGGAAAGCTGTTTTCAGTAAGCTGAGGGAAGGTCTGTTATAAAAACGACATGGTTTGTATTTAAGTCATTGCCAACAAAAAATTTATATTTGCAAATACATTATTAAGCAATTCGTATTAATTTTGTGATGTAATAAATAGGATGCTTAAACATTTACAGACTATAGATGATTGGAAGGTGAAACAGCATTCATCAATACACAGAAGTCAACAAAAGTCCAATAAATTCAGCAAGAACCAATCCATAGTAACGAGAGTAAAATGAAAAACAGAATGATGAGGTCAAATGTAATCCCCTTTCCCCCAACCAGAACTGCAGACTCCAAAGCTTTGCTGTCTTCTTTTAAGGCAGGCATGTGTAAAACCATATACTGGTACTGGTATTGTTGATGCCTCTCCCACGCAATCTCTCCACTTAAATTCCCTCTTGTATTATTGGACCACAGAGTCAGTGTTGATCATTGAAGATAAGGTAGATTCAGTAAAATAGACTTCTAGGGCCAGATTCAATTGCGGGTGGGAAATTTGAAATAACCTATGTTTTTTCCACAGCCTCAGGGTTTTGGTATTCAATTAGGGGACTGAAAATGGGATGCAGTGATTTTCTCCAGAGCGTGTCTGAGTTTTCCTAAAACCTTTATTTTTAGGAAAATTCACTAGGACTTGCTCTGGCTCCCTGGTGGCACACCACGGACTAATTAAGCAATTGGAAGTTTCCAGTTAGCTTAATTAGTCTGTAATTACGTACACACCTTCTGAAGCGGTGTCTTCTTCGCCGGGAGCCGGGTCCTCTAAGTGGTGTGTGTGCCCCCTCCATCCTCGGAGAAGGCCCTGGGAGAACTACATCTCTCAGCAGCCCTTACACCTGCCCAGCAGCCCCCCAGCGCTGAAAACTCTGCAACCTTTTTTATTTTAAATTTGGATACAGCGGGTATTGGGAGAACGTAGGCCCGCGGTAATTCAAAATTGGGCGTGACGTAAGCAAGGTTTTTTACTTTGCTAAACCTTGCTCCCAACTGAATCTCTCCATTAGTCTAGTAGAAAAAAAAAACAGCCAATTTACAGGTGACCGCTATTGGCCTGTGTGTGAAGCCATCTTACGACCGCGCCAGCAGGTCCCAGTCATATCAGAAGTGATCTGGCTGCAAGGCCAGGGGTCCAAATTGTCATGTACTGCGTCTCATCTAATATGCCTGAATTCCGTCACCTGATATAAAACATGATTGGCTCGTATTTGGCTTGGAGTTGAGAAATCCTAAGAGCGCAGTCTTGAGTTTATAGAAACGTTTTCGGTTGAATCACTTCAGGCCGTTACCTGGTTGCACATCAGAGGAGAGTAGGAAGTCAGCAGGTAGCTTTGCGTGACTTCTGCTATAGGTTTGCCTAGCGGGAAGCCAGCCTGATTACACGGAGGAAGGAGACAAAGCACATTTGCAGGGGAAGTTATTATGAAAGCATTCTGGTGAGTGTTGTACAGAGTGTAACGGAGTGGGTCATAGTCAGAGTGGAGTCTGAGTCTCTCTTCTCCATACTGCTGTTATGTGATGACAAATCACTTGTACTGCACAGAAACGGTGAAAGATTGCTGTAAGAACATTGTGTTACTATAACTCACAGGGCATCACTCATATGTTTCCAGTATTTATGTTTGCCGTACTAGTGCTTACAGTTTGTATGTTACAAATTATATTTTATAGGAATACTTGAATCTGCTATCAATTAATAACATTTTTTAAAACCTTCCATTTACAGACTTTTATAGAAATATTCCAAAAACATGTGTATTGTAATGCCAGGGGATTGAGTTACTTTCTGCTTGCCATAAGGGTAAAGAAAAACAGATTTTTCAAATACTGTATATAATTATGTTGCTTGAAATAAAAAGTAATTGCTTGCAAAACTCACCTGTAGTACATATTGGGGTTTCTAAAGGAATGCATTCCGTATCCACACGCTGGGGGTCATTCCGAGTTGTTCGCTCGGTATTTTTCTTCGCATCGCATCGATTTTCCGCTAACTGCGCATGCGCAATGTTCGCAATGCGACTGCGCCAAGTAAATTTGCTATGCAGTTAGGTATTTTACTCACGGCATTACGAGTTTTTTTCTTCGTTTTGATGACCGTAGTGTGATTGACAGGAAGTGGGTGTTTCTGGGCGGAAACTGGCCGTTTTATGGGAGTGTGTGAAAAAACGCTACCGTTTGTGGGGAAAACGCGGGAGTGGCTGGAGAAACGGAGGAGATTCTGGGCGAACGCTGGGTGTGTTTGTGACGTCAAACCAGGAACGACAAGCACTGAACTGATCGCAGATGCCGAGTAAGTTTGGAGCTACTCAGAAACTGCTAAGAAGTGTCTATTCGCAATTTTGCTAATTTTTCGTTCGCAATTTTGATAAGCTAAGATTCACTCCCAGTAGGCGGTGGCTTAGCGTGTGCAAAGCTGCTAAAAGCAGGTTGCGAGCGAACAACTCGGAATGACCACCACTATGCGGAACATACAGTACCCTAAAGTGTTTTCAGAAACCATGCGAGGGCGGAGACCAGCTCTCTTGGTGCCTCAGCACTTCTTCTAAGCCCATCCCCAGACTCCTGTGAAACTAGCCAATGGGAGTCTGGGGGCAGGCTTAGAAGGAGTGTGAAGCCTTATGCCGAGTTTGGTGGATTTCTGAAGATACTGTTTAGCTAGTTAGAATTGTGCTGATTAAATAGTAGTTAGCATTAATGCCTCACAGCACTGAGGTTTTGGATTCAATTAACACCAACGTCCTAACTGTAGAGTTTGTATGTTCTCCATGTGTTTGAGTGGGTTTTTTCCCGGGTGCTCTGGTTTTCTCCCTTAATCCCAAAAAAATACTGATAGGTTAATTGGGCTCTCATACAAAAAAAAATAGTGTGTGTGTGTGTGTGTGTGTGTGTGTGTGTGTGTGTGTGTGTGTGTGTGTGTGTGTGTGTGTAAGAAAGTAGTTCAATAGATAAAATATTAAACAAGAGTATATACCAGCATGTACATTGAGTGGGAATCCTCTATAATTGTTTTTATATCTGAATGGCTGAGCCACTTTGTCTTTTTTTTTCTGCAAGCCAACATGAGGGGCCTGATTCTGAGTGATACGCAGAAGCTCGTCCAGCAGCATCTGTTGGTGGGCGCCCATCATCAACTTTATGCAAATGGCCTACATACTCTATCCCTTGTGTATATCCGGGCATGTGCAAGGTCTGAGACACCCACATTTATATAGTGGAATACTGATTGGTGCATTCTTATACGCCACCCTTGGTCACGCCCTCTAAACTTGCAGCAGCCCTAGGGCAGGTGCAGTTTCTCCATCTGACCGCAGCCTCCTATGCTGGCTGCTGCAAGTTTAGATGGCGTGACCAAGGGTGGCGTATAAGAATGCACCAATCAGTATTCCATCATAACACGCCCACTGAACTGACCATTTTTTGCCTGCACTGTTAGCCGCCTCCCAGTCTCCGCCCAGGAACGCCCACCACTTTCCGCCACGGGTCTGATCGCAACAGCGCCTCTGTGTGTACACTCAGGGTAACGCATGCACCATAGGAGATTTCAGGATTTTTCACCCATGCGCAGTTGCAAATAATCATGGTTCAGCTACGTGAGCATCGGAATTACATGCAGATTGTGTGGAATCGTCATTTGTTCACTGCATCCATAGGAAGTCAGGATAAGCCATTAAATCAGAGGAGGGACTGTTACTGATCTACTCTCTGTGTCACCCTACAGACAGACTTTGCCTCAAATCAAAGACCCTTCCAGGTCATCCAGCCTCCTCTATCTCCACCTCACTGATAACAAGATGTGCATCTTTTACTGTTCTCAGATAAGAGACTGTCTCAGCAAATATAAAATCATCACAATGAGAGACTCGGAACAGTAGTTATTTCCTCTGCAGCCTGTGGCGTTCTGATTTATTGAAGCCACGTCTTGTACTGTGTCCTGGGTTCCTGTCCTGTTTATGAGGAATTTGTTGAAGGCCGTTGGATTGGCATTAAATATATCTGTAAAATATAGCATTAAAATCTCTATAAAATGTAGGGATTCCAATTCCTGGAATCATTTAAAAACCCTGGAATTTTAGGATTACTGGGGTCCATTTTCGGTATCCCAGGATTAATGCTCAGATTGTGATTAAAGGAATAAGGGGTTAAACAAACAAATAATAAATACATTTTTTAATATGATTTTTTTTAGTTCACAACAAAATAGTAATTCAGATTTTTTTTCTTAGATGCCTGTCCTACTCTGCTTGTCCAGTGCAACTTACTACTACCCCCCTTCTCCTTGCTATGCATTCCCCCCCCCCAATCCATAGGCGTCACAACACTGCAGCCCGCGCTCCCCCCACCCCATCCCCCTTCTTCCATACATACACTATTCGCCAACCCCCATGCCCCTGGTACACTCACTTCTCGGACCCGCACACCTGCAGAGACATACACTACCCGCTTTACCAATCCCTAGAATATACACTACTCACCTTGCCTGGGCAGCACTAACTGCTGCTGTATCCTCCCCGCTGTTGCTGATTCCCTGGGTAGCGGCAGCTTTGGTTTAAGTCAATGTGAAACTGCTCTATTTGTTTAAAGCAGTTTCACATCGACCATCTTGGATTAAAAAAGAAACCGCCCTCTTCCCTGGAAGCCATCTGATATATAGGGAGGAGCTGTTTTAGGTAGGGCTTGAGGCCGCCTAAGGGGTGTGAGTAAAGGCGCAACATGACTAGGCTTGGTCGTCCCCCCACCACCACCTCTGGGCCCTGTAATCAAGGCATTCGAGAGCCGGGCTGGGCCCAGGTACTTTTCAAGGGGCATGGCCTAATCACAGGAGGTGTGGTCATGTACCCTTAGAAAAAAAATACTGAAAAACATAGTATTTTAAGCACCTCCATGGTATACAGCAGCATGTGCTGGGCTGAGAAGAATAGCTGCAGCTGCTGTTGCTGCCAGGTAAGGGGTAGGTGGTATGGGCCCCTCCATCAGACCTGAACCCGGGTAATTTGTACCCTCTCCCCCCCTCTCTCAGCACCACTGCCTGTAATGGTGACACCTTCAATGTCTTTGCCCTTGGCTATAATGTAGGTATGACAAACAAGATGCTATACAAGATCAATGAGGTCTGTAATAAACTAGGCTCTAGAGAGGGGTAGGGATTAGGGGAAGTATACTTACCGGAACCCTGGAGAACCACAGGTCTGACCTAAAGTTATGATCCAATGACCGCAGGGACCCGACAGATGCCAATGGATCCTCCGGGAGAAGGTAAGTCCTCGCTGGGCCTCCAGGATGAAATATTGACATAATAACCATCAACATTCATACCCAGCCCATTTGATTATTATTTGATAACTTAATTGTAAGATTTTATAGTTTTAAATAGTGCATATTTATGCTTAATTGGCTTGTACTGTAAATTGCTGTTTTCTCTAACGTCCTAGTGGATGCTGGGGACTCCGAAAGGACCATGGGGAACAGCGGCTCCGCAGGAGACTGGGCACAAAAGTAAAAGCTTTAGGACTACCTGGTGTGCACTGGCTCCTCCCCCTATGACCCTCCTCCAAGCCTCAGTTAGATTTTTGTGCCCGAACGAGAAGGGTGCAGTCTAGGTGGCTCTCCTGAGCTGCTTAGAAAAAAGTTTAGTTTTAGGTTTTTTATTTTCAGTGAGACCTGCTGGCAACAGGCTCACTGCATCGAGGGACTAAGGGGAGAAGAAGCGAACTCACCTGCGTGCAGAGTGGATTGGGCTTCTTAGGCTACTGGACATTAGCTCCAGAGGGACGATCACAGGCCCAGCCATGGATGGGTCCCAGAGCCGCGCCGCCGTCCCCCTTACAGAGCCAGAAGACTGAAGAGGTCCGGAAAATCGGCGGCAGAAGACGTCCTGTCTTCAATAAGGTAGCGCACAGCACCGCAGCTGTGCGCCATTGCTCTCAGCACACTTCACACTCCGGTCACTGAGGGTGCAGGGCGCTGGGGGGGGGCGCCCTGAGACGCAATAAAAACACCTTTTTTGGCAAAAAATACATCACATATAGCTCCTGGGCTATATGGATGCATTTAACCCCTGCCAATTTTTCCATAAAAAAGCGGGAGAAAGGCCGCCGAAAAGGGGGCGGAGCCTATCTCCTCAGCACACTGGCGCCATTTTTTCCTCACAGCTCCGTTGGAGGAAGGCTCCCTGACTCTCCCCTGCAGTCCTGAACTACAGAAACAGGGTAAAACAAGAGAGGGGGGGCACTAATTTGGCAGATAAATATATATATTGCAGCTATATCAGGGAAAAACACTTATATAAGGTTATCCCTATATATATATAGCGCTCTGGTGTGTGCTGGCAAACTCTCCCTCTGTCTCCCCAAAGGGCTAGTGGGGTCCTGTCCTCTGTCAGAGCATTCCCTGTGTGTGTGCTGTGTGTCGGTACGTTGTGTCGACATGTATGAGGAGGAAAATGGTGTGGAGGCGGAGCAATTGCCTGTGTTAGTGATGTCACCCCCTAGGGAGTCGACACCTGACTGGATGGTCTTATGGAAAGAATTACGTGATAGTGTCAGCACTTTACAAAAGACTGTTGACGACATGAGACAGCCGGCAAATCAGTTAATACCTGTACAGGCGTCTCAAACACCGTCAGGGGCTCTAAAACGCCCGTTACCTCAGGTCGATACAGACACTGACACTGACACGGACTCCAGTGTCGACGGTGAGGAAACAAACGTATTTTCCAGTAGGGCCACACGTTACATGATCACGGCAATGAAGGAGGTTTTGAACATTTCTGATACTACAAGTACCACAAAAAAGGGTATTATGTGGGGTGTGAAAAAACTACCCGTAGTTTTTCCTGAATCAGATGAATTAAATGAGGTGTGTGATGAAGTGTGGGTTTCCCCCGATAAAAAACTGCTAATTTCTAAAAAATTATTGGCATTATACCCTTTCCCGCCAGAGGTTAGGGCACATTGGGAAACACCCCCTAGCGTAGATAAGGCGCTCACACGCTTATCAAAACAAGTGGCGTTACCGTCTCCTGATACGGCCGCCCTCAAGGAACCAGCTGATAGGAAGCTGGAAAATATCCTAAAAAGTATATACACACATACTGGTATTATACTGCGACCAGCAATCGCCTCAGCCTGGATGTGCAGTGCTGGGGTGGCTTGGTCGGATTCCCTGACTGAAAATATTGATACCCTGGACAGGGACAATATATTATTGACTATAGAGCATTTATAGGATGCATTTCTATATATGCGAGATGCACAGAGGGATATTTGCACTCTGGCATCAAGAGTAAGTGCGATGTCCATTTCTGCCAGAAGAGGGTTATGGACGCGACAGTGGTCAGGTGATGCGGATTCCAAACGGCATATGGAAGTATTGCCGTATAAAGGGGAGGAGTTATTTGGGGTCGGTCTATCGGACCTGGTGGCCACGGCAACGGCTGGGAAATCCACCTTTTTACCCCAGGTCACCTCTCAGCAGAAAAAGATACCGTCTTTTCAGGCTCAGTCCTTTCGTCCCCATAAGGGCAAGCGGGCAAAAGGCCACTCATATCTGCCCCGGGGCAGAGGAAGGGGAAAAAGACTGCAGCAGACAGCCTCTTCCCACGAACAGAAGCCCTCCCCCGCTTCTGCCAAGTCCTCAGCATGACGCTGGGGCCTTACAAGCGGACTCAGGCACGGTGGGGGCCCGTCTCAAGAATTTCAGCGCGCAGTGGGCTCACTCGCAAGTGGACCCCTGGATCCTGCAGGTAGTATCTCAGGGGTACAAATTGGAATTCGAGACGTCTCCCCCTCGCCGGTTCCTGAAGTCTGCTTTACCAACGTCTCCCCCCGACAGGGAGGTGGTATTGGAAGCCATTCACAAGCTGTATTCCCAGCAGGTGATAATCAAGGTACCCCTCCTACAACAGGGAAAGGGGTATTATTCCACGCTGTTTGTGGTACCGAAGCCGGACGGCTCGGTGAGACCCATTTTAAATCTGAAATCCTTGAACACTTACATAAAAAGGTTCAAGTTCAAGATGGAGTCACTCAGAGCAGTGATAGCGAACCTGGAAGAAGGGGACTATATGGTGTCTCTGGACATCAAGGATGCTTACCTCCATGTCCCAATTTGCCCTTCTCACCAAGGGTACCTCAGGTTTGTGGTACAGAACTGTCACTATCAGTTTCAGACGCTGCCGTTTGGATTGTCCACGGCACCCCGGGTCTTTACCAAGGTAATGGCCGAAATGATGATTCTTCTTCGAAGAAAAGGCGTCTTAATTATCCCTTACTTGGACGATCTCCTGATAAGGGCAAGGTCCAGAGAACAGTTAGAGGTCGGAGTAGCACTATCTCAAGTAGTACTACGACAGCACGGATGGATTCTAAATATTCCAAAATCGCAGCTGATTCCGACGACACGTCTGCTGTTCCTAGGGATGATTCTGGACACAGTACAGAAAAAGGTGTTTCTCCCGGAGGAGAAAGCCAGGGAGTTATCCGACCTAGTCAGGAACCTCCTAAGACCAGGCCAAGTGTCAGTGCATCAATGCACAAGGGTCCTGGGAAAGATGGTGGCTTCTTACGAAGCGATTCCATTCGGCAGATTCCACGCAAGAACTTTTCAGTGGGATCTGCTGGACAAATGGTCCGGATCGCATCTTCAAATGCATCAGCGGATAACCCTGTCTCCAAGGACAAGGGTGTCTCTCCTGTGGTGGTTACAGAGTGCTCATCTCCTAGAGGGCTGCAGATTCGGCATTCAGGATTTGGTCCTGGTGACCACGGATGCCAGCCTGAGAGGCTGGGGAGCAGTCACACAGGGAAAAAATTTCCAGGGCTTGTGGTCAAGCATGGAAACGTCACTTCACATAAATATCCTGGAACTAAGGGCCATTTACAATGCCCTAAGTCAGGCAAGGCCTCTGCTTCAGGGTCAGCCGGTGTTGATCCAGTCGGACAACATCACGGCAGTCGCCCACGTAAACAGACAGGGCGGCACAAGAAGCAGGAGGGCAATGACGGAAGTTGCAAGGATTCTTCGCTGGGCGGAAAATCATGTGATAGCACTGTCAGCAGTGTTCATTCCGGGAGTGGACAACTGGGAAGCAGACTTCCTCAGCAGACACGATCTTCACCCGGGGGAGTGGGGACTTCACCCAGAAGTCTTCCACATGATTGTGAACCGTTGGGAAAAACCAAAGGTGGACATGATGGCGTCCCGCCTCAACAAAAAACTGGACAGATATTGCGCCAGGTCAAGGGACCCTCAGGCAATAGCTGTGGACGCTCTGGTAACACCGTGGGTGTACCAGTCAGTATATGTGTTCCCTCCTCTGCCTCTCATACCCAAGGTACTGAGAATCATAAGAAGGAGAGGTGTAAAGACTATACTCATGGCTCCGGATTGGCCAAGAAGGACTTGGTACCCGGAAATTCAAGAGATGCTCACGGAAGACCCGTGGCCTCTACCTCTAAGAAAGGACCTGCTCCAGCAGGGACCATGTCTGTTCCAAGACTTACCGCGGCTGCGTTTGACGGCATGGCGGTTGAACGCCGGATCCTGAAGGAAAAAGGCATTCCGGATGAAGTTATCCCTACCCTGATCAAAGCCAGGAAGGATGTAACTGTGCAACATTATCACCGTATTTGGCGTAAATATGTTGCGTGGTGTGAGGCCAGGAAAGCCCCTACAGAGGAATTTCAACTGGGTCGATTCCTGCATTTCCTGCAAACAGGACTGTCTATGGGCCTCAAATTAGGGTCCATTAAGGTTCAAATTTCGGCCCTGTCAATATTCTTCCAAAAAGAACTAGCTTCAGTTCCTGAAGTTCAGACGTTTGTCAAGGGGGTACTGCATATACAGCCTCCTTTTGTGCCTCCAGTGGCACCTTGGGATCTCAATGTAGTTTTGGGATTCCTAAAATCACATTGGTTTGAACCACTCACCACTGTGGATTTAAAATATCTCACATGGAAGGTGGTAATGCTGTTAGCCCTGGCTTCAGCCAGGCGTGTATCAGAATTGGCGGCTTTATCCTATAAAAGCCCTTACCTAATTTTTCATACGGACAGGGCAGAATTGAGGACTCGTCCTCAATTTCTCCCTAAGGTGGTTTCAGCATTTCACTTAAACCAGCCTATTGTGGTGCCTGCGGCTACTAGGGACTTGGAGGATTCCAAGTTGCTGGACGTAGTCAGGGCCCTGAAAATATATGTTTCCAGGACGGCTGGAGTCAGAAAATCTGACTCGCTGTTTATCCTGTATGCACCTAACAAGCTGGGTGCCCCTGCTTCTAAGCAGACGATTGCTAGTTGGATTTGTAGTACAATTCAGCTTGCACATTCTGTGGCAGGCCTGCCACAGCCAAAATCTGTAAAAGCCCATTCCACACGGAAAGTGGGCTCATCTTGGGCGGCTGCCCGAGGGGTCTCGGCTTTACAACTTTGCCGAGCAGCTACTAGGTCAGGGTCAAATACGTTTGCAAAATTCTACAAATTTGATACCCTGGCTGAGGAGGACCTGGAGTTCTCTCATTCGGTGCTGCAGAGTCATCCGCACTCTCCCGCCTGTTTGGGAGCTTTGGTATAATCCCCATGGTCCTTTCGGAGTCCCCAGCATCCACTAGGACGTTAGAGAAAATAAGAATTTACTTACCGATAATTCTATTTCTCATAGTCCGTAGTGGATGCTGGGCGCCCATCCCAAGTGCGGATTGTCTGCAATACTTGTACATAGTTATTGTTACAAAAATCGGGTTATTATTGTTGTGAGCCATCTTTTCAGAGGCTCCTCTGTTATCATGCTGTTAACTGGGTTCAAATCACAAGTTGTACGGTGTGATTGGTGTGGCTGGTATGAGTCTTACCCGGGATTCAAAATCCTTCCTTATTGTGTACGCTCGTCCGGGCACAGTATCCTAACTGAGGCTTGGAGGAGGGTCATAGGGGGAGGAGCCAGTGCACACCAGGTAGTCCTAAAGCTTTTACTTTTGTGCCCAGTCTCCTGCGGAGCCGCTGTTCCCCATGGTCCTTTCGGAGTCCCCAGCATCCACTACGGACTATGAGAAATAGAATTATCGGTAAGTAAATTCTTATTTTCTTGTTTACATTGCTAGGCGCTATGGAACCCTTATCACGCCATATAAATAAAGAATAATATTAATTAAATGCAAGAAAAAGTGCCATAGATTGGATGGTGCAGTAACTACATGTACTATAATGCTAAACATATTTGCTAGGTGTGTCATATAAATCAGCAGTCCTTCATACGCGGTTTACAAGATGTCAGCAATTTACTTGTCCTGGTTTTGCAATCTCTGTGTGAATCAGGAGATCACAGCTGGAGACGTAGACAATGTGGTGGCCAGACTGGGATTATATCTCTGAGCGAAAGGAAAAGCATGCAGTGTAATGGGTTGCTTGTGTCTAGGTAATGTGTCACACGCTATATACTATATACCTATCATTCTGAAACACTCACACACATAGGCTATGCACATTAGGGCCTAATTCAGAGATGGAATCTTAGCTCCTGCTTCTTCCTGCGCAGCGGCTGTGCTATTATGTGTAAAATCAGCAGGAGCCGTCTGTAGTAGAAAGAGTGTGTTGCCATACCCTCCAACACTGCCCAGCTGACAACCGGTACAAAATCGGAAAAGAGTCATGGTTATGGGTATAGGGGGCATGGCTAAGTGGCGCTCCCATAGGCTTCCATTGTAATGGGAGACACTGAAATCCGGTACAAGGACCCTTTTGGCCGGTACAGACCATCAAAAAACAGTACTATACTGGCCAACAAGGTACAGTTGGAGGGTATGCGTTGCTGCATCCAAAACTGTAGCATGTGATCATCTGCATGAGCATCAGTCATCTGAGTAAAGCTGGGTACACTCTAGGCCAACCGATCGGCCGTCCAGCTGATCCACTGACCTATCTGACGATCAGCAAGTGCATACACACTTACCGATCGCCGGCCCGATGTGTTGTGGCTGACGTCATAACTAGGCGGGCATTTACATGTGCCAACCCAGTTGTGATGTCAGTCACCGGCGGTCCCTGCACCAAGTGTACAGGTGATCTGCAGACAATCTATACACCCAGCACGATGCGCCGGTATATCTGCAGATATATGGGCCATCAGCTGTACTGCAGGGCTGACGTGATATGTCTGTGAACAAAGCCGTTCACAGACATACAGATGGTGCCATGTTTATTTTGGCCTTTAATAGGATTAATTGAGCCAGGTCAGTCAGACTTAATCGCCTGCTGTAATGACTTAATCCCTTGATGTATTGTTCTCTGTATTGTATTGCAGCTGAGAACAATAGATGAAGGGTTTATGTTAATAAACCATGGTGTGCCTAGGTGCAGCAAAGAAGTCAAGATAAAGGTGGACCCATCTGTATCAGGGGTACACACCCGCTGACAAACTCACAATATAACAATTGTACGGTCGATATATGTGTACCCAGCTTAACCCTCAGGTTATTTAGGATGGCCGGGAAATCTACGCTGTTTCAGCCACTGAAGCTGTATCCAAGGACGCAGCCACTGGCTTCAGCACGCCATAAAAAAAAGGGGACAGCACACCCCAAATTTCTGTAATACTGTCCATCACCTCCCCCAAACACCTAGCAGCATGACAATCACGCTGCACCATTTGGGGCACTGCGGCATCTGCCCATACACATATCTAAAAGCATTGGAGATGTACGTAAGCATCACAATTACATACATCTCCAATGTTTTTAGATTAATTGCCGATTTCGGCGGTTAACCTGAATTTGGCCCACAGTTGAGCTTTTTGTATAGCCACCTGCAATGGTGAATGACATTTAGATGGCTGGCGAAATAGGGATCATTGATCCCTATAAATACACTTGCTGCCAGAACACACTTAAGCAACCCTTGACAGCAGCAAGAAGGGTTTAGGGCCCATCAGGTATTACAGAGCCATCTTCACGCACAGTATACAGTATAAGCCCACTGGGCAGCTGCCCAGGACCCCACAATTCTAGGCAGGTGGTGGTCACACAATCAGAGCAGCCAGGCAGCATTCTCTACCTACCCCCTGCCTGCAGCCAGACAGTAATTGGCTGTCAGTATGGTGATTGGTGAATGGCTGGAGCTATCTACCAATCAGAGTGCTGACAGCCATTCACTGTATGGAACCATGTGGAGAGATGGGGCAGGACTGCAGAAGCGGCATGTTAAGATTTTTTTTTATTGTTTCCCGTGAATGGGTATGTAGGGGCCCCAGTGCATTGCTTAGCCCAGCACCTACAATGCTGTAAAGATGGGCGTGAGGTATTAATGTGTGATAACTCTACATTTACTGTAGGGATTGATAACAACTTTACACAGAGGGAATGCAGCAGAAATCAGTGAAGTGTGCTCACATAACAATGTATATGTGTCCCTTTGTGTAACATGACATCTCACAAGGGAGCTAATTCAGACCTGTTCGCTTGCTAGTGTTTTTTTGCAGTCCTGCGTTCGCATAGTCTCCGCCCATAGGGGGGTGTATTTTCACTTTGCAAGTGTGCGAACACACGTGTAGCAGAGCTGTACAAACAGATTTTGTGCACTCTGTGAGTAACCCAGGACTTACTCAGCCGCTACGAACACTTCAGCCTGTCCGGGACCGGAACTGACGGCAGGAACCCTCCCTGAAAACTCTTGGACACGCCCAGAAAATGGTCAGTTGCCACCCACAAACGCCTTCTTCCTGTCAATCTCCTTGCTAACGCAGGTGTGAATGGATCCTTTGCACAAACCCATCGCTGAGCGTCAATCCGCTTTGTAGCCGGGCGACGCGCCTGCGCGTTGCTGTGCATACACATGCGCAGTTTACACCTGATCACCCGCTGTGCGAAAACGCAGCCTAGCGATCAGGACTGAATTAGGCCCCAGGTTCACTGGGGAAGATATGTTTTTTGTGTACACTGAACTTCTTGGCTGCAATTAAAATGAAAGCTCTTAATTCTGTATATAGTTTCAAAGTAATTAATAGTTCTTTTATACCGGCATTAGTATACATTCTTAACTTTATTCACTTGGAGCTTCCATGGCGATAGTTCTCTAAGTGTACATTACTATCAGGGCAGGCTTAAGAATTGTGGGGGCCAAATGAACACATAGGATACCCCCCTGCCACAGTCTTTCTTGGGAGTTCCATGTTGCTGTATTACAGCCATAGCTGGCTCATCCATTAAGCAGCCTAGGTTCTGCCCTGGGCTCAATGTGCACACAGGGGTCTGATTGGCCTAACCTGTTTTTATGTTTATTTTTCACAAACAAAGGGGTGGTGTCTTAACTCATATTTGTTTGCAGTTGGCTGATGTCCATCCAGAGCAGCCGTCGGTGATCAGTGCTTAAATAATTCCTTTCTCATTTTTGTGGATGCTACTATATGTATTTTAATATTGAAACACAATTCAGAAGTGGTTTAATGTCTGACATTTCAAAGTTATTGATATGCCTAATAAATGATAATGGGGAAGATGTATTAACCTGGAGCAGGCATAAGGAAGTGATAAACCAGTGATATGTGCAAGGTGATAACGGCAGCAGCCAATCAGATCCTAACTGTTAATTTACATATTGTAGCTGATTGGCTGCTGCCTTTATCACCTTGCTCATATCACTGGTTTATCACTTCCTTGTGCCTTCTCCAGGATAATACATCTGCCCCAATATCTCCTTTTGTACTCCATACCTATTGGTGTTCAGCTGATCACAAGCAGCAGGTGGTAACAGGCTCAGGAACCACTGATATGCTTACTGGGGGAAACCAGATCTTCCTTCAGTATTCCTGTACCGAAATACCCTCCTGTGCTGACTGTTAACCCGCCCTATACGTGAAACTCTGTGCTTTTGTTATAAAGACGTTAGCAACCTGTGACTCTCCAGCTGTTGTGCAACTTCAAGTCTAGTCACAGGCTGGCAGGGCATGCTAAGACTTGTAGTTCCACAAACACTAGAGATCCTCAGAATTTGCAAGTGTGAGGAAGACAGTGTCGTGTAGCTATTAACGTGGAGTTAATCTATACCTGTTTCCGGCTAGAGATGTGCGGTTCGGTTGTCCAGAAATCTAAAGCCACAAGAATTTAGTGGATCCAAACCAAAACCCTGTCCGGATCCCCCGAGGAAATCCGATCTGACCGAAGTCCCACTTCGAATCTTCTCGCGGTTCGGAATTCGGATTTTAAATCCAAATGTCAGGCTTTGGATTGCAAAAATTACATGATTTAAGCCATTTTTATCGATTTTTATCAATGTCTTTAGAACGAACCTAAATGTGAATCCCAACCAAAACAATTGAGGGTGGTTTTGCCAAAACCAAAACACAAGGTTGAATTAGAACCAAAACATGGGGGTCTGTACACATCTCTAGTTCTGGCTGATAAAACATGCTGAAACTTGTAGTTCCACAACAGCTAATTAGCCACTGGTTACCTAACATACTGTAGTACTAGTTTTACAATAGAAAGTCTGTGTCATGCAGTTATTAATGAGGAGTAATGTATAACTGGGTGTGTGTTCTAATGTCTTCCAAGGTGGAACATACTTGTAAAAGTTATCTTATGCCTAGGGAGTGTGTAAAATGTCACACCAACACCCATATTCTATTCAACTTCATTAATGTTGTTGATTTATTGTTTTTATTAGATGATTATTTTTGAGCAGAACTGTTGTGTGTACACACACACACACATATACATACATACATACACACACACAGTGCATCCGGAAAGTATTCACAGCGCTTCACTGTTTCCATATTTTGTTATGTTACAGCCTCATTCCAAAATGGAATAAATTAATTTTTTCCCTCAAAATTCTACACACTATATCCCATAATGAAAACATGAAAAAAGTTTTTTTTTGAGATTTTTGCAAATCTATTAAAAGTAAAAAAAAACTTAAGAAATCACATGTAGATAAGTATTCACAGCCCTTGCTCAATACTTTGTTGATGCACCTTTGGCAGCAATTACAGCCTCAAGACTTTTTGAATATGATGCCACAAGCTTGGCACACCTACCTTTTATATATATATATATATATATATATATATATATATATACATATATACGTGTAATGCAACTTTTATGTCTTGTTATGTATACAGTGCAGATTACTTGATCTTCCACCTCTTAGGTGGCAATATAAATGTTTAGTAGTCTATCAGCATATATACAAGTGTCTGTTTGTACAAAGAATCGACCCTGTACACATCAATCTTTATTGCCAGCCTGGTGACGAGAGTCAGCAGCTGTAAAATTTATTGAACAAGATGAATAATTTAGTTGACTCGTGCAGAAACTTGCAGCATTTCATGGTTTAGATGAGAAGCTACAACACATTATGCAGTATATTTACGTTCACGCATCACACATATAAAACTGTATTTTTCTGCTAAACAGAGCCTATGAAAGAATGCACTCTATACATACTTCTTCAAGGCTGGCCCATTTCTTGTCTTTGATAATAACATTGTTCGTCAATACAGCCTGCGTGTCTTATATAGCGCTTGTGGAACTGAAAGTCCCACCATGTCCTGACAGTAAGAAGTTCCATGTCCTGACAGTAAGAAGTTATTACACCACACTGTTCCACATTAAGAACTGAATAATCCTTCCTCACTTGTAAAACCATAGGAAGATTAGGTCTGTGCATCATCTGTTGGGGAACAACAAGTTTAAGCCTTAAGTCTTTCAGTCTTTGGAATTAGCTCTGCATATATAGGTCCTGATGCAGAGTCTCACAGAGTTGAGCGAATGACACTATTCTATGCGAGTGGATAGAATACCCTGACATCTCCTACGTTGCATGCATCACACAGAGGCGGAGATGTATGAAGCAGTGAACAGAGTGAAGTGAGCCAGTGGAGAAGTTGCCCATGGCAACCAATTAGCTGTGACGTAACATTTATTAAGAGCATTCTATAAAATGTTATGTAGCAGCTGATTGGTTGCCATGGGCAACTTCTCCACCGGCTCACTCTCATCACTGCTTCATACATCTTCCCCTGAGTGTATGCACAGTGGTGCTGTAGCGATTGTGACACACGGTATTATCAGAGATGTCTTGGAAAGTGCTGGGTCTTCTGGTGCAGTGGCTGGGAGGTGGCTAAACAGATGCACAGAGATGGTCCATCTTATAAGTGTGTTATGGTAGAGTTGCGGGCATGACGCTTAAGTATTTATGCATTCACTTTGGAGGTTGTACTGACGGAGAATTTGCACCTGCCATAGGGCTAGTAGGACTAGTACACATTTCAATGGTGCGACCACTGGTGGTTGTCTAAGGATGCACCAGGCGGTATAACAGCATCTAAAGACGCGCAAAGTGGGCCTTTCAGCCGTGGACATCTGTTCACATGGATGTACACCAGGGAAGGGCTGTGTACCGGCACCTATGAATCAGGCCCATACTTATGGGCGCCCAATCGATTTTTGGGCGCCTATAAGTAATAGGTGGTCATCAAAGCTATTCAGTTGATTTGTAGATCGGGCGGGAGTGCCTTAGGCGCCTATTATTTCTGCTCGCACTTTGCTGAGGTGGAAAGCAGAAATGCCCAAAGAGCCCAGCTGGCGCCCAAACTGCAGATTCGGCAGCGCGACAGATAGTTTAGATGGGGTTTGCCCCTTTATGTGGCTAAAACCCGTGCATTTGGGCACAACCAGCGATAAGTAATGGGTGCACCTGGCACTTGCGCCATTGGCAAAACAACTGAATATATCCGTCAGGTGCCTTTTCTTACGGGCACGCACACTAAAAAAACAATTGGATTCTCCCCATATAGTCGAACGGCGACGCTGTTAAACAGAGACTGAGATGTTCTTGCTATTCACAGGCCTTTATTGTGATGACACTTGAGAGTAAAGAGAGCCTTCTAAAGAATACGAGGTAATTTGGCCCACTTTATACACTGTCAACAAAATTGTTAGAGGTGGTTAGTGGAAATAAACTGTAGATACAGCTGTAATTGTCTTTGTCTTCAAGTCTCAGGAAATGCAGCATCCTACTATTACAGAGATAGCAGGTCAGAACATTCTGTCATACTCTTTTTTAAGTAAAGATAATTCCATTTCTGAAAGATCAGAGTTACTGAGCTAACCCGCATGTCACTGAATTTATAGCAACAATTCCATTTTAGCAGCTTGGCTAAAGAAACATTGCCTACATTTTATTGTAATAAGTTGTATCCAAACGTAATACTACTGTAATACAACAATTTAGCCAGCAGGGGCGCTGTTGCATCAGAGAAGAACTGATTGCTATCTTCTTACTGCACAGTACGGGTTATAATAATTCTTTCTAAATGTGGTGTATCATAACCTCAGATCTGGCAGAGCTTATGTCAAAGACCAACCACCAGTTAAATGCCACCTTACCCCGGGACAGCTGTTGTAACCACAATACTAGCAGCCCCCCTCAGTCCTTGCAAACCGTAATTACAATTGTGCACTGGCCACAAATAGGATTTTAGGCTAGAATAAGCAGAGCAATACATCTATTTTTTTTCCCCATGCACAACTAGAAAAAAAGAATCTGAAGAGAACTGACCTGACGTGGAATATTAAAATAAAGAATAAAATAAAATCCTATGCGCTGCCTTAAATAACCTACATGCATTCAAGATTAAAAAGGGGGGGGGGGGGGAATTCAACACAAAACAGATGTTTGATAGAAAGCAGTAACTCAATGCAGAAAATATGTCTGGTCAATGAGCAAAGAGATAGTTTGAGAAACTATCTTCCTCTCATTATTGCATCTGTGCCAGATGTTTGTTACACTGACTCAGTTTAAAGGGACTCTGATTGTGCTGAGTGCTCTGGGGACCGTTGATTTGTAAGGGGAGGCAGATCTGTATGAAAACGAATGATAGGAGGCAGCCAGTGACCATTGGAAGTGTCCCAGGGCAGACAGGCTCTTGCTGCTGACATCACTGTGCACTCATTAGCATTCAGCGCAGGCAGGCGCTGCAACAAGCTCTGCTGCTTCTGGCACAGCCCTGCAAGCTGACAATCACTCCTGGAGTATTTCCTTTGCTAGATCTTGGACTCTCCACTGCTGCTGCTGCTGCTACAAAGGGTCAATAGAGGAAGACAGGACTCTGAGCACTGTGTGTGCTGGATTTTGTGTGGACATACACTGGGAAGAAGACAGGGGGGAGAACTGGAAAGGGATTTTCTGAAAGGCAAAGAATAAAAGGACTAGCCAGAGAGGGCAGGAATCACACTTGTCCTGCTGATGGCTTCCATAGCAGTTTTCTTCCCAGCCAAGAGCCTGCCTGGTGTGTGGGTCTGTTCTAAAGGGCTTTGACAAAAGCTTTGCTGCTCATTTCAGCGCAAGTGACTCCCAATGTCTGTCAAGCTCTCAGCTGAACAGAGCAGCAGCAGGCAGCATGGAACAGAGAACTAGCAGCCTCTGAGGGGCTACAAGCTATTTCCTCCAGCTGGGGATTGTTTGTACTGCTGCTGGGTATGTATGTTTCTTCTTATCCTATGCTGGTGAATGTCTGCTCTATACTGCACAGACTAGGCTCAGGAATGTACATGTATGTGTTAGACTGGCTGACCCTACTCTAGACATGTATAGTGGTTTTTTAGACTTTTATATATGGATGGACTTATATGACATATCAATGTAACTATACTTTGCTGGCTGGGACACACAGATATGTAAAGATAGATTGTGGATCACTGGTTGTCTAATGTGTTTTGTTGTGCATCAGAGGGTTGGAAAACATTGGCTCTCCTATAGATCCTATACTTATCCTATGTGTCTCACCTACAGAGGTGAGACACTGAAAAGACAACTGGGAAAGTCATAATATGTATGTGTGTGTCTATATATATATATATATATATATATATATATATATATATATATATTATACAGAAACCTGGACTGACATTTATTCAACCAGAGTAGTTTTATTAGCAACCTTGATCAGATTTTGTATGGTCACCTATGTACAGGGGGATCGATATATTGGTGATTTGCTGCCAGCAATAGGGTGTGAGCTGTGTGTTCAGGATATTAATTAATGTGGTTAGGCATTGTTTGGTATTGGGCATCCCACTTTGTCCTCCGGACCCACGTTCCGTCTCTCTAGCCAGCAGAATAATGATAAGATAATTATGCACAGCAGATGCGGTCCTTCCCCACAGTCGCTGTCCAGTTTAGCATATTCCATTAATTTAGTATCCGTTTGACTTGCTGCTGGGACGCCCAGACATCAGCGTAGCACATTCATCACTCCTTTATCAATTTAAATGCTTCCTTTATTTCACAATTTGACTCCCAGTGGGAGAAACCCATTTTCTAAAGCTACTATGTTTTTTTTTTTTTTTCAAAGATGAGAGTTTTCTAATTAACGTAATTATTGATTTGCCCTTCTTAAAGTCCATGAAATCCATTATAGGCAGTAGACACAAAACAGTATTTTTTTCGCAGCTGTGTAGAATTGAAGTGACAGTCCATATTCCGCTTGTATTGCCAGCTCCTTGTCTGCAACGTGTGCAGTTTTTGACAGAAGAAATGTTTGTTTCCTATTCCTAATGCCTAGGTAAACTGAGCTTAATCGTCCCTCGATTGTTTTCACAGATGGGGCAGTATTACATTTCTTAGAGGAATTAACTCTTGTCTCAACTTCATAGTTATCAAGTTTGACATTATTTTACAATTGGATCTTTGTCCCCTCACTGTTGTATGCTCTCTTACTGGATCTGCGGATGCAGACTGGTTTCTGTAGGTTCAGATTGTAGCTAAATCCTTCTTTAATTCAACATTCTGGTGGAAAACAACTGAATATGCGGATTCTGTAATGGAGATTCCACCCACACTCAGGGGGGGGGGGGGGGGGGGGAAACAGGCTTAAATTAATGGCTCATTTAGCATTTGCAGTTATGACAGGGAGAGAGAAAAATAAATAAATAAAATAATTCATGGAAGATGAAGAACAGGAGGAGCCCATTTAAGAGGGGTACATTGCAAGAGGAAATGTATCCCATGTGTTCAGGACATTTCAAGGAAAACAATGAAAGGGAACTATTTCATCCAGTATGTGAATAATTACATGGACTAATTATCTGATCAAAAGATAACCTGTAAAGGCAAGGCCACATCCACATTAACAGAAACTCCTGCAGAGAATCTCAAACACGCAGTTTAAATCATTTCATGCCCGGCTGTCTGTTCCAAATCATTGAATTTATACGATATCCCATAAAATTCTGTTTCCACTTTCACTGCTTCATCTCTAAATCCCATCCCTTCAAGAGAATTGCTTATTTCTGTTTGTTTTCTTTGATATTTTATTATAAACTATAACTTATTTGTAAATTCTAAATTATGTATTTAATTACACCAAATAAACCATTTTTATTTTTTTTGTGTGTGTCATTACAAGATAATTCTGTCCATGCTTTGTCGTTTAGATCAGATTCATTCTGATTATCTTAAAATATTCTAAGGCTAATTATAAGGCAAGAACTGATTGGCTACGGGAACATAAACGGAAACACATTTAATAATGAATATTTGCATTTTATGGTATTCCCCTAAAAGCAGTGACCTAAAGCTGTATTTGTCTTCCATTTATTTTATACCAAGAACATGCGTGTATCTTACTGGGGAATAGAATTAATTTCTCAGTAATTAATTCCTCATTACAGCTGGGAAGAGCATAAGCCAAAACAATGACCTTTCTAATTAGGCAATTAAAAAAAATCCTGCTGGTCATTTCTTATTTATGTGAAATACATTCTATGTATGCTCCATCTTTTGTTACTACCCTGCCTGGTCTATATCGGCTGTCTTAACAGTCTGTATGTTCCTAATGCGACATCAATCCTGAATTAGACAAATTAACTACGTTAGAGATGGGGTACATATGGGGTGGGCAGGATTCCAGTCTAGAATTCAGCTGGTTCAGGTCTAAGTATAGGACGTTGTTTTACAAGTTATTTATGAAAAGGTTATCGCAGTTTCCTTGAGTTTATAGGTTTCCCGCAAACATCCTTTTATTGCAGTTCCCATAAAGAGCAATGAAATGTTTTTGGGTAACCCATGTAAGTGTTTGTTTTATTGGCAGTCTGGATGTGAATTGATAACATGCTCAATACACAATGGAGATGATTAATCTGGTTTCTTAAAACAATGATATTAATGGTTTTGGTCTCCATATGCAAATTGGCAATTGTATTCATTAGGAAAAAAGATCTCTAATGTCATAATTTAATCTAATCCCCAAGAGATGGGGGGGGGGGGGGGGGATGGGGGGGTTCTATATCCATAGGGTGATAGCACAGATACTCTGCATTGTGTAATGTTAGAGGTTTCCCTATTTTTTATCTATATTATTAAATTGATTGCTTTTCGCATAGGTTATAGGTATTCTTTCATTTCAAGTAGTCTGTTCCCCAATTACATGGACAGAATAGAAAATGTTCAATAGTTACAGTATTACGCACTTTTGTAGGAATCGGTACGTGTGCTTACCATATAGTCATCAGTAAATGTATTGACATCCAGTAATGGGTCTGGGACTCCAGGTCGACAACAAAAAGGTCGACACACCTTAGGTCGACACGAATTTCTCGACACACCTTAGGTCAACAGGAACAAGGTCGACATGGAAAAAGGTCGACATGGGATTTTTTAATGGGGTTTTTTGTGTCGTTTTCTTTGTAGAGTGACCGGGAACCCCAATTAGTGCACTGCGTCCGCTCGCATGGCGAGCGACTCGTCACAGATTACCGTTCCAATCGCAGTCCACGTGGATCGTTAAGTATGAAAAGGTTCCAAAAAAGAAAAAAATTGTGAAAAACTCATGTCGACCTTTTCCCACATCGACCTTGTTCCTGTCTACCTTTTGTCCATGTCGACCTTTTGTCCACGTCGACCTAAGGTGTGTCGACCAATTGGCGTCGACTTGGAGTCCGGATACCCCAGTAACATGTAATGAAAATTAATCATATGGTCAGTAAACAAATGATGACACCTTCCTGACACTAAAGCACTACATATAATAGGGCTACAACGACTGAGTCACTTTAAGCTTATAAACCTTTTACATGCTTGTTTTGAGCTACCTTCTCCTCTTAAGATTGTTATGACTCTTGGGGATATTTCTGCTTTACAGTAACTGGACAATGCTCAGTGAAATGTATGTCCGTCATGGTTGGCAGCCATGTATATCTCACAGAATGCAGTAAAACAGCAAGCAAAGCATTATAACAGGCCAACGTAAAGGTGGAGAGGTTCTGAGTGTGCAAGAGCTCCCAACTTTAGAAAATTAGGAAACCGGAAACAGATTCAATCTTTGTACTGCAGGTATAGGAGTCTCCATATTTTCTAAACCGAAACCCAGGACCTACAGTATTAGTGCCATGAAATTAATTGGCTGCCTCCTGGCTTTTATTTTTTTATAGCCAGATGCAGTGGAACAGAAATATGATAACTCAATATGATATGATAAATCAGAATATCTGAGTTGTAGGCTGTAAGCATCCTGAGTTACTGGCTTCCAACGGAACACAGCCAGACACGTGGTGTAGTCTTGTGGAATGCATAGCAATAAGTCAGCTGTCCAGACCTTACTTGACCTGCACTAGAACATGGAAGTTTTCAAACTGGGCTGGCCAGACATTTGACCGTAGCACTTGAGACAGTCAGGTGCAAATTACCCCAGGCACAGCCCGCAGACCTTTTAAAGGGCAGATGTGGTATGTCCTACGCATGCGCAGTATAACCAGATACTCTAACCCAACATCTCGCTACACACGGACACTCCCAAACAAGAAATTCCCAGATCAGCCACCAATTCTGGTATATGGGTGATGCTCATTTCTGACCATGAAAGCCATCAAGGGATGCTGTCAAAATCCCAACAACGAAATCCAGACACTGAGAATGCAGACAGATCCCCGACGTGAATATGAGGATTAGGGTTAGGTAGTAGAGGTAGGGGGGTGGTTACGGTTAGGCTGCACGAGGGGATAGTGAGGGTTATGCTGTGGGAGGGGTGGGGAAGGGCTAAAATTCTCAACCAGAAGCTATCTGTATTCTCAGGGTCGGGATTCCAACCACCTAGATTTTATACCTAACCCACTACCAAAACTATCATTCACATTCTTATCATCTCCTGTCTTGATTTTTGTAACCTCCTCCTCTCTGGCCTACAGCTCTCACACCTCGCTGCTCTTCAGTCATCCTCATCTCCGCTAGCAACCTAATTTTTCTCACTCAGCTCATCTCCGTTAGTGTTCACTAGTTCTTGACCTTCTGAGTGTAGAATATTGGTTCAGGATGAACAGCCAGATGGTTTGTATTAAAAACGCCTCCAATCTCTAATAACTAATGCGGGCCACTCACTCGGAAGTATCTACAGAATTATTAGCAATAGGCTCAACACTGCAGCACTGTTTCAAAATGACCCTTCTGCCAATAAATAATCTGGCTTATTGGATTACTACCTGGCACATTGATATATGTCGTCCAAAGATACCTCAGACAGTCGTTATTGTCTTGATAGTGCAGACTTTTTTATTCCGCCACATTAACAGGTTTCATTTATGCTTAAGGGGTCTACTGTAGCTGTCCGCTTTTACTTACGGAATGGAATAATTGCATAGCTGGTGGGTGACAGAGGATGGGAATATAAAAGGGACAGGAGAAGATTATACACTGCTCAAAAAAATAAATGGAACACTAAAATAACACATCCTAGATCTGAATGAATTAAATATTCTTATTAAATACTTTGTTCTTTACATAGTTGAATGTGCTGACAACAAAATCACACAACAATTATCAATGGAAATCAAATTTATTAACCCATGGAGGTCTGGATTTGGAGTCACACTCAAAATTAAAGTGGAAACACACACTACAGGCTGATCCAACTTTGATGTAATGTCCTTAAAACAAGTCAAAATGAGGCTCAGTAGTGTGTGTGGCCTCCACGTGCCTGTATGACCTCCCTACAACCCACACAAGTGGCTCAGGTAGTGCAGCTCATCCAGGATGGCACATCAATGCGAGCTGTGGCACGAAGGTTTGCTGTGTCTGTCAGCGTAGTGTCCGGAGCATGGTGGCGCTACCAGGAGACAGGCCAGTACATCAGGAGACGTGGAGGAGGCCGTAGGAGGGCAACAACCCAGCAGCAGGACCGCTGCCTTCGCCTTTGTGCAAGGAGGAACAGGAGGAGCACTGCCAGAGCCCTGCAAAATGACCTCCAGCAAGCCACAAATGTGCATGTGTCTACTCAAATGAACAGAAACAGACTCCATGAGGGTGGTATAAGGGCCCGACATCCATAGGTGGGGGTTGTGCTTACAGCCCAACACCGTGCAGGATGTTTGGCATTTGCCAGAGAACACCAAGATTGGCAAATTCGCCACTGGCGCCCTGTGCTCTTCACAGATGAAAGCAGGTTCTCACTGAGCACATGTGACAGAGTCTGGAGACGCCAAGGAGAACGTTCTGCTGCCTGCAACATCCTCCAGCATGTCCGGTTTGGCAGTTGGTCAGTAATGGTGTGGGGTGGCATATCTTTGGGGGACCGCACAGCCCTCCATGTGCTTGCCATAGGTAGCCTGACTGCCATTAGGTACCAAGATGAGATCCTCAGACCCCTTGTGAGACCATATGCTGGTGCGGTTGGCCCTGGGTTCCTCCTAATGCAAGACAATGCTAGACCTCATGTGGCTGGAGTGTGTCAGCAGTTCCTGCAAGACGAAGGCATTGATGCTATGGACTGGCCCGCCCGTTCCCCAGACCTGAATCCAATTGAGCACATCTGCGACATCATGTCTCGCTCCATCCAACAATGCTACGTAGCACCACAGACTGTCCAGGAGTTGGTGGATGCTTTAGTCCAGGTCTGGGAGGAGATCCCTCAAGAGACCATCCGCCACCTCATCAGGAGCATGCCCAGGCGTTGTAGGGAGGTCATACAGGCACGTGGAGGCCACACACACTACTGAGCCTCATTTTGACTTGTTTTAAGGACATTACATCAAAGTTGGATCAGCCTGTAGTGTGTTTTTCCACTTTAATTTTGAGGGTGACTCCAAATCCAGACCTACATGGGTTAATAAATTTGATTTCCATTGATAATTTTTGTGTGATTTTGTTGTCAGCACATTCAACTATGTGAAGAACAAAGTATTTAATAAGAATATTTCATTCATTCAGATCTAGGATGTGTTATTTTAGTGTTCCCTTTATTTTTTTGAGCAGTGTATATCTGTGTACAAGAAAGGGTACTTCTGAGATAACTTTTAAGGGTTTAGATGGCAAGTATTTTATGAAATAGAGTAAGTAGTTGGGGTAACACTTAAAAAAAGTGAGATAAACAAAAAGTTGCAGTTCTCTTGTTGAGCCTGGTGGTGGCACTGTTGAGAAATGTCATGTATTGCAATGTTCAGTATTAAATGCAAATACTGAGACAGTGGATGAGAGGAATACCATTATACCAGTAACGTGGTGCTTGAGTACAGAAGGAAGAGAAGACCACTGTCACTGCTCAGCTGTAGTTACAATGTAGACTTAAATGTTATTGAGTTAAAACAGCCATTCCCAACCTCGGTTGTAAAGGCACACTGACAGTCCTGGTTTTACTGATATCCATATTCGAGCACAGTTGACTTAATTAGTTCCTCATTTATTTTGATGTAATCGTCTGTGCTTAGGCCTGGATATCACTAAAACCGGCACTGTTAGTGTGCCTTGATGACCAAGGTTGGGAATGCCTGGATTAGAAGAATGTGTTGGTTTCTTATATTTTGCAGTTGAGGTTGTACCATGTATACCCTGAAAACCATCGCAAGGCTTGTTAATTGTTCTATCAAAACAGAAATATTATAGCCAATTAGCCATGTTTTTAAATGTAGTCGGAAGATAACCTACTGTTGGTGTTGAGTCGCCTTCCACCCACCCTTATAGAGTCCAGTGACGAAAGTGACTGACCACTCTGCTCCTTTGTAGAACGTTAGTGGCCAGATAAGACATTAGTCCAGTCCCCCGGTGCCTGCACAGGTGATAGGATGGGTATGTTTGCTAGCTGAAGTTAGGGAAAGGATATCACAGGTTACCAGGGCCAGTGCTGCCCGGTTCTCCTGCACCTCATGCCCATGGTCAGTGCATGCAGTGAGAGTCTCACTGTTCAAGAAAAAGGCTCACCTACCCCTGCACTTGCTCATATGCCATTCAAAGGAGGTCAAATAGCACAGGTCAAGACTTTACACAATTTCGAAGAAAGCATAACGTAAACAGTAACTGTTTCAATTTATTTTAAACTTTAATGCTGATGGACAAGCTCTGCATTGTACATTGGTCCTGCGGGACACCCGCCTAAATTGGCTGAGCAAGCATTATGCCAGTTATGACTTGTTAACAGGTGCAATGATACAGAAAATGTTGGTTCCCTGTGCAGAACAGCTTATGTTCATGTGGTACGCTGATCATTTGTAGGAGAATGAATAAAAAATAAACCCAGTTTATACGCCAGGTATCTATAACACAAACATAATGAGAGGGACTATCATGCTGAGACTTGTAGTTCCACACAAAGAAGAAAGGAAATGCAGATGCACACTCTAATCAGAATAATTATAATAAACTCTGCAATCTCTTACCAAGCACCTCGATTTTGCTTTATGTTGCAGAGTTTGTTATAATTATTCTGATTAGCTGTGCTTGGTATTACTACAGAGTGTGCATCTGCATTTTCTTTCTTTCTGGATGTCCCATTTAAAGTCAACATTTTAAATATTGCACAGATAATAGGCCTATTAATATCACAGGTGTCACATAAAGGGCATAGGTCCCACTTTGTATTATTTAAAAAGTGCTTGTGACATAGGATTATTAAAGACATACTGTAAGCCCAACACACATTCTTTTCCTTTCTGTCCTGGTTCCTCTTACTTCCATATAATGACCTAGTTTACCCCCTCCCGTCTGTAGTCCTCTCTTTGCACTGTGCTTTTCCCACAGTAGACCAGGAATTATCACTGACAATCCAATGGGCAGATTCCAGTTGGAAAGATAACTACCAGTCTGCTGATATGGCTGATTGCCAAAACTGCCTTTATTGTTCCGCACAGAGCTGGTGCTGACTCATCTACCGGAGACTGGAAAAGAACAATCTCATCATGTGTTCAATGGATTGAATTCTTAGTTTCATTATCCAACGCAATCTCCCCAAAAAGTAGGACATCTTGCTATTTCGTTTTATCTATAGTTGAGCTGGGACAGGGTTACAGCGCGTGGCTAACCAGCGTTCCGTCAAAATGCAGCTTGACTTTTCGGTGATGAAGCAACGCAGACACAGTTCACATTTTCTCTCCTGCATTGATCTGTCATTCGGCGGCATCACTGATGTTGTTGTGTACAGATCAATTTATCTCCCTAGGGAACCAATTGGACTTCTCTAACTTGCAGAGAACAGCAGATGTGTCAAACAAGCACACTCATTTGACTCAGGCCATCGATCTCTAAAATTGAAGACTACCAAACCTAGATAATTCTATGAACCTTACACCAAGGTCCCTTTTTCTAGTATGGACAGCAGGGCCATGTGTTTATCAAGAGAAGAAATCCCTTATTAGTGTAAATCTTGTTTTGGTGAGAGGAGCATAAACCAGCATGTGATTCCACACAGTGATCTGATGGTTTTAATTGGAGCCCTGCAGAGTAACCTATTTCAAGGACCCTTTAACTGCTGTAAAGTTCTGCTAGCACGTGTTCTCCATCTATACACCGCACTTCCCCTGTTAGGATGTGCGTATGGCTTTCTGGTTTTATACACGTGGTGACGCCAGATGGCACAAATATAACAATAGAACATATCCTATTAATATAGTGCTGAAAACCAGGCCTGGACAAGTTCCCGGAGCCTCCTAGTGACAGCTTTAGAAATGTTACATTTACCACGTTTTATATTCCCATTATGCACTGACATATTTGGAATCTAAAGTTTTGTCATAATAAATTGCTTTTGGCGCGATTAGGATTTAGAATACCAAGTTACTGTAAGGCTCTTTTGGCCGCAGATCTGGTTCATACTGAATGGCCAGACAGGGCTGTTCCTGACCACTTTCCCTCTTGGAGTTGTGCCACATTACTCAGTGCTGACATTCACCTCATTTAAAAATCCATTTTGCAGTTACTTAATTATGACTCTCCGTAAGTTCTTCACTCAAGGGGGTTTCTCCATTATCTTCCCAAATGGGACGTAACTCAAGAAAACCTGTTGGATAAATAAAGCAACTAAAGAAATTCTGTGGCCTCCTCGTAAAGTGCTGCCTAAACTGGCCACAATACAGCCATTACATATGCTGCTTGCAGGAGACTGCAGTAAGTGACTGCAAACAGCGTGAGTAGCAGAGGTAGAATGACAAGCACTCCTCCATATAGTTTTTGCTGTCCCAAGTTGCACTCCGTTTGCAGTATACTGTATTACAAGAAAATACTTGCATGCACTTAAGTGTCTCTCTTTTGTGGATTTTTTAAAAGCTCAAGTCAGCTGCCTCATATGACTAGCTTCCAAAGACTACATTATTTTGTCCACCTGTAGCTCAGACAACCATTATTATCCGCAACAGGTGTACTGCAATAGAATAGTTATATAATGGTCTCACGGTCATGTCATGTTGGGGCTGTACTGTTTCAAGTTACACAATTCCTTGGGGAATGTTATTGAAATGCTATGGAACAGTAAAACTGGCAGCAAGTTTTATTGATTGGCAAACTATTGTATTAAATATTTGAATTTTAAGGCTCGCGCTTTTTCGAATGACAAAACTCCTTTCTGGAATATTTAATACTATAAAAGAAAAAAAGACCTAAGCTGAACAATTCCCTTTTCACTTAATATTATATAAAATTTAATTGCTAAGTAACCTAGTTAAACGTATACTAAATAACTAATGGAACATAGGATGATTTTTTTTATTTTTTTTTACATGTTTTGAATAAAATGTAATTTTAAGTGAAAGTTTTCAAACGTGAGGTGCATTACCTTCTAACTATCTGTAGGTGGTGCTGTTTCTTTTCTTGTCAGTTGAATGTGTTGGTCGCTGTCTAAAAAGTCAGAACGTCAGCAACCACGCACCGATATATGTGACAATACTAAATCAAGTATATAATAAAAAAATATATAATCTAATTAGGGAAACCACATTTTCCCCATGTTCTCCCCATATAGTTTGCATGTTATAAAATAACTTTCAGTTTCTGTGATAGGCAAATTGTGTTACACCGCTTAACTCACAGCCCATGTGTAATTTTGTCACTTTTGTTTATGCACTTCATTGTGTTTCACATACAATATTGACATATGCAAACAAAAGATCCGCCTTTGCATTGGGCCATAGGCATTTTGCCAGGGAATGTGTTTATACTTTGGTATCTTAGTTTCAATGAATAGCTGGAAAGTGGCACACTTACAGAGGAATTTGTTTTCTGCAGGAAGATCTGTCTGCATTGTAAGTGCTCTCGGGAGGAGCACAGTGCCACCGCGATGCCTCTAGAGATGGAGAAAACTATGAACAAGTTGATGTTTGACTTTCAGAGGAACTCGACGTCTGACGACGATTCTGGCTGTGCTCTTGAAGAATACGCCTGGATTCCTCCTGGGCTTAAACCAGAACAGGTACGTTGGGTTCTCTTCTAAAACGTCATTGTATCCATGCATAGAAAACAAAGCCACCCGTCTGGAGGTGTTAATTATTTGCACTAAAGTGAACTTGTCAGTAACCAAGTGTATTAATGTTCTCCATTTCTCCTTGGAGAATTCTATAAACATTGTGTTCCTAATGGTTGTAATGTATTCCTGATCGGCTGGAGTAATAGAGTCTTGAATGATTTGGAAAGTGAGAAATGCTTTGACATTTTAATTATATATATATATATATATGTGAGTGCACGTGACCGCTCTCACATGGCATTTCAAAACCTCAACCACAAAACCTATGCTCGTTTTGATTTTGGAGTCACACCAGAGAACCCTTATCATGGGAGATTACATAGAGATAAAGATAGCCCAGGAGATCAGAAGGAAGTCCAGGACTATGTCAAATCACAAACACAAGGCAGCAAGACTTGAGTTTCCACATAAGTCACACATTTCCAAGGTGACTTCTAATATCTCAAAT
The DNA here is from genome assembly GCF_028390025.1 of Pseudophryne corroboree. Lineage (NCBI taxonomy): Eukaryota > Metazoa > Chordata > Amphibia > Anura > Myobatrachidae > Pseudophryne > Pseudophryne corroboree. The sequence continues at coordinate 413,215,036 of NC_086452.1, read as the reverse complement.
CATTTATTGTAGGGGCAGTTTTCCTTGTAAAACATGTATCTCTACAGATCACTAATACCCCTTTTCCACTAGAGTAGCACGGGTCGCAGCCGTGTCGCCTGACACGGCTGCGACCCGTGCTACAGCCCCCTGCAGACAGCGCTCACCAACCCGGCAATTGCCGGGTTGGTGACGCGCTAGTGACGCGGCAGGGGCGGTGCTGGGAGATCACATGATCTCCCAGCGCCGCCCTCCCTATGCACTGTGAATGGGAGCCGTGTCGCCTCGACACGGCTCCCGTTCACACTAGACAACGTGTTCAACCCGGCTAGCTACCAGGGTAGGATTCCCGGATCACTTTAACCGGGAATTTGCCGGGGGACCCGTTTCCACTAGGGAAAAACACGGGTAAATGCGCTCCCCCGCGCATTTACCCGTGTTTTAAGGAGCTAGTGGAAAAGGGGTATAATAGTAATGCTATCAAGGGACAGATTTTGAGGTAGGAGTAAATACTGGCTGCTTTTGCATACAGACCAAATAGTGGGCAGCTGCATACCCTCCAACTGTACCTTTTTGGCCTGTACAGTACCGTTTTTTATTATGGTGTGTACCGGCCAGAAGGGTCCTTGTACCGGTTTTCAGCATCTCCCATTCCTATTGAAGCCTATGGGAGAGACACTTGGCCACGCTCCTTTACCCATGGCCACGCCCCTTTCAATATTTTTACATTTTTCCCCTCCTACCGTTTTTCAGTTAGCCAGTGTTGGAGGGAGTGCAGCTTTGTTTACACAGCTTGATTTATTTATTTATTTATTGCAGCTTTATCTATTATACAGTCTTATTTATTTTTTCCTACAGTTTTATTTATTGATTACCCAGCTTTATTTATTTACTTGTTACACAGCTTTATTTACATAGCAATTTAAATTTCAGCTTGGACACGCCCCTCCCAAATCAAAATCTCTCTGCATAGTACAGTGCATAGACCCAATAGTGAATTTAAGACAGCGGAATGCAAATATGTTTCTTCCGCTTTGTCCCCTCTTATGAAATGACTGAGATGGAGTAATTACAGAGAAGAGCAGGGACTCTCCTCCATATACAGTAAGACCAAACAACCTTAGCATTCTATATGGTTTACAGTCGTTAGGTCGTCACAACTTAGGTCGACACTCATTTGGTCGAACACTGAAGGTCGACATGAACGTTAGGTCGACATGTACTAGGTCGACAGGTCAAAAGGGACCTTGCTGCCGCTGTCTAGATCCTAACAGCCGCCATCCCATCAGCCAGCATATCATACACTGAACCCCTTTACCTTTGTGAGTTTATGTACCATTGCTACAGCATGTTTCATGTGTTCTCTTATTAAACCCGGTATGAAGTATGAGTTATGTAACACTTCTCAGCCCAACCTGATTTTGTTCCCTCTGTTCCCCTTTTATAACTTGTATGTGAAATTTTCAATAAAAAAACTAATGTTAAAAAAAAAAAGCGTGGAAAGAGATAAGGTACCAACCAATCAGCTTCTAATTGTCATTTCCCAAACACAGCCTGTAAAATAATAGAAGCTCATTGGTTGGTACTTCACTTTATCTCCCCCTAAGTCCTGGTTAGTTAAAAAAATTGCCAGGTCGGTATGCCAGGAGAAAGCATCTGCCAAGGATCACTGGAGTTTTAGACCGTTGGCCGGCAGATCCTACTTTAAGACATGTGAGAGCAAAATTTATTCTTTAGGTGTCACTATCCAAGACCTTGCTTATGTCATCTGTGTCCAAATGGATGATGTTACCAATAAAACTAAAGCAACGTCCGAACTGGGAATGATGTCAGTGTATGGCTTTGGAAAAAAACATTCATCTGAGCACTTGCAGATGTGTCTGTAATGTGGGTTGGGTAGTCTCTTCTGTTGTGCCGACGCTAATATACAGGCTGTTCATAGACGCTCTGGTTTCTAGTTGACATGGCAACACATTTATTAGGAACTAAACTGGTTAATGTTAACTGCTTTATTTGAAAAAAGTGAAAATCATTTGTCATTTATTTCAGTTAGATAATATATTTCAAATTGTGAAACCATTTTAAATGTTTTAATATGGAAGATAGATGTTACTTGGGAATATGTTATATTGATTAGTTTATGTGATCTGGGTTATGGCTGGAGATGCGGAATATATTGGCTGCAGGATGAAAGATAATGGAGAGTTGACCTTGTCGGTTTTGCGGATGTATCTAACATGTTCATTCTCAACCACTGCTTTGGTGCCGGGTTTATGGAAGTTATGCAACGCCGAGTAGTACCCAGCTCTGCTCTATTGATGCTGATAGGGATTAACTCGTATTAATGAGGTGTTTGCATGTATGCTTCTTAGAGGCCAAGTTAACGGATTTGTGGGCTGTGCAGAGTTGTGCATACATGTAATTGCATCTATTTATGACATATCTTTTGCACCAAATATTAAGGCTGGTCAGGGGTGAGCTAGGCTTTATGTCACCCAGGGAGATAGTAGTCCCCTTTTGGCCTTCTTCAATACAGCCACCAACACTGTAAAGATCCCATATAATACAGAGAGTAGTTGTAACTACCATATATATGAAGAGATAATCAGTTACTGCTATATAATACAGAGAACATCACAGTGACCACCATATAATACAGAGAGCATCAGTAACTGTCATATAATGCAGCGAGTAATTGTGACCACCATGTATTAAATAGATCATCAGTGACTGCCATATAATACAGCAAGTAGTTGTGACCACCATATATTACATAGATCATCAGTAACTGCCATAAAATAAGTAAAACGTTAAATAATAAAAGTAATAATAATAAAAGTAGCTGTGATAACTATATAATAAAGAGAGTACTTGTGGCAGCCATACAAAGAGACCAATAGTGACTTCCATATAATAAAGAGGCCACCAGTGACCACCATATAATAAATAGGCCATTAGTGACCACCATATAACACACTACCCCCATCCACAGACAAAATGCACATGCCATCACCCACCCCCCCAGTTAAAAACAAATACAGGCCTCCCCATTACATTACTACTCAACCCCCCTATTACATTGAAACATCCTTGCACCTTCACTGAAACTTATTTGGAAGGAGGATCTCTCTGATCTGGAGTTTAGGAGGGAGTACAGGAATACAGATACAGACTATGGTAGGGGCAGGGACTCGGTGTGAGGGGGCGGGGTCTCAGTCAGGTATGGAAGGGAATAGAGGAATAGACAGATAGGCTAGACAAGAGGAGGGGACTCTGGGTGTGGGGGCGTGGTCTTGGGCAGGGATGGGAGGGATTAGAGGAATAGACAGACAAGAGGAGGGGAGAGGACTCAGGTGAGTGTTCTCAGACAGGGACAAGAGGGAGTACTTTGGCCATTCTCTCAACATCAGGGCAGTCACTGGCAGCTGGTTCTGGAGTAGGAACCAGTCAGCACTAATCAAATCAGTAGCGGGGCCAGCTTCCTACTGGCGCCCTCATCCTCCTTCACCTGGGGCACGTTCCGTCTGTCCTCCACCCCCACTCCACTATCTGCATTGCTGGTGCTGGTTCAGATGTACAATGATAATGATGATGGCAATGGGGTATATTCAATTGATGTCGGATCCTTTCTGATGGAAATTATCCAACATCTGAGTATTCAACATTCCCGACAATGCCAATCCAATTTTTATTAAAATCTTTCGGATTTGGCCGCCGCGTCCGACAAAACACGTGGATCCGCGGCTATTCCGCCGATCTACGTGTTTTCCGACAAACTTGTCGGAAAATTTGAGGGGGCATTGAATAGATTGGAACCCCTTCCGACCTAAAAAAGTCGGAAACTGACGTCTTTCCGACAAGAATTGAATACACCCCTATGAAACCAAGCATATTAATAGGGTCTTTCCAGCCACAAAGTTACATACGACTCTGCATATACACGGATTATGGGGCTGATGTATCAAGCAGTGAAAAGTGTGGACACGGGATAAGTGCAGCAATGGTGAAGTTGCCCATAGCATCCAATCAGCTTCCAGATGGCGTTTATCAAGTGTACATTCTATACAAATCTGATTGGCTGCTATGGGCAACTTCTTCACTGCCACATCGCCACTGTGCTCTGCTTGATACATCTATAGTTCTGTGAATGCAATAGAAGAGCAATTACAGCCAATTTCCTTTCAGCTCGGCATTGGCTTTAATTAGTTTATTATAAGTACGATCAGAGTCACCTTTTTCTTTTGCACATTTTTCTAGGAGAAATGTTTTTCAGGTCATTAAATCCCAATAGATTGTTCTAACACTCTCTCCTCAGTGTGCTGTCGCTGTGTGTGAAAACCGGAGAAATTTTTTTTTTCCTTTGCAACAATAGTGCAGTAAATAAAATTCTCATAGAAGACCCGGCGTGTGTTCTGTGGTATAGCAATAGGCAACAAAGTCATCATTTTGAGTCCGAGTGGTTCTGGAAATGTCTAATACTTATGTCAAATCTTCTTAGAATAGTGATTTTACTTATTGAAATGAATTGCTTCGTTCTGTAGATTGTATTGTAAGTGGTTTACAAACCGTGACAGGCAGAAAATAAAATTTTTACATTATGTGTAATAGAATGTTATTCAAATCTCTGACCCTTCAGTCAAGAAGAACAAATTCCTGTCAGTCATACTATATCCAGTCCACAGTTTAAAATACATTATGGATATTCAAATTTAGCGCTAGACCTCTTATTGTATTGGTCGGCATAGATCACAGATGTAATATTCCTGGCAAAAACACTAATTGATAAAAGATCATTTTAGTAGTAAGTAAGTATTGGGCCTACGATGAGGCCAAGATCCCTCCACCCTTTCAAGTGTTAGGGGGGGAACAAATGCCTATTAATAACTTTAATAGTAGTATTTGACTAATGCTGGGAGAAAGAAAGTATGGGATGCCGTAAGCAAGACAGATGTGAATATGGGGGGTCATTCCGAGTTGTTCGCTCGGTAAAAATCTTCGCATCGCAGCGATTTTCCGCTTAATGCGCATGCGCAATGTCCGCACTGCGACTGCGTCAAGTAAATTTGCTATGCAGTTAGGAATTTTACTCACGGCATTTTCATCGTTCTGGCGATCGTAATGTGATTGACAGGAAATGGGTGTTACTGGGCGGAAACAGGCCGTTTTAAGGGCGTGGAGTGTCTGGGCGAACGCTGGGTGTGTTTGTGACGTCAAACCAGGAACGACAAGCACTGAACTGATCGTAGATGCCGAGTAAGTCTGGAGCTACTCAGAAACTGCTACGAGGTGTGTAATCGCAATATTGCGAATACATCGTTCGCAATTTTAAGATGCTAAGATTCACTCCCAGTAGGCGGCGGCTTAGCATGAGCAAATCTGCTAAAATCCGCTTGCGAGCGAACAACTCGGAATGACCCCCATGGTACATATCGTGACACCGAAGTTTCCCAATTTAATGGCCTCCTGGCATTTCACCCTTTTCTTTCGTCACCCGCAGCCATACCCCTTTTTCCTCATTCAGTCTCAGCCATCTCCCTTTTCCTCTTTCAGTCTTTGCCATCCCTCTTCTCCTTTTTCTTCTCAGTCACTTCTTTCTTCTCTTTTATCACCTCTTTTACTCTCAGCGACCCCTATTCCCAACATTCACTCTGTTACCCACCCATCATCTCTTTCAGTTTAAGCCACTTACATCCACCTTCTCATTTTCACTCTCAGCCATCCCCCTTTCTCTTCTTTCACCTCCTTCTCTTTCACTGTCAGCCAACCCCCCTCTTATCCTGTTTTACTCTCACCTACCAATCTCTTTTTTTATGCTTATCACTCCCCTTCACTTCTTTCACTCTCATCAACACTCGTCTCCAGTTTCACTCTCAGTAAACCCTACTCCTCCTCATCCGCCTTATTTGCCTCTGTTACTCTCAGCCCCTTTCTCCTCCTCATTCACTCTCAGCTACATTATCCCTTGTCTTTTTTTTCGTCTCAGGCACTGCCTCTTCCTGTTTCGCCCAAGAAACTCACTTTCCTAATCTTTTACTCTAGATCACCCCTCGATTCCCTCTGCCTCTTTTCTCTCACCAACTTCCTCTTCACCTCTTTCATCTCCTTTTCTTCTCTCACGAACACCACCATGTCCTTTTACTTTTAGCCACCCGCTTCTTCTCTCTCATTTTCAGTCACTCCCCTGGCTCCTCATTCACATTCTCATTTTTCACGCTTCCTCTTTCTCATTCACTCTCAGATATCACCCTTCGCTTCTCAGCCACCCCTTTCTCATTTTTTACACTGGATCAATCCCTTCCCTAATTTTTTACTTTCGCTCCCCCTCCTCTTTTACTCAAAATAACTCCATCTTCGCCTCTTTCTCTCTTAGCCACCCCTCTTCTCCCCTTTTTTCTTACTTCCTAGAGGATGCTGGGGACTCCGTAAGGACCATGGTGATAGACGGCTCTGCAGGAGACATGGGCACTTTAAGAAAGACTTTAGGTATTGGTGTGCACTGGCTCCTCCCTCTATGCCCCTCCCCCAGACCTCAGTTTATTACTGTGCCCAGAGGAGACTGGGTGCATTACAGGGAGCTCTCCTGAGTTTCCTGAAAGAAAGTATTTTGTTAGGTTTTTTATTTTCCGGGAGCCTGCTGGCAACAAACTCCCTGCATCGTGGGACTGAGGAGAGAGAAGCAGACCTACTTCTGTGAGTTTCAAGGCTCTGCTTCTTAGGCTACTGGACACCATTAACTCCAGAGGGATCGGTAGGCAGGTCTCACCCTCGCCGTCCGTCCGTCCCAGAGCCGCGCCGCCGTCCTCCTCACAGAGCCGGAAGGTAGAAGCCGGGTGAGTATGAGAAGAAAAAAAGACTTCAGAGGCGGCAGAAGACTTCATGATCTTCACTGAGGTAACGCACAGCGGTGAAGCTGTGCGCCATTGCTCCCATACACCTCACACACGGCAGTCACTGTAAGGGTGCAGGGCGCAGGGGGGGGCGCCCTGGGCAGAATATAAACCTCTCTTTGGCAAAAAATATATATATATACACAGCTGGGCACTGTATATATAAAGAGCCCCCTCCAGTTTTTAGTATATTTGAGCGGGACAGAAGCCCGCCGCCGAGGGGGCGGGGCTTCTCCCTCAGCACTCACCAGCGCCATTTTCTCCACAGCACAGCGATGAGAGGAAGCTCCCCGGACTCTCCCCTGCTTATTCCACGGTGAAAGAGGGTTTTGAAGAAGGAGGGGGGCACATAATTTGGCGCATATATATATGTACAAACAGCGCTACTGGGTAAACATATATTTATATAGTGTTTTTTCCTGGGTCATATAGCGCTGGGTGTGTGCTGGCATACTCTCTCTCTGTCTCTCCAAAGGGCCTTGTGGGGGAACTGTCTTCAGATAAGAGGATTCCCTTAGTGTGTGGTGTGTCGGTACGCGTGTGTCGACATGTCTGAGGTAGAATGCTTTCCGGGGGAGGAGGAGGAGGAGAAAATGAATGTGGTGTCTCTGTCGACAACGCCGACACCTGACTTGATGGATATGTGGAATGTTTTAAGTGCTAATGTAAATTTATTGCACAAAAGATTAGACAAAGCTGAAGCTAGGGAACAGCCAGGGAATCAACCCATGTCTGTCCCTATGTCACAGGGACCTTCGGGTTCTCAAAAGCGCCCACTATCCCAAATAGTAGACACAGATACCGACACGGATTCTGACTCCAGTGTCGACTATGATGATGCAAAGTTACAGCCAAAATTGGCTAAATGTATTCGATATATGATTATTGCAATAAAAGATGTTTTGCATATCACAGAGGAACCCCCTGTCCCTGACACGAGGGTACACATGTATAAGGAAAAGAAACCTGAGGTAACTTTTCCTCCCTCACATGAGCTGAACGAGTTATGTGAAAAAGCTTGGGAATCTCCAGACAAAAAACTGCAGATTCCCAAAAGGATTCTTATGGCGTATCCTTTCCCGCCAACGGACAGGATACGGTGGGAATCCTCCCCTAGGGTGGACAAAGCGTTGACACGCTTATCCAAGAAGATAGCGCTGCCATCCCAAGATACGGCTACCCTCAGGGATCCTGCTGATCGCAAGCAGGAGGTTACCTTGAAGTCCATTTATACGCATTCGGGTACTTTACTCAGACCGGCTATTGCGTCGGCCTGGGTGTGTAGCGCTGTAGCGGCATGGACGGATACCTTATCAGCAGAAATTGAAACCCTAGATAAGGATACCATCTTATTGACCCTAGGACATATAAAGGATGCTGTCTTATATATGAGAGATGCTCAAAGAGACATTGGTCTATTGGGTTTTAGAATCAGCGCTATGTCGATTTCTGCTAGACGAGTCCTATTGACCCGGCAACGGACAGGTGATGCCGACTCAAAAAGGCATATGGAGGTTTTACCTTACAAGAGTGAGGAATTGTTTGGAGAAGGTCTCTCGGACCTGGTCTCCACAGCTACAGCTGGTAATTCCAATTTTTTGCCTTATATTCCCTCACAGCCTAAGAAAGCGCCACATTATCAGGTGCAGTCCTTTCGGTCACAGAAAAACAAGAAAGTACGAGGTGCGTCCTTTCTTGCCAGAGGTAAGGGAAGAGCTAGTTCTCAGGTACAGAAGTCCTCCCCGGCCTCTACAAAATCCACCGCATGACGCTGGGGCTCCGCTAAGGGAGTCCGCCCCAGTGGGGGCACGTCTTCGGGTTTACAGCCACATCTGGGTTCACTCACAGGTGGATCCCTGGGCAATAGAAATTGTTTCTCAGGGTTACAAGCTGGAATTCGAAGAGGTGCCTCCGCGACGGTTTTTCAAATCGGCCCTGCCGACTTCTCCCCCAGAAAGGGAGGTAATGTTAAATGCAATTCACAAACTGTATCTTCAACAGGTGGTGGTCAAGGTTCCCCTACTTTAACAAGTGAGGGGATATTATTTAACCCTGTTTGTAGTCCCGAAACCGGACGGTTCGGTCAGACCCATTTTAAATTTAAAATCCCTGAACCTATACTTGAAAAAGTTCAAGTTCAAGATGGAATCGCTCAGGGCGGTCATCGCCAGCCTGGAAGGGGGGGATTTTATGGTATCTCTGGACATAAAGGATGCGTACCTTCATGTTCCCATATATCCACCTCATCAGGCATACCTGAGATTTGCGGTACAGGATTGTCATTACCAATTTCAGACGTTGCCGTTTGGGCTTTCCACGGCCCCGAGGATTTTCACCAAGGTAATGGCGGAAATGATGGTGCTCCTGCGTAAGCAGGGTGTCACAATTATCCCGTACTTGGACAATCTCCTCATAAAAGCGAGATCACGAGAGCAGTTTCTGAACAGCGTGTCACTTTCACTGAAGGTGTTACAGCAACACGGCTAGATTCTCAATATCCCGAAGTCGCTACTGGTTCCTACGACTCGTCTTACCTTCTTGGGCATGATTCTGGATACGGACCAGAAAAAGGTTTTTCTTCCGACGGAAAAGGCTCAGGAACTCATGACTCTGGTCAGGAACCTATTAAAACCAAAACAGGTGTCAGTGCATCACTGCACTCGAGTCCTGGGAAAGATGGTGGCATCTTACGAGGCCATTCCGTTCGGCAGGTTCCATACGAGGACCTTCCAATGGGACCTATTGGACAAGTGGTCCGGGTCACATCTACAGATTCATCAGTTGATCACACTGTCCCCCAGGGCCAGGGTATCTCTCCTGTGGTGGCTGCAGAGTGCTCACCTTCTAGAGGGCCGCAGGTTCGGCATTCAGGACTGGGTTCTGGTGACCACGGACGCGAGCCTCCGAGGTTGGGGAGCAGTCACACGAGGAAGAAACTTCCAGGGTGTTTGGTCAAGTCAAGAGACTTGTCTTCACAGCAACGTCCTGGAGCTGAGGGCCATATACAACGCCCTTCGTCAAGCGGAGACCTTGGTTCGCGACTTACCAGTTCTGATCCAGTCAGACAACATCACCGCAGTGGCTCATGTAAACCGCCAGGGCGGCACAAGGAGCAGAGTGGCAATGGCGGAAGCCACCAGGATTCTTCGCTGGGCGGAAAATCATGTAAGCGCACTGTCAGCAGTGTTCATTCCGGGAGTGGACAACTGGGAAGCAGACTTCCTCAGCAGACACGACCTGCATCCAGGAGAGTGGGGACTTCATTAGGAAGTCTTCGCACAGATTGCAAGTCAGTGGGGACTGCCCCAGATAGACATGATGGCGTCCCGCCTCAACAAAAAGCTGCAGAGGTATTGCGCCAGGTCAAGAGACCCTCAGGCGGTAGCTGTGGACGCCCTAGTGACACCATGGGTGTTCCAGTCGGTCTATGTATTTCCTCCTCTTCCTCTCATCCCAAAGGTGTTGAGAATAATAAGAAAAAGAGGAATACGGACAATTCTAATTGTTCCAGATTGGCCACGAAGGGCCTGGTATCCGGATCTGCAGGAGATGCTCACAGAAGATCCGTGGCCTCTTCCTCTAAGACGGGACCTGTTGCAACAGGGGCCCTGTCTGTTCTAAGACTTACCGCGACTGCGTTTGACGGCATGGCGGTTGAACGCCGGATCCTAGCGGAAAAGGGCATTCCGGATGAGGTCATTCCTACTCTGAAAAAGGCTAGGAAGGACGTGACAGCTAAACATTATCACCGTATACGGCGAAAATATGTTTCTTGCTGTGAGGCCAGGAATGCTCCTACGGAAGAATTCCATCTGGGCCGTTTCCTTCACTTCTTACAAACCGGAGTGAATTTGGGCCTAAAATTAGGCTCCATTAAGGTTCAGATTTCGGCCTTATCCATTTTCTTTCAAAAGGAATTGGCTTCTCTCCCAGAAGTACAGACTTTTGTGAAAGGAGTGCTGCATATTCAGCCTCCTTCTATACCCCCGGTGGCGCCTTGAGATCTTAACGTGGTGTTGAGTTTCCTTAAGTCACACTTGTTTGAACCACTTAAAACGGTGGAGTTAAAATATCTCACTTGGAAAGTGGTCATGTTGTTAGCCTTGGCTTCGGCTAGGCGAGTGTCGGAATTGGCGGCTTTGTCTCATAAAAGCCCCTATTTAGTTTTCCATATGGATAGAGCGGAAATTGCGGACCCATCCGCAATTTTTGCCTAAGGTGGTGTCGTCTTTTCATATGAACCAACCTATTGTGGTGCCGGTGGCTACGCGAGACTTGGAGGATTCCGAGTCCCTTGATGTGGTCAGGGCTTTGAAAATTTACGTGGCCAGAACGGGTAGAGTCAGAAAAACAGAAGCACTGTTTGTCCTGTATGCAGCCAACAAGGTTGGCGCTCCTGCTTCAAAGCAGACTATTGCTCGCTGGATCTGTAACACGATTCAGCAGGCACATGCGACGGCTAAATTGCCGTTACCAAAATCGGTCAAGGCCCATTTCACCAGGAAGGTGGGCTCGTCTTGGGCGGCTGCCCGAGGGGTCTCGGCACTACAGCTGTGCCTAGCTGCTACTTGGTCGGGTTCTAACACCTTTGCAAAGTTCTATAAGTTTGATACCCTGGCTGAGGAGGACCTCCTGTTTGCTCAATCGGTGCTGCAGAGTCATCCGCACTCTCCCGCCCGTTTGGGAGCTTTGGTATATTCCTTACGGTCCTTACGGAGTCCCCAGCATCCTCTAAGACGTAAGAGTAAATAAGATTTTAAAACTACCGGTAAATCTTTTTCTCGTAGTCCGTAGAGGATGCTGGGTGCCCGTCCCAAATGCGGACTACTTCTGCAAGACTTGTATATAGTTTTGCTTACATAAGGGTTATGTTATAGTTTTCATCGGTCTCCGACTGATGCTATGTTGGTTTTCATACTGTTAACTGGTTAGTTTATCACAAGATATACGGTTGAATGGTGTGGGCTGGTATGAATCTTGCCCTTGGTTTAACAAAAATCCTTTCCTCGTACTGTCCGTCTCCTCTGGGCACAGTTTCTTTAACTGAGGTCTGATGGAGGGGCATAGAGGGAGGAGCCAGTGCACACCCATACCTAAAGTCTTTTTTAAAGTGCCCATGTCTCCTGCGGAGCCCGTCTATCCCCATGGTCCTTACGGAGTCCCCAGCATCCTCTACGGACTACGAGAAAAAGATTTACCGGTAGGTTTAAAATCTTATTTTATGCTCAATTACCCTTCACCTCTTTTAATTTCAACCAGGGTTGGACAGGTACCACAATGTGCACTTGAATTATACATATGTTACCTTATACTGCACAGGACTATGGTGTATTCTCTACAGTGCATTGCTGTAATTAATCTGGTACATTATCATGCATGCAATAGTAGTATCTACTACAGTATATATATATTGATCAAGGGGCCCAGACCATGCACTCGCTAATTGTTAGCCAAATCGCTAAGCATGGATCCCTACTACTGCATTCCCCTGGTGGGCCTTTCATTCCCCAGTCTGACATTGCTTTCCACCACCCCCACATTCACTATAATCAACCTACTCTTTACATCTTTCACTTTAAGCCACTCAGCTTCCCCCTTTCACTCTCAGCCTTACCTCCTCTTTTACTCTCAGGTACTTTTTTCATTAATAGTATGTTCATCATTTGTTTTTACACTAGGTTTTTGTTAAATGTATTATTTCAATTGTAAAACATTTCCAATGTATTTCATGATAGTGTGGCCATGTTAGGCTGGGGCAAACTATCTAGTGCTAGACTTGGCATCAAGTCTCTGCCCAGGGCGAGCAGAGACTTATACCACTTTCATACCAAAAACTGCGGGACTTACCCGGGAGTACGGTCCCGGGATCATGCAGGGACATTCCCGGGTTAGGCGCCTTTCATACCGCAGTCAGCAGCCCGGCATATTGCCGGGTTGCTGACGTCAGCGGTGACTCGGCGGGGGTGGCGCTAGAGATCACATAATCTCCAAACGACGCCCGTACATAGAGAGTGAACGGGAGCCGGGTCGCATCGACCCGGCTCCCGTTCACACCGCACAGTGGGGCAGATGTATTAACCTGGAGACGGAATAAGGAAGTGATAAACCAGTGATAAGTGCAAGGTGATAGACGCACCAGCCAAACAGCTCCAATATGTAAATTAACAGGAGCTGATTGGCTGGTGGGTTTATCACCTTGCACTTATCACTGGTTTATCACTTCCTTATGCCGTCTCCAGGCTTAATACATCTGCTCCAGTGAGCCGAGTTGAACACGGGTTCGAGCAGGGTTGAAATACCGGGTCACTGGACCCAGAATTTCAACCCTCGCACCCTTTCATACCGCACATGAACACGGGTTATGTGCGTTCATGTGCCGAAAACCCGCGTTCAGAGGTGCTGGTGTGAAAGTGGATTTAGAGACAGTTCATTACTTCTGTTCCCCTCTATTTGCCTTTATCAGCTAAGAAAAATGCCCTGAGAGGATGAGAAATGTCACACAGAGGTGGGGCGTGTTTGGGGTGGACACAAGGTGTGTGATTAATGTGAGGTGGGCAATGATTCATAATAGGGCAATGCCACTATAAGCTCCTCTGTGGAATGTTTGAAGTAGGGGTAGATAAAGCAAGACATTTTGTGTGCATATGGGCTGTAATGTGTCATGAATGTCTTCTCTCAAGGACATTTTCATTACTTAATAACAGAGTGACCCCTAATCATGTTAGTAGGGCATCCTTTTCACTTTTCAAAGGAAATTTGACTTCATAGTGTAGCTTTACTAAACGTGTTTTGATTTCCAAATTTGCAAGCTAATTACTAAGCTGTACATCATTTATGTCAGAAGCAAATCATTCCTCTCCATTTTAGGCAGGGACAGCTGGTGTGCAAACTGTTCATTTTCCATTTTGGTAGATGTGAGATTTCTATGTTAATATCTTTAGATGTGCTGTACATTATATAAAATGCTGAAAAACTGCTGCGTGGAATATGTTACTTTCCACTGCAGCTCTGTTTAAAAGTCTTTCCTTCTTTCTTTATCATGCCTCCCAGCTAGCCTGACTTTGGCAGGGCAATCTTGAGTATGGGACCTCAAAAGGGGCGAGGATTATGTGGAAGTGGGTGGAGTTTCAGCTACAGTGGGCAGATCTGGGAGAATGCGGCTTATTTTTTCCTTATTTCACATGTCTACAATGGTTTGCAAAGTAATTAGGTAAAAGGACATTTTTTGTAGAGGTTAGGTGGAAAGCACATTTAAATGACAGTGATATTGAGGCCCTGTTGGAGTGAGTAAATGTAGTGTTTCAAGGCTGCTTAAAACTCACTGCAAAGCCAGATCTGTTGTCACTGAGGCGGAAGGCAAACTGCAGACGATAACGTCAAACACCACCCTGAACTACAAAACTATTGATTAGGGAGAACATTTATTTTTTATCCAGACCAAACAAACAAGGGGGGTTATTCCGAGTTGATCGCAGCAGGAATGTTGTTAGCAGTTGGGCAAAAACATGTGCACTGCAGGGGAGGCAGATTTAACATGTGCAGAGAGAGTTAGATTTGGGTGTGGTGTGTTCAATCTGCAATCTAATTTGCAGAATAAAAATATAGCAGCCAGTGTTTACTCTGCACAGAAATAAAATAACCCACCCAAATCTCTATCTGCCCCCCATGCAGTGCACATGGTTTTGCCCAACTGCTAACAAAATTACTGCTGCGATCAACTTGGAATTACCCCCCATGTGCACTGCAGGGGAGGCAAATTTAACATGTGCAGAGAGAGTTAGATTTGGGTGTGGTGTATTCAATCTGCAATGTAAATTGCAGTGTAAAAATAAAGCAGCCAGTATTTACCCTGCACAGAAACAAAATAACCCACCCAAATCTAACTCTCTCTGCACATGTTATATCTGCCCCCCCTGCAGTGCACATGGTCTTGCCAAACTGCTAAAAATATTCCTGCTGCGATCAACTCAGAATTACCCCCAAGGACTTAAGGGCCCCATATACTAGAACGATATGTCTGAGGCTGAAGTCGGGGACGATTTCTCTTGAACGCTCCCGGGAGCTTCTCAGTAGTGGATCCATACGATTCCATACGATTTGTTACATTTTGCATGCGATATATCATATGTGATCCCAGCCATGCCTGCGGGAACCGACATATCACGAGTGCAGCACTAACGATCTAGGGGAGCCTATCCGACCCTCACGGGGCATCGGATCGGATACACAGCCAAAATGCCCGATTTCACCCAATATATCAGCCCGAATGCCCGAATTGGGCTGAAATCGGGCATAATCACTTTAGTGTATGGGGCCCTTTACAAAGAGACTTGGCAGCTCACGGCAAACTGATTCTTCAGCAGTATTGTGTATACTTCAAGTAGGGATAATTGCTAGAAGACTGATAAAATAAAAATAGCAACTCCTTATAACTAAAGTGAAGAAAACATAAAACTTAAGTTATTGCACCTGAGGTTGGTCATATTCATTATTATAAATTTGTTCCTTTATTTTTTTTTTTTTTTTTTATCTCTTATTGGTTATCTGGCTGCACATGTTTTGGGTAGCCAATAAGACAGATCCAAAGCGATAATTTGGTGAAAAGAGGATAAATTAATTCTGTCATCTCTGTTAAAAATATGTAATTAGTTATATCGGGGGTTCCCAAACTCTGTTCTCAAGGCACCCTAAAGGGGGGTACTCACAGAGAGATCCATGCTTAAAATCTAAGCAATCTGACTAGATTGCTTAGATTTCAAGCACAGATCACTCGTGTGTAACCCCCTCAGTGAAGTGCTGCGCGGCCCCGCACATCGCTATCGCCGGTGCTAGATTGGCCTGCATGCAGGCTCAATCTAGCATGTCGCTCATTTCACCCGCTGGGTGAAATGAGCGGCCCCCCGTCCTCCCCCGCATCGCTCAGCACACATGTCTTCCGTGTATTTGGGCCTTAACCGTCAAGGTTTTAAGCATTCCCATGTTTGTGCACAAATGTTATAATTGATTGAAGTACTAATTAAGTCACCTGTGCTTAAGCATGGACCTGTGCTTAAAATCTGGTGTGTTAGGGTGCCCTGAGACTGCGTTTGGGAACCATTGAGTTATATGTATTTTTTATTTTATTTAATAATCAAAACAATCACTGTTGTGAGGAATGCTTTATAACAGACAGCTGATGCTCCTCCCCGATATTTTGGGTCATGTCCGGGTAGGATCTAATACAGGGGATACAGCTGAGAATAGAATGCTTTCAGTTGCTGTGACATCACTGGTGCCGCCAAGCAATTTAACGCATTTCCGCGGAGCAAGTCCTCAAACCCATCTCTCAAACACTGTCTACTCAAGTAGAGCAGCATCTCCTTCCTAACGAGTCGACCTGCCATTGGGGATGTAGTCAAAAGGACACAATAACAATGCTGAAATTCTTAATGCCGACACCACAGTGTCCACCGTTATGACATCAACACTGTTAAAATGGTGGCTAATTTGGACCAGATGGGAACAGTCCGCGATCAGATGTCTGATTTGCTTTTCTAGCTAGCAGCCCTTATAGTGGATCAGGCTGCGTGTTCATGGACTGAATTTTAGTGACAAAAATTCTCAAAGTGAAATAAAGTGATCATTGCACAGTAAATACCAGCACGGTAGAACGGGAGCATAAGGGCTGTAACACACACTCCGGTTTTTCCCGGATGGCAAAAAGCTGGACAAACTTTGTCCGGCTTTTTGCCATCCGGGAGAAACCGGCAGAGTCTGTCACACAGGACGGCTTTGAGCCGTGTGTGATGCTGTGCGCATGCGCAGCATCAGACACGGCTTCAGAAAAAAACGTTGTGTGTGAAAGCTCCCCTTCACACACACGGTTCACTGGCTCCAAAGACGGACCTTCCAGTGGTGAGACCCGGCAGCCGGGCCGGGGCCGTGCAGTGTGAAGGGCAGTGACGTGCGGTGGGGTGAGGCAGAGCCTTTCCTGTCATACTAACGTTTGTGCCAGAGGTTTAACTGTATAAAGTATATGAAAAAAAGAATATGTGGTGCTAGCCAGTGCCTCCTGAGCTATTTAGCTCACCGCACGTCCCTGGTGAAGGGACCCTACCCCTCACACTGTTAACTACAATGCCGGCACGGGAAAAAGCCGTCTGGCTTTTTCCCGGCCGGCAAAAGCCGGGTAGTGTGTTTTAGCCCAAAGAGTGAAGGGGAAAAAAAATCCATTTTACATTCATAACTGCATTTTCAACCTATGTTTAAGGATACGTTGCTGTGCATCAATGATTCATTTGCCTGCTATTGCCTATTATGGAAATAGACCATGCGCCAGTGTCATGTTTGCCTTTAGAATCATTGGGCGGCCTCCTGGGATATGTCCCGCTCTGCAGCACTTCGACAAGCTGCTGCTACAAATCCGTTCTTCCTATTTGCATTCAAAATAGGAATAAAGAAAGCATAATAACCTCAAGCATAAACAAAGCACTCAGAGTATGTAAGCACATCTATATGTTTTATAGATGGAGCAGTTAAGTCCCGGTTTCCGCAGATCTTTATCTTTTAATTCTGCCAGGGACGGTTTTCAGTGGCTACAGAAAAAGGAAAGATCTCCTAAGGAAAAGAGTTGAATGGCTTATAAATAACAAACCAATTACAGCCCCTAAGGCATTAATATATGAGTTTGTCTGGTAGGCTGTGTATAAGGAAGAGTTCTGCTTTTTGCATCTTTTCTGCGCATCATAGTGAAAGTGGTGGTGCCCATCTCCTCAATGTGGCATGACCTCGCCAACAGGGGCATGCACTCATCTCTTTAGAAGTGCAAGACAACCTCCCCACCTACAAGACCACTGTTTTATTGTCACGACAACTATAACACCAGTCTTCATTGTGTGTGACAGTGGAATACTTCCTGTCTGCCCGCAATCGGGACAGTTGAGAGGTATGAATACCCTTCTACACAGCAGTCTAAAGGCCCATATAGACGGGCCGATGCAGGAGAGATGTGTGCTGAGCGAACCACTCAACACACATCTCTCTCCCCTGCTCAGCACAGCGCAATGTGTGCTGAGCGTGCGGGGGGAGACGGGGGAACCGCTCACTTCACCCAGCGGGTGAAGTAAGCGACCCGCTAGATTGGCCTGCATGCAGGCCAATCTAGCAGCAGCGATATCGATGCGTGGGGCTGCGCATCGCTATCGCTGTAGGGGCTACACACGGAGCGATAATGCTGAAATTCTAAGCAATCTAGTCAGATTGCTTAGAATATCGCTCCGTGAGTACACCCCTTTATAAAGATCCCTCTCCTTGTGGATCTTCACTGATACATTAAATGAGTCTTGTGGTTCTTACCTAGGAGTTCCATTAGGCCAGGAACGACTAATTCTCAAATTTAGTCAGCCTTCCGTCCAAGGAACGTGGCTGTAATATGCTGGCTCTAGGCGCAGCTTATTGAAATTGAGCCGTCCTTTGACAAGTGGCTTATTACTTCCACATTCCGCTAAGTTTACCTATCAAGTATAAAACGTTCTCCTGATCCAAAGACATTTCCGGTCCCAGTGGGATATCTCCGTTTTCTGCTGCATGAAGGTTCACTAATTGGGATCTAGGGTTACATGAACATGGAAAGCTGTGATCAAGGTTATTTTCTTCTGGATGTTGTATTCGGTTACATTTTCTTTAACACACAAATGTATTTAATTAGAGTAATGTATATTGTTTCTTTACATCTTTGGCGCTAATGTTCGCCCTAGAAATTGAGAGCTGGCTCTGACATAATTAGGGCTTCCAAGGCACATATGCGGTTTCCCCTAGGTTTTAGGCACATCTAAAATAAAAACTGTAAGTCTCATCGGTGGTCTTCCAGTGTTTTACATACCTGTACGTGTGTGGTACAGCTTGCTCATATCTGTCTCCTATGCCTGCAGCAAAATACATGACTCAGATTGCAGTGAATCATTGAGCTGGAGCTTGCAGTGCACCTAGTCAGTGGTGAGGCAATATAACACTACAGTAGACACAGGGCTGGCACTAGGTGTATCTTCCTATTGGCCAGGATGGCTCTTGCCAGGGGCGCCGGCCTGCAGGGAGGGTGGTGGGGGGGGTTGCCACATGTGCCAGGGGGTAGAATGACATAGTAGTTCTCACTGAATACATCCCTTAGCAGTGCTCATCCACTGCCGGACTCTCAGAAGCATATTGCACTCTGACACTCTCTGTGACTACAGTCACAATGATAATGAATATAGCCAGGGAGCGGGGCACTTCCAGGTATGGGGAGGGGCGAGGCACCTCTTCTTCCTCATCCACTCCCCTTCTCATTGGTCCCACGCGGTCTGTCACCAAACACCAGCAACTACAATCAGTATGGAGAGGTATCTAGACCAGTGACTGCCTGTCCAGCTGTGTTGAGACTACAAGTCCCAGCACACCTTGTCAACTGGATTTGCTGGGACATGTAGTGCCATCACACCTAGAGAGGGGTTTTTAACTGTATGTATGTGTGCATATATCCCCTCGGTGTCCCTGCCTGCACCCTCCTTGTAATTACCCCTCAGTGTCCCTGCCCGCACCATCCCTGTAACTGCCCCCTCAGTGACCCTGCCCATACACTCCTGTAATTCCCTCTTACTATCCCTGCCCGCACCCTCCCCGTAATTCCCTCTCACTATCCCTGCCCGCACCCTCCCCGTAATTCCCTCTCAATGTCCCTACCCGCTCCCTAACCGTAATTCCCCCTCAGTGTCCCTGCCTGCACCCTCCTCGTAATTCCTCCTCAGTCTCCCTGCCTGCACCCTCACCGTAATTCCATCTCAGTGTCCCTGCCCGCACCCTCCTCGGAATTCCTCCTCAGTCTCCCTGCCTGCACGCTCACCGTTATTCCATCTCAGTGTCCCTGCCCGCACCCTCCTCGGAATTCCTCCTCAGTGTCCCTGCCTGCACCCTCCCTGTAATTCTCCCTCAGTGTTCCTGACCTCAGCCTCCCTGTGACTCCCCCCTCAGTGTCCCTGCACGCACACTCCTGTAATTCCCTCTCAGTGTCCCTTCCCGCACCCTCCCTGTAATTGCCCCTCAGTGTCCTTGACCTCAGCCTCCCTGTAGCCCGTCCCTCTCATTTTCCCTACCCGAACCCTCCCTGTAGTTCCCCCTTATTGTCCCTGACCTCAGCCTCCCTGTGACTTCCCCCTCAGTGTCCCTGCCCTCACCCTCCTGTAATTCCCCCTCAGTGTCCCTGCTCGCACACTCCTGTAATTCCCCCTGAGTTTCCCTGCCCACACCCTCCCTGTAACTGCCCCTCAATGTCCCTGACCTCAGCCTCCCTGTAAGCCCTCCACCTCATTGTCCCTACCCGCACTCTCCCTGTAATTCTCCCTCAGTGTCCCTGACCTCAGCCTATCTGTAACTCCCCCCTCTGTGTCCGTGGGTGGGTGGGGGGCGCCAGTTCCTTACTTTGCCAGGGGCGCTCAGACCCCTAGATACACCCCTGCGTGCCACCTGCCCCCCCGACAGGTAGAACAGGGTTAGTGCACAGCGAAGGGTGTGGCTTCATAGGGGAGGGGCATGGCCACAGTTATACCCCTCTGTAGTTGTGCCCCCTGTAGATGTGCCCCCAGCAGTTGTGTCCCTGTAGTTATGCCCCCTAGTAGCGCCACTTACAGTCAGATGAAAAAAAAAAAAACAATGCTCACCAGCCCTGCTCCTGCTTCCCGACCACTGCTGCTCCGTCTCTGGCCGCCCGCTCCTCTCTATGGGAGAGACGTACAGACACTAGAGGTCCATTATGACCTCTAGTGTCTGACAGTGGTGTCGGCTGCAGCCGGAGTGAGGGATGCGGGTGGGTGACGGGCGCCTGCAGGGTGACTGCGCCCTGCTTGCCCTTGTCTTGATCCGCTCCCGAGTAGACAGTAGCTTACTGTACCATGAGTATTTAAAGAGTCATGAGGGGAGATGTTCTAATTCCTGGAGAGTGATAAAGTGAAGTACCAGCCAGTCAGCTCCTAACTGCCATGTTAATGGCTGGATTTAAAATATGACAGTTAGGAGCTGATTGCTTGGTAGTTTATCTCTCTCCACTTTATCATTGTCCAAGGCACAGTACATCTGCCCCATAAACCTTATTTATTTTTAGATAGCGCACAAATATTACGCAGACTATTTAGTCATTCACATCTGTTCCTGCCCCTGTGGAGCTTGCAATACATATTCCCTACCAGATACACACATATATACTAGGATACATTTTTGTTAGTTGGATGGTGGTAGTTAATGGAGTAACCAAATGAAACCCACACAAGTACTGGGGTGTAGTATGATATCCCGGTGTTCAGGATGCCGGCAGGCACATGACCGACATTGGCATACCAAAACCGAGAATCCCGACACGATTGGGGGTAAGTGCACTTACTCTCCCCCTACCTTAACCCTCCTCTGGTGGGTTAGGGTACGTTTGGGGGTAAGTGCATAATGTATATACATTAGAGGAATAAAAAAGGAAGTAAAGATAAAAGATTAGAGCAATCACCTAGCACCGCATGCAACTATATGTAACTATATGAAACAAGTCTCAAGCTTGCAACCTGTCCATTCAGTAGGAACTAATGATATCGCGAGGGCATGATGCACACCTCTTAAGCTTCAGCATTGTTAAACTCGGTACACACTGGGCTGATCAGCCTGATAATTGGATAGTGTTTATGCCGGAGCATTAGCTAATAAACAGCTTCAATCGCTCCTGCACTGGACAGATTGGGAGGATGATATAGCATGTGCCCTGTGCGCTCTCTCGATCCTGAACCCGTTGAAGAGATCAAAAGATAACACTGAGCAAGAAATTGTTTGGTGTGAACACTGATCCTGAGATCGTTCTATCTGATCAGATCGATTATCGGATCAGCAGCATTTATTGGGCAGTGTGTACTCGGCTTGATAACTGTTGGTTAAGCTCAGCAAATGTCTGCCTCCGATGTGTGCAGGTGACGGGTACACTTAAACAGCATTATTGCCTAATAGGAAAACAAGCCTTTGAACAGATTTCATGTGCTAATCAATTTAGCAAATTGCTACAGAGAGCTCTCCGAGTTTTCAGTGTGGGTAGAGGCACAGACAACAAATTTATTGCCAAGACGAAGCACTAACAGCTGTTGCAAGGGCAGGTGCTGACATATTCTTTTAAATTGAAACAATTAAAATTCAGCTATGACTGTTAATTTGTGCGTTCCTGGAACATTTAAAAGACTATTTAATAACTTGGTGATAATTTTGCTGTAACTCGTAGCAACCCAATATAACGTTTGTTTTCATAAGACTTAACCGTCACTAAACTAATCAAAGCTAATAAAACATTTTTTTTTTTATGAAGACTGCACAAAGGATTAGATCGTATTTGTGAAACAAAGGTTTGGAGGAATCCTTGGCGCAAATGGTGGAATACAAATGCTATAGCTGCTCCCTCCTGATCCTGGTTATACCCAAAAAAATTAGATACAAACAAATATAGAAAACCACAGCACTCGCCACCCCAGAAGCGGGGTGCAGTGTCTGCACTCACCACTCAAAAAAATTAGATAGAGATATGAGTGATGGATGTGGATCAAGAGAGTGCGCTTTTGTGATATAAGGGAGAGTCAAGTGGAATATTGGAGGGTCATTCCGAGTTGATCGCTCGCTAGCAACTTTTTGCTGCGCTGCGTTCAGATAGTCGCCGCCTATGGGGGAGTGTATTTTCGCTTTGCAAGTGTGCGAACGCTGTAGCAGCCGACGGCACAAAAAAGTTTGTTGCAGTTTCTGAGTAGTTCTGGACTTACTCAGCCGCTGCTCTCACTTCAGACTTTTTGGTCCCGGAATTGACATAAGACACCCGCCCTGCAATCGCTTGGACACGCCTGCGTTTTTTCCAAACACTCCCAGAAAACAGTCAGTTGACACCCATAAACGCCCTCTTTCTGTCAATCACCTTGCGATCGGCTGTGCAAATGGATTCTTCGTTAAATCCATCGCCCAGCACCGATCCTCTTTGTACCCGTATGGCGCGCCTGCGCATTGCGGTGCATACGCATGCGCAGTTTTGCCGAGTTTTAACCTGTTCGCAGCGCTGCAAAAAGTTGCTAGCGAGCGATCAACTCGGAATGACCCCCTTAGTGCTGCAATAAAATTAAATCACTTTCCTTTAATCTATGGTCGTCTTTGTGTGCCTCTTTGCCTCATTCACAGCATATATCCAGTCAGTTGTCCATATGTAAACATAATTAATGGCAAAGCATAGTGTGATTCCTTAAAAAATTATTTATTTTAACAAAGTTAAATGAAAATATAGTATAAACTAGTATTGGCTACAATAAAGTGGTGTACTGGCAAAGAGTCGACAACAATAGCCAGATTATAACAATACACAACTTTAATACATTCATGTAGCATCCGGGTAAAATATATACAAGGTGGGTGATTACTAGATTCTGGTGAAAATCAGGCCTCTCAAGGTGTAAGCGCTGAAACTGGCTCCGGAATCGGTTTGCGGGACCTTCTTTACATCAGGATCTGGATCGTCATAGGTGTAAAAGGTAGGTTAGCACTCCTGTCACCTGCTGCCGACGCGTTTCGGGTGTCTATTCCCTTACTTAAGGCAGTCATTTACTGGTGACCACTTCATTGTCTCGTGTGTGCGGTGGGCAGACTAGGTAATGCAATTGTCCCACCATTTTTTGATGCATCTGAAGACCTAACTTGCTCTTTCTCTTCCTCTGCTATCTCTCGGTCTTCCAGAAGATAAATAGGGATAGTGGATACATTTACATGCATTTAGTGTGTTCAGTCATATTTTCCAGTAATCCTGATGGAGATCTGGAAGAACCATGAACTGGTGTTGACTAAATTTGGATAAATTGGCCGCCAGAATCATTCTTTCTTTTTCTTAAACAAATACAAAGTTTAAATATACTTGCTAGGACCATCCTCAGTGTATTGTGAATAGTGAGGAAATTAACACCCCTTTCACATCGCCAATGCCGGATCCTACCCGGGAATTGGAAACTGGTCCTTCCTGGGTGGGATCCGGCATTGGACCCTAATAGCAGGCTTCCCAAATCGGCGATTTGCCTGGTCGGTTGCCATAGCGGCGGGAGACGGTGCTGGGAGATGAGCTCATCACGACGCCTCTCCCTATGTAGTGAGCGGGTCCCGGGTCACAACGACCCGGCAACCTATTCACACTGCCACTGACCCGGTATTCAACCCGGGAATAACACTGCTTTATTCCTGGGTTGAATTAACGGGTCAGACGACCCGGGAATTCAGCCATGGCCCTATCACACCGCACACCGACCCGTGTCGACCCGGCAGTATGCTGGGTCGATACCGGGTTATTTGTGTGGTGTGAAAGGGGTATAAGTTAGAGGAACAGAGAGGAATGATGCTGAGAAGCAGTAGGTATTGTACAAGGAATGTAACAATATGAAATCTATAGTTCTATCTGACAATTTTTTTGGGTTTGGAGGAGGATTGTCCAGCATTGGATAAGGTAATGAAATCAATCAATGGCATCGCTACTAACAAAGGAGAATTCTGTTTTTCCAGCTTTTTTTCAATGCAGATTTTCACAGGAGACCGTATTATAAAGCTACCTCATCACCCAGTAATGGCATAAAATACTTCAGGGTTCACTGAAGTATAAAATGCTTAATTGTCGGACTGGGGTATGGAGGGCCCACTGGGGGAATGCAGTGGTAGGGGCCCATGCTTAGGGGTGTGGCCAGCTTCTTGTGCCTACCCAACATTGAGGTTTGGCTAACCATTAGAGAGTGCATGGTCTGGGCCCCTTTATAAATACAGTATATTCCATGAATGATAATTTACCAGAATAATGCACTGCAGAAAATAAACCATAGTCCGGTACAGTATAATGTAACATGTATATAATGTAGAATTCAAGTGCACAATCTGGAACCTGATTCGTAGAGGAGGGGGTTGGGCCCTCAGGCAGAAGGGGCCCACCGGGGGTTGCCCCTGTGGGCCAGCCCGACGCAAAACAGCTTTGTGGATAATATAGATAAAAGGGTGGAAAGGATATGGCTCTTGGCGCTATATTGCAATATTCAACACTTTACATGTACATATATATTTAGACTTTACACAATACGGTCCTCTGAATGGATCTCCAGATGATTCCTTTTCTTCTTTCAATGTTCATCCAATGTTATATCCCAGCAATATGAATCATATGTAAAAGAATAAAAATAATATATGTGTAGAACCGTCTCAATTTCTCAAGAAAAGTCTCTTTCTTTAAAACACCATACAATGTCCTTTAGATGAATAGATATGGGCGTATCCCGACTCACACAATTCAACATGAAGCTATACGTATAAAGGTATCTTTTTTTTTTTTTTGCCACCACCAGACCCCCAATTGTACTGTGCTTGGATTGGCATACCCCACTCACTAGATTTGTAGAGTGGAGAAAGCTCATAAAGGTATCTTTATCTTCAATACTATATTCAAATGCGTACCCAACTTACAGAGTTGAAAGTGGTCACATGTGCATCAAGGTTTCTTTTTCCCTTGGTTTTCCTGATGAGAGTGACTTGAATTTTCCTCTTGGTCTCCCCCAAAAATTCAGAATCAGATATGTGAAAAAAATAAAAAAAACAATGTGTAGACTGAACTAGTGAATAAGTGCAAAAAATATTTTTTTTATATGAATGTGACGACCTCTCTCCACATATTTCAAAGGAATATATCGTGAAAAGGGTTTAAATTTGAGAGATCCACGATAAGATAAAAAATACTTGTGCTTTATTCCACACCACTCTCCACATGAAAGTGGGCCAAAACAACAATGTCCAAGAAAACAACAAAATATGTACAAAAGCCCAAAGCTGTCGACGCGTTTCGGTCTATGTTTGGACCTTTATCAAGGATGTCTTTATAAAGGTCCAAACATAGACCGAAACGCGTCGACAGGATGAGTGTGGACAGCCAATTTTTTTTTTCCATCTGCACCTTTTATGGACTTTGTATAAGGTACAAACTTTGTTTTTAATTCTGTATTTTTTTATTCAGAAGAATCTGGCCCCTTTGGGCTTTTGTACATATTTTGTTGTTTTCTTGGACATTGTTGTTTTGGCCCACTTTCATGTGGAGAGTGGTGTGGAATAAAGCACAAGTATTTTTTATCTTATCGTGGATCTCTCAAATTTAAACCCTTTTCACGATATATTCCTTTGATATATGTGGAGAGAGGTCGTCACATTCATATAAAAAAATATTTTTTGCACTTATTCACTAGTTCAGTCTACACATTGTTTTTTTTATTTCTTTCACATATCTGATTCTGAATTTTTGGGGGAGACCAAGAGGAAAATTCAAGTCACTCTCATCAGGAAACCCAAGGGAAAAAGAAACCTTGATGCACATGTGACCACTTTCAACTCTGCACATGTGACCACTTTCAACTCTGTAAGTTGGGTACGCATTTGGATATAGTATTGAAGATAAAGATACCTTTATGAGCTTTCTCCACTCTACAAATCTAGTGAGTGGGGTATGCCAATCCAAACACAGTACAATTGGGGTCTGGTGGTGGCAAAAAAAAAAAAAAAAGATACCTTTATACGTATAGCTTCATGTTGAATTGTGTGAGTCGTGGTACGCCCATATCTATTCATCTTAAGGACATTGTATGGTGTTTTAAAGAAAGAGACTTTTCTTGAGAAATTGAGACGGTTCTACACATATGTTATTTTTATTCTTTTACATATGATTCATATTGCTGGGATATAACATTGGACGAACATTGAAAGAAGAAAAGGAATCATCTGGAGATCCATTCAGAGGACCGTATTGTGTAAAGTCTAAATATATATGTACATGTAAAGTGTTGAATATTGCAATATAGCGCCAAGAGCCATATCCTTTCCACCCTTTTGTCTATATTGTTTATCTGTTGAAAGTGTGGTGACCCTTTCGGGAAAGGACGTAGTTCAGGGCAGCTTAAAGGCGCCATTTGATAGGAGCCCCCCACCCCCCTCTTTCTCAGCTTTGTGGATAGTCTGTAGTAATGCAATGCGCAGACTGTGCTATGTTAGTATCCAGAACTTCTGTGCTCTTCAGTTGCTACATCAGCAGCATAAACTATCTCTCCCAATCCCCCTCCTCCCCCCCCCCAACATTTTTTTTTCTTTTTTAACAAAACAAATGCCTAAAACACATTACACTAAGCACACACATCATAGACACGAATAATAGACCATTGTAGGTGTGTTACTACCATTACTTGGCAATGGAGTTATTGAGAAATACTTTCTTTCCCTCAGGAGAGTTGGGGTAATCTCTTTTTCATGTGTCTGAATAGAACGCCGCCGCTTTCTGGGGCAATATGTTGTATCTCTCCTAACCACTAACTGGGCAAACAGCTATGTGTAGGATTTTATGTTCCGTGACTAATTCTATTCCAAATTTCAGGAAAAGCAAAAAAAAAAAACCCGGTTTCCGGCGTCGTTCTGCACTTATCCTGCTTGGAAATGATTCGCCAGCAATTGTTTCTGCCTGCTATAGTAACTGTTCATTTGCATTTGTTTCCACAGGTTCACCAGTACTATAGCTGTTTGCCCGATGATAAAGTCCCCTATGTAAATAGTCCTGGTGAGAAGTCCAGAATCAAACAACTCCTACATCAGTTGCCTCCTCATGATAACGAAGTAAGTGCCTCCAGCAGCAGTTTCTATTTTCTCTGTGGTTCTCATTGTTTATATACTGTACATGCTTAACTATAGATTTAAACAGCAATAAGACATTAGGGTGGAATTCACATGATATATCACGCCCAATCTCCTGGCTAAAATGATCCCCGTTATCGTGCATATCGCGCCCATAGTAATCAGGTTTAGCCGTGTAAATGGTTAGGTGCCTCGCTACTCCAAAGGTAGCAAGCTGAAATAATGATACCATGCCCCCGAGGGCAGAAAAAGAATGGGTGTGGAAAGGAGGTGAAAAGAATTGAATCCCGCCCTAGTTGTCTTCCTAACAATTTATTATCTCCTTTTCAAAATTTCTCTTTAGAGTGCAAATTGTGATTGGCAGTTGAACACAAAGGTGTTCTAATGGGCTGGGTTTGATATGCCGGCGGTGGGGATGCCGGCGGTCAGAATACCGACCGTTTCATCCTGATAGTGATAATCCCAACAGGGACAAGGTAAGTATACTTACCTTTCTGCAATGCCCATCTTACCCTAAACCCCCCTTTCTGCAGCCTAAACGTAAAAGCAGCCTAGCCCTAACCCTAACCCCCCCTTCCCGCAGCCTAACCCTAACTCCCCTTCCCGCAGCCTAACCCTAATCCCACCTGCAGCTTACTTCTCTGTTCGGGATTCTGGTGCCGGGCTTATGCTCCTAATCGAGATGCCGTAACCGGTATTCCAAGCAGTGTCTGAATTCCGCCGTTGGTACCGGATCATGTTCTAAGTCCTTCTCTTCTCACAACAGCCTTTATTGTTTGACCAGGGTTGTATTATCACCCGACATGGACTCCCTCCTCTCAGAAATGCCCCCCAGCCCCATATCTTTCCTTGTGCCAGCAAGCAAGTCCCTGCTCCTCCACAGTGGCATCTTCCCAGTGATATGCAGGATGAAGGTACATGCGTACAAAGAAGCAAAGGCTCCAACACAGTGGAAGAGTTTTTGCTTTCACTGCATGGTGCAGAAGATGTCACTGGGAAGATGGGGTAGCCAAGGAGGAGGAACCCGCTTGCCAGCACAAGGTAAGTATACTCTAGGTGCAGGGTGTGCAGTGCGGGTCTATTATAAATACGTCTGCGTGTCTGACTGTGGTTGCCATGGTAATACATGACGCTTTACAGAATGACAAATCATTAATAGCTGTATGAAGAAACACACTAAGGGAAATGGTAATTACCAAGTTTTTTTTTAAAGTCTGCTCTGCCACAGTGATATGTTTAAAAAAACAAAACTCCTTCAATTGCTGCTTTAAGGTATGTTGAGTAAATACAATTTAATAAAATAGTAATAATAGTATGAACACAGCAATAGACATTTTGTTATCTGTGTAGCTTCTCACCTTTAATCTCATGGCTTGGTGGGTGCTCTTGGCTGTGCTGTAAATGATAATAAACTGTAGTACAGTATACGGCTCTGTATACAATAGGTAGCCAGACATGTAAAGTCCAGTATTTATTTAGAGAAAACAAATTTTACATTCATGCATAACATTTTTAACATCCATTAAATCTGCTTTACACCATTTTTTTTAAGCTTATTCTATTTCATTGTGTCTCAAGAGCTTCAACATAGATGAAAATGCCTGTAAAGTCATAGCAAACCATGGGGTCTATTCATGAAGCAGTGAAAAGAGTGGTGAAGTGAGCCAGTGGAGAAGTTGCCCATGGCAACCAATCAGCTGCTCCATACAATGTTATAGTATGCAAATTATAAATGTTACTTCAATGCTGATTGGTTGCCATGGGCAACTTCTCCACTGGCTCACTTCTCCACACTTTTCACTGCTTCATGAATAGTCCCCATGCGTATGTATAATTTCAATGCAGTGTTATATGTGATTCTACTTGCATTTTATTTATCATGCATTAAAAAACGCATTGTAAATGCCAGTGTGTACATGCCCTAAGGGTATAATAGAAAAAGGTGCCTGTGAGTTGTTACGTATGCTGGGTCAGGGTTGGACCGGCGCACAGGGGTACAGGGGAAACCACCGGTGGACCCTACTCCTCATCTAGGGACCTGGTTCCAGACTGTTCACTTGAGTTATACATTATAAATATCATATGTTACCTTATACCGCACTGGACTATGATGTATTTTCTACAGTGCCTTTCTGGGTCAGTATCATGCATGCACTAGTAGTATTTAATGTATATATTTATCAAGGTGTCCAGCCGATGCACTCTCTACTGGTTAGGCAAACCAAGATGGTAGTTGGACACCCCCCCTCTGGAGATTAGCCACACCCCTAAACATGGGCCCCTACCACTTCATTACCCGGTGGGCCCCTCGTGCCCCAGTCCAACACTGTGCTCGGTCATATTGTCACCCGCTATGTCATTCTTGTGACAGTGCGTTTCAAGCATCCAGCCCCAATATCATTTGTGCTGGGGGTTTAATATACTCCACACTGTTTTCTATAGTCATTCCTTCACTCCTGTGGTTTCATGTGAAAACCATTAACAACTGGCCCAGAGCTGATAGTTACACTAGTTTCCAGAGCGTATGTAACCAACAATTGTAAACTTAGAAGGTTTTTCTATTATACTGTAGGAATAACCTATGTGGTCTCATTTGTTTGAAAGAATGTTTTGTGGTTAAAAAAAACAAAACAATTTTAATAGCGTTTTCCACTTTAGTTACTAAATCTTCTCATTTCCTAATAGTAATAGTTTGGCAAGCCTCCTTTCCTAGGACCACACGATTCGCTGTATTTCACTATCACACCACTGACTTCTATATGGGCTGTATACCCAGATTAAGGCATTTACTGAGAGCCATCGTGCATCTACATTTTTCAATTGTTTTTCTCAATCTGAAATACATTTTGTACCCACAGCAGCCCATCACAGTTTTCATTTTTGTCCTTGAGCAGAGGAAAAGCCACCATTGTAGGCAACACGGTGGTGCAGTGGTCAGCAATATAGCCTCATAGCACTGAGGTCATGGGTTCAATCCCAGTCATAAGATTGGTACACACAGTACACGATGTGTACCCAGCTGATATGTCGGTCTGACGGGCCGACATAACAGATCCTGGGTACACATCAGAATGATCTAATGAAGGATGGAAAGATCACTGTTCTGCCCAGGTCGCATGCGATATCGCCCGGTTGCCGTGCAGCACGGCTGAGCGGGTGACATCTCATGCGACCTCAGGCCAACACACTGAACGGTATGCCCGATATGTGATTCCTAGTCGTCCGGAAATTACATATCTCGGTGTGTAACCTGCTATAGCCTATATGTGTGCAACTTGTACAGAGTGTTCTTATACACCTAGTATGTGCCGTACGACATGAGACATGAGTTGCCTAGCGTAGTGACTGCTTCATTTGCAGCGTAGATGCAACGAAAAACCACTACATTTTGTAATTTTTTGTTTCAAGTTTTTTCATGCTAACCCTTCAGAGGGATTTTCCACCTTCAGTTTAATTTGACTGTTTTGGCTTCTGAATGCTCTTTTGTAACTTTTACAAATATAAAGTTACATTTTCTATTGTATTAGGGTTATGTTATGTTTGTAACTTTTTTTTTATTATAGTGCAGTTTTGATTTTTGTGATTCACCAATGTTCCTGCCTCACAAATGTTTGTTGCTTATGAACAATTAATTGTGTATTCCTCCTTCAGAGATGTTTGTTACTAACGAGCAGCCATATGTTTATGAATTCCATCTGTGCAGAGTATGCTCTGCAGACGTGCATTTCTATTCATATCTGGGTTTTATTACATGTGCATATTTGGGGAGTTTACAAGGTGGCCTTTCGACCCTTGGTCATCTCAGCAGACTTCGTATATGCATAAAAATAAATCTGACAGCGCAAATATTTAGAGAATGAGAATAGACTGTGAGTAGTAAATTACCTTGTGACCTATATTTCTGCAGTTTATACAAATAATATTTGATCGCATCTGGTAAAATAAGAACCAGTTGCAATACAGTTATTTTCTTGTCTACTGAATTAAGAAACTATTTAGACTTGGAATATGATCACTTACTGTTATGTAGACTTGCAGTTGGTGTGCTGTTTCTTGGCTGTATGGCCCCGGGTCCCGTATCACATTTTCTCTTTCCATATCGTAACCTCTTGCTACTCCCATCAGTGTGGACCTTGGCGTCACAACTTGGCAAAGGGAGTATTGGGGAAAGAACTGCAGTTGGATCTATGTATTTTTGGACTCGCACATCTGAACAAACCTGGTCACATTCCAGAATGTAAATAAATAATAGATGGAGTTCCTGCAAAAGCTGGGCTGAGATGAAAGCAGAGAGATAAAATAAAAGAGGTGAAATATGACTCAGAAAATTATCTCCAACTGAGTTTCCATATGAAGAGCGCTCCTAAGGGTTAATTCACTTTTGAGATCTTGGAATGAAATTTAGATAATTAAATTCAACCCATATGTTGGCATTTTTTGTTATCTCTCTCTTTTTCTACATTAATGTTATTATTCTGTATTGCATTTGCAATTCAGTCCATATGCTGTGTATTCACATTATATATATATATATATATATATATACATATATATATATATATATATATATATAATAAAAATATGTCCTCATTTCTGTGCGACATAGCAAGCTGTGTGAGGAGCCAGGTGTCCATAGTCCCTTGAGACATACAAAGCCACTGACAGAGTGACAGATGCTAGTGAGCGAAAACAGGGACAAAGTGAAAGGAGCCAGCAACGATGTGTTCAAAATAAAAAATAAAACCCACTCCTTCTGAAGCTGGCATTAGCTATTGGTCCAGATCGCAGTCCACATTGGGATAAGTAGGTCTGCTGCAAAGCTTTGCTGGATGCAGGTATATTTAAATCTACAGATGTGCGAGTTCGGATTTACCCGCATCTCAAAACAGCATCTTATTGGCTTTCGGATGTCACGTGTTTTGGTTGACCAGTAAGAAAAATCTGGATAAATCCAAACTTGCGCTAATTTTGGAGTTAAGAACCGAGTAAATCCGAACTTGCACATCTCTATTTAAATCACGTGTAAACTACCATTTTTGCATTTTTGTTCAATGTATTAAATAGGCCCCTTAGTTAGAAAGACAAAACAGATAACAAGGGTCGACTATGAGCTGAAAGTAACGCCTCCAATTATTTGACTAGCTGCACCCATATACTTGATGGTAAGAATCAGACTTTAACCTATAATGCAATCTGTGTTAGACTCCTTGCAACAACAAAATAAATACAAACGATTTCCGCCAGCACACCAAGAAGTATCAGTAATAAGACGTCAACACTACATGATAATAGAAAATTTTGAGATCTTAGTGATATATATTTGCAAAGATATGGTTAAGCCACCAGGCCTCGGCAAAACTTCTCTGATACTGGTGGTCCCTAATGCTACGTGATAATAGCACCCACTCTGTGTCATATTATTGTTATGCTACATGATAATAGCACATACAAAAATATATCTAAACTGAGAGCCAACTCATCTGGATTCACCCCTAGATCCTCCAAATAACACTATAAGAACCAGCATGCCCTTCAAATACTGGTTCTATCTTTGCCTTTCAGAACAGCAATATAAAACGGTAGCTGCTGTTATAATGGGTGTGGTATGGAAGGTCGACAGGGATTCTAGGTCGACATGTTTTAGGTTGACAGGTCAAAAGGTCGACATGAGGTTTTTAAAAAAAAAAAAAATGTGTCGTTTTCTCCATACAGTGTCAGGAAACCCCAATTAGTGCAACATGCCCCCTATGAAAAAACATCCCCAATCTGCTCACTACAGTTCTCTTTTATGCAAACTCATGTACCTTTTTTTGGATGTAATTATTGTCTATTGGCATTGCATGTGTGGGGAATTTGCTCAGTGAAACATAGTTTATTATTGCATGCTGTCCGGTGTTTACCTCATTTGATCATTTGTCCATTTGTGATCAGGTGTATTACATCTTTACATTTTAGTGAGGTGTAGTCGTGGTGTAAAGGATAGTGTGTGATTCCTGATTAGTAGGAGAAAAAAAAAAATACTGAGCAACGTCACCAAACAGGTAATTTCAACTTTAAACTTGTCATTTATTTTGTACTGTCTGGACATGGCTACTAATAACAGATGCACAGACAAAATTCTTAAAGCTATGTGTGCAAATGTTAGGAGCTTAGGAGACAAAATTCCAGAGCTAACTGCGATAATGACAAGGGATAACCTGGATGTTGTGGCAATTACAGAGTCATGGTGCAATGAGAATCATGACTGGGACATATATATACCATGATACAATTTATTTAGGAAGGATAGAATGGGAAGAATAGGAGGAGGGGGTAGCAATGTATGTGAAAAAAAGCATAAATGCTACTTTAATACAAAATATTGAAGATAAAACTGAGGCCCTTTGGGTCACCATAGAAACCGAGGAGAAGGACATTATTCGCATTGGGGTGATCTATAGACCACCAGGCCAGGGGCAGGATTTGGACAGGAACCTATTGTTGGACATCACTAAAATGGCTTTAAAGGGAGAAGTCATAATCATAGGAGACTTTAATTTACCTGATGTAAATTGGGAGGGGTCTATTGCAAGTTCAGCTACAAGTGGCAAATTTCTAAATTCCTTACAGGGAGCATCTCTCAAGCAATTGGTGAGGGAGCCAACTCGCAAAGACATAATATTAGATTTAATTCTTACAAATGGTGACAGGATATCCGACATATATGTGGGTGAGCACCTGGGATCCAGTGATCATCAAGCAGTATGGTTTAGTATAAAAACAGGATCCAACTCCTGTCACACAAAAACAAAGGTGTTGGATTTTAGAAATGCTGACTTTGCAAAAATGGGGAAATGTTTAAGTGATTCATTGGCGGACTGGAGGAACTTGGAAGGAGTGCAGGATAGGTGGGAAAAACTGAAAAGTGCAATACTAAGTGCAACAGACCTTTGTATCAAAAGGGTTAGGAAAAGCACCAGGAAAAGGAAGCCAGTGTGGTTCACAAAAGAAGTATCAACTAGTGTGAAAGCAAAAAATATGGCTTTTAGGAAATACAAACAGACTCAAAATAATAATGACAAAGAGGTGTATCTTGACAGACGGAAGGATGCTAAGAAAGTGATCAGACATGCAAAGGCAGAAACTGAGGAGAAAATGGCCCAGTCAGTAGATAAAGGGGGCAAAACTTTTTTTAAGTATATAAGTGAAAGGAGAAAATCAAATGGAGGAATAATAAGACTTAAGACAGAGAGTAAGCATTTGGTGGAGGGAGACAAGGCAATAGCAGATCACCTAAATAATTATTTTTGCTCAGTATTTACTACAGAAGTAGAAGGGATGGGGCCACAGTTAAGTTGCAAGGACATTCATAAAAATAAGGTAGATGAAAGTACATTTACAGAGGAGAAGGTCCTAACAGAACTTTCAAAACTAAAAGTGGATAAATTAATGGGGCCAGATGGGATACACCCAAGGATACTCAAAGAGCTAAAAGTTGTGCTGGTTACACCTTTAACAGAATTATTTAACCAGTCACTAACTACAGGTGCCATTCCAGAGGACTGGAAAAGAGCAAATGTAGTTCCACTGCACAAAAGTGAAAGCAAGGAAGAAGCAAGTAACTACAGACCAGTAAGCCTTACATCAGTAGTAGGGAAAGTAATGGAAAAACTATTAAAAGAAAGTTGTGGAATATCTTAAATCAAACAACTTACAGGATCCAAAACAGCATGGATTTACTGGTTTGAGATCATGCCAAACAAATCTTATTTACTTTTTTGACTCTGTGATGAAAATAATAGATCAAGGGGGAGCTGTAGATGTAGCATATCTAGACTTTAGTAAGGCATTTGACACTGTCCTACATCGCAGACTGCTAAATAAATTTGAAAGCGTGGGGGTGGATTATAAAACAGTTAAATGGATAAGAACCTGGTTGCAGGATAGGAAACAGACAGTTGTAGTAAATGGAGTGCAATCTAAAGAGGGAATTGTTACCAGTGGAGTACCCCAGGATCCGTACTTGGTCCAGTTCTCTTTAATATCTTTGTTGGTGACATTGCAAGTGGTATTGAAGGGAAAGTATGCCTTTTGCAGATGATACAAAGATATGCAACAGGGTAGACACACCGGGAGGAGTAAAACAAATGATTGATGACCTAGGTAGGCTTGAGAAATGGTCACGAACGTGGCAACTACAGTTTAATGCTAAAAAATGCAAAATCATGCACTTGGGTCTCAAAAACCCAAAGGCTAAATATAGTATCAAGGGTACTATAATGGAAACTACTGAGGAGGAAAGGGATTTAGGAGTCACTATTTCAAGTGACTTGAAAGCAGGAAAGCAATGCAACAAAGCAATGAGAAAGGCAAGTCAGATGCTTGGTTGCATAGGGAGAGGAATCAGTAGCAGGAAAAAAGAAGTGATAATGCCACTGTATAGGTCATTGGTACAGGCCCCATCTGGAATACTGTGCCCAGTTCTGGAGACCATATCTACAGAAGGATATAAATACATTAGAGAGTGTACAAAGAAGGGCAACTAAAATGGTGCATAGCCTACATCACAAAACTTACCCGGAAAGGCTAAAAGATCTTAACATGTATAGTTTGGTAGAGAGAAGGGAAAGGGGGGATATGATAGAAACTTTCAAATATATCAAGGGTCTTAAAGTTCACGAGGGAAACATTCTTCAAAGGAAGAGAAGTATTAGAACTCGAGGACATACACTGAGACTGGAGGGGGGAGGTTCAGGGAAAATTTAAGGAAAAATTACTTCACAGAAAGGGTAGTGGATAAGTGGAATAGCCTCCCATCAGAGGTGGTATAGGCTAAGACTGTAGAGCAATTTAAACATGCTTGGGATAGGCATATGAATATCCTTGCAAATAATTAAGGTTC
Organism: Pseudophryne corroboree; assembly: GCF_028390025.1. Lineage (NCBI taxonomy): Eukaryota > Metazoa > Chordata > Amphibia > Anura > Myobatrachidae > Pseudophryne > Pseudophryne corroboree. Next base: position 413,178,598 of record NC_086452.1, on the reverse strand, counting down.
AAACAGGGTTGAGATTGCCTAAAGGATAAAAAAAAGGGGCAGACTAGATGGGCCAAGTGGTTCTTATCTGCCGTCAAATTCTATGTTTCTATGTTTGCTTCGTAGTCGTCCATGTGGATCGTTAAGTATGAAAAAGTTAAAAAAAATTGTGAAAAACTCATGTCGACCTTTTGACCTGTCAACCTAGAACATGTTGACCTAGAGACCCTGTTGACCTAGAAACCCTGTCGACCAATAGTGGTTGACCTTGACATTGTCGACCTTTGTGTGGTCGACCTAGAGACCGGATACCGTTATAACAGCACCTGTGAATTCAAAAGGTATTTTTTATGCTTAATCAAATTCATCTGATTTACTAAAGGCAGGCCTCTCTGCGAATAGATCTGAATATCTGAACCCTACATGGTGAAGTTAGCACAGCATTGTTAGCTGGCAGTTACCATGTTCAAGGTCATCATCCTACCAGATTTCCTAAAATGGAATTGGTGGTCTTTTTAAGTATGCTTTACATAAGTGGAATGAGATTTGACAGGATTAGAAAAGTAGGTCCAATTTAACTAACGTTAGTTTGATAACAAAGTGTTGGATGAGGACCAGGTGGTTTTGTTGTTATGCAATAAAAATAAAATCTCCATTATTTAGTTACAGAAAACTTGTACCCACAGCACCAGGAGAGTCTACACTCTGAGCTGAAGCTTCATAACTTGTCTCAGATCACGTCTTTTCAGCTGGACAAGAGTGCAAACTGTTACCCAATGTATTACATTACATATTTTTTGTTTCCTGGGGAAATAGCTGTCAGACCTCATCCTTTTGATGCTGGTGCCCAAGAGGCATTCTTTCAGGTTCTACATAGAGTTGCATGTCAAGCTGACAGTCATTTTTACAGTCTCACCTGTTTAGAGTTTTTGAGATGCCATTGTTAATATGCATCAGTCTGAAATATATATATTGTGTTGGTTGCTGGATCTCAGAACAGGTTTTAAACATACTCGATGGCTTTCCCACCCAACTGTTGGATATTTATTTCATTCATCAGCTGTGGAACACTGACCGACCTGCCTTATCGTTGACTGGAGACCCAAACATACATTGTATGCCAAAAGGGTTCTCAGGGTCTGGCCAGTAATACAAGTGATGACGTTCTGGCTACTTAGTAGCAGGAGGCATTGGATGCAGTCTAAACTTAGTTTACCGCTGTTTGTCGAATACTGAAAGGAGGACATAACCCCTTTAGCGAGTGCTTAAATGGGTTATGCCTCATTGTTAAATGGGGCTCACAGCTTTTTAGATTTATTAGACTTACTGCTGTAATGTATAAGGTTTATCCATTCTTGTTCCATATACAAATGTGGTTGAGATAACTTTGCTATTTTCTGAATGTAGCTGTGGCTGCTGCTACCAGTTAATAAAACGGTAGCTCGTACCATGTTGTTTAATTGACAATGAAATAAAGATGTGTGCTTAATTAATAACATGGCACAATACATATATAGGGCATTGTGGTTAATAAGATTCTGTCATTATCTAATGCAGGTTCATAAAGTTACAGTGCGCTTAGAACAAAGATAAGATTTTATTTTACTCATTGCTGAAATCCAATATAAGAAAGAGAAATTAATATACCTCTTCAAGACTTAATGAGCTAGGACTATCCTAAAAGAAGCCCCTGAAAACTAACGATTGTTTTCATATAACATTACACATACTCAGTTGGAGCCTCTTTCCCAGCCATGTTTCCTATCTGGAAGACGTTAACGTGAGCCTTTTGAGAGATATTTTCTCAGCAGTAAAAACCAGCGTAATGTCTTTATTGCGACTTAATTTTCAATTCCTAGTGTCTCGCCGCAGACTTCATCTCCCTGTTATTTTAGGCACATTGCCTTGCAGTAAATGATTCATAGATGAACTATCGCTTGTATACAAGTCTTTATCGGCTTTATTATTCATTATTGACACACGTTATAAAGCCATTTGATAAGCCATTGGTCCGTGGCCTCTTATGTTTTCCATTATCTGCAGCAGAATTACGTTCCAGGAATGCCCTGGAAGCCTGCCTGGGGCATCTTAAGTGGGTTTTTATTTCTGCCAATTAAATGAAGATTTAAACACAATCAATGACGCCCTATTTCTTGCTATTTAGGGGCTGATACAGGGATGTGCATGAGTGCCGCACTGCGCATATCCTGCGATGGTGGTCACAATGAAGGTTTATTCGCAAAGTGACTGGCAGACAGGGACTACTTGTGGGCGGTAACCGGGAGTGGCGGCAAAAACACAGGCGTGTCGTGACCATATCAGGGACGTGTCATAGCTTGCAACTGCAACCCCCGTATGCAGTAGCAATGGCTCTAGAATCTTCCAACCACCATGCTGCGCAACCATAGGGTTGATATCTACTGAAGGGCATCAGGTGGCTGCGTCATCATGCACATACTGCGGATGTGAGACACCACCAGCAGGCGCCTCAATACAAATCCCGGTGGCCGCAGCATTTCAATATTTTTGCACAACTGTTGCACACGGTCTTGCAATTGCAAAGGAATTTGTAACCATCTCTGAATCAGACCCTATAGCCATCACCTATTTGGGGGCTGTCTCCTGCTAACCTGTTTGAGACAGGTTTACACCTATTCGGGTGGAAGGTTGGGAGTTATATGTCAGCTTTGCAGCTGGATGATCAGTGGTCAGACCTGGAAGTCACAGTCACATGACCTCTGGGACTTATACGTCGTCGCTGGTGCCACTGCAGTCGTCGGGAGCAGGTAAGCTGCCGCTGGGCCTCCAGGGACCAATATGTTGACATTCTAACATGTCATCACTATCTATGATAAAAATCGACAGGTGCAATATCGACATTATTGCCATGTCGACAATCGCCCGTCAACCTGATGCATGTCAACATATGACTGTGGACATATCATACCCAACCCGACATACCAGCTATTAACAAATCAAATTCTTTAAATTTTCTAGTGAAGTTTCCAAAATGAAGGCATTGGATTCTGTGAATTGCAATAACTTTTTTTTTTTCGCACTGTGCGCCACTTTTCATAAACGTTCCTGCTTGAGTTCTTGGAGCACGGATGTGGTGCAGGACCACAAAATACATCATGACTTCACTAGATCAATATTATTACCAATTCACAATATTCCTTTAATAGTTAAATCTTTATTTTTATCCTGAATTTTGGCGGACTCTGCAATCTAGCAAAACATATCTTTTTCTGTTTGTACAGCAGCATTGTTTGGCAAACTGAGCAGTGTTAACGTCCAATGCGCTACGATTGAAGCCACTTTTGCATTGATTCCAAACAGCTGAGTAAATGGACATGGGATAGATTAAAACTGTAATTCAGTCTATAAAGCACGGATTATTTCAGAATAGTGAACTGCTTTGTTTTAAAGGGGTAGGGGGGAACGTTGATCAGCAAGTGGTCCAGTTTCCTCATCTAGACATCAACAGCAAAGGGGCTGAACTGTAGCCATTGCAGTGGGTGCAGGTTAGAGAAGGCTGTGGGCAGATTGCCTATTGGTCGTACATTGTGTCATTTTTCAAGGAGTGTTACTGCAAATAGGTGCCCAGTTTTCATGTCTAATTGCTCTGCAATCTTTTCGATTGATTTTAGCTTTACTGCAGCCTTGTTACAGCCTCTCCCGCATAGAAACACAGCAAATGTTACATACTAATCCTAAATATTTAGAAATGTCTTTGTTGTCATCGATTTTCAATGTCTGAAACAGTATGACTCATATAATTGCAGAAGGTTCGAGAGCTGAAATCTCTTTTGTTACAGGTTCGCTACTGCAATTCTCTGGATGAGGAGGAAAAGCGGGAGCTGAAGCTGTTTAGCAACCAAAGAAAGCGAGAGAATTTGGGGAGAGGAAATGTCAGGCCATTCCCGGTGACCATGACAGGAGCCATCTGCGAGCAGGTAAATACAGGCTGGTAAATTAAGCTGATTGTCCATTGTCTGAGAACCATTCTTAATGAGGAAACCCACAGTGACTTGGTGAGATCACAGTGAACTTGAATTACAGTAGGATATGTTCAATGGTCATTCGGCTTTTCATTTATAGCTAGTTATAGCTGTTTGGATTTGGCGTGCTTCCCAACTGTCCTGAACCGAGGGATATGTCCCGGCAATATGACATCTGTCCCATTCCATTGCTAAAAGCTGACATGTTTGCAAAAGCCGTTAAGGCCAGAGCTCCTCTGCGGAAATAGAAGAGTAGAGGCTGTGGATTTAGACCTAAAGCTTTATATGTCAGAGTCATTCATTGAGACTGAAAAATTGGCCCCAACAACGGCGTCATCAGCAAATTCAAAGCTGCCGAAGAGGGCAGGGGGTGTAGGCAGGGCGCTTATTAGCTCACCCTCCGAGGACTGAAGATTTATAAACTGCAGGTACCATAAGAAACATTCTGCCAAACTTCATAAATTATATAGAATGTGGTAGAGGAGGAAATAATCCCTCCTTGAGTTTATTATGTGCAAGCGAGCGGACATTGCCTCTGGGCACTCGTTCAAACAAGCACATTCGGAACAATTTCTGAGATTGTCTTCCCAGAGGAGCAAGATACAAGAGAACTCATCTGGTCATTAAAGTCTAAACACATTCAACACAATCGTGCTAGAATTGGCAGAGGACACAAATAAATGCCTAATTAAATGACCAAACATTCTTGACGCCTCACACGAAAGATTTGTACATTACAAATGAATGCTTGTACCATAACCAGTGTAAAAAATGCATCTCAATTGGGTCACCGTTATTAGGCCAGATAATGCTACAAATCTTTATTGAGTATCACAAACCTTTTAGTAATGTTGGGATTAAATTATAAATCTTATTTAATGTCTTGCTGTTATTCCCTGGTGATCTCATTTCTGTCCGGAACACAGTTTCCTCCGGCACTTTCACGTATTAACATTCTGCTGTGACATAATTACAGCTTTACAAAAGGTTTTTAGTGGCATTTAATGAAGGTTGTGTGTATGAGAGGACCAAGTAAGATTTTAGTCACAGCTCCCATTTTAGTTTATTTAAATCCTCTTTAAGACTCTTTAAGATTTAAGAATATTATTTCCTCATATAATCCTGGCATGTGAGACGCTGCTGCTCAAACCATTTTTTTTTTTTTTTTTTTTTTGTGGTTTAGTTCATTTGGCCGGACAATGCCCCCCGAGGAGGCTGTAAGTCCTAAGGCATCACATCCCATCCAGTATGACTTCTTAAGGCTAAGCAATTTGTGTTATGAGATGCAGCCGCTCACGATAAAATCTGTAATAGGCTCCCTGGGACCTGCATTAATGATCCGTGCTGCTAAATAATGGGAAAACACCACTGAGTCAAGAGGAGTTGGGTGTAGTGATTTAATGGCATGTACAATGTGGTTATATCCCATGCTGGTAACAAGGCCTGTGTGCACGCACGCTGCAGATAACCAATTCCTATAAGAGCATCACATGTGGATTTTTTAATGCGCGCACTTTGTAAGTTGAAGGTGGCATTTTTTCTTCAGTGCCTCAAAGTAACTCTTTAAATTCTACACTTGGCCAAGCGACATGAAAGCTAAGGAAACACTGCATTCCTGGTTTATCCGACAAACAGTGTGACATGAGCAGGAGACACTGGGCCTAATTCAGACCTGATTGTAGATGTGCTAAATTTAACACATCTACGATCAGTCACACAGACATGTGGGGGGACGCCCAGCACAGGGCTAGTCCGCCCCGCATGTCATGCCCGACCCCCCCGCACAAGTACAAAAGCATCGCACAGCGGCGATGCTTTTGTCCTTTAGGAGTAGCTCCCTACATGCGCAGTTCCTGTGCGCTGGCAGGAGCTACTAGTCGCTGTGAGGGTTGCAGCGCCTGCGTTGCCAGACCGCGCCCCCTAAACAGCGGCCAAACGCAGCCGGCCCGCCCAGCGACCGCCTCTGCCTGTCAATCAGGCAGAGGCGATCGCAGGGCTGAGACAGCCGCCGGCTGTCTGGCATACGCCGGCGCACTGCAGCGCCGACGCATGCACAATTCAGACCTGATCGGCTGCTGTGCGAAAATACAGCACCGATCAGGTCTGAATTAGGCCCAATGAGGACACTCAAAGTGAGCTTGGTTAGGGTTTGGAGTTAACATGCCCATTTATGGCATCCTAAAGACATAAGCCAAATGGACAAAGGGTTATTGGTGTGTAGACTGGTTCATTGCATAGTGGTTAGCATCGCTGGGGGTTTGAGTTTTATTTTGACCATGGCCTTATCAGTGTGACATGTGGATGTTGTTTGGTAAATAATTTAGGAGATGTACTTAGCAGTGATAAAAGTGGAGAAGTGAGCCAGTGGATAAGTTGCCCATGGCAGCCAATCAGATGCTCTGTATTCCTTTTATAATATGCAAATTATAAATGTTACATCAATGCTGATTGGTTGCCATGGGCAACTTCTCCAATGGCTCACTTCTCCACTCTTATCACTGCTTAGTACATGTCCCCCTTGGGGTCAGATTTAACAACGAGTGATATTCTTGTTATCACTCGTTACAATTGTTACATGGTGCTTCAGCCAGTCAGCTCTTAACTGTAATTTTTTCAAAGATACGACAGGAGCTGATTGGCTGTAGCACCGTCTAATAAAAATATCACTCGTTGTTAAATCTGCCCTTCAAATTCAGAGCTGTACACAAATTCAGGTTTGCATACAGCTCCGATGGTGGATTGACTGCGTATGCGCAGAACCCATACTGCTCATGTGCAGAATGGGTCCGGCAAGATCGCTTGCAGTGCCCCAAAGGGACTGCTGATTTCCTGGTCCCAGCAGAAGAGTGCTGTCACCCTTTCTGAGTAGGCTTAGACCTACTTTGGTGGACAATGGTGGTGGTGGTGGCGATGGTGATCCAATGCTGTGTCTTCGGACATAGCACTCAGTATTGCGACGACAGCAGAAGGCTTCTTTATTTTCTTCAGACGCCTCCTGCAGCATTACCATATTTTCTCTGACGTCCTAGTGGATGCTGGGAACTCCGTAAGGACCATGGGGAATAGCGGCTCCGCAGGAGACTGGGCACAAAAGTAAAGCTTTAGGACTACCTGGTGTGCACTGGCTCCTCCCCCTATGACCCTCCTCCAAGCCTCAGTTAGATTTTTGTGCCCGGCCGAGAAGGGTGCACACTAGGGGCTCTCCTGAGCTTCTTAGTGAAAGTTTAGTTTTAGGTTTTTTATTTTCAGTGAGACCTGCTGGCAACAGGCTCACTGCATCGAGGGACTAAGGGGAGAAGAAGCGAACCTGCCTGCTTGCAGCCAGCTTGGGCTTCTTAGGCTACTGGACACCATTAGCTCCAGAGGGACCGAACACAGGCCCAGCCTCGGAGCTCGGTCCCAGAGCCGCGCCGCCGGCCCCCTTACAGAGCCAGAAGCAAGAAGAGGTCCGGAAAAATCGGCGGCAGAAGACATCAGTCTTCAACAAGGTAGCGCACAGCACTGCAGCTGTGCGCCATTGTTACTCAGGCACACTTCACACTTCGGTCACTGAGGGTGCAGGGCGCTAGGGGGGGGCGCCCTGAGCGGCAATGTAAACACCTTGGCTGGCATAAATACACCACATATAACCCCCAGGGCTATATGGATGTATTTTAACCCCTGCCAGAACTCACCAAAAAGCGGGAGAAAAGGCCGCCGAGAAGGGGGCGGAGCCTATCTCCTCAGCACACGGTCGCCATTTTCCATCACAGCTCCGCTGGAAGGACGTCTCCCTGACTCTCCCCTGCAGTCCTGCACTACAGAAAAGGGTAAAAAAGAGAGGGGGGCACTAATTTGGCGCAGTTTTGATACTAACAGCAGCTATAAAGGGAAAAGCACATTTTATAGTGGTATTCCTGTCTATATATAGCGCTCTGGTGTGTGCTGGCATACTCTCCCTCTGTCTCCCCAAAGGGCTAGTGGGGTCCTGTCCTCTATCAGAGCATTCCCTGTGTGTGTGCGGTGTGTCGGTACGATTGTGTCGACATGTTTGAGGAGGAAAATGAGATGGAGGCGGAGCAATTGCCTATTATAGAGTTGTCACCCCCTAGGGAGTCGACACCTGAGTGGATGAGCTTATGGAAGGAATTGCGTGACAGTGTCAGCTCTTTACGACAGACAGTTGACGACATGAGACAGCCGGCTACTCAGCTTGTGCCTGTCCAGGGGTCTCAAACGCCATCAGGGGCTTTAAAACGCCCGTTACCTCAAATGGCAGACACAGACACGGATACTGACTCCAGTGTCGATGATGAGGAGACAAACGTGACTTCCACTAGGGCCACACGTTTCATGATTGAAGCAATGAAAAATGTATTGCATATCTCTGATAATACAAGTACCACTAAAAAGGGTATTATGTTTGGTGAAAAAAAACTGCCTGTAGTTTTTCCTGTATCCGAGGAATTAAATGAAGTGTGTGATGAGGCGTGGGTTTCCCCCGATAAAAAACTGATAATTCCTAAAAGGTTATTGGCATCGTACCCTTTCCCGCCAGAGGATAGGGCACGTTGGGAAACACCCCCTAGGGTAGATAAAGCGCTCACACGCTCGTCTAAACAGGTAGCACTACCCTCTCCTGATACGGCCGCCCTAAAGGAACCTGCCGATAGAAAGCTGGAGAATATCCTAAAATGTATATACACTCACACGGGTGTTATACTGCGACCAGCAATCGCCTCAGCCTGGATGTGCAGTGCGGGCCTGGCGTGGTCGGATTCCCTGACTGAAAATATTGATACCCTAGATAGGGACAGTATATTACTGACTATAGAGCATTTGAAGGATGCATTTCTATATATGCGTGATGCACAGAGGGATATTTGCCGACTGGCATTAAGAGTTAGCGCGCTGTCCATTTCTGCAAGAAGATGTTTATGGACGCGGCAGTGGTCAGGTGATGCGGATTCTAAAAGGCACATGGAAGTATTGCCTTATAAGGGGGAGGAGTTATTTGGGGTAGGTCTATCAGACCTGGTAGCCACGGCAACTGCTGGAAAATCCACATTTTTACCCCAGGTAGCTTCTCAACCTAAGAAGACGCCGTATTATCAGGCGCAGTCCTTTCGGCCCCATAAGGGCAAGCGGGCAAAAGGCGCCTCATTTCTGCCCCGTGGCAGAGGGAGAGGAAAAAGGCTGCAACAAACAGCCAGTTCCCAGGAACAAAAGCCCTCTCCCGCCTCCGCAAAGTCCTCAGCATGACGCTGGGGCTTTACAAGCGGACTCAGGCACGGTGGGGGCCCGTCTCAAGAAGTTCAGTGCGCAGTGGGCCCACTCGCAAGTGGACCCCTGGATCCTTCAGGTGGTATCTCAGGGGTACAAATTGGAATTCGAGACGTCTCCCCCTCGCCGTTTTCTAAAGTCTGCTTTACCGACGTCTCCCTCAGACAGGGAGGCAGTATTGGAAGCCATTCACAAGCTATATTCCCAGCAGGTGATAATCAAGGTACCCCTCCTACAACAGGGAAAGGGGTACTATTCCACACTATTTGTGGTACCGAAGCCGGACGGCTCGGTGAGACCAATTTTAAACCTAAAATCCTTGAACACTTACATACAAAGGTTCAAATTCAAGATAGAGTCACTCAGAGCAGTGATTGCAAACCTGGAAGAAGGGGACTATATGGTGTCTCTGGACATCAAAGATGCTTACCTACATGTCCCAATTTACCCTTCTCACCAAGGGTACCTCAGGTTTGTGGTACAGAACTGTCACTATCAGTTTCAGACGCTGCCGTTTGGATTGTCCACGGCACCCCGGGTCTTTACCAAGGTAATGGCCGAAATGATGATACTCCTTCGAAGGAAGGGAGTTTTAGTTATCCCTTACTTGGACGATCTCCTGATAAGGGCAAGATCCAGGGAACAGTTGGAAGTCGGAGTAGCACTATCTCAGATAGTGCTGCGCCAGCACGGTTGGATTCTCAATATTCCAAAATCGCAGCTGATCCCGGCGACACGACTTCTATTCCTAGGGATGATCCTGGACACAGTCCAGAAAAAGGTGTTTCTCCCGGAGGAGAAAGCCAGGGAGTTATCCGAACTAGTCAGAAATCTCCTAAAACCAGGCCAAGTCTCAGTGCATCAATGCACAAGGGTCCTGGGAAAGATGGTGGCTTCTTACGAAGCAATCCCATTCGGCAGATTCCACGCAAGAACCTTCCAGTGGGATCTGCTAGACAAATGGTCCGGGTCGCATCTTCAGATGCATCAGCGGATAATCTTGTCACCAAGGACAAGGGTGTCTCTCCTGTGGTGGTTGCAGAGTGCTCATCTTCCAGAGGGCCGCAGATTCGGCATTCAGGACTGGGTCCTGGTGACCACGGATGCCAGCCTGAGAGGCTGGGGAGCAGTCACACAGGGAAGAAATTTCCAGGGCTTGTGGTCAAGCCTGGAGACATCACTTCACATAAATATCCTGGAGCTAAGGGCCATCTACAATGCTCTAAGCCTAGCAAGACCTCTGCTTCAAGGTCAGCCGGTGCTGATCCAGTCAGACAACATCACGGCAGTCGCCCACGTAAACAGACAGGGCGGCACAAGAAGCAGGAGGGCAATGGCAGAAGTTGCAAGGATTCTTCGCTGGGCGGAAAATCATGTGATAGCACTGTCAGCAGTGTTCATTCCGGGAGTGGACAACTGGGAAGCAGACTTCCTCAGCAGACACGACCTCCACCCGGGAGAGTGGGGACTTCACCCAGAAGTCTTCCACATGATTGTGAACCTTTGGGAAAAACCAAAGGTGGACATGATGGCGTCCCGCCTCAACAAAAAACTAGACAGGTATTGCGCCAGGTCAAGGGACCCTCAGGCAATAGCTGTGGACGCTCTGGTAACACCGTGGGTGTACCAGTCAGTGTATGTGTTCCCTCCTCTGCATCTCATACCCAAGGTACTGAGAATCATAAGAAGGAGAGGAGTAAGGACTATACTCGTGGCTCCGGATTGGCCAAGAAGGACTTGGTACCCGGAACTTCAAGAGATGCTCACAGAGGACCCGTGGCCTCTACCTCTAAGAAGGGACCTGCTCCAGCAGGGACCCTGTCTGTTCCAAGACTTACCGCGGCTGCGTTTGACGGCATGGCGGTTGAACGCCGGATCCTGAAGGAAAAAGGCATTCCGGATGAAGTCATCCCTACCCTGATCAAAGCCAGGAAGGATGTAACCGTACAGCATTATCACCGTATTTGGCGTAAATATGTTGCGTGGTGCGAGGCCAGGAAGGCCCCTACAGAGGAATTTCAACTGGGTCGTTTCCTGCATTTCCTGCAAACAGGACTGTCTATGGGCCTAAAATTAGGGTCCATTAAGGTTCAAATTTCGGCCCGGTCGATTTTCTTCCAGAAAGAACTGGCTTCAGTTCCTGAAGTTCAGATGTTTGTCAAGGGGGTACTGCATATACAGCCTCCTTTTGTGCCTCCAGTGGCACCTTGGGATCTCAATGTAGTTTTGGGGTTCCTAAAATCACATTGGTTTGAACCACTCACCACTGTGGACTTAAAATATCTCACATGGAAAGTGGTAATGCTGTTGGCCCTGGCTTCAGCCAGGCGTGTCTCAGAATTGGCGGCTTTATCCTATAAAAGCCCTTACCTAATTTTTCATACGGACAGGGCAGAATTGAGGACTCGTCCTCAATTTCTCCCTAAGGTGGTTTCAGCGTTTCACTTGAACCAGCCTATTGTGGTACCTGCGGCTACTAGGGACTTGGAGGACTCCAAGTTGCTGGACGTAGTCAGGGCCCTGAAAATATATGTTTCCAGGACGGCTGGAGTCAGAAAATCTGACTCGCTGTTTATCCTGTATGCACCCAACAAGCTGGGTGCTCCTGCTTCTAAGCAGACTATTGCTCGTTGGATTTGTAGTACAATTCAGCTTGCACATTCTGTGGCAGGCCTGCCACAGCCAAAATCTGTAAAAGCCCATTCCACAAGGAAGGTGGGCTCATCTTGGGCGGCTGCCCGAGGGGTCTCGGCGTTACAACTTTGCCGAGCAGCTACTTGGTCAGAGGCAAACACGTTTGCTAAATTCTACAAATTTGATACCCTGGCTGAGGAGGACCTGGAGTTCTCTCATTCGGTGCTGCAGAGTCATCCGCACTCTCCCGCCCGTTTGGGAGCTTTGGTATAATCCCCATGGTCCTTACGGAGTTCCCAGCATCCACTAGGACGTCAGAGAAAATAAGAATTTACTTACCGATAATTCTATTTCTCGTAGTCCGTAGTGGATGCTGGGCGCCCATCCCAAGTGCGGATTGTCTGCAATACATGTACATAGTTATTGTTACAAAAATCGGGTTATTATTGTTGTGAGCCATCTTTTCAGAGGCTCCTCTGTTATCATGCTGTTAACTGGGTTCAGATCACAGGTTGTACGGTGTGATTGGTGTGGCTGGTATGAGTCTTACCCGGGATTCAAAATCCTTCCTTATTGTGTACGCTCGTCCGGGCACAGTATCCTAACTGAGGCTTGGAGGAGGGTCATAGGGGGAGGAGCCAGTGCACACCAGGTAGTCCTAAAGCTTTACTTTTGTGCCCAGTCTCCTGCGGAGCCGCTATTCCCCATGGTCCTTACGGAGTTCCCAGCATCCACTACGGACTACGAGAAATAGAATTATCGGTAAGTAAATTCTTATTTTTGCATCGCTGCTGCGCCCAAAGATGCCACAGCAATGCAAATAGGGTACATCTCTAAACCAGGCCCTTAGACTGTGAGCTCCAGAGTGACAGTGTCTGATGAAAACAACTGGACATAATTTTCCATTATATTATTAATAATAATAGCTATGTTACACTGAAAAACCTGGCTTACAGGGATCATTTTGTTGTGTTATCGCAGAGTAATTCAGAAGTAATTGGGTCACCCATTTTGTTGCATATGTTCTACCGCAATAATAATGATAATGATTCTGTCTTTTTTTGGAGTGTTAGATCATAGGGTCAGGGATTTCTGTACGTCATCTGATCATTTCTATTTAAAAAATAAAAATACATTTGCATTACAACGTCCCATACTGCTAACTACTGAGCATCCCCTAAAACAGGTGCATTCAACACGTGGCCCTTCAGATGTTGTGGAAGTACACATCCCAGCATGCTCTGCCACTGTTTTAGCATTCCCTAATAGCAAAACTGTGGCTGGGTTTGCTGGAATGTGTAGTTCCACAACAGCCGAATAGTTGCATACCCCTGCTGCATACTGTATCAGAACCATGATTGCCAAGCTCTGTGAACCATAAAAAAATAAAGTGTATTGCTTACATTGTTCTTGTATCACATGTCTCAAACACTGAGCATCTGCAGGAGGTGGATAAAGAAATATAACAAAGGATTTTACAAGCTTCCAGCCATTCACATACATTTGTTGGTGCACAGAAAAGTAATAACCATAATATGAGAATTTTTTTATTTTTTTTACTGACTTTCTGTTTTCTGACGGGTAAAGATGACAGTACATTTTTGCTGACTGTAGACTTACTGACAGTAGGCAAACATTTATCAGTGCTTGTGCGATCAGGGCTAAATTGCAGAGCACTTGATGAATGAGAGTTTTCCTACTATTATATGTGATGAGCACTTTCCTGTTATTATTATGCAAAGTGTTATTGTCACTTCCCGGTCTGATGATGTCTGTGTGATTTCCATGTTCCACTTCTTCTTGCTTTGCAGTGCGGAGGACAGATCAATGGAGGGGACATAGCCGTGTTTGCATCAAGGGCCGGGCATGGCATTTGTTGGCATCCTCAATGCTTTGTTTGCACCATATGTAACGAGCTGCTGGTCGACCTGATCTACTTTTATCAGGACGGGAAGATCTATTGTGGCCGACACCACGCCGAGTGCTTGAAGCCTCGGTGTGCAGCCTGTGACGAGGTAAGAACAGACCAGACTAATTGCACATAGAGGGAGATGTACTGAGCAGTGAAAACAGTGGAGAAGTTGCCCATGGCAACCAAACAGCATTGACGTAACATTTATAATTTGCATACTATAAAAGTATACAGCGCATCTGATTGGTTGCCATAGGCAACTTCTCCACTGGCTCACTTCTCATTCTCATGGATTTACCGACCAAGCCTGATGGTCTCCTTCTCATTCTCTCGTAATCTGTGCCACTTAAGGCCCACTAAACCTTACATCCAGCATAAAAATACAAGTGTTTGTAAGGGTTCCCGAGCAGATTATTACAATTATATCTCTTGCAGCATACTGTACAGTACATGGCCTCTGGTACTCAGCTATCGTAACTTCAGTTCTGAGAAGTTCTTCTTGCTATGTGTAAATGTTACAATCAGGTTATTTCTATATAAAAGTGCTAATAGTTATTATAGGCCTTGTAGCCAGTTGTTTTGTATATTCTTGGATCTCCTTTTGATAGTGGGCGCTTATGGGGGGTTGTCCAGCGTTATGATTCATTTCTGGGATCCATAATACAGTTCAGTGACGGGAAATCAATTAAGTTGTTTGGCTTTCTAGTATTGTGAATAGGCAACGCCTGAGACTAAGGAATAGTGTAAACAGGTGCACTCTCTGTATACACAGACGCACATTCCTCCAGGAGACCTTTTGTCACATTGAAACATGGAATTTAGCAGGGTAAAAGGACCTACAGTTCCATCTAGTCATTTAGACCGTGTGTGTGATGTGTTTGATTTCTTGGGGGGCAGATGGAGGGTTTTTTTTTTTTACATTTTCAGCATATTTTCTAGCTACGGCTTAGCAGTATTAATATGTTTTCTCCATGTTCTTGAATTTTGTTAATATATGGGTCTTCACTGCAGCTTAATAGAGTCTGTTCTATGGATCCTTTACCTTCCTGTAAGGAAACTTATGTTAACCTTCTGTTACATTTCAGTCTTCCTCCAATTTCAAAGTGTCACCCCCCTTGTTATAGAAATCCTCAAAGTGCTGCCTTCCAAATTCTATTCATACCTTCCCTTCCTGCTACTTATACTTCTTCCAATACAGCCAAGTATGTATGGGCTGCTCCCATCAAAATAATGGATAAACCAATTGGTTCATTGAAGATAGCAGCATTTGGGACTAAACAAGCAGAAAATATCTTTTTATCGCTTAGCAATGGGCGCCTTGCGCATTTCCCCAGCAGAGGAGCGGGGGTTTTGCCTTTTCTAACCCTGGATTAATAAATTGCGTAGTTCACAAAATCTACATTCCTGCAATAAATATTTTGGGTAGCGCCTATTATTTATAAATGGACGCCTTAGTGCTGTATTCAATTAGATTAATTTATTGCGTCAGGAAAAGGCTGGTAGCCTTGAGCTTTAACTCTCGGGGCTGTTCAATTACAGCTCCTTTTCCTTGTGCGGTAAATTACCCACTAACGCACGTTAACCCATAGAATCTGAGATAGCTATGGGTTAACATGTTTGTGCTACCAGCGATCAGGGCATTTAACGCGGATTTCTGGTTGAAGCTCCCTCAGGCTCAAATAAAAATCTGTGTAAAGTTTAGCCTGCGGGCTTTAATTGAATTGCCCCAGTAAATTAATTCACCTGTGGTGCAGATTAATTCACCTGAATCCAGCCCTTAGGGGCAGATGTATTAAGCCTGGAGAAGTGATAAAGTGGAAGGTGATAACGCACCAGCCAATCAGCTCCTTACTGTCAAGTTACAGGCTGGGTTTGAAAAATGACAGTGCATTATCACCTTCCACTTTATCACTTGTCCAGGCTTCCCCTGTTTATGTTGCTTTCTGCAGCAGGCTATAAGGGCTGCGTATCTTGCTCCTCCATGTCATTGCCTGGCACTGAGCAGTTAAAGGGCACATGTGTGGCCTCACCGGACTGCCAATGCACTATAAAGGAAACACAATATGGAAGCCATAAACGCCAAAGCATTAGTACCAGTGAAGGAAGTTTCTATGTAAATAAAGTCTGGCAGTACAACGTTTTATGTTGCAGATGTCAGCAGAGTCATAATGATGAAAAAAACCTCATTAGTCATATTGATATTTCCCATAATTATCTAAACTTCTCTTGACGCATTAGCTGTTTTCTCTGATAATAATAATCTGTAAAATTTGTGATCTTGTCTTGGCGGTGTATAAATTGTTTCTAGTCAAATTTATTTGGCGTACATAGTGATAAATGCCACAGGACACAAGGGGCCTCAGACAGATTAAAAGCGACTAAAACAGATTAAAACTATGTAAAGTGTCGCCTGTGATAAACCTCCTAATGATAATGTGTGGACCCCTTATTCAAAAGCAAAGCATTCAGTACCTTTAATACCAAGAAATAATGACACGGAGACTTGAATTTGGCAGAAAATTGTTAGCTATTTATTGTACCCTAACCATTAGAAAACCTGTAAATTGAAAATTTTAGTTAACATGCCGATTCAGCGGGCATATGGTGGCAGAAAAAAGAACAGCTATATTCAACTGATGATAACCTTAAAACATTAAATTTCCAAACTATCCTAATTTTAACACAAACTATAAAATAGGTAATAGGTGCCCGACTCAGACCCCCACGGTGACTACCCACCCTGATGGGTGATGCCGCTGCCCCCGGACGGGTGGTCAAGCGGCCTTAAAAGTCAATGGAGGTGAGTGCACCTAAACCTCACCAAACTGTAAATCCCTGCAACTAACAAGACAAACTACAACCTGCCGTTCTTTTCCGCTAACAAATAGCCAACGATAAAACCAGACTAACAATTCAAAGCCAAGGCACTCCGTGCCAGAACCTCTACCAAACAGGGTGGGAGGGCGGGAAGGCAATTCAGCAGCAAGAGAGACCAAGCTGGCCTAGCAGTCCCTATATATACTGACCCTCCCCTCTCTACCATGGGCTGTACTTTTCCTCACAGCTAGGTCCACCCCTCACAGGAGGTTTAACTCTCTCTATTCCTATGCAGTCTTTTCGCTCTCCTTATACACACAGCGGGCGTGCTCATTTTGTTGTTGGCTTGACCAATATGGCTGAACCAGCCTTTATGTGAAAGCTACCTGTCAATTGTCAATATAGTAACAGCTCACAAGGGCACGGAGACAGAAGACACAAGGTGTATCATGTCACAATGATGTCTCTATCTCCTAGCAAATCAGTACTTCATGTTCACTGAATATGGGTCACACACAAAATGGCTGCCTGTACTGTGTTAAACTGATCTAATTATGGCTTCTTTCAAAAAATATGATCATGTTTTTTGCACGTCATTTTGTAGAATAACTAATTAAAATTTTAGAATGAAATTACCTGGATAAAGTATTTCTGTTTTGGAGAAGTCTGCATCCATTTTGGAACATTTGACTTGAATTTGCAAATCATGTCAGTCAAAAACACTTTACTCGTATTTAAGAAAAAAATCGACTTTATTGTTAGAGACTTTGCTGTTAGTGCTATTAGCTGCTATTTTATTGTTGATTGGTGGTGTGTTTTTGAAGGGCTGACATTATGTGAATATGCCTAAGGTCACAGTTTATACAGATGTTCTAGGAAATATTTCTGTGCGTATGTGTCCTGGTGAGGTAGTGAGAAATAGCTGTTGTCTTATCTCACCTCAGTATGTTACTATTCAGCAAAAATCACGCCACAAGCCATCCCTTGATAGGATAAAGTAGGATTAAGCAGAGCCCGGAGGCCGTCTGCAGATTAACTATTTTTGTTGCTGTCATATGATCTCAGAACACTAAAGGCTGTTAATATTATAATATTTCCCCAAAAATAAAATGCATCTGCGGAATGAACAAATTTGCCATGTTTTTTTACAAGCTATATACATTTTAGTAACCATATCAAGAAACATTAATGTTATTACAATAAAATGCATTAGAAGAAACTGATTAACTCATGCTGTAAGCAAAATACAATATAGTCCTTCTTATAGCAGCTATAAACCAACATTGTCCCTCAAGGCCTACAAATGAGGGTTTCAGCTTTCATATGAGGGATTGTGAGACATGCAAATCATTCCTTATACATCCCTTGTGGCCAGCTTTGCATACATAAACAATATTTAATAGCACTGACACAGATGATATGTAATGCCATATATTCAGCATAGTCATTACTGAGTGTTGGTCAGTTAAGGGGAACAATGTCCTACCACAGAATTCCCCACGCTCCGCCATTACAGTCCAGGTTTAAAGGAAAACCATGCTTGAATCCAGATAGGTAAATCAAATTGAATGAGGTATTGCGTCACCTGTGCTCAAGAATGGATATCCTTAAAACCTGGACTGTAATGGTAGTGTATTGATAAGATGTTCATATGCCACAAAATGGCTGCCTCAACCATATATAAACAATGGTAATTGGTGAATGCTATTTTAAGTGTATCAGTGAAAGGAATTGTAATGTAAAATAATGTTGACTGGTGTTCTGCAAATCATGACCACATTTATTTTTGAAATGGTGGGAGATTTGCTAACAGTTAACGTATCTCCCACCATTTTAAAAATGAGACCACACAAATCCAAACCACACCTTCATTATAGCACACTTACAAAAGGGCTGTAAACATTTACTAACTCCCATCTTTTTTAAGGTATTGCACGATCCTTCACTGTAACAAATTTATTTTTTACAAACGGTTACAATCATTTCACAAACACACCTATTATACATAGTTTCAAGCGCTTTGTTACATTATTTATGAAATAGGTAATGTTTGTGTATCAGCTGCCCTGTTCCTTAATATGCAAATACAGATGCGGGAGTGGTTCACATTGGAAATGCTAAAATTATTTGATCTTTTTTAGAAGCATGATGTTGCATACATTACAAAAAAATATCCTACGATATCAACAAATTAACCTCAGATTCACAGTCTTTGTGCTCATGATGTTCGGAACATTAACATTATTCAAAATTAAAATTATTTTGACTGGTCCACTTAAGATCCCATTCAACCACTTCCTTTGTCTAGGTGGAGGCAGCCATTTTGTGGGATAAGAACATTCTATCAATATTCTGGGAACTGATGACATCACTGAGCTCTTAATAGACATCTTTCTCATTGAAGTAATATAGGTCTTCTCAAATAATTGTGTAGGTAAAGTGTTTATACCCATCTATTCAGTTATTTCTATTTCCGCATTATCTCCATTGATCTCAGGGAGACATTTAGCAAAGCTGGAGAGAGATAAAGTAACGCCCAATCAGCTTCGAGCTGCCATTTTACAGGCTGTCTTTGAAAAATGATAGGAGCTGATTGATTGGTATTTTATCTCTCGCTGCTTTAGTTCTCTTCAAGCTTTGCTAAATCTCCCCCTCTGTCTTAAGATATGGTGCCATTGTCAAGTTTATGAACAATTCTTATCAGCAGAAAACCTGATTCCTTTCCCCCTTTTAGATTATTTTTGCAGATGAATGTACAGAGGCAGAAGGAAGACACTGGCATATGAAACATTTTTGTTGCTTTGAATGTGAAACTGTACTCGGCGGCCAGAGGTACATTATGAAAGAAGGACGTCCGTACTGCTGTAACTGCTTTGAGTCCCTGTATGCAGAGTATTGCGACACCTGTGCTCAGCATATAGGTAAGAATCTTTGCTCTCTTCCATCTTTATATGTTGGTAATTTATGCCCTTATTTGGGGTATATGCAATTAGCGGCGAATCGCGGCAATTTTTCGCCCCTTTTTTAATTCGACACAATTCGACCATCGAATTCCGGCAAGTGGGTGCCGAAATTCACCATATTCAATCAAAAACGGATTCGACAGTCCCGCTGTCGAAAAACGGCCGATTTGACGGATTTTGATCCGATTTTTTAAAAACGGGAAAAAACCCGAAAAAAATTGCGTGGGGTCCCCCCTCCAAAGCATAACCAGCCTCGGGCTCTTCGAGCCGGTCCTGGTTCTAAAAATCCGGGGGGGGGGGAATGACAGGGGATCCCCCGTATTTTTAAAACCAGCACCGGGCTCTGCGCCTGGTGCTGGTGCAAAAAATACGGGGGACAAAAAGAGTAGGGGTCCCCCGTATTTTTTACACCAGCATCGGGCTCCACTAGCTGGACAGATAATGCCACAGCCGGGGGTCACTTTTATACAGCGCCCTGCGGCCGTGGCATTAAATATCCAACTAGTCACCCCTGGCCGGGGTACCCTGGTGGAATGGGGACCCCTTCAATCAAGGGGTCTCCCCCCCAGCCACCCAACGGCCAGGGGTGAAGCCCGAGGCTGTCCCCCCCATCCAAGGGCTGCGGATGGGGGGCTGATAGCCTTGAGAAAATGTAAAGAATATTGTTTTTTCCAGTAGTACTACAAGTCCCAGCAAGCCTCCCCCGCAAACTGGTACTTGGAGAACCACAAGTACCAGCATGCGGGAGAAAAACGGGCCCGCTGGTACCTGTAGTTCTACTGGGGAAAAAATACCCAAATAAAAACAGGAGACACACACCGTGAAAGTAAAACGTTATTTCACACCTGCCGACACACACATACTTACCTATGTTGACCCGCCGACTGCCACGCCCCCCTCGTCACTGAAGAATCCTGGGTACCTGTGAAGAAAATTATACTCACCTGATCCAGGGTCCAGATTATAATCCACGTACTTGGCACAAAAAAAAAACGAACACCCGGACCAGGCGGACTGAAAGGGGTCCCATGTTTACACATGGGACCCCTTTCCCCGAATGCCGGGACCCCACGTGACTGCTGTCACAGAAGGTCCCTTCTGCCAATCAGGAAGCGCTACTTCGTGGCACTCACCTGATTGGCTGTATGCGCGTCTGCTGGCAGATAGCGCATCGCACAGCTCCCTCCATTAGTTTCAATGGTGGGAACTTTGCCGTCAGCGGTGGGGTTACCCCGCGGTCAGCCGCTGACCGCGGGTAACCTCACCGCTGACCGCAAAGTTCTCACCATTGAATATAATGGAGAGGCTTTGCGATGCGCTGTCTGACAGCTCAGACGCGCATAGCCAATCAGCAGAGTGCCAGGACGTTGCGCTCGCTGATTGGCTGAAGAGACCTTTCTGTGACAGCAGTCATGGGGGGGTCTCTGCATTCAGGGAAAGGGGTCCCATGTGTAAACATGGGACCCCTTTCAGTCCGTTTGGTCCGGGTGTTCGGTTTTTTTTTTTTTGCCAAGTACGAGGATTATAATCTGGACACTGGATCAGGTGAGTATAATTTTATTCACAGGTACACGTGGATTCTACTTGGACAAGTGGACCGAACGTCGTGTCAACATAGGTAAGTATGTGTGTGTGTCGACATGTATGTAATAAAGTTTTACTTTCAAGGTGTGCGTGTCCTGTTTTTATTTGGGTATTTTTTTTCCAGTAGAACTACAGGTACCAGCGGGCCCGTTTTTCTCCCGCATGCTGGTACTTGTGGTTCTCCAAGTACCAGCTTGTGGGGGAGGCTTGCTGGGACTTGTAGTACTACTGGAAAAAAAACAATATTCATTACATTTTCTGAAGGCTATCAGCCCCCCATCCGCAGCCCTTGGATGGGGGGGACAGCCTCGGGCTTCACCCCTGGCCCTTGGGTGGCTGGGGGGAGAGACCCCTTGATTGAAGGGGTCCCCACCCCTCCAGGGTACCCCGGCCAGGGGTGACTAGTTGGATATTTAATGCCACGGCCGCAGGGCGCTGTATAAAAGTGACCCCCGGCTGTGGCATTACCTGTCCAGCTAGTGGAGCCCGATGCTGGTGTAAAAAATACGGGGGACCCCTACTCTTTTTGTCCCCCGTATTTTTTGCACCAGCACCAGGCGCAGAGCCCGGTGCTGGTTTTAAAAATACGGGGGATCCCCTGTCCGTTTTTCCCCCGGATTTTTAGAACCAGGACCGGCTCGAAGAGCCCGAGGCTGGTTATGCTTAGGAGGGGGGACCCCATGCAATTTTTTTTCGGGTTTTTACCATTCCATTTAAAATAAAATAAAAAAAAATATTTTTAAAAATATATAAATAATACTTGTGCCTCCAAAAAAGACAAACCAAGTACCAAATCCCTTCTAATATAAATAGATATGCTATTACCAATAAAAAAAACACCAAAAAAAACATGTTTTAAAGTTTTTTATTAGATTCCGCCACCAAAGTGTGGCGGATTGAAAATGACGAATTTACTGTCTAAAGGCACTGTTGTCGAATTTCCAAACTTCAATTGAATATACTTTTGGCGAATTGCCGCATTTGTACCATTGCAGAAATGTCGAATTTCACAAAAGTCGAATTTGGAAAGTCCGTTTTTTTGACGAAAAGTACTGAATTGCATTGTCGAATTATTTTTTTTTGGCGAAAAAGTCCAGTTTTTCGACAATTTCGGGAATTCGACCGCAATTGCATATACCCCTTCATCTTTATATGTTGGTAATTTATGCACTTATTTACCAATGAGTGATAAATTTCACTGTGAGTGATAAATTGCACCAGCCAAACCGCTCCTAACTGTCATTTTTTAAAGCCAGCATGTGAGATGGAAGTTAAGAGCTGATTGGCTGGTGCAGTTTATCACTCACAGTGAAATGTATCACTCATTGATAAATAAGGGCAAAAGTTTTAAAGTACCTAGGCTCTGCATAGCTTTACTTGTTTTTGTTTCTGGCTCCATAGTTTTGTATCATAAAATGAATATTGACTTAAGCCTACAACCTATTTCTTCATATATTTTGTATTACTTACTAAGTGGTAGCTGGGGATGTACAACTCAAATATCATTATTTATACAAAATGGAGGTGGCCATTTTGTGTGTCTCTGTTTACAAGATTGCAGCCTGTCAAATGACTTGGAACTAGTGACATCACTGAGGCACACTGCATATAGAATTTGATTGGCTGCCCACAAATTGTCTGCCATCACCATATGCAGTTCACACGACTACTTAAAGGCACTGAAATAGAATAGCATTCATTTTAAACAGCAGTGTATTCACTTGATATTGTCGAGCTATACTTTTTTCAGTTGAGATGTAAAGTACAGTAGTCATTTTAGCATAATGATCCTTCATAACCATATTCCTTTTCCAGCAAAGCAGATAATACTGTATCATTGCAAAATGCATGCAGAGGATAATTTTACTGGCGGCGGATGGTTTCAAGCAGTAAGTGTTCACTTAAGTAGATATTGCACAAGGATTATGGTATACTGAATAACCAACTCCATTTATTTACTGTAACATGACAGTGATACGCCAGTAAAAGCTATGCAGCCTAATTGTTAATTGACTACATGGATTATCGATTAAGAAACAAATTACTGTAACTGATTATTAATTAAGGAACTGTAACACTGTGACTGGTTAAAGCAGTCCGGTTGAACTCCATCGTAATGTATGTAATAGGAAATGTAACCTTAGCGCTGTATCCTGTGCAGCGGAAGTGGCTTCCTATGATTTCCAACGATTAGAACATGTTGGGATCTCAGGGCCCAGGTTCCATACTTCGTTTAGACTGTATATTTTGCTTGGAAGGAAGTGTATTATGGTGTATTTATGCTTCTGCCCAACTCATTATTGCCTACAGTTGCGCCAACGCAATCTATCTACTCATTGCCTACATGAAAATGCCTCATTACAGCATATTTGCACCACTTCAGTTGCAAGCAGAGGTACAATTGAAATGCATACATATCGCCATTACAGGTGTATGCAAAAACACACAAAAAAGGAGACTGCAGGTGCACACCACAAGCATTACTAATTAGAATAATTGTACTAAATTCTGCAGTTTAAGATTGAGGATCTTTGCATAATTTTGGCCCAAAATATGATCCTACCCACCACGTCCAGGTGACATTATCAGGTAGGTCCCTAACATTCCTAAGGTTCAAGTCCAGGGCATGGGATTCCCAAGCCAGCCCAACCAAACAGCCCAAAGGTACTACAAGCTACCACACTGGTGACAGTGTAAAGTGTTAGATAAGTAAGAGCAGCTGCTATGTGTTAAGATAGGAGAGAGGTATTAATAAAAGTGTTACATGGATAAAAAAACATATAAATCACGAAAACTCGCCAGGTAACCGCTGCTAAGTGCTGTATGCACACACTCCATCAGCTCCAGTACATGCTGGAGTTTGGGGTGTATCTGCTGGACTTTGGGGCTAGATTTTGTTCCTTACAAGTCATGTATTTACTGTACTTTTCTCCATACCACACATCTGTGCTGTGCACAGTGCAGCCAAAAAACAGGCTCTTTGCGTAGGGTACTAATTAATCTGCTATCTACTGTGACTCACCCCTCACTGCCGTTGAACAACACTACAACATTTTTCAAAGGCTGTCAAAATAATAGAGGGTTCGGAATATTTCCTTTTCACGCTTCTAAAATGGAAAAATCGGGACTAATTTACTGTATACACCATTTTATCTTTATTAGGCCTCTAAAGTTACGGTTAATAAACCTGCTGTCGTCCAGTGATTACATAGAAGGTATACATCCCTCTTTTATAGTTTTTCACTTTTTATACTCTATAAACATATTTTTATAGGGATGTCCAGTTGGAGCCATAAAATGATTGCAGAGCAAGAGCAACCAGGCTAAATGTATAACATGTCCCAGTGGCTACCAGTAACTAGAAGCCCAGCCTAGTAAATGTAACAGATTAACTCCTAAATTGTCAGTAAAAAAACCCTATGAGAGGTTCTGCGGTGCGTGGAAGGGGAGGGGGCTGCCATAACGGTGGGATATGGGGACTTTTGTCAGCAATTGCTATTTCTCATCATTACTACTGACATCGATCCACAGTTACCTCGTTGCCAAGGGGGAATCATGTCGTTGTACTGAATACATTAGCTCTCTGCAGATCCAAGGTTCTATAAATACAATATGATGTGTTGGTTGCTAAGGTAACAATGCATCTTAAAGAGATATAGAATGTGTAGGATAAGCTGCGGCTGCTGCATCACTGAAGTCCGTAATCTTTGGGCTCATTTTTTTCTTTATTAAATCATAATCGTATTTTTACTGTGAAAACCTCCAGCTCCAGTTTTATATAATGTCTTTAGTGCGTCATTCGCATGGATGAATAGTATGTGTGTACTGTATTATTTGAACGTTACAGGGAGAACTGTGCTGTGATTACAACAGGGAGCTCTCAGACATACGCCCTATTCTTGTCCTAAGGCTCCGCAGACTCATCTGTATTGTCTGTAGTGCAGCTGGTGGGAGCTTTGCACTAAATAGGTAAAATAGGGCGGATATTAAAGTGGTATAATACAACCAATTAAAGCCTCATCTGTTTATGGCATTAAGTAAGTAGCAGACGCAAAGCTGCATGCGTTCTACCAGCTGCACATTTACTGACAGGGAACTGCCATACTGATGTCATTATGTGATCTACAGTGCATCCGGAAAGTATTCACAGCGCTTCACTTTTTCCTCATTTTGTTATGTTACAGCCTTATTCCATTTTTCCCACAAAATTCTACACACAATACCCCATAATGACAACGTGAAAAAAGTTTTTTTGAGTTTTTTGATAATTTATTACAAATAAAAAACTAGGAAATCACATGTACAAAAGTATTCACAGCCTTTGCCATGAAGATCAAAATTGAGCTCAGGTGCATCCTGTTTCCACTGATCATCCTTGAGATGTTCCTACAGTTTAATTGGAGTTCACCTGTGGTAAATTCAGCTGATTGGACATGATTTGGAGAGGCACACACCTGTCTATATAAGGTCCCACACTTGACAGTGCATGTCTGAGCACAAACCAAGCATGGAGTCAAAGGAATTGTCTGTAGACCTCCGAGACAGGATTGTCTGGAGGCACAAATCTGGGGAAGGGTACAGAAAAATATCTTCTGCTTTGAAGGTCCCAATGAGCACAGTGGCCTCCATCATCCATAAATAGAAGAAGTTCGGAACCACCAGGACTCTTTCTAGAGCTGGCCGGCCATCTAAACTGAGCGATCGGGGGAGAAGGGCCCTAGTCAGGGAGGTGACCAAGAACCAAGAACCTGATGGTCACTTGTCAGAGTATTCCTCTGTGGAGAGAGGAGAACCTTCCAGAAAGACAACAACCTCTGCAGCAATACACCAATCAGGCCTGTATGGTAGAGTAGCCAGACGGAAGCCACTCCTTAGTAAAAAGTACATGGCAGCCCGCCTGGAGTTTGACAAAATGCACCTGAAGCAGGGGCGTTTCAACAGGGGAGGGAGCCCGTGTGCACCTCCGGGTGGGCCCCGTCCTCTGTACGGCGCTGTAGACCCCGGCATTGTGCCGAAGTCTACTGCGCATGCGCGAGGCTCTGGAAACATGGCGCCTGCCATGATCTGATGACTAATACCCTTTTCACACCGCAGCTATAACCCGGTAAATTGCCGTTTTTTAAGCCTTCCA
Organism: Pseudophryne corroboree; assembly: GCF_028390025.1. NCBI lineage: Eukaryota > Metazoa > Chordata > Amphibia > Anura > Myobatrachidae > Pseudophryne > Pseudophryne corroboree. The sequence continues at coordinate 413,152,315 of NC_086452.1, read as the reverse complement.
AAACGGGTCTAGCTGCGGTCTGAAAGCTCCACATTGAATTTACCGGTTACAGAATACCAGTATTTTAAAACAGTTAAAAAGCAGGGTCCTACACGGTTCAGACCCGTTTCATTGTGCAATGTGAAAGGCTCAGAAACGGTATTTCCAAACCACAGGAGGTGATAGGCTGTCTCCATGCGTGATGTCACCAGGCAGAAGCAGGAAATAAACTGGAGGAAACACATGAGAGTGAAGAAGCGTTTTATTATACAGAATACAGTTTAAAATGGCAAATTGGAGTGATGAGGAGGCTAGGGAGCTGCTTGGGATCAGAGGGGATGAAGAAATATGTAGACAAATCACTGGGACAGTGAAGAATGCAGTAATCTACAAAAACATGGTAAAGATGCTTGAAGCTGCTGGGTTCCATCGTACGACTAGCCAAATTATTAATAATTAATAATTATTAATAATGTGTGGGCCAGAAAAGTCCATTTAAAATGACAACCACTGTTTTCTATGGGTGAAACGGGTTCAGTGTGAAACGTACCAAAACGGTAATGAAATGGTAATATACCGGTTACAACATGCGATGTGAAGGGGGTTTAACTGCTCAGACCCATTTTAAGACCCGTTTTAAGAAACGTTTTAAAAGCAGGGTTTGCGATGTGAAAGCGGTATAATTTGGCTACCACGTGTGCGTGGCGGCCGTTTTTGCAGCGATTTCCGCCGCAATTGCATCGCCCAATGCTGGACTCCGGAAAGGTAAGTATTCAAATGGGTGCAGTGTGTGCGGTGTGGCCCCCCCCTGGACCCAGGGGCCCGTGCGCACCACGCACATTGCACCCATTATAGAAACGCCAATGACCTGAAGGACTCTCAGACCATGAGAAACAAAATTCTCTGGTCTTATGAGACAAAGATTGAACTCTTTGGCATGAATGCCAGGCGTCATGTTTGGAGGAAACCAGGCACTGCTCATCACCAGGCCAATACCATCCCTACAGTGAAGCATGGTGGTGGCAGCATCATGCTGTGGGGATGTTTTTCAGCATCAGGAACTGGGATACTAGTCAGGATAGAGGGAAAGATGAATGCAGCAATGTACAGAGACATCCTGGATGAAAACCTGCTCCAGAGCGCTCTTGACCTCAGACTGGGGCGACGTTTCATCTTTTAGCAGGACAACCACCCTTAGCACACAGCCAAGATATCAAAAGAGTGGCTTCAGGACAACTCTGTGAATGTCCTTGAGTGGCCCAGGCAGAGCCCAGACTTGAATCCGATTGAACATCTCTGGAGAGATCTGAAAATGACTGTGCACCGACGCTTCCCATTCAACCTGATGGAGCTTGAGAGGTGATGCAAAGAGGAATGGGCAAAACTGCTCAAAGATAGGTGTGCAAAGCTTGTGGCAACTTATTCAAAAAGACTTGAGTCTGTAATTGCTGAAAAAGGTGCATCAACAAAGTATTGAGCAAAGGCTGTACATGTAGAATACAATGGTAGGTAAAAAAAAAATGGCGCTATTCTGTTTCTAACATAAAATGTAATTTATAAAATTTAATGAGAAAAAAATTGTAATAAAAGTAGGGACAGTGGAGGAGATTTTGTCAGGGAGGACTTTTAGATCTGGGAGCTTGTGCAGGGTAAGTCTGGACTGCTCTGCACTACTTTGTGACCTGCAGCTCCCCCACCATCCTTCAAGTAGGACTCCTTATTTTATGCATGTTATTATGCTTTTATTACATTTTATTCATTACATTTTATAAATCACATTTTATATGTTAGCAACTGATTAGCGCCATTTTTTACTTACCATTGTATTCTGCCTGTGACATTTTTGGGGGTTTAGGTTTATCCCTCTTTTTGGTAACAAAGGCAAGCTGATATTCAGAGACGCGCCCAGGGGTGTCTGTCACCTATCTCGTTGTATACTTATGTACATGTGATTTCCTAGTTTTTTATTTTTAATACATTTGCAAAAATCTCCCCAAAAAAAACGTTTTCACGTTGTCATTATGGGGTATTGTGTGTAGAATTTTGAGGGAAAAATGAAGTTGTTCCATATTGGATTAAGGCTGTAACCAGTAGCTGCTCTTGCCACGGGCAAGCAGTCATGACGTCTCTCCCATAGAGAGGAGCCGGCGCCCGGAGACAGCGGCAGCAGCGGACCAGCGGAAGCAGGAGCGAGGCAGGTAAGTATTTTGATTTTTCTTTTAGGGTTTCAAAGCAGCGCTACAACAGGGGGCACATACAGGGGGCACAGCTACAAGGGGCAGTACTAATGGGGGCACAGCTACAAGGGGCAGTACTTCTGGGGGCACAGCTACAAGGGGCAGTACTAATGGGGGCACAGCTACAAGGGGCAGTACTATTGGGGGCACATCTACAAGGGGCAGTACTACTGGGGGCACATCTACAAGGGGTAGTACTACTGGGGGCACAGCTACAAGGGGCAGTACTACTGGGGGCACATCTACAAGGGGCAGTACTACTGGGGGCACATCTACAAGGGGCAGTACTACTGGGGGCACATCTACAAGGGGCAGTACTACTGGGGGCACAGCTACAAGGGGCAGTACTACTGGGGGCACAGCTACAAGGGGCAGTACTACTGGGGGCACATCTACAAGGGGTAGTACTACTGGGGGCACAGCTACAAGGGGCAGTACTACTGGGGGCACATCTACAAGGGGCAGTACTACTGGGGGCACATCTACAAGGGGTAGTACTACTGGGGGCACATCTACAAGGGGCAGTACTACTGGGGGCACATCTACAAGGGGTAGTACTACTGGGGGCACATCTACAAGGGGCAGTACTACTGGGGGCACAGCTACAAGGGGCAGTACTACTGGGGGCACAGCTACAAGGGGCAGTACTACTGGGGGCACAGCTACAAGGGGCAGTACTACTGGGGGCACAGCTACAGGGGGCACAACTACAGGGGGCATATACTGGGGGAACAGCTACTGGGGGCACAGCTACAGGGGGCACAGCTACAGGGGGCACTACTACAGGGGACACTGCTGCAAGGGGCACAGTTACAGGGGGCACAACTACTAGGGGCACTGCTACAGGGGGCAAATTAACTAATTAACTGGGGGCCCAGCTACTGGGGGCAAATCTACAGGTGACACAACTACAAGGGGCACATACTGAGGTCACTGCTACAGTCTCGTGTGTGTGTGTGTGTGTGTGTGTGTGTGTGTGTGTGTGTGTGTGTGTGTGTGTGTGTCTGTGCTGTGTGGATGTGGGGGGGAGGGTGCAGGCAGGGTGTGCCCTAAGGCAAACCAGGGATAGCCCATTCAAATCCCCCCTCTCCACACCTATTTCTCATTTCAAGAATCCTCTCCTGCAAAATTCAGTATTGTTTCTGCGGTATTAGTATGATATCCCGCCGCACGAGATGCCGAATGTCATTATATCGGCATCCCAAGCGGTGGAATGCCGGCAGGACGGAGAGCGCAACTAAGCCCCTTGCAGGCACGCACGTCATTGCAAAACTAGCCAAGCTTGTGTACCTTATTCTCTCTTGGGCCCAAATATATTAAGCCTTAACAAGAGATAAAGTGGTGACGGATAAAGGCCCTCATTCCGAGTTGATCGCTCGCTAGCAGTTTTTAGCAGCTGTGCAAACGCATAGTCGCCGCCCGCGGGGAAGTGTATTTTCGCTTTGCCGGAGCGCGAACGCCTGTGCAGCAGAGCGGCAGCAAACACATTTTGTGCAAAACAAGACCAGCCCTGTAGTTACTTATCCTGTGTGATGATTGCTGCTAAGAATGACACGGTAATGACGTCAGATACCCGCCCAGCAAACGGCCGGCCACACCTGCGTTTTTCCAAACACTCCCAGAAAACGGTCAGTTGACACCCAGAAACTCCCACTTCCTGTCAGTCTCCTTGCGTCCACCAGTGCGACTGAAAGCGTTGCTAGAACCTGTGCAAAACCACAAAGCTCTTTGTACCAGTACGCCGCGCGTGCGCATTGTGGCGCATATGCATGCGCAGTTTTGACATTTTTTTAAATGATCGCTACTCAGCGAACGACGGCAGCTAGCGATCAACTCGGAATGAGGGCCAAAGAGTGATAAAGTACCAGCCAATCAGCTTCCTATCTGTCATTTTTCAAAAGCCTGTGACATGGCAGTTAGGAAGCTGATTGGTTGATCATTTATCACTCTTTTTTCGTCTCCACTTTATCTCTTGTTAAAGCTTAATACATTTGGGCCTTAGCAAGGTACAGCCTCAATATTAACAATTCTTCCAATACCCGCTGCTAACCTTTGCACTACCGCAGAAGCCAACATTTTGATTTTAAAAAACATTTTCTCCTCGGTAACACCAGATACAGTTGTGCAAATGAGCGTTTTTACACTTCTGCCATTTATAAAGGACCCTTTTATGCTGCCCCCTAAACATTATTACTCTGACCATGTGGCTGATTTGCCTGCATGATACTACAGATCTGAATATAATAACATCTAGACACACGCCTTCTCATACAAATTATTCATACGTGTGACAGCTGCCATCTTGTCAGAGCTCAGGAGGAGTTTTCTGCAAACAGCGATAGCAAATCTGCCACCCAAACAGCCAAAACCTTGAAAAATGACACCTAAAGAAAGATGTCTTACAACAACAAGCCAAGATGATTGCGTAAATACATTGAAATTAAGTCCGGATCTTGTATACTTGTTTTGGTCCTAGGAGGCAAATTAGGCAGATGAAGTTTTTGGAGAAGTATACAGGATAAATAGGCATCACTTGGCCCACCCAACTTGCTCTCTCTATACTCTGTACAACTTCTATAAACTTCCTTTGATCTCAGGGCTCTCCTGCTAAACAGTAATTGCTCACATTTCTGAGTGTCACCTCCAGTCATTTTCACAGCGTGGTCCATTGTTGACTTTTCCTTTGAAAAACACTTTCCCATCTGTGTTTTTTGGAAGTATCTTTTACATCCTGCCCTTGCTTTTCTTTATTAGCAAGAAACAGTGTCAGACATTTTATCTCCAGGGCATATGGCTGCCAGTTGTTTAAAAAGGATTAAAAAAAGTTGTATAATATTTACAAAAGTTGTGTAACTACTTCCATGATGAATGCCCCCATCAATTTCGACCAAAATCCATTTCAATTGCATGGCATTTATCGGGGTGTGGATAGTTCAATTGTTCTTGATCCTAGGCCTTTTAAAACAAAAGAAAGTATCACTTTAGGGGGGAAATGTGTCAAAACATGGAGAGAGATAAAGGGCCTAATTCAGACCTGATCATAGCCCTGCAAAATTTAGCAGGGCTACGATCAGGCACACTGACGTGCGGGGGGATGCCCACCACAGTGCTAGTCCGCCCCGCATGTCAGGCCCGCACCCCTCCCCTTCCCTGCAGAAGTACAAAAGCATCGCACAGCGGCAATGCTTTTGCACTTCAGGAGTGGCTCTCTGCCAGCGCAGTTTTTGCGTGCTGGCCGGGAGCTACTCGTCGTGTGACGTCACGCAGCCGCTGCGGCCCACCCCCCGCACAGTCCGGCCACGCCTGCGTTGGCCGGTCCGCACCCACAAAGTGGCGGCCAAATGCCGCTGTGCCGCCCCCTCCCGCCCAGCGACCACCTCTGCCTGTCAATCAGGAAGAGTCGATCATTAGGCAACGGCAGCCGTCGGCTGCCAGCCATGCGCCAGCGCACTGCAGCACCGGCGCATGCGCACTTGTGACCTGATCGTCTTGCTGCGATGAACGGCAGCTTGCGATCAGGTCAGAATGACCCCCAAAGTACCAACCAATCAGCTCCTGTCATTTTCAAAAACATGCTATAACATGAAGCTGATTGACTGGTACTTTATCTCCGTCCACTTTATCTCTCTCCAAGGATTAGTACATAGACATAGATTGGTACTTTATTTCTCTCCATTTTATCTCTCTCCAATGTTCGATAAATCTCCCCCTTACACTTTTATGGGGGGTATTCAATTGATGTTGGATCCTTTCCGACGGATTTTAGGATTTAGCCGTTCTCAACAATGTCAATCCAACTTTTTTAAAGTCGGATTGACATTGTCAGAAATGGGGCTAAAACCTGACGAATTTGGTTGCTAATCTGACAAAACACGTGGATCCGCGGCTGATCCACTGATCCACATGTTTTCCGGCAAGTCAGAATTGCCGACCTGACGGAAAAATGGCAGCCCAATTGAATAGGTCGGAACACTATCCGACCTACAAAAAGTCGTAAACTGCCGTCTTTCCGACAAGTCGGCAGTACCGACTTGAATTGAATACCACCCTATGTTAGATTCCCGTTGTTGTATTTTATAATTTGTATACTTTAGCTATTATATTTTAAACTTGACAGATTTCTGATTCATTGGGAATAAGACAATGGTGGAAATGGAATGAATAGAAGCTCTCAACATTTTTGGCACTTTTTGCAGCTGGATTAAACCAGCTTGATTTTGCATTTCTGAAAAAAAAAGCTACTCTTTAAATCCCACTACAAAAACCACTGCTCGCTCCATTCCCCCAAGATGAGAATTAAGGCAAGAAGGGTTTTTAGTTGTTTAACACATAATAAAATGAGTAGAAATGGATGAACTCTAATGCATTATTCAGTGAAGCGCTGTCGGTTTCCATCCACTTCTATACATTATGGCGTGCTAAAATTTTAAGTGCAGCATTACATTTTTGGGAGGTACTGGAGGAAACATTCCTATAGAATCTTACGGTATTGTATTACAGATTTGTACCAATTTTTAGTGCACTATGGGGGTAATTCCAAGTTGATCGCAGCAGGAATTTTGATAGCAGTTGGGCAAAACTATGTGCACTGCAGGGGAGGCAGATATAACATGTGCAGAAAGAGTTAGATTTGGGTGGGTTATTTTGTTTCTGTGCAGGGTAAATACTGGCTGCTTTATTTTTACACTGCAAATTAGATTGCAGATTGAACACACCACACCCAAATCTAACTCTCTCTGCACATGTTCTATCTGCCTCCCCTGCAGTGCACATGGTTTTGCCCAACTGCTAAAAAATGTCCTGCTACCATCAACTTGGAATTACCCCCTATGTGTACAGTTAAGTGATTTGTGAAAGTTAAACAAAAAAAAGCTTAAAGGAAGCAAGCGAGACCTTAAGCTACGTACACACTGGAGTGATGTGTACCCAGACGATATGGCGGCCGACGTAGCCATATATAGACTCACCACTGCACACTACATATTCCTTTTGTGGGAGGTATTACTTGGATGTGTTTACTGAACTGAATTATTTGCTAATAATGTGTGGTGTATGCATACCCTCCAGCTGTACCTTTTTAGCCAGTACAGTACCGTTTTTTTATGGTCTGTACTGGGCCAAAAGGGGCCATGTACCGATTTTTAGCGTCTCCCTTGCCCTATACTTTCCTATGGTAGCGCCGCGTGGCCATGCCCTCTTTGCCCGTGGCCATGCCCCTTTTCAGAATTTGTTCCAATTTGTTCCAACGGTCTATGGCTCAGAACAGATGGTTAAATCAAATTGACTGAGATGCTAATTAAGTCACCTGTGGCCAAGCATGGATAAACTTAAAACCTGGACCGTTGGGGTACCTTGAGGACCGCATTTGGGAACCTCTGGTATAGGGTATATGACTTATTTGTGAATAATGTATGACATACATGACGTATTGATGTAAGAGAGCAGCAGAATGTTACAACTATCAATTCATTTTCTTTGTCCCTGTTTACACTTGGGCTCATTTACACAAACATTGCACTTAGGTTATTTGTCTACTGCAAGTTACACAATGAAGGCAAATGTATCATTGTTTGCTGTGGTTTATTGCTAACCTTACACCTATATGCGATGTTAGGCAATAAGCTGTAGTATATTTAGAACAGTCCTGCAAACAAGAGACATCATCATATCAGCCACCACTTAGCAAATGCTAACAATACTGATATAAATGATTGTATAGTATTATTATTATCCTTTATATATAGGTATATATGGTGCCACAAGTGTTCTGCAGCACCTAACAAAGTACATAAAACAAATGAGCAAAATAAGAGAACAGCAACTTACGGTGCAAGACAATGTAGGACAAGTATATGGTATATAAACCGTTGCTGCTTCAGCGGACAGGACACTGAAATAAGCATCAGGGTGGCAGAAACCGAGGGTTAGGTGCCATTGTAGGGAGTATGGCATAGAAGATAGTCTAAATAAGAGAAGGAAAGACACATGAGGGGAGAGGGCCCTGCTCATGAAAGTTTACAATCTAAAGGGGAGAGACAGACAGGGGTGACACAGTGAGTGTGGAACAGAGGGTTAGGATAGGAGAGATGACTTAGGCCCTCACTCCGAGTTGATCGCTCGCTAGCTATTTTTTGCACAGCAGCGATCAGATAGTCGCCACCTCTAGGGGAGTGTATTTTCGCTTTGCAAGTGTGCGAACGCTTGTGCAGCCGAGCAGGACGAAAACGTTTTTTGCAGTTTCTGAGTAGGTCTGGACTTACTCAGCCCTTGCGATCGCTTCAGCCTGTCCGGTCCCGGAATTGACATCAGACACCCGTCCTGCAAACGCTTGGACATGCCTGCGTTTTCCCTACCACTCCCAGAAAACGGTCAGTTGACACCCATAAACGCCCTCTTCCTGTCAATCTCCTTGCGATCGGTTGTGCGAATGGATTCGTCGCTAGAAGCCTTGCACAGCAACGATCCGCTTTCTACCCGTACGACACGCGTGCACATTGCGGTGCATACGCATGCGCAGTAGTAACCTGATCGCTGCGCTGCGAAAATCTGCAGCATGCGATCAACCTGCAATGACCCCCTGAGTCTGATGAAGAAGTGGGTCTTGAGTGCCTGTTTGAAGTTTTGTAAAGAGGTGGAGAGTCTGATAGGGAGAGAAAGAGTTCCAGAGATAGGGAGCAGCACATGCAAAATCTTGGAGGTAGGAGTGGGGTAATCAGTTGGCAAGAAAGGCGGCATGCATTTGTGAAGCGAGGAGGACAGGTGGGAGTGTAAAAGTAGATAAGGTGAGAGATGTAAATGGGAGAGGAATGGCTCAGAGCTTTATACTGTAAGTGAGGGTGAGAAGCTTGAATTGGATTCTGAAGGGGAAGGGGAGCCAGTGAAAGGCTTGTAAGAGAGGGGAGGCAGACGTAGTATGCTTGGAAAAGAAAGATGAGCCTGACAGCAGCAATGAGGGTCGACTGGAGCGGAGAGAGGCAAATGTTAGGACTCTACTTTGAGGGTTAGGATGCTGCAATCACCTCATTTTGTGTCATTTCTTCTAGGGGTAGACTATTCCACCCAGGGTGATCCTAAGCAGTGCGCCCCAGATGGCTGCCTAACCTGGTACCTTGAGAGGGTGGAATACTCAACCTGTGGAAGTTATTACCCAAAATGCCTACAACAACCCTGCATTATGCTTACGGTGCACTCTGGGTTTTCTTTTTTATGTCTGTTGCTGTATTACTTAACTCTTCTGTATTATGTGCATTGTTTTTTATGTCTGTAAAGCTCCTTGAGTCCTGTTGGAGAAAGAGTGCTATATAAATAAAATTATTATTATTATTATTATTATTATTATTATTTTAATGATGTCAGGGAGGCTAGTCAGGAGGAGATTACAGTAGTCCAATCTAGGGATGACCAGTGAGTGGAGGAGGGTCTTAGTAGCATCCTGGGTGAGAAAGGGTCTGATCCTGGAAATATTTTTTAGATGAAACCGGCAGGTTCGCGAGAGGTGCTGAATATGTGGTTTGAATGATAGGGAGGAGTCAAGGATTACTCCAAGACAGCGCACTTAGGGGCTACTGGAGATAGTTGTACCATCAATAGATAATTCAATTGTGGGAGGTAAAGTTATGCGGGAGGATGGGAAAATGATCTGCTCAGTCTTAGACATGTTAAGAAGAAATAGCAGAGAGACAGCTGGAGATAGGAAAGAGGGGGAGAGGTCAGGGTAGGAGAGGTACATTTCAATATCATCAGCATAGGGATGATATTGGAAGTCAAAAGATCTAATGAGCTCACCTAAAGAGGACGTATATATAGAGAGAAATAAGGAGGTCCAAGAACAGAACTTTGGGGGATACCTACTGTTAGTGGAAGTGGGGTGGGGTGGAGTCATTAGAGGAGACAGAGAAGGAATGATCAAAGAGGTAGGTGGACAGTCTGGAGAGGGCAGTATCACGCAGACCAATGGTGTGAAGGATTTGTAGGTGGAGAGGGTGGTCCACAGTGTCAAAAGCAGCCGAGAAGTCAAGGAGAATAAGCAGAGAGTAGTGGCCCTAGGATTTGGCAGCAAGGAGGTCATTGTACCAATGCATCGCTTATAGGTTTTTACTTGTGCTATATATGTGGAGTTGTAGTATTATAAGTGTTGCTAATTAGTCTGACATTTGTCAGACATTATAAGGACCACAGGATTAGAATTGTCATATTTTTATTATCATTTATGGAAAACATGTTAATTCATAGTATAGCCACAGAAAGCGGTGCAGAAAAACCAATATGAAAGTAGTGGTGGGGGGGGTTTTGGCCAAAATTGTATTTTTTTTCTGGGATTTGACGTTTCTGCAAAATGAGACATCACATGTATCTGGGGAATCTTAGCACATATTCTGTAGCGCTGTACAGTTGGTCATTTCCGTAATGAACTACCCTGCATGCCTGGCAAAGGATCCATAAAACTGCTGACAGAACCATTTTACAGGGTTGCCCTGTACAGCAGATTTTCTAGCTTATTTTACTTAAATTTTCCCTTATCTCAGCTCATGGGGAGATAAGCATCAGATGGGTGTAAATAAATACTAATAGTGATAAGATATTTCTACACTCTGGGAATTTATTACAAAGTCCCCACATGAGGGCAACACACATGTAGAAGGTGGCCCAATTCTGATATAGTTCTTGTGCTGGCCCTTCATCCTAGCCCTTCATCCTACTTATCTCTCCTTGAAGATTCAACCTCACTTCATGATGCTTATCTGTTCCCCCCAGGGCATGCTAAGCCACGTCCAACGTTATGACGGTCACCACTGCAAGCTGACAGCGGATGCAGACTGAGACGTGGCTCTTTGCTTCATAAGAAGCGATATCTCCCTTCTTTCTTGATATGCTGCCTGAGGCAAAGTACTCCTCTCCTCCCTTCCCGGCCTCTATAGCCTTGTTGTACAAAGTACTCTTAATAATGCGTCCTGAATTAACAAGATCAGCTGGAAAGCCGGGAGAGCATGGGGAATGGTAAAGAGAAATGTTCTTGTAAAGTTAGGACCTGCGTTTGAGGCAACAAATAGTTGATGACACTTTGGTGACGTGTCTGACGCAACTCTTAATTCCTGCTTGGCAAATGGTTTCATACAATGTCATATATAAATCATTATGGTATACAGCAGTGTTTTAATCTTGCCCAGACTTTCCGCTGTAGCTCTGTTTAAAAATGTGATGGAGAATTTCTTCCTCCATCCATCATACATAGCAGAAACATATTCCATAGTGTACAGCCAAACAGCATCTGGACACAGTGGTGGTTTTGGGGGGGGGGGGGGGGGGACACAAACAGCAAAATGGAACAAGATCAGTTTACGGTGACCGACAGGCTGTTAAAACCCTCTGTTCAAGAACCGGGGTGTAGGTCCACCTTTCCACAAACCGTTTACTTACAGTACATTTCAGATGATTAAAGACCTACCCCAGTCGGCTTTATGAACTCTACTAATACTCAGACAGATCTCTGCAGATGTGGTTTGGTATTCATCCAAATAGTTAGGGTGTTTAGCAAATATGTGTGCCTGGCAAATCCTTGTATGCGTCCAGCTAAAGCCATATGTACTGGTGTTCTATTGTCAGGAAACAATTTAAGATATGGGGGTAATTCTGAGTTGATCGCAGCAGCATGTTTGTTAGCAATTGGGCAAAACCATGTGCACTGCAGGGGGGGACAGATATAACATTTGCAGAGAGAGTTAGATTTGGGTGGGGTGTGTTCAATCTGAAATCTAAATTGCAGTGTAGAAATGAAACAGCCAGTATTTACCCTGCACAGAAACAATATAACCCACCCAAATCTAACTCTCTCTGCACATGTTACATCTGCCCCCCCCTGCAGTGCACATGGTTTTGCCCAACTGTTAACAAATTTGCTACTGCGATCAACTCAGAATTAGGCCCATGGTTTCATCATTTTGACTTCTGCTTAATTTTAACATGTAAACGATGGCTTGGATTCAGTACAGTCATCTCCAGAATCTTCTGTAAAATATTTCAGTGCCTGGTTTCTTGATATATGGATTTGTTTAATCAATACACAAACACAGGCTTTTATCGAATACTGTCAAAAGGATTTACTATAAAATAAAAAAGACTACAAATTGCAAAGAACATCGGGTCTAGGGTTGCCCTATGGCTACACAGACTGGCCGCAGCAGTAGCTACTCTGAAGCCATGTTTCTCTGCATATGTGATTGCAGCAGAATGCAGATACATGCCCCACAAATGTCCATGACACGCCTGTGTTTTTGCCGCCACTCCCAGGTAACTCCCCCAAACAGTCCCTTCCTGTCAATCACTCTGCGACTATGACCTCACTGCGAACGCGATTGAAAAAAATCCCTTGACGCATGCGCACTGCAATCGCGACACACGTGTAGTCTGCTGATAATCGCTCAATTGCGCGAACATCGGCCAGTGCGCACAAACATAAATCACACCCATTGTCATTCAAAGGATGAGAACCCTTGCTGATGTCCCATGTTCTGACCCTCACAGTTCCTTAAACTGAAATAGCTACTTTACCCAGCGCCGACAAGTAGAAAGAGCCCAAACGTAAACCTTTGGTATACGTTTCTAGCAAAGGTGTCAGTTGAACAAACTATAGCTGTTTTATGGTATTGGACGCCCTTTGTTTTGTTAGTAGTAGGGGAGGGGGGTATGTCATGTAAAAATGATGGGAATTATCATTAGACAGTTGGCAATCAAGAGATTTAACCCAGCTGGGGTGCCAAAGGAGGAGGTTCTCAGCAGCATCTGTTGTAACCATAATCCCACTTGGGATACCAAACAATTGGTTGCACATGATTTGTCTTATTTAGCATACTTTTTTTTTTTTTTAAACAAGAGGTGTTCCAAACTATAATAGTGATATGAAGATGATGTGATGTAGATCTTCATGGTGTCTGATCTACAAGACTTCCACGTGTATCCTTGTTAATCTCTACTTTTCTCTCGCAGGTATTGACCAGGGGCAGATGACATATGATGGCCAGCACTGGCATGCAACAGAGAACTGTTTCTGTTGTGCCCACTGTAAAAAATCACTACTTGGACGTCCTTTCCTGCCCAAGCAGGGGCAGATATTCTGCTCAAGAGCATGCAGTGTGGGAGAAGATCCCAATGGCTCAGACTCTTCGGACTCTGCCTTTCAGAACGCCAGGGCAAAGGAATCCCGGCGTAGTGCTAAGATTGGCAAGAATAAAGCCAAGCTAGAAGACAACAACATGAACCAATTACATGTAGCTTCTAATAGACTTTCAACAGACGTTGACCCTCTCTCTTTGCAGATGGATTTGCTAAGCGTATCAAGTCAAAACCCGAGCCTGAATCGAGATCAGCTGTGGCGAGGCAGAGATCATTACGTTAAAAAGATAGAGAGGAGCCAATCCCAGAGTCCTCTGCAGCTTCTCAGCCAATGTAACATAAGGACTTCATACAGTCCTGGACAAGGGGCAGGTGCCCAGGCAGACATGTGGGCCAAGCATTTCAGCAACCAAAAAAGAAGCCTCTCAATGATGGGGCATAGCGAGAGCTTCTCTCAAGATGGCAGGGAGGATTACTACCAAGGCAGACTAAGGCCACAGGAAAGTTTTAGCGATACGTCTAGTCACAGCTTTAATGAAGCAAGGTCAAGTCTAAAGGTTCCGGAAGGCAAAAATATGAATTCGCAGCAATGTCGAACAAGGCATCCAATCAATGCACTTAAATTCACAGAAGGGTTAACTCCGACAGAACAAACTCCTAGAGGTTCAATGGAGTCTCTTGCACTGTCCAATGCAACAGGTAAGACCCCAACATTTCAACAAATAATTGTTGCTGAACACAATTTTCAAATTATTATTAGTATTAAAAATAACATACGCACATTTTATGGGAAATGACAGGTAAAATGTTTTTCTCCCAGGATCCAGACTCGCCTCAGTGTGTAGAAAAGCAAAGGTCTCATACCTTGAACCCCCACTATTTAGGCAACATTAAGGTCTGCTATTCATCAGACCGACCGGCAATCAGGCCAAAGATCGGGGCAATTTCCCGCCAGTACACACCAGAAAAATGGAATAAATGATGGAGCGATCACTGTTCCGTCCTTCAGTTATATGCATGGCGCCGCATGTGATAGTGCACGGTTGGCCATGCAGCATGGGAGTTCTGATACGGCAAATCGGACCGATATTGGCCTGATTTGTCCCCATCCTAACAGTTGCCATCCCGTCAGCTTCCATCTTGCACAAGCCATTAATATTATAAATTCTCTAAGCTGTGAGCAAGGAGTATTGTGGGAGGGGTATTTACCAAAACTTCAGGAGTTCCTGGCAAGTAGATCCTTGTTTAGTTGGTTGAGCCAAGATGTTTCATAGGGAAAAAAAACCATTATAGCTGCACTTGTCATCCCCTAGGGAGCAGAACGACTCTGGGTTGCATCAGTGACCTGCGACGTAATTACAAAAGAGATCTGTATAATTGACTTACAGTCTCCTTGGTAACGGAAATGGTCTCTGTAGGAGAGTGAATTTAATCAATTGTTTGTATGGCATACTTTTATCAGTATTATTTGTCTTTTGCTAGTGAAGTGTGTAGGAAACACTCCGTCACTCTATCTTTGGGACAATACTGCATTGGAAAGTCGGAGTAGAACTGAACGGACCATTTTACCTTCGGGCTCTCTCTGTTTAGTTTAGTTGGGCTTTAACTCAGCTGAACCGTTGTCCCAGTGTGACTTGGCTGCATACAACTTCACAGGGGATAACCAAGCAAAGGAGGAAGGGGGGGATTGTCTGGATAAGGCAATGTACATCTGTTACAGACAAGAGGTTTAAGGTCATTTCTCTGAGAGATGTGCCAAGCATGTCTCCATTCCTCTATTTACTTTTCTTTCTTTAATTTTGCAACCAAGCTGTGTTTAGAAAAGGGAGTTCACGTTGATGTTAGTGACATATAAATTACCAAGGAAAATAATTCATCTGTGTAGATATAAATAAGTGAAATATGAGAGAGTTTAATAAAATAATTAGTAATGCGAGTGCAGTGCTTGAAAACGTAGTTTCTACTGAGTCGTTTGTAAGGGTAAATTACATGTATTTATAACATATCATTTTTACATTGACTGTAAAAGGTGACTAAGACATATGGACATAGTTTATGCTGTGTAATTTAGCCCTCTATTTATAGTGTACCGGTCTCCTACACATTGTGAGACAGACATTTAAGCTGAATTAATCAGAACAGGAAGAAGAGGCAGCCATTTTGTAGACTGAGACAATAGTCATTTGATTGTATCCGTTCATTAGAAACAATCACTCAGACACTGAGGACATTTTGTGACAAATAGTAGATGGTTCCTGAGAATCTTTCAATAGGAAGTGCCTTGTGATGGTGCTAATTCCTAGTGAATTAATTATCTATATTATGAATTTTGCTTTAGCCTGTAAAATGGCCGCCTCTGCTTTGTGTGGACAATGGGTGCAGTTTAATAAATAACAGCTGCCATAATGTCTGTTTGGATGACTTTGAACTTGCCAATGCCTGCACTGCTATAACATTTACTAAAATGTTTCATAATATATCCTATATATCAGGACGGGACAATTTCTGGTTGCCATGACAGGCGCATGACTGTCAGAAATCACTGTAATCTCTTTTAACTTGTAATAGCTCTAAGATGAAAAAAGTGTGGTGGTGCACTGGCAACATATACACATGTAATGGGGGTTACAGACAGTTGACATGTGTGATGGGGCAAAAGAAGGCTGACCCAAAAGTATAATGGGGCACAAGCAGGTGGCACAAGTGTGATGGGAGTACAGGCAGGTGACCCAAGTGAATTGGGGGGTACCTACAGATGACACAAGTGTGATGAGGGTACAGACTGTCCACCTAAGTATGATGGTGCACTGGCAAGAGATACACGCATTATGGGGTTACACACAGATGATGCTAGTGTGATGAGGGATATAGACTGGACACCTACGTGTGATGGGGCCAAAGTAGGGAGACCCAAGTATGATGTGGCACAATCAGATAGCACAAGTGTGATTGGGGTACAGGTAGGTGCACCAAGCAAGTTTGGGGTACAGACAGATGACACAAGTGTACTGGGAGACACAGGCTGGATGTGTAATAATATGTAATATCTCTGGTAATTATATACTAATTATTATATATCATGTAATGTTACCTGATAATATGCAGCACAACAACTATATATTCAAATTTCTTGTTAAAGCACGGACTCCTGAGTTTTGGAGAAATTTGCCTAGATCTGATATATGTAATTTGTGTATATTCTAGCACGCTACACTTGTCACTACCCATTCAGTTCCTATTTGCTGCCTGTGGTGTCGCTATTTGCTCTGGTGCTTCTAGCACAGTCTGGTCTTTATTGATATAGACCAGACTGTGCTAGAAGCACCAGAGCAGAGAGCGACACCCCAAGCAGAAAAGTGGAATTGCACGTGTTGTGATAGGTGGAGGGTGCTAGAATGAACACTAGGGCTGTATTAAGGTCTGAGGGGGCCCCTGGGCAACAAACTTGTAGGGCCCCTAGCAATAAAAGTGATATAGTGGCAATGCTATAAAAAAAAAGTATAATTTATTAGTAAACTAATAACCCCTTAGGAAGATTTCCTGATTCAATATTAATTACTAGTTACCAGCCCGTCAAAATGACGGAACAACATAAGTAACATTAAAGTAATGTTAACGCAGGCGGCTGTGTGTGCCCGAATGGAGCAACACTTAAATTCAAGTGTTGTGCACACCGGCAGCCACTAGATAGGGCCCAACGGAGCAATTAAATTGTTGCTTTGTTTGGGTGTGCACAGCCCCCGGTGCTGACATTACTGTTATGTTGTTCCGTCATGTTGATGGCCTGGTAATTAGTAAAAAACATCCATGATTATACTAAATATTGTTCCCTGCCGTGGGCGCACTGCACCAACCCTCGTCATCACTGACTAAAGGCTACACTACAGGGGGGAACCCGGCCAAGCTGCCACTGCCGCAGGCTCCACTGTGGTTGTTTGAGCTGTGAGTAACACAGCGCCTCACTCAGCAGCTCCGTCATAGTATCCCAGGAGACCGAGGGCGGCGCAGTGAAAGTGAGTGTCTCCAGAATTTGCTTTTCCGCGAGACTGACTGTGCACCACCAGTGCTCCTCAACGGCCAAATAGAGGATTTTAATCATTGGCGTTTCTATAAGGGTGCAATGTGTGTGGTGCACATGGGCCCCTGGGTCCAGGGGGAGCCCACACCATACACACTGCACCCATTTTTAAATACTTACCTTTCCGGAGTCCCGCGTAGGGTGCTGTAGCTGCAGCAAAAATATCACCCAAAATTGCAGCTGCGCATGCGTAGTATTGAAATTAATCTCCGGAACATGGCGGGCGCCATGTTTCCGGAGACCTGCGCATGCACAGTAGACTCCACCATAATGCTGAAGCCTACTGCGCCGTGGAGAGTAGGGGGCCAACCCGGAGTCTGCATACTGTCCCCCTCCTTTAAAATGCTCCTGATTTTAAAATGTGCCACTAACAGATTACAGGGTCAGATTCAGGGGGACAGAGTGTGGTGGCTTTGGGACGGACGCCCCAGTCGCCCCTCCTTTAATCCTATCCTGATGAACACTATGTAATGATCTGTATGAGTTCTATTCCATACATAGAAGTGTGCGCTGTGTATATTATTATTATTGTGAATGACCACAGTGAAGGGGTGAAATCGTGACATTCCCTCTATGGTGTATTTGTATTGGCAGTGCAGTGCGGACGATCCCCCACTGATCACATGACACCTCATAATTATCGCTCACTGAGCATGTGAATACATTTTCTACTATGCGATAGGCTGAAGAGGCACCAGGTCTGAGTGTTGTCCCTCACTCGCTGCACAATGTTTTTTTGTGACAGTGTGTTATCATATATTAATAATCACATCAGCACAACCACAGGATGATGCAGAAAAATAGATTGTTGTGACATTAGCAGTGCCTCAGAGGTCTAACCTCTACTGTGAAATCTGCAGCAGCCATTGCTCCCCTGAAGAAGGCCAATGAAAATGCTGCTGACAGTCTTCTCTGCACTGTGTAATAAAAAAAAAAAAATTTAGTTTGAACACTGCTGAATGTACTGCTGTCATTACAAGTGTAGGTGATGTCCCAGGATGCAAATTCCAAAGCCCTGTGCCAGAATAGTTATGGAGGTGCAATTTACTGTCTGCTTGGCTGCAGCCTCCAGCGATCGTTCTGCCCTAGTGTAATAACAGTGACTTGTTCTGGCATGTGTCTGTCATATACATCACTTTACATATTTCCATAGCTTAAAAAGCCATTAATCATAATTGTAAGTTCTGTGTCCATAAAATAAATTTATGGTCTCCTCCGGCTCCTGGTATCTGTGAGGAGCCCAATAATTTGCCTGTCATAACCGTGGTTCCTTCACATGCCATGTTGTCGTTGTTGGAAAATATGTGACGTTTGACCTCCGTCTAAGGGGAATTATCATTAAGACTTTTGCTGTGAAAATTATCATAAGTCGCACTTACTTCATACTTGTCTACCTGACCCTCTCCATGAGGGAGAAAATGCTCTGTTCCTGGACTTTCCTGGTAATGTATGATTGCCATCACCTGTGGTGAAACACCTTTCTTATCAATTAACTAGCTCACCACAGGTGATGGCAAACATACATTACCAGGAAAGTCCAGGAACAGAGCATTTTCTCCCTCATGGAGAGGGTCAGGTAGGCAAGTATGATTTACTTATATAACCCCAAACTGTTATTTGTTCAGATATGTAACCGTATTCAGTGATCCCCTCTGCGCACTGCAGCAAGTCACTAGCGTTCAGGCTTTACCACATTTCATTCAGTTTGCAGAAAATATTGGGCATTCGGGAGTTTTGCAGGAGAAAACCTCCGAGCAGGCAATTCTCTGCACATCTCTGCTATCCTTGCTGTAAAAGTGCAATCGTCATCAAACCATATCTACAGTAATTTAACGTTACACAGAGAGTAATTTACTTACATTGCTGAAAAGTGCAAATTTGTACAAAACCCAAAGCAATCAGTCAGCAAATAGCTTTCATCTGCCTACTGCAAGCTGTACAATTAAAGCCTTATAGGGGTATCCAATTAGGTAGCCTCCTTTTTCAGCCGATATAAACAGCCTGATTTTTGTCCGATGGTCATTATTGCGCTATTCAATTATAGGCCAAAATAAAGGACCCGCAGTCGTGCCGTAATACATGGAATCCATGGATTATACTTGCGGTGCCTCCTAGTCATCATAAATCATCCTGACATCAACTTTTCCACCTTCCAATGACACTTTTACCATAGGCTAATTTCTTGAATTGTTTAAGAATCATTTAGGCATATTTATTATTCATTTTAGTTTATTATTCAGTTAAAAAAATGACTTATTTCAATGTGAAATATTTTAAAACTTTAATGTATTATTAATTCTTTAGTCTAAGAAATATGCATTATTATTTTGGGGATGTAGTTGATATGCCGACGCCGAATCCCGAATGCTAACAATGCTGCCAGACAGAATGCCGACCCACAGGGTCTATTCCCACTCATGGATGTCCACGACACCCGTAGAGTGGGAATAGAACCCATGGCGAGTGCAGCAAGCCCTTTAAGGGGCTTTGTTGCTCCCCCATCGGCATTCTTCTGTTGGGATCCCAGTGTCGGTATGCCGACCGCCGGGTTCCCAGTGTTGGTATGCTGACCGCCAGGATCCCGGCAGCTGGCATACCATACCCAAGGCTTATTTTGTACAAATCAATACAATACAATGCTGATTTTGTACAAAGCAATACAATATTGATGCAATGGTTGTGAAATAGGCATGGAAAAGCCTTCTCCAATGAAACTACCCCTCTGGCGATAACCTCTTACCACTATAGAGCAATGGAATAATGGACCCCATTACCTGGAAAAACACCAGTTTTCACCAAGACCTATTCACCCCGCTAATTAATAGCTCTTACTTCCGCCTCCAAGACTTCTCCAGTGCTGCCCCTAAATTATGGAATGTTCTTCCTCTCTCCATCAGATTCTCCCCCAATCTCTATTGCTTCAAACTCTCCCTTAAAACTCACATATTTACCCAAGCATCCTGGACAACTGTACGTTCTCTTCTTACCTCCTTACCACCTTACCTGCCCCTTGTATATCCCTATTTAATTATCTCAGTGTTTTTATTAGCGCTGAGATGTAGAACTGGATACTTATGATGTTTGGAGTTAAGTCGGGTCCCATAATATTTAGATTGCTTTTTGGAACCAGATGTCGTACTCATTATTATCAATCTGATTGACAGTCGGGAACAGTTTTCTAGTCTGGGTGACATGTCATTGCAGTTTGCAGTTGCTGCTGCAATTTACAGTATGTCGCAAACCTTTTGTGAATTCTCTTTAAGTTGAGCTGTGACGGCCGTGGAATTACAGTGAGGGTATAGCTAACGTTTACCTCCATTTATGTTACACCTTTGACAATATCTTGTCTACATGTATGACAGATCGCTAGAAACTGCCTTCACAAGAGGCGATTTGTTAATCATCATTGAAAGATTGTGTCTTGTTGCACAGTCTCTGTCTGACGTATATACTGTACATGGAATCACAGTACAATAGGGACAGAGGGGGATTATATGGGCCCAAAATTCCCTTACTCCACATGGAAATGTATGAAAACCAGTGCACTAGAACCCTGGGCGTTGCCATAGCAACTAATGTGATTATTGCTGTTGTTTAGTCTCTAAAATGTTTATTAATATTTCTATAGTACCGTTATATTCTGTAGCACTGCTGCATCTGATGATTGATCTAGGCCAGGGGTGTCAAACTCACATAATTTTGCAACCCGCGGGCAGGGGCCCTTTTGCTGCCCATTGGCAGGTGGCGACAGAACTGTGTCCCCGACGTTCTACCTCTATCCACTTATGGAGACGTTGCCCCGCTGCCTGCACCACCCACTGTCACCCATGCGGCAGTGTGAAGCAGCTAGCAGGGAGCCCTGACAGACAGCCGCAGCCCTGACCCCTGAAGCAGCATGCCCACAAAGGAGCATCCTGCTAATATAAGTCTCTGGGCATGCTGCACAGGGGGATGGGGGTGTAATGGGGGCATTATGTGTATCAGGCACTAGACTGGGAGACATTATGTGTAACTGGTATTGTTCTGCGGGACATTATATGTAACTTGCACTATACTGGGGGACATTATGTGTAACTGGCACTATACTGGCCGACATTATGTGTAATTGGCACTAGGGACATTATGTGTAACTGGCACTATACTGGGAGACATGTGTAACTGGCACTATACTGGGGGACATGTGTAACTGGCACTATACTGGGGGACATTATGTGTAACTGGCACTATACTGGAGACATTTATGTGTAACTGGCATTATATAGGGGGGACATTATGTGTAACTGGCACTATACTGAGGGACATTATGTGTAACTGGCACTATACTGGGTACATTATGTGTAACTGGTATTATATAGGGGAGACATGTGTAACTGGCACTATACTGGGTACATTATGTATAATTGGCACTATACTGGGGGACATTATGTGTAACTGGCACGATACTGGGGACATCATGTGTAACTGGCACTATACTGGGGGACATTATGTATAACTAGCACTATACTGGGGGACATTATGTGTAACTGGCGCTATACTGGGGGACATTTATGTGTAACTGGCACTATACTGGGAGACAGTATGTGTAACTGGCACTATGCTGGAGACAGTGCGTAACTGGCACTATACTGGGAGACATTATGTGTAACTGGCACTATACTGGGAGACATTATGTGTAAGTGGCATTATACTGGGGGACATTTTGTATAACTGGCACTACTGGGGGAAGTTATGTGTAATTGGCACTATACTGGGGGGACATTATGTGTAACCGGCACTATACTGGGAGACATTATGTGTAACTGGCATTATTCTGGGGGTACATTATGTGTAACTAGCATTATACAGGGGGGACATTATGTGTAACTGGCACTCTACTGGGGGACATTTTGTGTAACTGGCACTATACTGGGGACATTATGTGAAACTGGCATATACTGGGAGACATGTGTAACTGGCATATACTGGGAGACATGTGAAACTGGCACTATACTGGGAGATATTATGTGTAACTGGCACTATACTGGGTACATTATGTATAACTGGCAGTATACTGGGGGACATTATGTGTAACTGGCATGATACTGGGGGACATTATGTGTAATTGGCACTATACTGGGAGATGTGTAACTGGCACTATACTGGAGGACATTATGTGTAACTGGCACTATACTGGGGGACATTATGTGTAGCTGGCATATACTGGGAGACATGTGTAACTGGCACTATACTGGGTACATTATGTATAATTGGCACTATACTGGGGTACATTATGTGTAACTGGCACGATACTGGGGAACATTATGTGTAACTGGCACGATACTGGGGAACATTATCTGTAACTGGCACTATACTGGGGGACATGTATAACTAGCACTATACTGGGGGACATTATGTGTAACTGGCACTATACTGGGGGACATTTATGTGTAACTGGCACTATACTGGGGGACATTTATGTGTAACTGGCACTATACTGGGAGACATTATGTGTAACTGGCACTATACTGGGAGACAGTATGTGTAACTGGCACTATGCTAGGGACATTGCGTAACTGGCACTATACAGGGAGACATGTGTAACTGGCACTATACTGGGAGACATTATGTGTAAGTGGCATTATACTGGGGGACATTTTGTATAACTGGCACTACTGGGGGAAATTATGTGTAATTGGCACTATACTGGGGGGACATTATGTGTAACTGGCACTATACTGGGAGACATGTGTAACTGGCACTATACTGGGAGACATGTGTAACTGGCACTATATTGGGAGACAGTATGTGTAACTGGCACTATGCTGGGGACATTGCGTAACTGGCACTATACTGGGAGACATGTGTAACTGGCACTATACAGGGAGACAGTATGTGTAACTGGCACTATGCTATGGACATTGCGTAACTGGCACTATACAGGGAGACATGTGTAACTGGCACTATACTGGGAGACATTATGTGTAAGTGGCATTATACTGGGGGACATTTTGTATAACTGGCACTACTGGGGGAAATTATGTGTAATTGGCACTATACTGGGGGGACATTATGTGTAACTGGCACTATACTGGGAGACATGTGTAACTGGCACTATACTGGGAGACAGTATGTGTAACTGGCACTATGCTGGGGACATTGCGTAACTGGCACTATACTGGGAGACATGTGTAACTGGCACTATACTGGGAGACATGTGTAACTGGCACTATACTGGGAGACATTATGTGTAAGTGGCATTATACTGGGTACATTTTGTATAACTGGCACTACTGGGGGAAATTATGTGTAATTGGCACTATACTGGGGGGACATTATGTGTAACTGGCACTATACTGGGAGACATTATGTGTAAGTGGCATTATTCTGGGGGTACATTATGTGTAACTGGCATTATACGGGGGGACATTATGTGTAACTGGCACTCTACTGGGGGACATTTTGTGTAACTGGCACTATACTGGGGGACATTATGTGTAACTGGCATATACTGGGAGACATGTGTAACTGGCATATACTGGGAGACATGTGTAACTGGCACTATACTTGGAGACATTATGTGTAACTGGCACTACACTGGGTACATTATGTATAACTGGCACTATACTGGGGGACATTATGTGTAACTGGCATGATACTGGGGGACATTATGTGCAATTGACACTATACTGGGAGACGTGTAACTGGCACTATACTGGAGGACATTATGTGTAACTGGCACTATACTGGGGGACATTATGTGTAGCTGGCATATACTGGGAGACATGTGTAACTGGCACTATACTGGGTACATTATGTATAATTGGCACTATACTGGGGGACATTATGTGTAACTGGCACGATACTGGGGAACATTATCTGTAACTGGCACGATACTGGGGAACATTATCTGTAACTGGCACGATACTGGGGGACATGTATAACTAGCACTATACTGGGGGACATGTGTAACTGGCACTATACTGGGAGACATTATGTGTAACTGGCACTATGCTGGGGACATTGCGTAACTGGCACTATACTGGGAGACATGTGTAACTGGCACTATACTGGGAGACATTATGTGTAAGTGGCATTATACTGGGGGGCATTTTGTATAACTGGCACTACTGGGGGAAATTATGTGTAATTGGCACTATACTGGGGGGGACATTATGTGTAACTGGCATATACTGGGAGACATGTGTAACTGGCACTATACTGGGTACATTATGTATAACTGGCACTATACTGGGGGATATGTGTAACTGGCACAATATTGGGGGACATTTATGTGTAACTGGCACTATACTGGGAGACATTATGTGTAACTGACACTATACTGGGAGACATTATGTGTAATTGGCATTATACTGGGGGACATTTTGTGTAACTGGCACTATACTGGGAGACTTTATGTGTAACTGGCATTATACTGGGGGAACATTATGTGTAACTGGCATTATACCGTGGGGACATTATGTATAACTGGCACTCTACTGGGGGACATTATGTGTAACTGACACTATACTGGGAGACATGTGTAACTGGCACTATACTGGGGAACATCATGTGTAACTGGCATATACAGGGAGACATGTGTAACTGGCATTATACTGGGGGACATTATGTGTCACTGGCACGATACTGGGGGACAGTATGTGTAACTGGCACGATACTGGGGGACATGTGTAACTGGCACTATACTGTGGGACATTATGTGTAACTGGCACTATACTGGGGAACATTTATGTGTAACTGGCACTTTCTCTGACGTCTTAGTGGATGCTGGGAACTCCGTAAGGACCATGGGGAATAGCGGCTCCGCAGGAGACTGGGCACAAAAGAAAAGCTTTAGGACTACCTGGTGTGCACTGGCTCCTCCCCCTATGACCCTCCTCCAAGCCTAGGTTAGATTTTTGTGCCCGACCGAGCTGGGTGCAATCGAGGGGGCTCTCCTGAGCTTCTTAGGAAAAGTTAGTTTTAGGTTTTTTATTTTCAGTGAGACCTGCTGGCAACAGGCTCACTGCATCGAGGGACTAAGGGGAGAAGAAGCGAACCTGCCTGCTTGCAGCCAGCTTGGGCTTCTTAGGCTACTGGACACCATTAGCTCCAGAGGGACCGAACACAGGCCCAGCCTCGGAGTCCGGTCCCAGAGCCGTGCCGCCGGCCCCCTTACAGAGCCAGAAGCAAGAAGAAGTCCGGAAAATCGGCGGCAGAAGACATCAGTCTTCACCAAGGTAGCGCACAGCACTGCAGCTGTGCGCCATTGCTCCTCATGCACACCACACGCTCCGGTCACTGATGGGTGCAGGGCGCTGGGGGGGGGGCGCCCTGAGCAGCAATATGAACACCTTGGCTGGCTAAAATACATCACATATAACCCCCAGGGCTATATGAATGTATATTAACCCCTGCCAGATTCCTGAAAAAAGCGGGAGAAAAGTCAGCCGAGAAGGGGGCGGAGCCTATCTCCTCAGCACACTGGCGCCATTTTCCCTCACAGCTCCGCTGGAAGGACGTCTCCCTGACTCTCCCCTGCAGTCCTGCACTACAGAAAAGGGTAAAACAAGAGGGGGGGGGGGCACTAATTAGGCGCAGTATAATATAAACAGCAGCTATAAGGGGAAAAACACTCTGTATAGTGTTATCCCAACATATATATAGCGCTCTGGTGTGTGCTGGCATACTCTCCCTCTGTCTCCCCAAAGGGCTAGTGCGGTCCTGTCCTCTATCAGAGCATTCCCTGTGTGTGTGCTGTGTGTCGGTACGACTGTGTCGACATGTATGAGGAGGAAAATGATGTGGAGGCGGAGCAATTGCCTATAATGGAGATGTCACCCCCTAGGGAGTCGACACCTGAGTGGATGGGCTTATGGAAGGAATTACGTGAAAGTGTCAGCTCTTTACAAAAGACGGTTGATGACATGAGACAGCCGGCTACTCAGCTTGTGCCTGTCCAGGCGTCTCAAAGACCATCAGGGGCTCTAAAACGCCCGCTACCTCAGATGGCAGATACAGACGCCGACACGGATACTGACTCCAGTGTCGACGATGAAGAGACGAATGTGACTTCCAGTAGGGCCACGCGTTACATGATTGAGGCAATGAAAAATGTTTTACACATTTCTGATAGTACAAGTACCACTAAAAAGGGTATTATGTTTGGTGAGAAAAAACTACCTGTAGTTTTTCCTGCATCTGAGGAATTAAATGAAGTGTGTGATGAAGCGTGGGTTTCTCCCGATAAAAACACCCCCTAGGGTGGATAAAGCGCTCACACGCTTGTCTAAACAGGTGGCACTACCGTCTCCTGATACGGCCGCCCTTAAGGAACCTGCTGACAGAAAGCAGGAGAATATCCTAAAATGTATATACACTCACACGGGTGTTATACTGCGACCAGCAATCGCCTCAGCCTGGATGTGCAGTGCTGGGGTGGCTTGGTCGGATTCCCTGACTGAAAATATTGATACCCTGGATAGGGACAGTATATTACTGACTATAGAGCATTTAAAAGATGCATGCGTGATATATATATATGCGTGATATAAAATATATGCGTGATGTTGCCGACTGGCATCAAGAGTAAGTGCGCTGTCCATATCTGCCAGAAGAGGGTTATGGACGCGGCAGTGGTCAGGTGATGCTGATTCCAAAAGGCATATGGAAGTATTGCCTTATAAAGGGGAGGAGTTATTTGGGGTAGGTCTATCGGACCTAGTGTCCACGGCAACTGCTGGGAAATCCACATTTTTACCCCAGGTAGCCTCTCAACATAAGAAGACGCCGTATTATCAGGCGCAGTCCTTTCGGCCCCATAAGGGCAAGCGGGCAAAAGGCTCCTCATTTCTGCCCCGTGGCAGAGGGAGAGGAAAAAGGCTGCAGCAAACAGCCAGTTCCCAGGAACAGAAGCCCTCTCCCGCTTCTGCCAAGTCCTCAGCATGACGCTGGGGCTCTACAAGCGGACTCAGGCACGGTGGGGGCCCGTCTCAAGAATTTCAGCGCGCAGTGGGCTCACTCACAAGTGGACCCCTGGATCCTTCAGGTGGTATCTCAGGGGTACAAATTGGAATTCGAGACGTCTCTCCCCCGCCGTTTCCTAAAGTCTGCCTTACCGACGTCTCCCTCCGACAGGGAGGCGGTATTGGAAGCCATTCACAAGCTGTATTCTCAGCAGGTGATAATCAAGGTACCCCTCCTGCAACAGGGAAAGGGGTATTATTCCACGCTGTTTGTGGTACCGAAGCCGGATGGCTCGGTGAGACCTATTTTAAATCTAAAATCTTTGAACACTTACATACAGAGGTTCAAATTCAAGATGGAGTCACTCAGAGCGGTGATTGCAAACCTGGAAGAAGGGGACTATATGGTGTCTCTGGACATCAAAGATGCTTACCTACATGTCCCAATTTACCCTTCTCACCAAGGGTACCTCAGGTTTGTGGTACAGAACTGTCACTATCAGTTTCAGACGCTGCCGTTTGGATTGTCCACGGCACCCCGGGTCTTTACCAAGGTAATGGCCGAAATGATGATACTCCTTCGAAAGAAGGGAGTTTTAGTTATCCCTTACTTGGACGATCTCCTGATAAGGGCAAGATCCGAGGAACAGTTGGTGGTCGGAGTAGCACTATCTCAAGTAGTGCTGCTGCAGCACGGTTGGATTCTCAATATCCCAAAATCGCAGCTGATCCCGACGACACGTCTTCTATTCCTAGGGATGATCCTGGACACAGTCCAGAAAAAGGTGTTTCTCCCGGAAGAGAAAGCCAGAGAGTTATCCGAGCTAGTCAGAAACCTCCTAAAACCAGGCCAAGTGTCAGTGCATCAATGCACAAGGGTCCTGGGAAAAATGGTGGCTTCCTACGAAGCAATCCCATTCGGCAGATTCCACACAAGAACATTCCAGTGGGACCTGCTGGACAAATGGTCCGGATCGCATCTTCAGATGCATCGGCGGATAACCCTGTCCCCAAGGACAAGGGTGTCTCTCCTGTGGTGGTTGCAGAGTGCTCATCTTCTAGAGGGCCGCAGATTCGGCATTCAGGACTGGGTCCTGGTGACCACAGATGCCAGCCTGCGAGGCTGGGGAGCAGTCACACAGGGAAGAAACTTCCAGGGCTTGTGGTCAAGCCTGGAGACATCACTTCACATAAATATCCTGGAGTTAAGAGCCATTTACAATGCTCTGAGCCAAGCAAGACCTCTGCTTCAAGGTCAGCCGGTGCTGATCCAGTCGGACAACATCACGGCAGTCGCCCACGTAAACAGACAGGGCGGCACAAGAAGCAGGAGGGCAATCGCATAAGCTGCAAGGATTCTTCGCTGGGCGGAAAATCATTTGATAGCACTGTCAGCAGTGTTCATTCCGGGAGTGGACAACTGGGAAGCAGACTTCCTCAGCAGGCACGACCTCCACCCGGGAGAGTGGGGACTTCACCCAGAAGTCTTCCACATGATTGTAAACCGTTGGGAAAAACCAAAGGTGGACATGATGGCGTCCCGCCTCAACAAAAAACTGGACAGGTATTGCGCCAGGTCAAGGGACCCTCAAGCAATAGCTGTGGACGCTCTGGTAACACCGTGGGTGTACCAGTCAGTGTATGTGTTCCCTCCTCTGCCTCTCATACCCAAGGTGCTGAGGATTATACGGCGGGGAGGAGTAAGTACTATTCTCGTGGCTCCGGATTGGCCAAGAAGGACTTGGTACCCGGAACTTCAAGAAATGCTCACAGAGGACCCGTGGCCTCTACCTCTGAGAAGGGACCTGCTCCAGCAGGGACCCTGTCTGTTCCAAGACTTACCGTGGCTGCGTTTGACGGCATGGCGGTTGAACGCCGGATCCTAAAGGAAAAAGGCATTCCAGACGAAGTCATCCCTACTTTGATAAAAGCCAGAAAGGATGTAACCGCAAAGCATTATCACCGCATCTGGCGAAAATATGTTGCGTGGTGCGAGGCCAAAAAGGCCCCGACGGAGGAATTTCAACTGGGTCGATTCCTGCATTTCCTGCAAGCAGGAGTGTCTATGGGCCTAAAATTAGGATCCATTAAGGTCCAGATTTCGGCCCTGTCGATTTTCTATCAGAGAGAACTGGCTTCAGTGCCTGAGGTCCAGACGTTTGTTAAGGGAGTGCTACATATACAGCCTCCTTTTGTGCCTCCAGTGGCACCCTGGGATCTGAATGTTGTTTTGGGTTTCCTAAAATCACATTGGTTTGAACCACTCAACACTGTGGACTTAAAATATCTCACATGGAAAGTGGTCATGCTGTTGGCCCTGGCTTCAGCCAGGCGTGTGTCAGAATTGGCGGCTTTATCCTGTAAAAGCCGTTACCTGATTTTTCATACGGACAGGGCAGAATTGAGGACTCGTCCTCAATTTCTCCCAAAGGTGGTTTCAGCGTTTCATCTGAACCAGCCTATTGTGGTACCTGCGGCTACTAAGGACTTGGAGACTCCAAGTTGCTGGACGTTGTCAGGGCCCTGAAAATATGTTTCCAGGACGGCTGGAGTCAGAAAATCTGACTCGCTATTTATCCTGTACGCACCCAACAAGCTGGGTGCTCCTGCTTCTAAGCAGACTATTGCTCGCTGGATTTGTAGTACAATTCAGCTTGCGCATTCTGTGGCAGGCCTGCCACAGCCAAAATCTGTAAAAGCCCACTCCACAAGGAAGGTGGGCTCATCTTGGGCGGCTGCCTGAGGGGTCTCGGCTTTACAACTTTGCCGAGCTGCTACTTGGTCAGGGTCAAATACTTTTGTGAAATTTTACAAATTTGACACTCTGGCTGAGGAGGACCTGGAGTTTTCTCACTCGGTGCTGCAGAGTCATCCGCACTCTCCCGCCCGTTTGGGAGCTTTGGTATAATCCCCATGGTCCTTACGGAGTTCCCAGCATCCACTAGGACGTCAGAGAAAATAAGAATTTACTTACCGATAATTCTATTTCTCGTAGTCCGTAGTGGATGCTGGGCGCCCATCCCAAGTGCGGATTATCTGCAATACTTGTACATAGTTATTGTTAACAAATCGGGTTATTGTTGTTGTGAGCCATCTATCCAGAGGCTCCTCTGTTATCATGCTGTTAACTGGGTTCATATCACAAGTTGTACGGTGTGATTGGTGTGGCTGGTATGAGTCTTACCCGGGATTCAAAATCCTTCCTTATTGTGTACGCTCGTCCGGGCACAGTATCCTAACTGAGGCTTGGAGGAGGGTCATAGGGGGAGGAGCCAGTGCACACCAGGTAGTCCTAAAGCTTTTCTTTTGTGCCCAGTCTCCTGCGGAGCCGCTATTCCCCATGGTCCTTACGGAGTTCCCAGCATCCACTACGGACTACGAGAAATAGAATTATCGGTAAGTAAATTCTTATTATACTGGGGGACAGAATGTGCAACTGGCACTATACTGGGAAACATTATATGTAGCTGGCACTATACTGGGGGACAGAATGTGCAACTGGCACTATACTGGGAAACATTATGTGTAACTGGCACTAAACTGGGGGACAGAATGTGTAACTGGCACTATACTAGGGGACAAAATGTGTAACGGGCACTATACTGGGGGACATTATGTGTAACTGGCACTATTCTGGGGGACATTATGTGTAACTGGCACTATACTGGGGGCATAACTTGAATCCGCCACTATTGTGGGGTCATTATTTCTAACTGGCACGATACTGGGGGACATTATGTGTAACTGGCACTCTACTGGGGCATTACTTGTATCCGTCACTATACTGGGGGCATTATGTCTAACTAGCACTATACTGGGGGACATTATGTGTAACTGGCACTCTACTGGGGGACATTATGTGTAACGCACTATACTGGGGTCATTACTTCTATCCGCCACTATACTGGGGGCATTATGTCTAACTGGAACTATAGTGGGGGCATAAAAATATTCCGAAATACGAATAATCCGTTATCCGAGATGCTTCCAGTCCCAAGCATTTTGGATTAGGGATACTCGACCTGTATATATATATATACTGTGTATATAAACTAGACCGCACTCATTGTTTTGGCTGAAAATCTTCTTAACTACTGGATTTCAATGCTTGAATGGATGAAAGGAGAATTCTTTCCCACCACGTATTATAATGGCAGAGTATGTAAGAAACCCAGATTACAATGCTCAATAGACAAAAGTGTGTCACAGTACTTGCATATTTCACCATGCTATAACACAGAACTCAGAAAGGTGTCTCATTCGGCAAAATGGGCACAGAAATATGCATCCTAAAACACAAACTTCAACAAACCTGAAGACCTTCTATGGATATGTTGGGTAATGCATTAAAGATGTTTTCCATTTTACACTTGAGGTGAATCCCCTCCCCACTCTAATAGTTAAATGGTGTTGCCTCAGCTCAATACAGTACCGTCCTGCACTTACTGCTAGTGGGGACCTGTGCTGGTCATATAGTGATTGGTGGGAGGAATCAGTTTGCATCCTGTGTCCAGTACGGAGCTGGCTGTGGTATCCATGAGACCACCAATGAATTACTAGAGTGTGTGGAGGGGATATAAGTTGGAACATCTTTTTAAGTGCTTGAGTGCTATACAGAGGACTTTTTTTCATCTATTAATTATTAACATGGGAGTAACTTACTATTTAACTTATTATTTATGGTAACTTATTTTATATATCAGTATAAATATTTCCGGATCTTTTAAAGATTAAGGGGTACATTT
Source organism: Pseudophryne corroboree (assembly GCF_028390025.1). Lineage (NCBI taxonomy): Eukaryota > Metazoa > Chordata > Amphibia > Anura > Myobatrachidae > Pseudophryne > Pseudophryne corroboree. The sequence goes on along the minus strand of NC_086452.1, from coordinate 413,120,226 downwards.
ACTAAGCAGTGATAAGAGCGGAGAAGTGAGCCAGTGGAGAAGTTGCCCATGGCAACCAATCAGCACTGAAGTAACCTCTATAATTTGCATACTATAAAATGATACAGAGCTGCTGATTGGTTGATGGGGAAATTTCTCCACTGGCTCATTTCTCCGCTCTTATCACTGCTTAGTAAATGTCCCCCTAAAGCCCTTATAAAAGCAGATGTTTGGTGGTTGCATTTGAAAATTTGGATTGCAGACATTTTTTCATAATGACAAATACATTGATGCCCTCTTAGAAATGTCTTCCAATTTAAATGCCCATTGTGCTTGAAAAATGCAATATATTGGTTTAGTAGTCTCTGTATGTGCAAGGTGTCTGCATTTCGTCCGCTGTCGGAGTTACGTCGTTGGCATTATGGCAGCGTGTCAGCATTCTGGCACCGGGATTCCGACAGCCGCCATCCCGACCACCGGCATGCTGACAGTCGGCACATTTATCCCAACTCCTTGGACGCTTGCGTCATCGCAGCCTGGATCCATGCTGCACAGTGACACCATTTACAAATCGCTTCATCCAGTTCCCAACCCACTTCCCAAGGGAAAAAAAAGAATTAGGGTCTGGGAGGGTGGCCGGCTGTCCCAGGAGTACTCATCAAGGTTTGGGAAATTATCCGAGTATCTGTTAACACCTACTGTAGCAGGCTCCAGTGAACAATTATTTGAATTTATTTTTTTTAGTGTATGCCCCTTTAATATGGAAACTTTCAAACTTCTGTAGTTTAACAATCATTATACAGGTTGAGTATCCCTTATCCAAAATGCTCGGGACCAGAGGAATTTTGGATATCGGATTTTTCCGTATTTTGGAATAATTGCATACCGTAATGAGATATTATGATGATGGGACCTAAATCTAGGCACAGAATGCATTTATGTCACATATACACCTTATACACACAGCCTGAATGTAATTTTTGCCAATATTTTTTATAACTTTGTGCATTAAACAAAGTGTGTGTACATTCACACAATTCATTTATGTTTCATATACACCTTATGCACACAGCCTGAAGGTCATTTAATACAATATTTTTAATAACTTTGAGTATTAAACAAAGTTTGTGTACATTGAGCCATCAAAAAACAAAGGTTTCACTATCTCAGTCTCACTTAAAAAAGTCCGTATTTCGGAATATTCCGTATTTCTGAATATTTGGATATGGGATACTCAACCTGTATACCAGAAAAAAATATGTTTATCATTTAAACATAATTTTGGAACATGTGGCATTGAATGATTGTAAAAAGTAATATATTTTATTTCATTTTGGGGGCTCTGTTTTATACTCGCGCATTTTGAAGTTTGTAAACGCCGTATATATTTGTTTAGCATTTTTCAGATCTTTGGTTTGATTATATTTGCATGACTGCGATTTGTATGCAATTATACATTTCAAATTGTTATATTGTTTTTATTCAGTCCCAGAAGCCATATGCTTGGAAACGGAGAACGTCTAATTACATTCAACCAATCGGAGCATTCTGTTCCGATCCACCCTGCATTGGCTGCGATAACTCATACTAACGCCTGAAAATGAAAGTCACAATGACATCATGAATATTATTTAACCTCAAAGTTATTTTATTTAATTAGAAAAGCAGCCATTATCCTTCACCGATTTGCTGTGATGCTTTAATTGTGATACCGTTAAACATTTGTAACGAGCACTATTTGCTGTGTCCCAGAATAATAACTAGCATACCGCATCCTGGTTTGCTAGCAGTCACAAAATTACCTAAACACAGTTATGTTTGTAATTAAGGTACAGTAATTGACAATTTTGTTTGGCAGGGTTCTGTCTGTGATTTACATAATTGACTGTTTCTCTATGAACTCTGTGCGCAGCTTTGGCAAATACAATAAGACCTTGCATCGTTCACAGTTCTCCGCAAACAGCGTCACCAAAGCTTTTCCTAAGAGTAGCTTAAACACAGAGTTCTAAAGAACAAAATGCTGTATTCAAGCCCGTAGTGTAGCCAAATAAAACACATCTAGAAATAAAGTAGAAAAGGAAGTCGGAATTCAGAGTTCTGTATAAATTATTTCAGTAACACGGTTTAAGAGCTAGAAATCAACATGAACTCATGGGTCAAAATATTGGGCAATCTGCCTTCTGTGGGGCCCATAGTTACCTGCAGTTTTATTGCAAATGAGAAGCTAAGATCTGTTATTGCTGGTGACTAAAGGCCCCCAACCGGAATCGTCCATCTGTCAGGGAATCGGGGAAATTCTTCATGTTAAAAATCCCTGATTTGTCCATCCCGCCCAGTTTTGGTCAGGATTGGGGAATTTAGATTTTAAAACTTGTTTAATATTTCAGATTCCCTGACCCAGGCATCAGGGGATCAGGAAATTGTGGAAATTCGTTGCTAATGTATGGGGTCCGTAAGCCTAAAATTCAGTCTTTCTGGGCGTGGCTGGGTGTGGACTGCATGCAGCACCTGATTGGATGCCTCCCCGGCCAATCAATTGCTGCATTCACTATACATCTCCCATCTAAACAGATTTGACTCTAACGCAGTATACTCCACATCAGTCAAAGCGCCCTTCCACTCCAAGGGGTATATTTACAAAAGGTCAATTTTAATTGATTCTAAATTGATCTAAATCAATGTTGTGTTTCAGGAGCTGAAACGCACATATACTGATATTGATTTTTAAATGTTAGCAAATGTGCAATCTAGCCCCTGAAACGAAACACTGATTTAGATCGATATGAAATTGATTAAAATCAACCTATAATAAATTGACCCCTTAGAGCAGCTGGAGTTATGTTAAAGTGAATTTCATGGGGGTTTAGTATCACGTAAGTGCTACCTCATTGGATAACATACAGTTTTAGCAGAAGACTGTCCAAAAAAATGACACCCCTCTACGTAGGTCATGCTTTGGGTCCACAGATCCCTATAGAGGTTAGAAAATCAGTAATGTTCTTGTAATTAACATACAATATGAATGGGAGCCTGCAGAAGAGTAACTTAGAAGTTCAGGATGGCACAGATCTTTATATTTACAGGTCACTGTAAGAAATAATAACATTTACCTTCCTGGTTAACACTCAACTGAGACGTCTGGCCTGCCGTGATTGACACATAGGCTTTATGATGAAATAATCGCCCTGGGGAGAGGAAGCCGTTTGCTGACGAGAGGATGTAGCCTTCTCAGATGGGTTATATTGCACATTCCCCACTTAATGACTGTTGGGAAGCAATCACTGGATCCTATATGGTTTGGTGTTTATTTGCCCATTATAAAGTACTTGAAATAGCATTGTGGGTCATTGCTTTGTCATGAACCAGCTTTTATTGTGTTCAGGTACAACATGTCTGTATGTTGTCTTTATTAGGACAGGATGTTTCCTTATGCTAACTCATCTCTGTCCAGCATATGTGACATTGTAAGTTCTCCACTCCTAAATGTGGGCACTTGCAGAGTGTGTCCCCCAGTCATTAATAATGTCATTGTATGTGACTAGACGTTATGCCCGGGAGATTCTGTGCATGGTATGCGTTATGTTGCAGCTTGGAGAGCTGGCACCTGGGGCGAGGGGGTGGGGTGGAGAGGATTCTGTATTAAGCAAATCAGAAACTGAAAGTAGTGTTCAAAGAACTACATATTCTGTTTCATCTTGGTGACTTCAAGGATAAAAGAATTTTCAAAAATTTTTCGTTATATTATCTAGTACATTCTATACAATGATAGCTAGAATTGGGGGGGATTTATCAAAGCTTGGATAGAGATAAAGTACCAACCAGTCAGCTTGTGGGGGTTTTCAGCAATGTTTGAAAAATGACAGCATCTGATATGGTTGGTAATTAGCGGTCTGTGTACTAAGCCATGGAGAGAGATAAAGTACAAGCCAATCCGCTCCTAACTGCCATGCTACAGGCTGTGTTTGAAAAAATGCTTGGTTGGTGCTTTATATCTCTACACTTTTATCTCTCTCCAAGGCTTAGAATGTGTGCACCATAGACTCCTAAATCTCTCACCGCTTTATCTCTCCAACCTTTGATAAATCTGACCCTGGATGTTATAGTCAACTTCACCTGTCCTCTTTAGTAGGTTTGATATATCTCCCAACTTGTCCGGCTCCAAAGGCGCCCATGCAACCAAAAGTGGATGGGGCCTCATAAAAGGGGGCAGGACCCCCATTTGCGTCACTATGGGGGCGTGCCCAGCACTCTCCGAGATGCTGGGCTGCCCCCATGCTCCCCCCAGCACTGTGAATAGATGACGTGCACATGCGCACGGCATCTATTCTCTTCATCTCCTGCGGCTTTGTCATGGGGAGGTATAATATCTCCCCCTTAGCATTCCATAATCAATGCATTACTATTCAGTGTAGATTGCTTCAACTGAAAACATTGAAGCCGGAGTTATTGAGATAAAAACATTCTTTAAAATATTTTGTCTGAGTGACTACCAAATGAATACATGGAAAAGTAGTCTGCACGATCCATTGCTAATTCCACTAATGAGCTACAAGTCTGTGCAGTAATTATAGTTAGGCTATATGACATGCATTAATGTTAATGAAGACATGTATTAATGATGCGTCTTTAACTTTTTTTAAGGTGCATCTATGGATGGGGGTCCCAAACGTCAGGAACATCTCTCTCGCTTTTCAATGCCAGATTTGAGCAAAGATTCTGGAATGAATGTTTCGGAAAAACTGAGCAACATGGGGACGCTCAACTCTTCTTCACAGTTCCGCAGTGTGGAGTCTGTCCGGAGTCTCCTATCTGCACAACAGTATCAAGATATGACCCATAACCTTGGTGATCTGGCCAACCCTGTCAAATACAGGGACCTGCCTCCCCATGCAAGAATGCACCAATCATTTCAGTTTGACAATGGCATGACTCCAATGTCTGCCCAGGGTAATCTGAAAATGACACCTATGAGTGAAAGGACGAGGAGAAGAACTCAGTCGCGAGATAATGATCAACAATATCGGCACCACCGGCCAAGGAAGTCTAGACGTTCTCGTTCTGACAATGCTCTCCATCTGGCTACCGAGCAGTGCAGTAAAATGAAAGAAAAACCGCTCTTGAGGGCCAGAGAGGATTACGAGCGGTTTATGCAACAAAGAGGAGGACGAGAGCAGATGGATGAGGTCGTCAGAAGAGAAATGTACAACCGGTATCAAAGGACTGCCTCTGATCTTGCTCTACAAAACCACCTCTGTGACCGGTGGGGTCCACAGATGAATGAATACGATTGGTGCTCCACCTGCTCATCCTCTTCAGAGTCAGACAATGAAGGATATTTCTTAGGAGAACCAATTCCGCAACCTACCCGCTTGAGATACGTGACCAGCGAGGACCTTATCCATCAGTACGGCCAATGCTCCGGCGGCATACCCAAGTCTTCCACTCTGGGTGGCCGAGGACAGTTGCATAGCAGGAAAAGGAGGAAGAGCAAAAATTGCATTATTTCCTAGTGTTGGCTCCCAGAACTCCGGTTTTACCATGTAAATTACCTATCCCTGTGGCCTGGTCCATATTTTGAACATCCTTGTTTTATAGCAAAGGGGAATGAAGACCATGTATGTCCCACTCGTGCTGACTGTGTGCAATCTGAGACTGAATTATAGATTTGGTAAATAGTTATAATTGTTGATATAGTGAATATTGGGTTTTATTGCACATTTCACTTTATTTCCTCAATAGTTCTGTCCGCCAAAAAAAAAATTCAAAAATACTGCCTTGCTTTTGTTCCAACCAGGGATTATGCCCTAGTTATGAATGTATGCCGTACCCAGACGTACAGTACGCTGCTTGAGCTCATCCCCGTACTGCAGACTCTGCGTTAGTTACTTTTTAGTTAGTTTTTTCGCCTTCTCATACTTTGCAAAGTATTTTAATTCTCAGACAATGCTAACGTTTTAAGTTATTTAAGCACTCATTGTAAATGGAATGTAAATGAAAGTTCTGATAAACTATTTTTGTATTTTGTAATATCAAACTGAGTCTATATGTTTTAGAAACATAGATATAACGGATCTGCATGCCCAGCTCATAAACGTCTGGTTGGTTTGAATTCCAACTGCTGTTTCCTTCTGTAGACTGTGTGATTTATACCTTTCTAACCATGTCTGGTTACCACTTTCAGATTCAATGGTCAAGCAATAGTACAATGAATACTCTTCTTTACTCCATCCAGAAAGAGTTTTGTTTGGCAGACATGATCTGTCAAAGCAAGCACCTTACCGAAATAGCTTTTCTTTTCCTTTAAAGTATACAATAATGCAGCAAAGTTAAATTCAGGCAAATTTAGAAACTTATATACCAAAGTTTGTGCGCATTCTTTTCCCAGTGTTTGATGTGGTCATCATGTACAAATACATAAGCTAGGTTGATAAGCAGTGAGGATTTACATCAACTGTCCACCACTTTATCTGATCAGAAGCCACTTTTTTATCCTAGCTTTGTTCAAAAAGTTCAGTAAATTATGCAATAATACTGAATTTTCCCCCAATTCAATGGGTTTCAATGATGTCCAGAATCGGACTAGCAGCTATTGGATCTGCTGCCAGTCCACATATGGCGGGACAATGTTTAGAGCCACATGTAACTACAATTGGCATCCTTGATGGATTGTGATGTCAGCGATGCTGATTGTATGTGAGGGAGCAGAGGGCAGGGTGCCTCTAAACACTGTCCCGGTATACACGGAATGGCAGTGGATCCCACCAATACACCGGTGAGCCAGCTCGATTCTGCGGATGTCTATAGTGGTCTACCAGTGGTCTCCTTGCTTCTTTTGCAGCTTACCTGTCTTAATTCCAGCAGTGATGTCCATGCTCCTCGTCACAAACTTCCCATTCATGGGAAAAAGAAGTTCAGCAATGTGGACACTCTTATCTGTTTGCTCCAACAGAGTCAGGCCTTTGTTCAAAGAATGCATCCTTGAAATGTTGAAAACACTGGTGGAACCTGTTAAATTAGGGGGAGTGCCAGATTTCTGGATAAAAAGTATTCAGTATTATTGACAAACCTATGTAACACAGCAGTTTTCACTTTCAAGTGGAGTTGTCCTTTAATGCTACTAAAATGTGGGACCCTTATCCCCATATCTCTCTTGTAAGTCTAGGGATCCTCATGATAAGGAAGACCAGTAGGTTCTCTGCCTATAAACATCCGAAAATCTATTTTTATGTCTGCTCATTTATCCCAAGTTATATTGCCAAATCTGACTATACTAAAGATAATATTTAGTTATCTCGTTCATCTAATACTGTAGAGAATAAATATGGATTTCACTTTTAAAAAAATGCAGCTGTGCGTGTATTGACAATCCGGGCTAGAATCTATTTAATATAGAAGGAAATAAAATCAGACACCTTTATCGCAACCTGTGGCCAATTAAATTTATCATTGGCCATGGGTAGGGTGCATATGCTTCGAGCCCCCAATCCATATACTATATCATGTGTGATCAATAAAACACTCCGTTTATTATATTCACTCCAGAACACTCATAAATCTTCGTTAGAACACAACACCCGCACACATTTAGTTTACAAAACAAGCCTCAAGTATTTTGCAATAAATATCAAGAACATCTGCCCAACATCTGACCAAGTTTATTAGGATAAACATCAGTCCCTCACGCCACACTCGCTTCTTCATCTCTTGTTCAAGTTGTACTTGCACCACTGAGTTTAAAAGAGGAAGGATGGGTTTTTACCAGTATTATCCCCAGGCCCAGGGTAACTGCCCAAGTGCCTTATCTGCCTCTGACGGCACGAAATTAGTTTCATATGCACATACCTCCTTATAATCTTGAAAGATTAGAGCATAGTTCTCACAAGACACACCTCTCATTGCTTAGACGCAACAAGGATTCTCCCAGGAAATGCTTGCAGATCGCTAGACCATGGTCATTTTACCTATAACAAAAACAAAGATGTTGTAGTATGTATACAAAGCCATATAAATGCATCTAGACAGCGCAGATGTGCAATGGGAGAGGTTTCCCAGAGACTGACCTCTCCGAGAGTTCCTGCAGCAACTGTGAACGTTTACCAAACTTACTAGGAACTGCAAATCGAGAAACAACTGCTGTCTAGCATGCCAGGTCCCGTTCTTAACGAGCTCATTCCTAAGGCTTGGATTTCTCCCAAGTTCAACATGCACTTGATCCATAGCGTATTCAGAGGTTACTCATTACCCACATTTACAGCAACCTTGTGGAACCAAACCCCAATATAGGATATCATGACATTTATGTACAGTAGTTTTACAATGTTGACTTTCAAGTGGTTGTTTAAAAGCTGAAATTGCAAATGGTGCCGTTCTGTTTAATCTGCATCAACTCGTGAATTGTTCTATGCTCTGTGACTTGAGATATTTAATCTGCTTTCATTTACTGTAAGAGTGAATGGATCATCGCTGCTTTGTACATGGGATCTTCCCTGTCTCACCCCGCAGGGGCCAGAACAAGCATCGGGAGTATTTTGTGCATAGTTGTACTGAACTCACGCGTTTTGCTTTCTATGCTTTTAACTGCATATCTTGTGTTATCTGCAAGGTGTTCAACATCATTTGCTGTTCAGATTTAAATATTAAAACATAGTGTCCTTGATAAAACCAACTATGGTGTGTGATGTGTATTTATTTCCACGTTGAGTCTTGTAAATGGTACAGGTCTCATTTTCTGAAGGTCGCAGTTTTTCAACAGGATTTGGAATTATTTTTAGTTTTCTTTTATTTTGTATTTTCCTTTTAGGGATTACTAGGGCTAGAAGACGTATGAATTTCAAAGGATTAACCAGATAACGCCCTTACTCTGATACAGCTGGTGTATTTTAGTTTACTTCTCAAGTGTCCTAAGACTATTTAAAGCTACCAACAGGAAAAATTATTTACAGGGTCACTGGAGGTCACTTAAGAACAAAGTAGAGTGTTAAGAGATGAATTTAATACTTTGCAGGGTGTCAATGTTTAAGTACAGGATAAAGTCATACTAAGTATGGCGGATGACATGTCAGCTTAATAAAACAAGAATGTAAGTGATGTACTATGAAAGCTAAAGCATTATAGATATATAGATATATATATATATATACACACACACACACACACACACACACACACACACACACACACACACACACATTAGCACTCAATTTAGGGTAAATTTACTAAGGTGGGAGTTTTTTTTAGAACCGGTAATGTTGCTCATAGCAACCAATCAGTTCCACTAAACGTTTATCTAGCTGCCTCTACAAGATAATAGATAGAATCTAATTGGTTGCTATGGGCAACATCTCTAGTTCTAAAAACTCAAAATTTAGTAAATTTCCCCTGTGTTGGGTCAAATTGAAATATGATCATTCATTTGACCTTGGTTTGATCCGGAACCTTCCCGTGGCTTGCGTTTGGGGAATTGCCATTATCCTGCGAGTGCCACTGTTCTGGAGGATAAGACTTGGTTTGTATCCTTTCTAGGTACCCTTAGTGGAAATTTTAGAGAGATGACACAAGTCCATCTTAACCACAAGGTGACTATATATTTGTAGGAATACAATATTCCTTATTATACATGCATTTCAGTCTGAAACATAGCAAGTTACTGTTCCAGAACTGTGTTCTGCACTTAATGACTAATATGAACTCCATTACAAAGCACGTTCAGAATGAACAGTGCTAAAACAGACATCACCGATGATCAAAGTTAAGCGTACATTTTACTGGGGTGACATCACACTTCATTACTTTTCAAAAATAAGCGACAATATCACAACTATATAAGGCTACACTTAAACAGATCCATATTAGGGTCACAGAGCTCCATAATTTCTCTTACGTCCTAGAGGATGCTGGGGACTCCGTAAAGACCATGGGGATAGACGGGCTCCGCAGGAGACATGGGCACTTTAAGAAAGACTTTAGGTATGGGTGTGCACTGGCTCCTCCCTCTATGCCCCTCCTCCAGACCTCAGTTTACTACTGTGCCCAGAGGAGACTGGGTGCATTACAGGGAGCTCTCCTGAGTTTCCTGAAAGAAAGTATTTTGTTAGGTTTTTTATTTTCAGGGAACCTGCTGGCAAAAGACTCCCTGCATCGTGGGACTGAGGAGAGAGAAGCAGACCTACTTATGTGAGTTTCAAGGCTCTGCTTCTTAGGCTACTGGACACCATTAGCTCCAGAGGGATCGGTACGCAGGTCTCACCCTCGCCGTCCGTCCCAGAGCCGCGCCGCCGTCCTCCTCGCAGAGCCGGAAGATAGAAGCCGGGTGAGTATGAGAAGTAAGAAGACTTCAGAGGCAGCAGAAGACTTCAGATCTTCACTGAGGTAACGCACAGCAGTAAAGCTGTGCGCCATTGCTCCCACACAGCACACACAGGCAGACACTGTAAGGGTGCAGGGCGCAGGGGGGGCGCCCTGGGCAGCAATAAACCTTGTTTTCTGGCAAAAGTATATATATACAGCTGGGCACTGTATATATAAAGAGCCCCAGCCAGGTTTTTTTACATATTTGAGCGGGACAGAAGCCCGCCACTGAGGAGGCGGGGCTTCTTCCTCAGCACTCACCAGCGCCATTTTCTCCACAGCACAGCGCTGAGAGGAAGCTCCCCGGAATCTCCCCTGCTTATCCACGGTGAAAGAGGGTTTAAAAGAAGGGGGGGGGCACATATTTGGCGCAATATACAGATTACAGCGCTATCTAGGTAAACATATTGTGTTTTTTCATGGGTCATATAGCGCTGGGTGTGTGCTGGCATACTCTCTCTCTGTCTCTCCAAAGGGCCTTGTGGGGGAACTGTCTTCAGATAAGAGGATTCCCTGAGTGTGTGGTGTGTCGGTACGCGTGTGTCGACATGTCTGAGGTAGAAGGCTTTCCGTGGGAGGAGGAGGACAAAATGAATGTGGTGTCTCCGTCTACAACGCCGACACCTGACTGGATGGATATGTGGAATGTTTTAAGTGCTAATGTAAATTTATTGCACAAAAGATTAGACAAAGCGGAAGCTAGGGAACAGCCAGGGAATCAACCCATGTCTGTCTCTATGCCGCAGGGACCTTCGGGGTCTCAAAAGCGCCCACTATCCCAAATAGTAGACACAGATACCGACACGGATTCTGACTCCAGTGTCGACTACGATGATGCAAAGTTACAGCAAAAACTGGCTAAATGTATTCGGTATATGATTATTGCAATAAAAGATGTTTTGCATATCACAGAGGAACCCCCTGTCCCTTACACGAGGGTACACATGTATAAGGAAAAGAAACCTGAAGTAACCTTTCCTCCCTCTCATGAGCTGAACGAGTTATGTGAAAAAGCTTGGGAATCTCCAGACAAAAAACTGCAGATTCCCAAAAGGATTCTTATGGCGTATCCTTTCCCGCCAAAGGACAGGATACGGTGGGAATCCTCCCCTAGGGTTGACAAAACATTGACACGCTTATCCAAGAAGGTAGCGCTGCCATCCCAGGATACGGCTACCCTCAGGGATCCTGCTGATCGCAAGCAGGAGGTTACCTTGAAGTCCATTTACACGCATTCGGGTACCTTACTCAGACCGGCTATTGCGTCGGCCTGGGTGTGTAGCGCTGTAGCAGCATGGACGGATACCTTATCAGTGGAAATTGAAACCCTGGGTAAGGATACCATCTTATTGACCCTAGGACATATAAAAGATGCTGTCTTATATATGAGGGATGCTCAAAGAGACATTAGTCTATTGTGTTCTAGAATCAACGCTATGTCGATTTCTGCTAGACGAGTCCTATTGACCCGGCAATGGACAGGTGATGCCGACTCAAAAAGGCATATGGAGGTTTTACCTTACAAGGGTGAGGAATTGTTTGGAGAAGGTCTCTCGGACCTGGTCTCCACAGCTACAGCTGGTAAATATATTCCCTATATCTTCCTTATATTCCCTCACAGCCTAAGAAAGCGCCACATTATCAGATGCAGTCCTTTTCGGTCACAGAGAAACAAGAAAGTACGAGGTGCGTCCTTTCTTGCCAGAGGTAAGGGCAGAGGAAAGAAGCTGCACAACACAGCTAGTTCCCAGGAACAGAAGTCCTCCCCGGCCTCTACAAAATCCACCGCATGACGCTGGGGCTCCACTACGGGAGTCCGCCCCAGTGGGGGCACGTCTTCGACTTTTCAGCCACATCTGGGTTCACTCACAGGTGGATCCCTGGGCAGTAGAAATTGTTTCTCAGGGTTACAAGCTGGAATTCGAAGAGGTGCCTCCTCGCCGGTTTTTCAAATCGGCCCTGCCAGCTTCTCCCTCAGAAAGGGAGTTAGTGTTAAATGCAATTCACAAATTGTATCTTCAACAGGTGGTGGTCAAGGTTCCCCTACTGCAACAAGGGAGGGGATATTACTCAACCCTGTTTGTAGTCCCGAAACCGGACGGTTCGGTCAGACCCATTTTAAATTTAAAATCCCTGAACCTATATTTGGAAAGGTTCAAGTTCAAGATGGAATCACTGTGAGCGGTCATCGCCAGCCTGGAAGGGGGGGATTTTATGGTATCCCTAGACATAAAGGATGCATACCTTCATGTTCCAATATATCCACCTCATCAGGCGTACCTGAGATTTGCGGTACAGGATTGTCATTACCAATTTCAGACGTTGCCGTTTGGGCTTTCCACGGCCCCAAGGATTTTCACCAAGGTAATGGCGGAAATGATGGTGCTCCTGCGCAAGCAGGGGGTCACAATTATCCCGTACTTGGACGATCTCCTCATAAAAGCGAGATCAAGAGAGCAGTTGCTGAGCAGCGTGTCACTTTCACTGAGAGTGTGACAGCAACACGGCTGGATTCTCAATATCCCGAAGTCGCAGCTGGTTCCTACGACTCGTCTGACCTTCTTGGGCATGATTCTGGATACGGACCAGAAAAGGGTTTATCTTCAAACGGAAAAGGCTCAAGAACTCATGACTCTTGTCAGGAACCTATTGAAACCAAAACAGGTGTCAGTGCATCACTTCACTCGAGTCCTGGGAAAGATGGTGGCATCTTACGAGGCCATTCCGTTCAGCAGGTTCCATGCGAGGACCTTCCAATGGGACCTACTGGACAAGTGGTCCGGGTCACATCTACAGATTCATCGGTTGATCACACTGTCCCCCAGGGTATCTCTCCTGTGGTGGCTGCAGAGTGCTCACCTTCTAGAGGGCCGCAGGTTCGGCATTCAGGACTGGGTTCTGGTGACCTCGGACGCGAGCCTCCGAGGTTGGGGAGCAGTCACACAAGGAAGAAACTTCCAGGGTCTTTGGTCAAGTCAAGAAACTTGAAAAAGAAGAAATAAGCTGAGCGCTCAGTGAGTGGTGGTGTATAGATGATTGTCAGCAGCAGCTTGGGAAGGGAATGCCAATCCCCTAAAACACACCTATGTAGAAAAATATACCAGGTTGCGCTCAACAATCAAATGTAAAAAGCATTTATTTTGATGCATAAAATGTAATAATAATTACAACAGATCTCCCGGGAGTGCAATACACAATTTAGCCTTAAAATAACTTATCTCTGTATCTATATACTTGATGCTATTCTTATAACAGGAGTGCAGATTATTATTATTCCAGAGCTTATGACCCCAGGGGTATCGTTTTAAATATGGTAATATAACAACAGCAGTGATTAGTAACTGTTAAGAATGAAATAAAAAGTCTGTGTTGACATGCATATAACTCACTTGGTCCATATGAGTCCCGAACAGTCCTGATAATTGGTAACTAAGGACTCATTCCAATGATCCTGAAGTGAAACGGACCCTTGTAACAATGAATTGACGCTCACGTAATTGATGCTGTGAGCGAATGCACCATATGGTAAATCACAAGCCGCTGTCTTGGTGACAGGAGGGAGAGCCCGGAGCGGTGTAGCTGCGGTCAGCCGCTGGCCCCTGCACGGGGAGTGGAGAGCCGTGCCTGATGTGACCGCCGGACTGGATGAGATGCGGCTGTGTAAAGCTGACACGCGGCTGCAATATCCGGACGGCTGGCTGTAACCTTGCGTGGCACGATGTGCAGGCTCTCAACAGGTGCCTGCCTTTGGAAAAAGACGCCCTGCTGGCGTTGAAACGCGTTAGGATACAGGTGTTCATCATTGTTAACATCACTTGGAGTCTGATTAAGCCTGAGTTTGTGCAGGAGATCAGCTTTTCTCATCATTGCTGCCACCACGGTATACCACCGACCACTGACCAGCTGCCGCTCGAGTGTCCATCTGTCTTCCACACACACTGGCAATTGCAGGGAGGCTCAATCGGAGCTGCCCGTGGGAGCACAGGTCAGCCGCCTTCTGTTGAGAGCCTGCACATCGTGCCACGCAAGGTTACAGCCAGCCGTCTGTATATTGCAGCCGCGTGTCAGCTTTACACAGCCGCATCTCATCCAGTCCGGCGGTCACATCAGGCACGGCTCTCCACTCCCCGTGCAGGGGCCAGCGGCTGACCGCAGCTACACCGCTCCGGGCTCTCCCTCCTGTCACCAAGACAGCGGCTTGTGGTTTACCATATGGTGCATTCGCTCACAGCATCAATTACGTGAGCGTCAATTCATTGTTACAAGGGTCCGTTTCACTTCAGGATCATTGGAATGAGTCCTTAGTTACCAATTATCAGGACTGTTCGGGACTCATATGGACCAAGTGAGTTACATGCATGTCAACACAGACTTTTTATTTCATTCTTAACAGTTACTAATCACTGCTGTTGTTATATTACCATATTTAAAACGATACCCCTGGGGTCATAAGCTCTGGAATAATAATAATCTGCACTCCTGTTATAAGAATAGCATCAAGTATATAGATACAGAGATAAGTTATTTTAAGGCTAAATTGTGTATTGCACTCCCGGGAGATCTGTTGTAATTATTATTACATTTTATGCATCAAAATAAATGCTTTTTACATTTGATTGTTGAGCGCAACCTGGTATATTTTTCTACATAAGTCAAGAAACTTATCTTCACATCAACGTCCTGGAGCTGAGGGCCATATACAACGCCCTTCGTCAAGCGGAGACCTTGCTTCGCGACTTACCAGTTCTGATCCAGTCAGACAACATCACCGCAGTGGCTCATGTAAACCGCCAGGGCGGCACAAGGAGCAGAGTGGCAATGGCAGAAGCCACCAGGATTCTTCGCTGGGCGGAAAATCATGTAAGCGCACTGTCAGCAGTGTTCATTCCGGGAGTGGACAACTGGGAAGCAGACTTCCTCAGCAGACACGACCTGCATCCAGGAGAGTGGGGACTTCATCAGGAAGTCTTCGCACAGATTGCAAGTCAGTGGGGACTGCCCCAGATAGACATGATGGCGTCCTGCCTCAACAAAAAGCTGCAGAGGTATTGCGCCAGGTCAAGAGACCCTCAGGCGGTAGCTGTGGACGCCCTAGTGACAGCGTGGGTGTTCCAGTCGGTCTATGTGTTTCCTCCTCTTCCTCTCATCCCAAAGGTGTTGAGAATAATAAGAAAAAGAGGAGTACAGACAATTCTCATTGTTCCAGATTGGACACGAAGGGCCTGGTATCCGGATCTGCAGGAGATGCTCACAGAAGATCCGTGGCCTCTTCCTCTAAGACAGGACCTGTTGCAACAGGGGCCCTGTCTGTTCCAAGACTTACCGCGGCTGCGTTTGACGGCATGGCGGTTGAACGCCAGATCCTAGCGGAAAAGGGCATTCCGGATGAGGTCATTCCTACTCTGATAAAGACTAGGAAGGACGTGACAGCTAAACATTATCACCGTATATGGCGAAAATATGTTTCTTGGTGTGAGGCCAGGAATGCTCCTACGGAAGAATTCCATCTGGGCCGTTTCCTTCACTTCCTACAGACTGGAGTGAATTTGGGCCTAAAATTAGGCTCCATTAAGGTTCAGATTTCGGCCTTATCCATTTTCTTTCAGAAGGAATTGGCTTCTCTTCCAGAAGTACAGACTTTTGTGAAGGGAGTGCTGCATATTCAGCCTCCTTTTGTACCTCCGGTGGCGCCTTGGGACCTTAACGTGGTGTTGAGTTTCCTTAAGTCATACTGGTTTGAACCACTTAAAACAGTGGAGTTACAATATCTCACTTGGAAAGTGGTCATGTTGTTAGCCTTGGCTTCGGCTAGGCGAGTGTCGGAATTGGCGGCTTTGTCTCATTAAAGCCCCTATCTAGTTTTCCATATGGATAGAGCGGAATTGCGGACCCGTCCTCAATTTTTGCGTAAGGTGGTGTCATCTTTTCATATGAACCAACCTATTGTGGTGCCTGTGGTTACACGAGACTTGGAGGATTCCGAGTCCCTTGATGTGGTCAGGGCTTTGAAAATTTACGTGGCCAGAACGGCTAGAGTCAGAAAAACAGAAGCACTGTTTGTCCTGTATGCAGCCAACAAGGTTGGCACTCCTGCTTCAAAGCAGACTATTGCTCGCTGGATCTGTAACACGATTCAGCAGGCACATGCGACGGCTGGATTGCCGTTACCAAAATCGGTCAAGGCCCATTTCACTAGGAAGGTGGGCTCGTCTTGGGCGGCTGCCCGAGGGGTCTCGGCACTACAGCTGTGCCGAGCTGCTACTTGGTCGGGTTCAAACACCTTTGCAAAGTTCTATAAGTTTGATACCCTGGCTGAGGAGGACCTCCTGTTTGCTCAATCGGTGCTGCAGAGTCATCCGCACTCTCCCGCCCGTTTGGGAGCTTTGGTATAATCCCCATGGTCCTTACGGAGTCCCCAGCATCCTCTAGGACGTAAGAGAAAATAAGATTTTAAACCTACCGGTAAATCTTTTTCTCGTAGTCCGTAGAGGATGCTGGGCGCCCGTCCCAAGTGCGGACTACTTCTGCAAGACTTGTATATAGTTTTGCTTACATAAGGGTTATGTTATAGTTTTCATCGGTCTCCGACTGATGCTATGTTGTTTTTTCATACTGTAAACTGGTTAGTTTATCACAAGTTATACGGTGTGAATGGTGTAGGCCGGTATGAATCTTGCCCTTGGTTTAACAAAAATCCTTTCCTCGTACTGTCCGTCTCCTCTGGGCACAGTTTCTCTAACTGAGGTCTGGAGGAGGGGCATAGAGGGAGGAGCCAGTGCATACCCATACCTAAAGTTTTTCTTAAAGTGCCCATGTCTCCTGCGGAGCCCTTCTATCCCCATGGTCCTTACGGAGTCCCAAGCATCCTCTACGGACTACGAGAAAAAGATTTACCGGTAGGTTTAAAATCTTATTATTTTATTTATGTTTGGAATTAAATCTATTACTTGTATTAATGAGGTGACCTATTTAGTTGGACATATTTACAGTATATTTCTGAGTATTGCATCATAGAACACTTCCAACATTAAGCATTATACACACATGCTACAGTCTACAATGACATTCTAGCTAATTGGGAAAGGCCCTTATCTCAGCATGGCAATGCCCCTGTGCCCACAGTGAAAAATGGTTTGCGAAGCTTGGTGTGGAAGAACTAGACTGGCCTCCACACCATTGAACACCTTAGGAATGCATTTGAATTCAGAAAAAAAGAGAGAATCCGCACAGGTCACAAAGAAGTTATACAATCATGCCAACCAGTTACCTCCCATAATTCCTAATCAAATAATTGTTTTTTTGAGGGTAATTCTTAGTTTTATTTTTTGTTGGGGGTGCTCCCGGGAATAAATTAGTTATGTACTGCACAAGAAAGAAAAAGTATTCCACATTGGGGCACTCATTTGTAACTGGTTGTGCTAGTGAAGCTAGATCCAGGTGCAGTGTAACTCCCTGTAAAACGTAACCTTTATTATTATTTGTATAAAATACTAATCTTAAATAGCTTGCGAAGTATTCAAAGAAAATTAAATGAAATGGTGAATTGTGCAAAGAAAAATTCAAAATTAACAATTAACAAATTCAATTCTTTTGTTAATTTTGAATTTTTCTTTGCACAATTCACCATTTCATTTAATTTTCTTTGAATACTTCGCAAGCTATTTAAGATTAGTATTTTATACAAATAATAATAAAGGTTACGTTTTATAGGGAGTTACACTGCACCTGGATCTAGCTTCACTAGCACAACCAGTTACAAATGAGTGCCCCAATGTGGAATACTTTTTCTTTCTTGTGCAGTACAGAATGCATTAGAATGCCAGGCAAGCCTCCCATGACCAATCTCACTAATGCTCTTGTGGCTTAATGGGTGTAAATCCAAAATCCAGTGAAAAGCTTTCCCAGATGACTAGAAGTAAAGGGGGAAATAAACTCCCTATCTATGCCTGTGGCTTGGAATGAAGTGTCCATCATGCACATATGGGTGTGATGCCTGGGTGTCCACATTCCTTGGCCACATAGTGTATGTTGGTGTAATTCAGTCTGTCGACAATTTCGTTTTGGATGATAATTACAGTGGCTGAGATAGACACTCCCCCAGTCCTCTGGGACCACTGGTCCTACACTGCCTCTAACGCTCTTCTGCTCAGGTGATCTTTTATCTTTTACAAAATGTAGTGGGCTTGCACTACTTGTTCAGCCAAGTCACAGTCACCAAAGTGACTTCTAATATACTATGTGATTAATGCCACAGCGAACAGAGTGCCAGTGTACGGATCCCCGGGGAGAGTCTACCAAGGGACAGGGTCCTAGAGGAGGGGAGTAAGTAAAATAAATGAAGAACTTATGAATATCTGCCGTTGTAATTTTCAGCATTCTGGGGCTGATTCCGAGGAGCAACACAGAAAGGAACCATGTTGCACCATGAGGAAGAAAGGAGGGGGGGGGTGTACAATGTACAGAGAAATTAAGATTTGAGAGGGGACCCAAATGTAAATTGCAGTGTACAAATAAACTGTCCAGTATTTGCGGGCTACATGCAGAAGCAGCCAGTATTTACCCTGCATGCAAAATAATAAACACATTTGCACCCCTTGGATTGCAGCCACTGTAGGTTTGTCTAGGTGCAAAGTTACTTTGCTTTGCTCCTAGCTCGGAATAAGCCATGTATGTCCTGTTCTCCTTAGTTTTCTCCTCAGCCTCTCTCTTATCTCTCAGTGGGGCAGATGTATTAACCTGGAGAAGTCATAAGGAAGTGAAACTCCAATATGTAAACAGTTACGAGTTGATTGGCTGGTGCGTTTATCACCTTGCAGTTATCACTGGTTTATCACTTCCTTATGCTGTCTCCAGGCTTAATACATCTGCCCCATTGTCTCATACTCCCTGTCTCACCTGTACATCTATTCTCCACGCTGGATCTGTTTCTTCTCATCATACTTGTGTGAGCGGGAGATCACCCCTGGAACAGCACCAACCTGCTTCCTGCACCTTGTATGTACAACTGTTCTGGTACGGGGAGCAGCCTGGTGACGCTTCTGCACTAAACTGCTGCATGCACAGGCTCTTTCAAGCTTCAGTAAGGAACCAGATTTGGGGGTATATTTACAAAGTGGTGTCTCACTTCTCTATGGGGGTGACTTCAAAATTTAAGTTGTGCCTTGAACTTAATATCACTTTAAATTTTGAGGTTACTCCGCGTAAATATACCCCATCTGGTGCTTTTTCAGTTTTAACCACACCAGCCAGGAAAGCCCTCTTTGGGGGTTTCCAGTTAAAACTGAAAAAGCATAATCCTGACTTCCAATACCCACGTTTCAATTAATAATACAGCAAAATGATTTTGAGAGGTGGTCCTCACATCCAGGCTCTCAGTTCTACTTTCCATCACAAATACGTTTAAAATAAATCAAGTGTCAAAGCCCAGGCCAAGCCGGGTATGGATCATTGCATCGACCATAATTAAGTTGTCAGTCAATAGGTCGACCTCAAATGGTCGACATGCAAGAGGTCAGCAGGGTCAATAGGTCAACATGTAACAGACAAAAGGTCAACAGGGAAATGGTCGACACAAGGTTTTTTTTGCTTTTGGGTGCCATTTACCATTTTAAACCACGTAACCTCCATTAGTGTACAGTACCACTCCACTCGCCACGCTTCGGGCAAGGTGCCTTGCTCTGCTACCGCTGCGCTCAGCACAGGTTACTATTCCCAGTCGTAGTCCACGTGGATGGTAAATGATGAAAAACAAAACTTGTGGTGACCATATGTGTGGCGACCATTGTCATGACGACCTTTTATACCTGTCAACCTAATGCATATCGACCATATGGGGTCGACCTATTGTCTATCAACCTATTTACTGTTGACCTATCATTTGGATCTCGGCCAAGCCATGACATGACCTTCTCGGTCAGCACTTTAGGGCTACTCTGGAGCCACACCTGAGACACCATTCCTGTCACCAGCAGTTGAGCAATTTTATTGTGGAGCTCCACACAATAAAATTGTTTTTTTTTATCGGTGGTTATATATTTTGTCTATTATCTAAATTTTCAAGTCTTTTATACAAATATAGACTCCACCCTGTATTATATTAGTACCGGGAAGAATAACGCTTATCTGCTTGTCTTTTATCTGGCGTTAGCATTCTTTGTTCCTGTATTGTCCTCATCCCCTGACATAAAACTGAGATGAAAAAGATTTCTCCAAATTTGAGTCGAAATCAAGAAGATGCTCAAAGGATTCCTGACCTCTTCAATGCAGAACAGATGAAGACAGATCTGTGGAGATTGATTGTGTGTGATGCTGGAACAACTACTGAAGGAATCCTCGGCATGCCGGCAGCGATGTGTGTACCCTCAGCAATGTGTGTCATGGCGGAGATGCTCGTCGCATGACCACTTCCAGAAAGTTCAAGGGCTGATTCAGAATGAGTTCAAGTTAGCAAATCATAATCAGATGGCGCAGCAGATATATGGAGGAAGTAAGTGTTTGCAAATAATGAAAACCATATTGGGCTGGATAGTATTAGATGTTAATATACTTATATGCGCAGTGGAACAAATGCTTAGATTTTCTTGTATCCTGTCCAAGGACATTTAAGCAACTATGGTAATTTTAAACAAAACAGCTGAAAAAGCAAACATTAATAAAAATGTAGCTGTATAATTAAATTTTTGGGAGGTTCACCTCATTTTAAAGGATTAATCCACCATTAAAGGTGGTGGTGGGGACAGTAAGAGTGAGAAATCTCCCAATATATTAACTTCCGGATTCAGGGCAGATCTCGATGCTGCAGAAGGTTAGGTTATGTCAGACCGGAGGGTGTAGTGCTTGGCAGTCCCGTACCCACCTTCACTGCACTGGCAGGGGCTCAAGTTGTGGATGTATATACTCAATGGTCCTGCAGTCTGGACTGAGGGACAGATCCCTAGAAATGGGACTGTTGATAGGTCTGCATTGAAAACTGTAGTAAGACACAAACATACTGTATACTGACAGACAGGGCTGCTATCAGAAATTGTGGTGCCCGGGATTGATGAAATTGACAGCCCCCCACCACCAAAAAAAAAAAAAAAGATTCTGCCACACCGCTCCATCCCTATGTGATGTCACACATCATAATGTTACATATAGGTGGAGCATTGCGAACCTGCAGGAACGATTCACAGAGGTGATGCGCAGAGAAGGCTTGTTTTAAGTCCTCCCTGCACATCAGCCCGCTGTAGGAGCCAGTGGTGACCCCCCTTCTCTATAAGGGCCTCTGACTCCAGTCCCCACAGTCGTTCCCCCCTAATGGCTGCCCTGCTGACAAACAACACACTGCGTAGAAGGAAGAATTGGACATGGGCCGGATTGGGAGGGGGGGGGGGGGGGGTGAATTTGTCAAAGCTTAGAGAGAGCTAATGTGCTAACCAATCAGCTCCTGTCATTTTACAGGATTGGTCGGTGCTTTCAGGGAGATGTATCAAGCCTTGGAGAAAGATTAAGTGAAGAAGTTGCTCAATCGGCTTCTGAATGTCATTTACTGGGAACAGTCTGAAATGACAGGTAGCTTGTTGGTTGCTTTGTGCACCTTCTCTACCTTAACTCCAGAGCTTGATACATATCCCCCTTTATCTGTTTCCAAGCTTTCATAAATCTCTCCAAAAGGTAGATGTATCAAACCTTGAAAAGAAGACGAGGAGAAAAGTTGCCTATAACAACCAACCAGATTCTATATCACTTTTCAAGTATATTATATAAAATGATAGCTAGAACCTAATTGGTTGCTATGGGCAACTTCTTTAGGGGGAGATGTACTAAGCAGTGAAAAGAGTGAAGAAGTGAGACAGTGGAGAAGTTTCTTATGGCTACCAATCAGCATTGAAGTAACATTTATAATTTGCATACTATAAAATTTTCTCTAACGTCCTAGTGGATGCTGGGGACTCCGTCAGGACCATGGGGAATAGCGGGCTCCGCAGGAGACAGGGCACATCTAAAAAGCTTTTTAGGTCACATGGTGTGTACTGGCTCCTCCCCCTATGACCCTCCTCCAAGCCTCAGTTAGGTTTTTGTGCCCGTCCGAGAAGGGTGCAATCTGGATGGCTCTCTTAAAGAGCTGTTTGGAAAAGTTTTTTTTAGGTTTTCACTCAGTGATTCCTGCTGGCAACAGGATCACTGCAACGAGGGACTTTGGGGAGAGATCTCCAACTCACCTGCGTGCAGGATGGATTGGGATCTTAGGCTACTGGACACTGAGCTCCAGAGGGAGTCGGAACACAGGTCAGCCTGGGGTTCGTCCCGGAGCCGCGCCGCCGATCCCCCTTACAGACGCTGAAGACGGCAGAGACGGAGGTCCGGAAACAGGCGGCAGAAGACTTCACAGTCTTCAGAGAGGTAGCGCACAGCACTGCAGCTGTGCGCCATTGTTGTCACACGGCTCACTGACATGGTCACGGAGGGTGCAGGGCGCTGCTGGGGGCGCCCTGGGCAGCAATATAAATACCTATTTGGCAAAATAAATACATCACAT
Organism: Pseudophryne corroboree; assembly: GCF_028390025.1. NCBI lineage: Eukaryota > Metazoa > Chordata > Amphibia > Anura > Myobatrachidae > Pseudophryne > Pseudophryne corroboree. Next base: position 413,097,380 of record NC_086452.1, on the reverse strand, counting down.
ATAGCCATTAAGGCTATATGTATGTATTTTAACCCAGGCCAGTTCTTAAAAAACCGGGAGGAAAAGCCCGCCGAGAAAGGGGCGGAGCTTATTCTCCTCAGCACACAGCGCCATTTTCCCTCACAGAAAGGCTGAGGGGAAGGCTCCCATGCTCTCCCCTGCACTGCACTACAGAAACAGGGTTAAAACAGAGAGGGGGGCACTGATTTGGCGATATAAATATATATTAAATGCTATAAGGGAGGAACACTTATATAAAGGTTGTCCCTGTATAATTATAGCATTTTGGTGTGTGCTGGCAAACTCTCCCTCTGTCTCCCCAAAGGGCTAGTGGGTCCTGTCCTCTATCAGAGCATTCCCTGTGTGTGTGCTGTAAGTCGGTACGTGTGTGTCGACATGTATGAGGAAAATGTTGGTGAGGAGGCGGAGCAAATTGCCTGTAATGGTGATGTCACTCTCTAGGGAGTCGACACCAGAATGGATGGCTTACTTGTGGAAGTACGTGATCATGTCAACACGCTGCAAGCCGGTTGACGACATGAGACGACCGGCAAACAAATTAGTACCTGTCCAGGCGTCTCAGACACCGTCAGGGGCTTGTAAAAACGCCCATTTACCTCACGGACACTGACTCCAGTGTCGACGGTGAAGAAACAAACGTATTTTCCTTTAGGGCCACACGTTACATGTTAAGGGCATGAAGGAGGTGTTACATATTTCTGATACTACAAGTACCACAAATAAGGGTATTTTGTAGGGTGTGAATAAACTACTTGTAGTTTTGCCTGAATCAGATAAATTAAATGAAGTGTGTGGTGATACGTGGGGTTCCTCCGATAGAAAGTTATGGGCGGTATACCCTTTCCCGCCAGAAGTAAGGGCGAGTTGGGAAACACACCTTAGGGTGGATAAGGCGCTCACACGCTTATAAAAACAAGTGGCGTTACCGTCTCCAGATACGGCCGCCCTCAAGGAGCCAGCTGATAAGAAGCTGAAAAATAGCCTAAGAAGTATATACACACATACTGGTGTTATACTACGACCAGCAATCGCCTCAGACTGGATGTGCAGCGCTGAGGGGGCTTGGTCGGAATTCCTGACTGAAAATTTTGATACCCTTGACAGGGACAAGATTTTATTGTCTATAGAGCATTTTAAGGATGCATTTCTATATATGCGTGATGCGCAGAGGGATATTTGCATTCTGGCATCAAGAGTAAATGTGATGTCCATATCTGCCAGACGAAGACACGACAGTGGTCAGGTGAGGCAGATTCCAGACGGCACATGGAAGTATTGCCGTATAAAGGGGCGGTCCATCGGACCTGGTGGCCATGGCAACAGCTGAAAAATCCACCTTTTGTTACCCCGAGTCACATCTCAACAGAAAAGGACACAGTCTTTTCAGTCTCAGTCCTTTCGTCTCCATACGGGCAGGCGGGCAAAGGCCAGTCATATCTGCCCAGGGGTAGAGGAAAGGGAAGAAGACTGCAGCAAGCAGCCCATTCCCAGGAACAGAAGCCCTTCACAGCTTCTGCCAAGTCCGCAGCATGACGCTGGGGCAGTACAAGCGGACTCAGGTGCGGTAGGGGGTCATCTCAAGAGTTTCAGCACGCAGTGGGCTTACTTGCAAGGGGACTCCTGGATCCTACATGTAGTATCCCAGGTGTACATTGGAAATTCGAGATGTCTCCTCCTCACAAGTTCCGGAGGTCTGTTTTACCAACGTCTACCTCCGACAGGGAGGTAGTATTGGAAACAATTCACAGGCTGTATTCCCAGCAGGTGATAATCAAAGTACCCCTCCTACAACAAGGGAGGGGGTATTATTCCACACTATATTGTGGTACTGAAGCCAAACGGCTCGGTGAGATCTGAAATATTTGAACACTTACATACAAGCGTTCAAATCAAGATGGAGTCACTCAGAGCAGTGATAGCGAACCAGGAAGGGGACGATATGGTGTCACTGGATATCAGGGACACTTACCTACATGTCCAAAATTGCCCTTCTCACCAAGGGTACCTCAGGTTCGTGGTACAGAACTGTCACTATCAGTTCAGACGCTGCCGTTTGGATTGTCCACGGCGCCACGGGTCTTTACCAAGGTAATGGCCGAAATGATGATTCTTCTTAAAAGAAACTGGTACGCTTCCCTGATAAGGGCAAGGTCCAGAGAACAGTTGGAGGTCGGAGTAGCACTATCTTTAATAGTTCTACGACAGCACGAGTGGATTCTAAATATTCCAAAATCGCAGCTTTTCCGAGGACACGTCTACTGTTCCTAGGGATGATTCTGGACACAGTCCAGAAAAAGGTGTTTCTCCCAGAGGAGAAAGCCAGGGAGTTATCCGAGCTAATCGGGATCCTCCTAAAACCAGGAAAAGTGTCAGTGCATCATTGCACAAGAGTCCTGGTAAAAATGGTGGCTTATTACGAAGCAATTCCATTCGGCAGATTTCACGCAAGAACTCTTCAGTGGGATCTGCTGGACAAATGGTCCGGATCGCATCTTCAGATGCATCAGCGGATAACCCTATATCTAAGGACAAGGGTGTCTCTCCTGTGGTGATTACAGAGTGCTCATCTTCTAGAGGGCCACAGATTCAGCATTCAGGATTGGATGCTGGTGACCACGGAGGCCAGCCTGAGAGGCTGGGGAGCAGTCACACAGGGAAAAAATTTCCAGGAAAGTGTGATCAAGTCTGGAGAATTCTCTCCACATAGATGGAGTTAAGAGCAAAATTATAATGCTCTAAACTTAGCAAGACCTCTGCTTCAAGGTCAGCCGGTATTGATCCAGTGGGATAACATCACGGCAGTCGCCCACGTAAACAGAAAGGGCGGCACAAGAAGCTGGAGGGCAGTGAAAAAACTGCAAGGATTTTTCGCTAGGCGGAAAATCATGTGATAGCACTGTCAGCAGTGTTCTCTCCGGGAGTGGACGACTGGGAAGCAGACTTCCTCAGCAGGCATGACCTCCACCCGGGAGAGTGGGAACTTCATAGGGAAGTTTTTCCGCATGATTGTGAACCATTGGCAAAGACCAAAGGTGGAAATGATGGCGTCCCGCCCGAACAAAAAACGGGACAGGTATTGCGCCAGGTCATGAGACCTTCAGGCGATAGCTGTGGATGTCCTGGTAACACCGTGGGTGTAACAGTCGGTGTATGTGTTCCCTCCTCTGCTTCTCATAACCAAGGTATTGAGAATTATAAGACATAGAGGAGTATGAACTATACTCGTGACTCCGGATTGGCCAAGAGGGACTTGGTACCCGGAACTTCAAGAGATGCTCACAGAGGACTAAGGGCCTGGGGAGCTAAGAAGGGACTTGCTTCAGCAGGTACCATGTCTATTCCAAGACTTACCGCGGCTGCGTTTGACGGCATGGCGGTTGAATGCCGGATCCTGAAGGAAAAAGGCATTCCATAAGAGGTCATACCTACCCTGGTCAAAGCCAGGAAGGAGGTGACCGCACAACGTCATCACCACATGTGGTGAAAATATGTTGCGTGGGTGAGGCCAGGAAGGCCCCACGAAGAAAATTCAACTAGGTCGATTTCTACACTTCCTGAAAACAGGAGTGTTTTGAGCCTAAAATTGGGGTTCTTTAAGGTTTTAAGTTTCGGCCCTGTAGAATTTCTTCCGGAAAGAATTGACTTCAGTTCCTGAAGTCCAGATTGTCAAGGGAGTATTGCATATACACCCCTTTTTTGTGCCTTTAGTGGCACCGTGTGATCTCAACATAGTGTTGGGATTCCTTAAAATCATATTGGTTTGAACCGCTCAAATCTGTGGATTTGAAATATCTCACATGGAAAGTGAACATGCTGTTGACCAATATCTCACATGGACAGTGACCATGCTGTTGGTCCTGGCCTCGGCCAGGCGATTGTCAGAATGGGCGGCTTTGTCTTACAAAAGCCATATTTAATTTTCCATTCGGACAGGGCAGAACTGGGACTCGTCTCCAGTTTTCTTCCTAAGGGGGTGTCAGGTTTTCACCTGAAACAACCTATTATGGTGCCTGCGGCTACTAGGGACTTGGAGGACTCCAAGTTACTAGACGTTGTCAGGACCCTAAAAATATATTTATATATATATAGTTTAGGACGGCTGGAGTCAGAAAGTCTGACTTGCTGTTTATATTGTATGCATCCAACAAGATGGGTGCTCCTGCGTCTAAACAGACGATTGCACGTTGGATCTGTAGCACAATCCAACTTGCACATTCTGTGGCAGGCCTGCCACAGCCTAAATCTGTAAAGGCCCACTCCACTAGGAAAGTGGGCGCATCTTGGGCGGCTGCCCGAGGGGTCTCGGCATTACAACTTTGCCGAGCAACTACGTGGTCAGGGGAGAACACGTTTGTAAAAGTTTACAAATTTGATACTCTGGCTAAGGAGGACCTGGAGTTCTCTCATTCGGTGCTGCAGAGTCATCCGCACTCTCCCGCCCGTTTGGGAGCTTTGGTATAATCCCCATGGTCCTGACGGAGTCCCCAGCATCCACTAGGACGTTAGAGAAAATAAGAATTTACTTACCGATAATTCTATTTCTCGTAGTCCGTAGTGGATGCTGGGCGCCCATCCCAAGTGCGGATTGTCTGCAATGCTTGTACATAGTTATTGTTACAAAAATCGGGTTATTACTATTGTTGTGAGCCATCTTTCAGAGGCTACTTCGTTTTGTTATCATACTGTTAACTGGGTTCAGATCACAAGTTGTACGGTGTGATTGGTGTGGCTGGTATGAGTCTTACCCGGGATTCAAGATCCTTCCTTATTGTGTACGCTCGTCCGGGCACAGTACCTAACTGAGGCTTGGAGGAGGGTCATAGGGGGAGGAGCCAGTACACACCATGTGACCTAAAAAGCTTTTTAGATGTGCCCTGTCTCCTGCGGAGCCCGCTATTCCCCATGGTCCTGACGGAGTCCCCAGCATCCACTACGGACTACGAGAAATAGAATTATCGGTAAGTAAATTCTTATTATACAGGCTCACTTCTCCAATCTTATCACAGCTTAGTACATATACCCCTTACTCTTTACAAGATTTGATACATCTCCCCTCAGACACTAAGGTTTATTTCAGAACAGCAAAAAGTGTGCTGCTTTTATTAATCATGAAAAAGTGTGACCCTAGTGCATTTCAGGGTGTACACACACTTGTCGGTCTGTGGGACTCATCCTGGTAAATCTGAGATTTCACATGTTTTCAGATACAACTGAAAACCCTCATTGCGGATAGATTCAAAAATGTCTTCAAAGTCCAACTACAGGTCAGTCTAGAACAAATGCTCAACTCATTCTGCTTGGTTTATGCTCATTTATATCTTACATTTACCTGTGATAACAGTAGCTCATTCATTGCAAGGTTACCTCAGCTGGAGCATCTGCTATCAGAGACTCTCATCACTTTCCCGATTTGCTAGTCTGATGAAGCGGGCAGGACGTCTGAAACAAGCGTCAAGCATTTGCCATTGGAATGCCTTCGTTCCAAATCACAGTAGAGCCTGTTGCAGGATGGACCTGTAGCAAGAGCCTTGGTGGGACCTAGTGACCGCTGGCTCTGAGCTATGTGACAGAAGCAGTGCAGAGAGCTGCTCTCCCAACCTGCATTGATTGGCACCTCTCAAATGTTGAGAGGTCCTCAAGGCACACTACCAGTCCAGGTTTTTAGGATAGCCATATCTAAGCATAGGTGAATTCATTAGTACCTCAGTTATTTTGATTTAACCATCTGTGCTCAAGCTTGGAGATCACCAAAACCTGGTCTGTTAGTATGCCTTAACCACTTAACTGACAATTTTTCCCTTCAGAAGCTTTAACAACATTGTTTTTTAAAATTTATTTTATTTAATAAAGTTGAAAAAGTATTTTTTTAAATATTTAAACATTATATTATGTACATCTGCAGAACGGATCTCCTCGTCAAAAACGGGGGGGACAGGGTGGGACAGCGCAGTTGCATGAAATCTGACCATGCCAGTTAAGTGGAACGGTAATTGGGATACACTGCTATAGAGCTATCACTGGCAATTTGTCATTTCTGCATTATTCAATGATTATTTGGATCTTGAAATAAAGTGGAAAACACAAGATCATTGCTGGAACAATTAACTGTATGGATCTGACTGTATGGATCTGATATTCTTTGTCAAGAACAGTTATCACAAACAACCCTCTCACCTTGATTACTGTAGGTGAGTTGCATGCATTCAGAACTAAATACCTTCAAATATATACAGACAGTATATACTATAATCGTTCTTTCTTAGGGTGGTATCCTATTAGTTCCAATGCCGTTTCGGCTGATCGAAATGGGCAGATATGACGATGAATGACGATGGTCATTATCGCTGTATCCAAATAGAGGCCATTTGATCGGCCGAAATTGGACCCGCGATCACTTGAAAACACATGTGATCGGGGATAATCCCCGATTAGTACCGGCATCGGGTGAAAAAGATGCCATCATCGGGACTAATAGGTTAGCCCCCGGTGATCCTATTAGCGGCAGTAAAGTATCACTGCTAATTGGATCCTGCCTTTATTCTAGCGGTGTTCAAGAGACATTCTATAGACTGCTGCATAGATGATTCACCTTTACAGTGTTGTGGAATAATATCTAAGAGCGGAAATATGAAGCAAAAACCTTTATGTAAAAAAAGGTAAAGTTCTATCACATGAAGAAACCCTGGTGCGTCATTACAATAGGCAGGTAGTACTGCTTAGCCTTAGCCAATAATATAACCATAAAAAAATCTATAAACGGTTGCAATAAGAATAATGTTTGTTTGCCTAATTTATACCAGCGGATAGTAGCCGATTGGTTTGAACTCAATTTTTCTATTACCGCAATATTCTGCTTAATTGGATAGTTCTTTAAATAAATGATTTTCACAGCTCATTAATATAGTACTAGCAGAATTTGGAAATGTGATCAGTTTAACCCTTTTCAGACTCCACATCACAATGTCTATTACCCATTAGCGCAGACTTAGCATTCCCTACAGACAGGTGCTGAAATGAGTAACACCTGTTAAATGCAAGGAGAACGCTTTCTACATTGTATTCAATCCTACCAGAGCATTCAAAGCCTACAGCACAGTGTCCTATGTACGTAATGAGCTTTCCCACAGAACTCTGCTGTATTTTACCGTGCGCTAATGGTTATGATCGCCGTAGGCACTGTTGAAATTGACACAAACTCTTGTGAGAAATTGTGTTTGCACAGTTCATTCACTAACATTATTTTTGGACTCTCTTAAATAGAGTTTAGCAGGTCTTTATAATGCACTTTGGATGCTTAATTTTAGCATCTGTGTGTATTAGGCCTTATTATGTACCACAACTGTATACAGTAAACCAGCAGCGACATTGCCCCCTTGCTCTTATAATCTTACAAATCATTGTGCCGTGTGGACCATTAGTGTTGAATATGATCCTCAATTTATATAAGATACAAAGCTTGGGCAGTACGGATGGTGTAATGGTTAGCATTACTGCCTCACAGCACTGAGGTCATGGGTTCGATTCCCACCATGGCTCTAACTGTGTGGAGTTTGTATATTCTCCCCGTACTTGCATGGGTTTCCTCCCACAATCCAAAAATATACTGGTAGGTTAATTGGCTCCCTACAAAATTAACCCTAGCGTGAATGTGTGTGTACGTGTACATGTGATAGGGAATATAGATTGTAAGCTCCACTGGGGCAGGGACTGATGTGAATAGCCAAAATATTCTCTGTAAAGCGCTGCGGAATATGTGTGCGCTGTATAAATAACTGGTAATAAATAAATAAATGAGCCAGAATTTGTGTCAAAGCACCTGCAGTCTCACCTGGGCTCTGCAGTGCAATTACATTCATGTGTGCTGAGCACCGGCCTCTCACAGCGTCACGTAGCCATTTCCTTGGTAAGTGCCACATTTTCTTTGAAGTTGGATCAACTAATACATTATATATCTAAATTATATCGTATATAATAAAAGGCTACTGCTACGCCTCACCTCTATGGCGTCCGACGGAGCTATTCAAGTATTGCTCCATTCAGGTGCGCACAGTTGCCGGCGTTGACGTTACTGTTATGTTGCTCTGGTAACTAGTGTGCTGAGAGATGATCCTGAATTATTCTTCCTGGTGGATATAAACTTCCAGTAGAGTAGATAACCAGTTGCAAACAAGACTGACTTGCTGAGAAACTGATTGTTTAATCCTGTGCTAAAAGCTAACCGTTTCACCATCCTGAATTAATCTTCCTGGTGGATTTAAACCCCCGGTAGAAGTAGATAACCAGTTACCTGCAAGTGGTATCCAGGATTGCACCACAAATGTGGTTAGAGGCTGGATGCATAGAATTATTTTAAGAAGCCCATCTGGGATTAACATATACACCATTTCAACACCCCTGAGGATGAAACGCGTTGGGTGACGGGATATACAGTATATACACAGTAGAGTCACATTAATATGACCACCAGCTAATAGCCAGAGTAATCGCAGTGTGAACTGTCATTTTAGACACATGTCTGGTAGCCCCCAGGTTTGCTTTAACGGTGAGCTGCTCCACTATAGCGTGTCAGTCGGCCCTCACACACCTTCTTAGCCGACATCCACCTCTCACATCATTGAAAATGATATCTATTAGAACAATGCACTATATAACATAACGTCTTAATGTATTTTATCTTTGTAAACATTGAATTTTAAATTTGTGATTGTTACATTTTATAAAAATTAAAAAAACTATATGAAGGCGTCATATTGCTTTTAGTTATGCTATATGTGCATCATGGAGAAAGATATCTCATTATATTGGGTAAAGCTGGATTTATTGTCTCCATATTTGGATATACCCCCTGTTGTATGTATACATATATATATATATATATATATATATATATATGTATATATATATACATATACACAAACACTCACTTTTTCCAGAAAAGAAAAAAGAAACTGACCAGCACTCACGTTTAGTTGATGAAAGAAAAAAGGGGGTTTATTCCTGACAAGCCATTTGGATATAAACCTGGTACTACAGCCTGCCCGACAGCCGTTTCAACACACAATGGTTTTCATCAGGGGCCCCCCTAATAATATATATATATATATATTGTTAATTATGATGTCACTTGACATGGCAGATAGGTCATGTAAGTGAATAGATCTTACTTGCTTGTTCTAATATCAGTGTTATATTAATTAATTAATTAATTAATTAATTAATTATTAGAAGACGAAGGATTTCCATGTTATATTGAATATGTAAGTTCTAAACTGAAAGAGACACATTGGAATCTCTTGTGATTTATTTTTGATGTTTGCTCTAATAAAAGGTTATTCTAAGCACACCGTATACAGAACAACAATGTAAAACACAGGTCAGAAACAGCTATGGGTGAGTTGGTGACCTCCAGCAAGTGTTCTTGGTTCCATAACGCTCTGTGGGGGGATTTCAAATGTTTGAAAAGTCGGTTGGGTGTCTGTTGTTTCCTGTCTATTAGATAGAAAAAAACAGACACCCAACTGACTTTTCAAACAAATGAATATCCCCCTATGAATGCTTTGCAGTGAAATGAAGTTGGTTGCAGGTAGTGAGCTAGGGTCAGTGCTGGGGCTGCAGCAGACCCTTGTGGTGACCAAACAGCAGAGAGCAGCGAAAGGATACACACACTGGTCTGCACACATTGGGGGGTATTCAATTGTTTGAAAAGTCAGTTGGGTGTCTGTTTTTTTCCTATCTATTAGACAGGAAACTACAGACACCCAACCGACTTTTCAAACAATTGAATTCCACCCATTGTGTTGTGTAAGGGATAATTCAGACCAAGCGCTTTCTGAGTGTGAGGTTTGAACAAACCCCTACATGGAAACAGGGTTCTGAAGAAGGAAACATTTTTTATGGAAAACTAGAATATCCATAAAACATCTTCTAAGTACATTTTCCTGCACTGTGTTATTTCTGGGACAGTTCCAGAGGGTGACGTTACTGCTGCTTAGTAGCCATTCGCTGTATTCCTATTTTCATACTGTCTGAAGCTGCCAGCCCCATCTGCCAGCAAACCAGGGTATGAGAGATTTGGGACAGACAACAGTTCTCAAAGCTACATCACTGCAGAGTATTACAGGCTAGCTGCTATACCTAATATGTACAAAGGAGGAAAACTTGGTAGAAGGAAAGTGCTTTGCGGGCAATGAATCCACCCAACCACACCCATGATAGATACTGTATATCCTTCAGTCATAACATACAAATCACTGACTGGTGAAGTGAAGAACATTGATTATCTCATTACAGTGGTACTTGTTAAGGGGTGGGATATATAAGGCAGCAGGTGAACACTCAGGGGTCTATTTACTAAAGCCTTGAGTAGAGATAAAGTGACCGGAGTTAAAGTACCAGCCAGTCAGCACCTGTTATTTTTCAAACACAGCATGTGACATGGCAGTTAGGATGTGATTGGCTGGTACTTTATCTCCGTCCACTTTATCTTCATCCAAGACTTAGTAAATAGACCCCTCAGTTCCTGAAGTTGATGTGTTGGAAGCAGGAAAAAATGTTCAAGTGTAAGGATCTGAGCGACTTTGAGAAGGGCCAAATTGCATACCTCCCAACATTGGGAAACGGGGAAGCAGGACTTCCTGGCGTGGCGAAGCCATGACGCAGTCGAAAGCGGGCATGACCTATAGAAAAGGGGCGTGGCTTTGCAGGAGTGACGCGATTGTGAGCCACGCCACCATTTTTCGGCACTATGGGGGAATGCCCAGCGCTCTGTGAGCTGCTGGCATGCCCCCAGCTCCTCTGCCTCCCATGAGTAGACGCTGTGCGCATTCCTCGGGAGCCCTTTTACAATGAGGGATGACCTGGGTCGACCAGGCAATAACCCGGGTTATTTCAACAGTGTAAAAGGGGTATAAGTCTCTCGATTCTAGTACACTTCCCTAACTGATTATCCTTCTCTATGTCATGGTTCCAATGGAAAATAATAAGCCTCTCACTGTAATAGCAGGTTCCTAAAACTTAGTAGGGCCTGCCTCGACTCGCTGTATGCTGATTATTCTCTGGTGTAACCATGTGGTGAGTGATGTGTAAAACCTCACAGAACTGTTTGCAGTCCAGTCCTTAGGCCCAACTCCACTTCCTCGCATCAATTGTATGCATAAGCTGATCACAGGCTCCCCTTCTCTGACTAGCAGGCATGCAGGCAGACTCTGGATCCCTTTTGTTACAGCTGCTCTGCCGCAGGCATTCCCCCCAGCTACTCCTACTAGGGAGGCTCTGGATATACCAGGTTACTCTCTTCACACAGCAGCTCCCAGCATCCCCTCCCTGCACTCAACCTCTTCTCTGGGATACAGCTGCCCTAATTGTCAGAGGGCTCCTTCTCTTATAACTTTGCCTCATACACCGGGTCTCTCACCTGCTCCCGGCATGTGAGTCTCTAGAAAGTTCTGCCAGCTTCTCTGTCGGTGCCATTACATTTATATACATTTCTGTATACAGTGTCACCAGTATATTTATTTTGAAACATATAATATTAACATATCATAAGCAAGCGCATGGGGGGGGGGGGGGTTCCAGTTGCCTGGAAATCCCTTTTCCACACAGCCTGGTCAGCAGCTACTGCATGTAGTATAAAGGGCAGAATGGAGTTGCAGCACATGCCCAGTGGTAGCAGATTTCCCAACAAGTCTGCTGTGTCTGTGGATCTTAGTGCTCAGTCATCACACCATAGAGAATCTGGTAGAGAATCTGGTAAGTGGCTTACCGTGGTCAATGGGCTTGTATATGTTTGAAGAACATTTGGAAACCCCTGTCCTGAAGTCCTGCGTTTGTCTCTGCGTATTTTATGGGGGGGGGAAACAAACAAAAAAACAGTGCATCATATTATATCTGCATTGGAGGAACAGAGTATACAGTATCCATATATTATACATATAGACGGCCTCCATCTTCATATGTGTTAGTGAATGGGGATTACATATATTTTTAGTGTGCACCCAGCATAAGGCAAATATCTTCATTTGTGCAGCTGCAAAATACTGTGCCAGTGAAGCAGTAAGTTGACTGTTACCCATTGTTACTTACTTTTGAAGTCTCCTCTCCAGGAGAAGCCCGGAGACAAGATGCTACTTGCCACTTTGGGGGCAAGGCTTGGCTGTCAGTCACTTGTTTTGAAGGAAAGACAAAACGTCTGAAGGATAATGCACAGGTATATTTTTAAAAAAAAATTCACAGAAATAATTATATATAACCAACCAATAGATAAACTATAATAAGGGCTAAAGGAAAGGAGGCCCTGGTCAAATTGGAACTGGGTTGGAGGTGCGCCACTAAGCTAAATTACAATGTTTTTCTAGACGTTATTAGTGTAAACCACTAGTGGGTTCATGTTAGGGTCTCCTGCCCTGTGCTGCCACGTCGTCATGGCAACCGGGAGACAAGTGCTAGTGGAGTAACCTGAGCGCAGCTGATACTCCGGTTCGGGTCTTTTGCTGTGCAGTGGTTATAGGCTCTGTGCACAGCAGGGGATCCGGTGCTGGTTTTTGTGCTCACAGTCTGTGAGGTCTGAGTGGGGCGTGGACAGCACCTGCTTTATAAGGCCTCTTTTCAGAGTAAGCAGATGCTGCTGAATCTTTGTTGGTTAGTCAGTTCATGAAAGTTAGCCAGTACTGTGTAGCTTTGTATTTGTTTGTTGCTTACTGCAAATAGGCCTGGGGATTTGGTATTACACTCTGCCAATCCAGACCTAGCAGTAAGACTGGAGTCAGTCGTTTAGCTTGCTGGGGTTCTGTTACTACTCTGTGAACTTAGCAAGTTTGCGGCTGTATTCTAAGACTTGCCTGCCTAAATCCTGTCTCACTGTGCTAGGTGTCAGGGGTCAGTTTAGTGGCAGTAAGCTAAAACCTGTGCACTGCAAGTGAGAATTGGGATTGTGGAGATTCTCCTTGTGTCTATCATTCCATCTCTGACCAAGGAGTTTACTGCCACACCCGTTGGTAACCCTTTAGGGTTTTGCTGTTGCCCTTAGCAACAGCATTTCGGGTTCTCTACGTATTAAAACACAACATCTTGCTTTTCCATCTGTGCAGTTCTAATACAAGGGAGATACCCAGTTCCTTAGCCTCTGGGCTTCTCTGTTCACTTTGTGTGTATTTTGTTACCCTATCACCTTCTGTGTACGTTATGTCATATTCCCCAGTTTGTCTGTGAGTCCATTTGTTTCGCATAACAGTTCAAACACCAGTACATTCCTGCAGACACTGGAGTGCATAACAGTTCTGACACCAGTACTTTCCTGCAGGCACTGGTGTGCATAACATATTCTGCAGCCCAATACTCCTGTTGAAATTTTGTGGGAATATGGAGCATACCCCTCAAAATACGTTGCAACAGGTGGTCGATCAGGTGCAGGTCCTGACCCGACAATTTAATGATTTGTCCATTAAAATGCACACCTCCCAGGCTGCTGGCGGAGCTCCCGCAGCAGCAGCACCTGCAGGGGTTAAGGAGCCGAAAGTAAATCTCCCGGATCGTTTTTCTGGAGATCGCTCGCAGTTCTTTTGTTTCAAGGAGAGCTGCAAGCTATACTTCCGGCTTAGGCCTCAGTCTTCTGGGTCGGAGATTCAGCGGGTGGGCATAGTGATTTCCTTGCTACAAGGAGACCCACAGGTCTGGGCATATGGGTTGCAGCCTGACTGTCCGTCGCTTAAAAGTGTTGATGCTTTTTTTACGGCACTGGGCATGTTGTATGATGACCCTGACAAGACGGCCTCAGCCGAGGCTCAGATTTCGATCCTTAAGCAAGGGCGAAGGCCAGTTGAGGTTTACTGTACGGAGTTTCGGAGGTTGGCCCATGATACCCAGTGGAATGACCCAGCCCTGAGACACCAGTACCGAAGAGGTCTTTCTAACCAGATAAAGGACCAACTGGTACAATATCCCTTGCCTGATAGCTTGGATCAGCTCATGCAGTTATCCATCCGGGTGGATAGACGGCTGAGAGAGCGTAGGCTTGAAAGGGAGACTGAGATTTCCTTCCTTCCCAAGGGAACCTCGGACTCTGAGGAATTTTCTGAGGAGCCTATGCAGATTGGGGCAACCCGCCTCTCCTCGCGTGAGAAGACGCGGAGGAGACAGCAGGGGTTGTGTTTGTACTGTGGGAATAAAGGTCATGTGGTAGTATCATGCCCAGAAAAGCCGGAAAACTTCAGGGCCTGAGGGTGATGGGAAATATCCTGTCAGGCCAGAAGTCAGAATTTCCCAAGAAGACTTTTATCATTCCGGTGACCTTGAAGATCCTCGGTCAAACTGTCAAGACTGAGGCCTTTGTGGACAGTGGGGCCGACGGGGTTTTTATGGACCGCCAATTCGCCCTGAAACACTCTGTTCCCTTAGTACCCTTGGCATCGGAAATTGAGATTTGTGGGTTAAACGGGGAACCATTATCCCAAGGTAAAATTACCTCTTGCACTAGCCAGATTTCTTTGTTTATTGGAGCCACACACTCTGAAAAATTGTCCTTTTATGTGACTGTCTGTACTTTTGCCCCATTGGTGTTGGGGTTACCCTGGTTAAGGGCCCACAATCCTCAATTTGACTGGGTCTCTGGGGAGATTCTTAGTTGGGGTACTGATTGTTTCAGGAGTTGCTTGAGCCTTCCACTCAGGCTCTCGCAGCTAAATTTGCCAGGATTGCCAGGGTGTTATGCAGATTTTGCGGACGTGTTCTCCAAAAAAGTTGCAGAGGTACTACCTCCCCATCGCCCCTATGACTGTGCCATTGATTTGTTGCCAAATGCTAAGCTTCCCAAGAGCAGGTTGTACTCCCTGTCACGTCCTGAGACTCAGGCTATGGCAGAGTACATTCAGGAGAACTTGGCTAAGGGATTTATCAGACCTTCACAGTCTCCAGTTGGGTCGGGGTTCTTCTTCGTGGGTAAAAAGGACGGTTCGTTGCGACCCTGCATCGACTTCAGGGAATTGAACCGTATCACGATTAAAAACTCATACCCACTGCCTCTCATTTCGGTCTTGTTTGACTAGCTTCGTACTGCCACCATTTTTTCTAAGATTGACCTACGCGGTGCGTACAATCTAATCCGAATAAGAGAGGGGGATGAATGGAAGACTGCCTTTAATACCCACTCAGGGCATTATGAATATTTGGTGATGCCTTTTGGGCTCTGTAATGCCCCGGCAGTCTTCCAGGATTTCATGAATGATGTGCTCAGGGAATATTTGGATAGATTCTTAGTTGTATACTTAGATGACATCCTAATCTTCTCCCATTCCCTGGAGGAACATCGGAAGCATGTACGCTTAGTCCTCCAGAAACTCAGAGACCACCGGCTTGGGGCGAAGCTGGAGAAGTGCGAATTTGAAGTTCAGCAAATCGCATTTCTAGGATATATTATCTCCCCAGAAGGTTTCCAAATGGAGGGTTCCAAGGTACAGGCAGTCCTGGATTGGGTGCAGCCCACTAGTTTGAAGGCGCTTCAGCGTTTCCTGGGCTTTGCGAATTTTTATAGACGATTTATCGCTGGATTTTCGTCTATAGTGGCGCCCTTGGTGGCACTCACTAAGAAAGGGGCGGATGTTGCTCACTGGTCTTGTGAGGCTAAAGCGGCTTTTGCCCGTCTCAAAAGGGCATTTGTTTCGGCCAAGGTGCTGCGACACCCAGATCCAGAGCGTCCTTTTGTGGTGGAGGTGGATGCCTCTGAGATGGGTATTGGGGCAGTGCTTTCTCAGATGGGAGTGTCTGATAATCGCCTTCATCCCTGTGCTTACTTTTCCCGTAAATTTTCGCCTGCCGAGATGAATTATGACGTGGGTAACCGGGAATTGTTGGCTATTAAGGATGCACTCGAGGAGTGGAGACACTGGCTTGAGGGGGCTAAGTTTGTGGTCTCAATTCTCACTGACCATAAGAATCTGGCATATTTAGAGTCAGCGAAGCGTCTCAATGCCAGGCAGGCACGATGGGCTTTGTTTTTTGCTCGCTTTAATTTTTTGATAACATATCGCCCTGGGTCAAAAAACATCAAGGCTGATGCGCTCTCGCGGAGTTTTGCTCCAATCCAGGAGACCACCGAGGAGCCGTTGCCCATTGTTTCCCCATCATGTATTAAAGTGGGCATTACCCAGGACCTCTTATCATTAGTCCTTAGAGCACAGGAGCAGGCTCCTCCAGACCTTCCGGTAGGTCTTTTGTTTGTGCCTCCTAGGTTAAGACAGCGAGTGTTTCTGGAATTCCATGCCAAGAAGTCGGCAGGTCACCCGGGTATTGCCAGAACTCGGGAGTTGCTATCTAGGGCGGTGTGGTGGCCCTCGGTGGCTAAGGATGTGGATCAGTGGGTTCGGGCATGTGACATCTGTGCCCGAAATAAGACTCCTAGAGGGGTTCCTGTTGGCCCATTACATCCACTCTCTATCCCATCTAAGCCATGGACCCACATTTCAATGGATTTTGTGGTGGACTTGCCCAAATCCTCGGGGATGACAGCCATCTGGGTTGTCGTTGACAGGTTTTCGAAGATGGCGCACTTCGTTCCACTGGTTGGGCTGCCATCGGCCAGACGCCTGTCTGAATTATTTATGCTGCATGTTGTGCGTCTCCACGGGTTGCCACTTGATGTGGTCTCTGACCGCGGATCCCAGTTTGTGGCCAAATTCTGGAGGGCATTTTGTTCCGATCTCCAGATTTCTGTCAGCTTGTCGTCAGGCTACCATCCGCAGTCTAATGGGCAGACTGAAAGGGTGAACCAGTCCTTGGAGCAGTTCCTCAGGTGTTATGTCTCCAAGTGTCAGACTGACTGGGTTGCTCATCTGTCCATGGCGGAGTTTGCCTATAACAACGCGGCTCACTCTGCTACAGGGATCTCTCCCTTCCTTTGTGTGTATGGGCATCATCCTAAGGCCAATTCTTTTGACCCCCTGGACTCCACGCCTGGTGGTTCCTCTGTGGTTTCGGTCCTTAGAGGTATTTGGCGGAAAGTGAAGAAAGCCCTTGTGTCTGTGTCATTAGTGACCAAAAGGGTTTTTGATAAGCGGAAAAGACCCTGCAGCTTCAAATTAGGAGACTTCGTCTGGTTGTCTACCAAGAATTTGAAGTTGAGACAGCCATCTCATAAGTTAGGCCCCCGGTTCATCGGCCCTTATAAGATCACCAGGGTTATCAATCCGGTGGCATTTCAGTTAGATCTGCCCCGTTCTTTGGGTATCAATAAAACATTTCATTGTTCCCTTTTAAAACGGGCGATTAGTAATCCTTCTTCCAGTGGAAGACCTTCCCCTCTTCTGATACGTGGCCAGAGGGAGTTTGTTGTTGAAAGGATTCTTGACTCCAAGGTGGTTCGGGGTCGGCTGTCATTTTTGGTGCACTGGAAGGGGTATGGCCCGGAGGAGCGGTCGTGGGTGCGCAGTTGTGATCTTCATGCCCCCAGACTGATACGCTCTTTCTTCTCGCAGTTCCCCGATAAACCCGGTGGTAGGGGTTCTTTGACCCCTCGTCAGAGGGGGGGTACTGTTAGGGTCTCCTGCCCTGTGCTGCCACGTCGTCATGGCAACCGGGAGACAAGTGCTAGTGGAGTAACCTGAGCGCAGCTGATACTCCGGTTCGGGTCTTTTGCTGTGCAGTGGTTATAGGCTCTGTGCACAGCAGGGGATCCGGTGCTGGTTTTTGTGCTCACAGTCTGTGAGGTCTGAGTGGGGCGTGGACAGCACCTGCTTTATAAGGCCTCTTTTCAGAGTAAGCAGATGCTGCTGAATCTTTGTTGGTTAGTCAGTTCATGAAAGTTAGCCAGTACTGTGTAGCTTTGTATTTGTTTGTTGCTTACTGCAAATAGGCCTGGGGATTTGGTATTACACTCTGCCAATCCAGACCTAGCAGTAAGTCTGGAGTCAGTCGTTTAGCTTGCTGGGGTTCTGTTACTACTCTGTGAACTTAGCAAGTTTGCGGCTGTATTCTAAGACTTGCCTGCCTAAATCCTGTCTCACTGTGCTAGGTGTCAGGGGTCAGTTTAGTGGCAGTAAGCTAAAACCTGTGCACTGCAAGTGAGAATTAGGATTGTGGAGATTCTCCTTGTGTCTATCATTCCATCTCTGACCAAGGAGTTTACTGCCACACCCGTTGGTAACCCTTTAGGGTTTTGCTGTTGCCCTTAGCAACAGCATTTCGGGTTCTCTACGTATTAAAACACAACATCTTGCTTTTCCATCTGTGCAGTTCTAATACAAGGGAGATACCCAGTTCCTTAGCCTCTGGGCTTCTCTGTTCACTTTGTGTGTATTTTGTTACCCTATCACCTTCTGTGTACGTTATGTCATATTCCCCAGTTTGTCTGTGAGTCCATTTGTTTCGCATAACAGTTCAAACACCAGTACATTCCTGCAGACACTGGAGTGCATAACAGTTCTGACACCAGTACTTTCCTGCAGGCACTGGTGTGCATAACAGTTCATTACTAAAGGAAAGGCTTAGTGTGTGGCGCACTCTTTTGAAATATTGATACAATATTAAAACATAACTTTTATTCAATCTTTTAAAATAAATCTCTATAGCCAGGCAAAGCGAATCATCTGATAGCCTGAGAGTGCAGAGTAATGGAGTAATAGCCCTAAGATCAAAATACCATGATGATATATGATTCTACAATATGGTTAGGGCAAGTAAAATATTGGAATACAAATATAAATTAATAGAATAAACAATTTTTTTTTATCCAAGCTATGTGAATTATTATTCAGAAATTATTATTGCTAATAGGCTATTAATTCAAGGAATTTTAATTTAGGCGACTCATTACATTAGTAGTCCCTTATGATTTCTAGGACACTGATTGTTACAAAGGCGAGGCTTGTACCTAAAAGGATAGTGTGGAAGTTTTGTAACATAAAGCCATCTTTTACACCAGTCTACTGTTCAAGACTGCAGTAATAGTGCAGATGTAAATTGATACAAAGTTATGTCCACCAACTTGCAACAACTATATGGCTGGCATAACAATAAATACAAGAGATCAGATAATGAATAAACTGTCTCTTGTGATTACATTCATAAGAACTGTAAGTAAAAGAAAGTTATAAACAAAATAATAAATATTTCAAATGATTATTACAAACTCACAAATGGAATTAATGTTTTGAGTGTAGGGGGACACAATTGGCTGATCTCACTCCTCTTAAAAGGAGGAGTCAATATATACTTAATTAGTAACCAGAAATAACTGGTAACCCACTACATATTGGTTAGGTTTCTAGTGCCTTTGAGTTAGAAGCTGGTCTCAAAAAGATACATCGTGTATAAACATAGGTACAACAGCCCCAGTGCATAAAATAACCATGGATGGTATTATTAGAACATACATAGACCTCTTTTAATGTCCTAAAAACCAGGACTATTCAACACAGACACACCCAAGGATGGGATAGCCAATCAATTTTCCAAAAAGATATAGTTAGACCCATTTATTCGCGTGTCAAATCTCCACATTTATAACCACTCTATGGACTGGATTCATTTATGTGGTGATATATGACGTTAATCAGTAGCTATGCAAATGTGATTTTCTTAAAGCTAATTATTATTACTGTTACAGCTTACTGTTATAACTTTCATATGACACACAATTTTTTTCAAAACATTTTGGAAATACATCAGATAGGAAGAGGAATGTAAAAGAAAGTCCCTGGTGTGTGGAAACGGATTCCCTTTCTACTGTTGCCCCATATGCCACAATGGGTAGTGATGGGTACAATGAGAGCGGGGAAGAGCCGTCCACCAAGGACTGAAAGGACAGAGTAGTGCGAGCTGCTTCTACTGTCCACGTTCTATGTCCCCCCTCCCCTGTTACATATGAGCATTGCAGGGGGGCCGCAGACAAAAGAACAGTGGATGAGAGGGCTGCTCTGAGTACCTTTCTGGTGTCCCGCCTGGTGTGTCTGTGAGAAAACAAAGGTGAGTTCTCCGTTAGTCCTGTGAAACCGCTGCCAAGATGGAGTGCCAGGTCGGGTCAGTTGTAGAGAGCCGTTACCATGACAGAGAGCCGGGTCAGGATAAATACCTGCACCTCTATATACTAAGTAATTACCCGTCTGTTGTAAAGAGCCGCTACCGTGACAGAGCGCCAGGTCAGGATTAATTCCTGCACCCCTATATACTGATTGCGCCTTGCGCCCAGAGCAGCCCCCCCTGCAATGCTCATATGTAACAGGGAAGGGGGGACATAGAACGTGGACAGTAGAAGCAGCTCGCACTACTCTGTCCTTTCAGTCCTTGGTGGACGGCTCTTCCCCGCTCTCATTGTACCCATCACTACCCATTGTGGCATATGGGGCAACAGTAGAAAGGGAATCCGTTTCCACACACCAGGGACTTTCTTTTACATTCCTCTTCCTATCTGATGTATTTCCAAAATGTTTTGAAAAAAATTGTGTGTCATATGAAATTTATAACAATAAGCTGTAACAGTAATAATAATTAGCTTTAAGAAAATCACATTTGCATAGCTACTGATTAACGTCATATATCACCACATAAATGAATCCAGTCCATAGAGTGGTTATAAATGTGGAGATTTGACACGCGAATAAATGGGTCTAACTATATCTTTTTGGAAAATTGATTGGCTATCCCATCCTTGGATGTGTCTGTGTTGAATAGTCCTGGTTTTTAGGACATTAAAAGAGGTCTATGTATGTTCTAATAATACCATCCATGGTTATTTTATGCACTGGGGCTGTTGTACCTATGTTTATACATGATGTATCTTTTTGAGACCAGCTTCTAACTCAAAGGCACTAGAAACCTAACCAATACGTAGTGGGTTAACAGTTATTTCTGGTTACTAATTAAGTATATATTGACTCCTCCTTTTAAGAGAAGTGAGATCAGCCAATTGTGTCCCCCTACACTCAAAAAATGAATTCCATTTGTGAGTTTGTAATAATCATTTGAAATATTTATTATTTTGTTTATAACTTTCTTTTACTTACAGTTCTTATGAATGTAATCACAAGAGACAGTTTATTCATTATCTGATCTCTTGTATTTATTGTTATGCCAGCCATATAGTTGTTGCGAGTTGGTGGACATAACTTTGTATCAATTTACATCTGCACTATTACTGCAGTCTTGAACAGTAGACTGGTGTAAAAGATGGCTTTATGTTACAAAACTTCCACACTATCCTTTTAGGTACAAGCCTCGCCTTTGTAACAATCAGTGTCCTAGAAATCATAAGGGACTACTAATGTAATGAGTCGCCTAAATTAAAATTCCTTAAATTAATAGCCTATTAGCAATAATAATTTCTGAATAATAATTCACATAGCTTGGATAAAAAAATGTTGTTTATTCTATTAATTTATATTTGTATTCCAATATTTTACTTGCCCTAACCATATTGTAGAATCATATATCATCATGGTATTTTGATCTTAGGGCTATTACTCCATTACTCTGCACTCTCAGGCTATCAGATGATTTGCTTTGCCTGGCTATAGAGATTTATTTTAAAAGATTGAATAAAAGTTATGTTTTAATATTCTATCAATATTTCAAAAGAGTGTGCCACACACTAAGCCTTTCTTTTAGTGATGAACCCACTGTCAGTCACTTGTCCCTGCTCCCAAAATAGCATGATTCACAGGTCTTCTGGGGGGTGGGGGGGGGGGCTATATTATGTGAATTCATGTCATTGAGCCCCGCTCCTCCATACAGTGGCGCAACTCCACCATGTACAGTATAATCTCCTCATCCTACTCGTTTCACTATGACACGGGTGGAATGTGCAAGATCTGGTCACTCTTCGGTGGGTGCAGGGTACTTCCTTAAACATTGGGAGTCTCCTGTGGGAGAATAGTTAAGCATGCTGCTATTACTCTAAGCTGGCGTCTTGGCGTTAGCTGCTCTGGCAACATTGCTTTGTTAAAAATGCACTGTGATAATCAACAATTAAAAAAACTCAGCATTAGTAAGTGGATAGTATCCCATTCATGGAGCTGTATATAAATAAATGGATAGTTGAAACCAGGGCCGGATTAACAATGGGGCGGATGGAGCTGCAGCTCCAAGCCCCCCATTGAAAATAGGCCCACAGAGTTCCCTGCAGTGCAGCCAGTGCTGACAGGAGAAAAAAACTTTTCTCCTGTCATCACTCAAAAGCAAATGCCTCCCTGTCCCTGCTCCCTCCCAGCCAAGGCTCCTCCTATTCCCTTCAGACCACCAGCAACAGTGCACAACTGGCCTCTTCCCCTGCTGTGTTGCCACTTGCCAGAAGCTCAAACTCCGGGATTTGCTAAGCCCCGCCCCGATCGCGATAAGCCCCGCCCCTCGGCAGCCTGAACGAAGCTGTGATTGCTCAGACTGCCAAAAACTCTGCTCCAATGCTATCCAAAGCTTTACCTGGCTGCACCATTCCATTCACATAAAGCCCGGAACCACCGCCCCCCTTCCCACGGGTAACCCGAAGCTCCGCCCACAGGGCTGTCTAGCCCCGCCCCTTGGAAGTCAGCCATGTGTCTCCTTGCAGAGTGCAGCCTCTCCATACAGAAGCCTCGGAGACCACTGCAGCTGATCTGTAAGTAAAGTCTGCACTGCAGGACAGACACAGATGTATAACAATAAATTATTGTTTTAAGTACTATGGTGTGGTATAATATGTGTATGGGAATGGGAGCACTGCAACATCATGGGGGCAGTGTTGATATGAGGGCCCCCTCTCTTAGGTGCCCCCCAAAGACTTAATCCGGCCCTGCCAGTGACCACTGTATCTACACAACAGCACACGGCAGTATGCTCGCTGCTGCTGCAGTGACATTACCTGAACCCAGAGAAGGTCACCTGTGCAGTGAGACGGCTCCTTGCAGTGACCACTGACCTAATACAGTGTAGCAGCGGCGCTCCCGCAAACTCCCGATATACCCGGGCTTTACCCCCCCCAGAGGTGACTTCTGGCCCAGTGTCCACTTTACAGTACAGCTTACTGCTCAGGCAGCCACTGTCAGAAGGAGGATGTCAGTCACTCCCTCAACCCTGGCACACCCTGTTGGAGCCATCCCCTGCCAGAAGGGTGATGACGGCTCTCCTCGACTTTGATCCCATCCAACCCCGCACTGGAGGCAAGCATTGCAGCCTTGCATGTTCCCCCTTTTCTTTTATTGATAAGTGCCCCACAGGTTTGTTGCCCAGAGGCCCCAGAAACCTTAAACCGTCCATGAAGGTAGCGCAGTATTGTGGTGTGGGGAGATAGTCTGGGGACCAGTGAAATAGTGTGGAGATGTAGTGTGGGGAGTTAGCTTAGTAATATACTGCAGGGATGTAGTGTGGGGAGGTAGCGTAGTGATATACCGCAGGGATGTAGTGTGGGGAGGTAGCATAGTGATATACCGCAGGGATGTAGTGTGGGGAGGTAGCGTAGTGATATACCGCAGGGATGTAGTGTGGTGAGGTAGCGTAGTGATATACCGCAGGGATGTAGTGTGGTGAGGTAGCGTAGTGATATACCGCAGGGATGTAGTGTGGGGAGGTAGCGTAGTGATATACCGCAGGGATGTAGTGTGGGGAGGTAGCGTAGTGATATACCGCAGGGATGTAGTGTGGGGAGGTAGCGTAGTGATATACCGCAGGGATGTAGTGTGGTGAGGTAGCACAGTGATATACGGTGGGGAGGTAGCATAGTGAAGTAGTGTGGGCAGGTATAGTGTGGAGATGTAGTGTGGTCAGGTAGCACAGTGATATACGGTGGGGAGGTAGCATAGTGATGTAGTGTGGGGAGGTATAGTGTGGAGATGTAGTGTGGTGAGGTAGCATAGTGATATATGGTGGGGAGGTAGCATAGTGATGTAGTGTGGGGAGGTATAGTGTGGAGATGTAGTGTGGTGAGGTAGCATAGTGATATACGGTGGGGAGGTAGCATAGTGATGTAGTGTGGGGAGGTATAGTGTGGAGATGTAGTGTGGTGAGGTAACATAGTGATATACGGTGGGGAGGTAGCATAGTGATGTAGTGTGGGGAGGTATAGTGTGGAGATGTAGTGTGGTGAGGTAACATAGTGATATACGGTGGGGAGGTAGCATAGTGATGTAGTGTGGGGAGGTATAGTGTGGAGATGTAGTGTGGTGAGGTAGCATAGTGATATACGGTGGGGAGGTAGCATAGTGATGTAGTGTGGGGAGGTATAGTGTGGAGATGTAGTGTGGTGAGGTAACATAGTGATATACGGTGGGGAGGTAGCATAGTGATGTGGTGTGGGGAGGTATAGTGTGGAGATGTAGTGTGGTGAGGTAGCACAGTGATATACGGTGGGGAGGTAGCATAGTGATGTAGTGTGGGGAGGTATAGTGTGAAGATGTAGTGTGGTGAGGTAGCACAGTGATATACGGTGGGGAGGTAGCATAGTGAAGTAGTGTGGGGAGGTATAGTGTGGAGATGTAGTGTGGTGAGGTAGCACAGTGATATACGGTGGGGAGGTAGCATAGTGAAGTAGTGTGGGCAGGTATAGTGTGGAGATGTAGTGTGGTGAGGTAGCACAGTGATATACGGTGGGGAGGTAGCATTGTGATGTAGTGTGGGGAGGTATAGTGTGGAGATGTAGTGTGGTGAGGTAACATAGTGATATACGGTGGGGAGGTAGCATAGTGATGTAGTGTGGGGAGGTATAGTGTGGAGATGTAGTGTGGTGAGGTAACATAGTGATATACGGTGGGGAGGTAGCATAGTGATGTAGTGTGGGGAGGTATAGTGTGGAGATGTAGTGTGGTGAGGTAGCATAGTGATATACGGTGGGGAGGTAGCATAGTGAAGTAGTCTGGGCAGGTATAGTGTGGAGATGTAGTGTGGTGAGGTAGCATAGTGATATACCGTGGGGAGGTAGCATAGTGAAGTAGTGTGGGGAGGTATAGTGTGGAGATGTAGTGTGGTGAGGTAGCATAGTGATATATGGTGGGGAGGTAGCATAGTGATGTAGTGTGGGGAGGTATAGTGTGGAGATGTAGTGTGGTGAGGTAGCATAGTGATATACGGTGGGGAGGTAGCATAGTGATGTAGTGTGGGGAGGTATAGTGTGGAGATGTAGTGTGGTGAGGTAGCATAGTGATATACGGTGGGGAGGTAGCATAGTGATGTAGTGTGGGGAGGTATAGTGTAGAGATGTAGTGTGGTGAGGTAACATAGTGATATACGGTGGGGAGGTAGCATAGTGATGTGGTGTGGGGAGGTATAGTGTGGAGATGTAGTGTGGTGAGGTAGCACAGTGATATACGGTGGGGAGGTAGCATAGTGATGTAGTGTGGGGAGGTATAGTGTGAAGATGTAGTGTGGTGAGGTAGCACAGTGATATACGGTGGGAAGGTAGCATAGTGAAGTAGTGTGGGGAGGTATAGTGTGGAGATGTAGTGTGGTGAGGTAGCACAGTGATATACGGTGGGGAGGTAGCATAGTGAAGTAGTGTGGGCAGGTATAGTGTGGAGATGTAGTGTGGTGAGGTAGCACAGTGATATACGGTGGGGAGGTAGCATTGTGATGTAGTGTGGGGAGGTATAGTGTGGAGATGTAGTGTGGTGAGGTAACATAGTGATATACGGTGGGGAGGTAGCATAGTGATGTAGTGTGGGGAGGTATAGTGTGGAGATGTAGTGTGGTGAGGTAGCATAGTGATATACGGTGGGGAGGTAGCATAGTGAAGTAGTCTGGGCAGGTATAGTGTGGAGATGTAGTGTGGTCAGGTAGCATAGTGATATACCGTGGGGAGGTAGCATAGTGATGTAGTGTGGGGAGGTATAGTGTGGTGAGGTAGCATAGTGATATACGGTGGGGAGGTAGCATAGTGATGTAGTGTGGGGAGGTATAGTGTGGAGATGTAGTGTGGTGAGGTAGCATAGTGATATACGGTGGGGAGGTAGCATAGTGATGTAGTGTGGGGAGGTATAGTGTGGAGATGTAGTGTGGTGAGGTAGCATAGTGATATACGGTGGGGAGGTAGCATAGTG
This sequence comes from Pseudophryne corroboree, assembly GCF_028390025.1. Lineage (NCBI taxonomy): Eukaryota > Metazoa > Chordata > Amphibia > Anura > Myobatrachidae > Pseudophryne > Pseudophryne corroboree. The sequence continues at coordinate 413,071,377 of NC_086452.1, read as the reverse complement.
ATGTAGTGTGGGGAGGTATAGTGTGGAGATGTAGTGTGGTGAGGTAGCATAGTGATATACGGTGGGGAGGTAGCATAGTGAAGTAGTCTGGGCAGGTATAGTGTGGAGATGTAGTGTGGTCAGGTAGCATAGTGATACACCGTGGGGAGGTAGCATAGTGATGTAGTGTGGGGAGGTATAGTGTGGAGATGTAGTGTGGTGAGGTAGCATAGTGATATACGGTGGGGAGGTAGCATAGTGATGTAGTGTGGGGAGGTATAGTGTGGAGATGTAGTGTGGTGAGGTAGCATAGTGATATACGGTGGGGAGGTAGCATAGTGATGTAGTGTGGGGAGGTATAGTGTGGAGATGTAGTGTGGTGAGGTAACATAGTGATATACGTTGGGGAGGTAGCATAGTGATGTAGTGTGGGGAGGTATAGTGTGGAGATGTAGTGTGGTGAGGTAACATAGTGATATACGGTGGGGAGGTAGCATAGTGATGTAGTGTGGGGAGGTATAGTGTGGAGATGTAGTGTGGTGAGGTAGCACAGTGATATACGGTGGGGAGGTAGCATAGTGATGTAGTGTGGGGAGGTATAGTGTGGAGATGTAGTGTGGTGAGGTAGCACAGTAATATACGGTGGGGAGGTAGCATAGTGAAGTAGTGTGGGCAGGTATAGTGTGGAGATGTAGTGTGGTGAGGTAGCACAGTGATATACGGTGGGGAGGTAGCATTGTGATGTAGTGTGGGGAGGTATAGTGGGGAGATGTAGTGTGGTGAGGTAACATAGTGATATACGGTGGGGAGGTAGCATAGTGATGTAGTGTGGGGAGGTATAGTGTGGAGATGTAGTGTGGTGAGGTAACATAGTGATATACGGTGGGGAGGTAGCATAGTGATGTAGTGTGGGGAGGTATAGTGTGGAGATGTAGTGTGGTGAGGTAGCATAGTGATATACGGTGGGGAGGTAGCATAGTGAAGTAGTCTGGGCAGGTATAGTGTGGAGATGTAGTGTGGTGAGGTAGCATAGTGATATACCGTGGGGAGGTAGCATAGTGATGTAGTGTGGGGAGGTATAGTGTGGAGATGTAGTGTGGTGAGGTAGCATAGTGATATACGGTGGGGAGGTAGCATAGTGATGTAGTGTGGGGAGGTATAGTGTGGAGATGTAGTGTGGTGAGGTAGCATAGTGATATACGGTGGGGAGGTAGCATAGTGATGTAGTGTGGGGAGGTATAGTGTGGAGATGTAGTGTGGTGAGGTAGCATAGTGATATACGGTGGGGAGGTAGCATAGTGATGTAGTGTGGGGAGGTATAGTGTGGAGATGTAGTGTGGTGAGGTAACAGTGATATACGGTGGGGAGGTAGCATAGTGATGTAGTGTGGGGAGGTATAGTGTGGAGATGTAGTGTGGTGAGGTAGCACAGTGATATACGGTGGGGAGGTCGCATAGTGATGTAGTGTGGGGAGGTATAGTGTGGAGATGTAGTGTGGTGAGGTAGCACAGTAATATACGGTGGGGAGGTAGCATAGTGAAGTAGTGTGGGCAGGTATAGTGTGGAGATGTAGTGTGGTGAGGTAGCACAGTGATATACGGTGGGGAGGTAGCATTGTGATGTAGTGTGGGGAGGTATAGTGTGGAGATGTAGTGTGGTGAGGTAACATAGTGATATACGGTGGGGAGGTAGCATAGTGATGTAGTGTGGGGAGGTATAGTGTGGAGATGTAGTGTGGTGAGGTAGCATAGTGATATACCGTGGGGAGGTAGCATAGTGAAGTAGTGTGGGGAGGTATAGTGTGGAGATGTAGTGTGGTGAGGTAGCATAGTGATATATGGTGGGGAGGTAGCATAGTGATGTAGTGTGGGGAGGTATAGTGTGGAGATGTAGTGTGGTGAGGTAGCATAGTGATATACGGTGGGGAGGTAGCATAGTGATGTAGTGTGGGGAGGTATAGTGTGGAGATGTAGTGTGGTGAGGTAGCATAGTGATATACGGTGGGGAGGTAGCATAGTGATGTAGTGTGGGGAGGTATAGTGTGGAGATGTAGTGTGGTGAGGTAACATAGTGATATACGGTGGGGAGGTAGCATAGTGATGTGGTGTGGGGAGGTATAGTGTGGAGATGTAGTGTGGTGAGGTAGCACAGTGATATACGGTGGGGAGGTAGCATAGTGATGTAGTGTGGGGAGGTATAGTGTGAAGATGTAGTGTGGTGAGGTAGCACAGTGATATACGGTGGGGAGGTAGCATAGTGAAGTAGTGTGGGGAGGTATAGTGTGGAGATGTAGTGTGGTGAGGTAGCACAGTGATATACGGTGGGGAGGTAGCATAGTGAAGTAGTGTGGGCAGGTATAGTGTGGAGATGTAGTGTGGTGAGGTAGCACAGTGATATACGGTGGGGAGGTAGCATTGTGATGTAGTGTGGGGAGGTATAGTGTGGAGATGTAGTGTGGTGAGGTAACATAGTGATATACGGTGGGGAGGTAGCATAGTGATGTAGTGTGGGGAGGTATAGTGTGGAGATGTAGTGTGGTGAGGTAACATAGTGATATACGGTGGGGAGGTAGCATAGTGATGTAGTGTGGGGAGGTATAGTGTGGAGATGTAGTGTGGTGAGGTAGCATAGTGATATACGGTGGGGAGGTAGCATAGTGAAGTAGTCTGGGCAGGTATAGTGTGGAGATGTAGTGTGGTGAGGTAGCATAGTGATATACCGTGGGGAGGTAGCATAGTGAAGTAGTGTGGGGAGGTATAGTGTGGAGATGTAGTGTGGTGAGGTAGCATAGTGATATATGGTGGGGAGGTAGCATAGTGATGTAGTGTGGGGAGGTATAGTGTGGAGATGTAGTGTGGTGAGGTAGCATAGTGATATACGGTGGGGAGGTAGCATAGTGATGTAGTGTGGGGAGGTATAGTGTGGAGATGTAGTGTGGTGAGGTAGCATAGTGATATACGGTGGGGAGGTAGCATAGTGATGTAGTGTGGGGAGGTATAGTGTGGAGATGTAGTGTGGTGAGGTAACATAGTGATATACGGTGGGGAGGTAGCATAGTGATGTGGTGTGGGGAGGTATAGTGTGGAGATGTAGTGTGGTGAGGTAGCACAGTGATATACGGTGGGGAGGTAGCATAGTGATGTAGTGTGGGGAGGTATAGTGTGAAGATGTAGTGTGGTGAGGTAGCACAGTGATATACGGTGGGGAGGTAGCATAGTGAAGTAGTGTGGGGAGGTATAGTGTGGAGATGTAGTGTGGTGAGGTAGCACAGTGATATACGGTGGGGAGGTAGCATAGTGAAGTAGTGTGGGCAGGTATAGTGTGGAGATGTAGTGTGGTGAGGTAGCACAGTGATATACGGTGGGGAGGTAGCATTGTGATGTAGTGTGGGGAGGTATAGTGTGGAGATGTAGTGTGGTGAGGTAACATAGTGATATACGGTGGGGAGGTAGCATAGTGATGTAGTGTGGGGAGGTATAGTGTGGAGATGTAGTGTGGTGAGGTAGCATAGTGATATACGGTGGGGAGGTAGCATAGTGAAGTAGTCTGGGCAGGTATAGTGTGGAGATGTAGTGTGGTCAGGTAGCATAGTGATATACCGTGGGGAGGTAGCATAGTGATGTAGTGTGGGGAGGTATAGTGTGGTGAGGTAGCATAGTGATATACGGTGGGGAGGTAGCATAGTGATGTAGTGTGGGGAGGTATAGTGTGGAGATGTAGTGTGGTGAGGTAGCATAGTGATATACGGTGGGGAGGTAGCATAGTGATGTAGTGTGGGGAGGTATAGTGTGGAGATGTAGTGTGGTGAGGTAGCATAGTGATATACGGTGGGGAGGTAGCATAGTGATGTAGTGTGGGGAGGTATAGTGTGGAGATGTAGTGTGGTGAGGTAGCATAGTGATATACGGTGGGGAGGTAGCATAGTGAAGTAGTCTGGGCAGGTATAGTGTGGAGATGTAGTGTGGTCAGGTAGCATAGTGATACACCGTGGGGAGGTAGCATAGTGATGTAGTGTGGGGAGGTATAGTGTGGAGATGTAGTGTGGTGAGGTAGCATAGTGATATACGGTGGGGAGGTAGCATAGTGATGTAGTGTGGGGAGGTATAGTGTGGAGATGTAGTGTGGTGAGGTAGCATAGTGATATACGGTGGGGAGGTAGCATAGTGATGTAGTGTGGGGAGGTATAGTGTGGAGATGTAGTGTGGTGAGGTAACATAGTGATATACGTTGGGGAGGTAGCATAGTGATGTAGTGTGGGGAGGTATAGTGTGGAGATGTAGTGTGGTGAGGTAACATAGTGATATACGGTGGGGAGGTAGCATAGTGATGTAGTGTGGGGAGGTATAGTGTGGAGATGTAGTGTGGTGAGGTAGCACAGTGATATACGGTGGGGAGGTAGCATAGTGATGTAGTGTGGGGAGGTATAGTGTGGAGATGTAGTGTGGTGAGGTAGCACAGTAATATACGGTGGGGAGGTAGCATAGTGAAGTAGTGTGGGCAGGTATAGTGTGGAGATGTAGTGTGGTGAGGTAGCACAGTGATATACGGTGGGGAGGTAGCATTGTGATGTAGTGTGGGGAGGTATAGTGGGGAGATGTAGTGTGGTGAGGTAACATAGTGATATACGGTGGGGAGGTAGCATAGTGATGTAGTGTGGGGAGGTATAGTGTGGAGATGTAGTGTGGTGAGGTAACATAGTGATATACGGTGGGGAGGTAGCATAGTGATGTAGTGTGGGGAGGTATAGTGTGGAGATGTAGTGTGGTGAGGTAGCATAGTGATATACGGTGGGGAGGTAGCATAGTGAAGTAGTCTGGGCAGGTATAGTGTGGAGATGTAGTGTGGTGAGGTAGCATAGTGATATACCGTGGGGAGGTAGCATAGTGATGTAGTGTGGGGAGGTATAGTGTGGAGATGTAGTGTGGTGAGGTAGCATAGTGATATACGGTGGGGAGGTAGCATAGTGATGTAGTGTGGGGAGGTATAGTGTGGAGATGTAGTGTGGTGAGGTAGCATAGTGATATACGGTGGGGAGGTAGCATAGTGATGTAGTGTGGGGAGGTATAGTGTGGAGATGTAGTGTGGTGAGGTAGCATAGTGATATACGGTGGGGAGGTAGCATAGTGATGTAGTGTGGGGAGGTATAGTGTGGAGATGTAGTGTGGTGAGGTAACAGTGATATACGGTGGGGAGGTAGCATAGTGATGTAGTGTGGGGAGGTATAGTGTGGAGATGTAGTGTGGTGAGGTAGCACAGTGATATACGGTGGGGAGGTCGCATAGTGATGTAGTGTGGGGAGGTATAGTGTGGAGATGTAGTGTGGTGAGGTAGCACAGTAATATACGGTGGGGAGGTAGCATAGTGAAGTAGTGTGGGCAGGTATAGTGTGGAGATGTAGTGTTGTGAGGTAGCACAGTGATATACGGTGGGGAGGTAGCATTGTGATGTAGTGTGGGGAGGTATAGTGTGGAGATGTAGTGTGGTGAGGTAACATAGTGATATACGGTGGGGAGGTAGCATAGTGATGTAGTGTGGGGAGGTATAGTGTGGAGATGTAGTGTGGTGAGGTAACATAGTGATATACGGTGGGGAGGTAGCATAGTGATGTAGTGTGGGGAGGTATAGTGTGGAGATGTAGTGTGGTGAGGTAGCATAGTGATATACGGTGGGGAGGTAGCATAGTGAAGTAGTCTGGGCAGGTATAGTGTGGAGATGTAGTGTGGTGAGGTAGCATAGTGATATACCGTGGGGAGGTAGCATAGTGATGTAGTGTGGGGAGGTATAGTGTGGAGATGTAGTGTGGTGAGGTAGCATAGTGATATACGGTGGGGAGGTAGCATAGTGATGTAGTGTGGGGAGGTATAGTGTAGAGATGTAGTGTGGTGAGGTAGCATAGTGATATACGGTGGGGAGGTAGCATAGTGATGTAGTGTGGGGAGGTATAGTGTGGAGATGTAGTGTGGTGAGGTAACATAGTGATATACGTTGGGGAGGTAGCATAGTGATGTAGTGTGGGGAGGTATAGTGTGGAGATGTAGTGTGGTGAGGTAACATAGTGATATACGGTGGGGAGGTAGCATAGTGATGTAGTGTGGGGAGGTATAGTGTGGAGATGTAGTGTGGTGAGGTAGCACAGTGATATACGGTGGGGAGGTAGCATAGTGATGTAGTGTGGGGAGGTATAGTGTGGAGATGTAGTGTGGTGAGGTAGCACAGTAATATACGGTGGGGAGGTAGCATAGTGAAGTAGTGTGGGCAGGTATAGTGTGGAGATGTAGTGTGGTGAGGTAGCACAGTGATATACGGTGGGGAGGTAGCATTGTGATGTAGTGTGGGGAGGTATAGTGGGGAGATGTAGTGTGGTGAGGTAACATAGTGATATACGGTGGGGAGGTAGCATAGTGATGTAGTGTGGGGAGGTATAGTGTGGAGATGTAGTGTGGTGAGGTAACATAGTGATATACGGTGGGGAGGTAGCATAGTGATGTAGTGTGGGGAGGTATAGTGTGGAGATGTAGTGTGGTGAGGTAGCATAGTGATATACGGTGGGGAGGTAGCATAGTGAAGTAGTCTGGGCAGGTATAGTGTGGAGATGTAGTGTGGTGAGGTAGCATAGTGATATACCGTGGGGAGGTAGCATAGTGATGTAGTGTGGGGAGGTATAGTGTGGAGATGTAGTGTGGTGAGGTAGCATAGTGATATACGGTGGGGAGGTAGCATAGTGATGTAGTGTGGGGAGGTATAGTGTGGAGATGTAGTGTGGTGAGGTAGCATAGTGATATACGGTGGGGAGGTAGCATAGTGATGTAGTGTGGGGAGGTATAGTGTGGAGATGTAGTGTGGTGAGGTAGCATAGTGATATACGGTGGGGAGGTAGCATAGTGATGTAGTGTGGGGAGGTATAGTGTGGAGATGTAGTGTGGTGAGGTAACAGTGATATACGGTGGGGAGGTAGCATAGTGATGTAGTGTGGGGAGGTATAGTGTGGAGATGTAGTGTGGTGAGGTAGCACAGTGATATACGGTGGGGAGGTCGCATAGTGATGTAGTGTGGGGAGGTATAGTGTGGAGATGTAGTGTGGTGAGGTAGCACAGTAATATACGGTGGGGAGGTAGCATAGTGAAGTAGTGTGGGCAGGTATAGTGTGGAGATGTAGTGTTGTGAGGTAGCACAGTGATATACGGTGGGGAGGTAGCATTGTGATGTAGTGTGGGGAGGTATAGTGTGGAGATGTAGTGTGGTGAGGTAACATAGTGATATACGGTGGGGAGGTAGCATAGTGATGTAGTGTGGGGAGGTATAGTGTGGAGATGTAGTGTGGTGAGGTAACATAGTGATATACGGTGGGGAGGTAGCATAGTGATGTAGTGTGGGGAGGTATAGTGTGGAGATGTAGTGTGGTGAGGTAGCATAGTGATATACGGTGGGGAGGTAGCATAGTGAAGTAGTCTGGGCAGGTATAGTGTGGAGATGTAGTGTGGTGAGGTAGCATAGTGATATACCGTGGGGAGGTAGCATAGTGATGTAGTGTGGGGAGGTATAGTGTGGAGATGTAGTGTGGTGAGGTAGCATAGTGATATACGGTGGGGAGGTAGCATAGTGATGTAGTGTGGGGAGGTATAGTGTGGAGATGTAGTGTGGTGAGGTAGCATAGTGATATACGGTGGGGAGGTAGCATAGTGATGTAGTGTGGGGAGGTATAGTGTGGAGATGTAGTGTGGTGAGGTAGCATAGTGATATACGGTGGGGAGGTAGCATAGTGATGTAGTGTGGGGAGGTATAGTGTGGAGATGTAGTGTGGTGAGGTAACATAGTGATATATACGGTGGGGAGGTAGCATAGTGATGTAGTGTGGGGAGGTATAGTGTGGAGATGTAGTGTGGTGAGGTAACATAGTGATATACGGTGGGGAGGTAGCATAGTGATGTAGTGTGGGGAGGTATAGTGTGGAGATGTAGTGTGGTGAGGTAACATAGTGATATACGGTGGGGAGGTAGCATAGTGATGTAGTGTGGGGAGGTATAGTGTGGAGATGTAGTGTGAGTTGGTAGCATAGTGATGTACTGTGGGGAGTAGTTTGGGGAGGTAGAAATAGTGATGTACTGTGGGGTGGTAGTGCAGTGATATAGTATGTCACACTACCTGCCACGGCACATAGTAGGCCCTTCCTAAATTTCAGCTCCATGCCCACGTGGACCTTAATCTGGCACTGGTTGAAACTGACAACCCACCCACCAGGTGATTTAGAAGTGTGTGGTGATATGATAGCTAATGTCATCTTGTACAGGATGATGTCAGCCTATGCTTCCCCAGTCACAACAGCTGGCGGTGTGATATAAGAAAGCTATGATTCACCATATTTACAAACAAGAAGCACTTAGCATTGCGTTATACAATATTTCAGAATACTATCTGATACAGCCATTTATCACCATAGGTTTAGTTATTCTTTGCATTTCAGCCTTTTATAATTTAGGCTTATGTGCTAATAGAATGTTCAGCATACCTCTACTGGTAGTAAAGGCCCCATGGCTGGGTACAGCGGCTTGCCGAAGGAGGGAAGACTTCTAGCGCTGACAACTTGTTCTTCTTTTTCCACATTTTGTTATGTTACAGCCTTATTCCAAAATGGAACAAGTTCATTTTTTCTCTCAAAATTCAAAACACAATATCCCATAATGACAACGTGAAAGTTTTTTTTTTTAATTTTTACAAATTTATTAAAAATAAAAATTAAGAAATCACATGTATCATGAGAAGAGCCCTAGTCAGGGAGGTGACCAAGAACCCGATGGTCACTCTATCAGAGCTACAGCATTCCTCTGTGGAGAGAGAAGAACCTTCCAGAAGGACAACCATCTCTGCAGCAATCCACCAATCAGGCCTGTATGGTAGAGTGGCCAGACGGAAGCCACTCCTTAGTAAAAAGCACATGGCAGCCCACCTGGGGGTATATTTACTAATATTCGTGTTTTAGCCGTTTTTAAGGGTGTTTGAACTCGAATGGTATCGGGTGCATTTTACTGCAACTTTTTGAATCCTGATACGGTCATTCACTAAGCTGCCAAGTTTGCAACATTCGTCTTTTCCGATGTCGATGTGATTCGTAATGTCAGGCAGTGTTTTACGGGAGTGATGAGTAAAACACTGCCTGACAAAACACAAGGAATCCCGGCCGGATCTGTGAGATCCGTGCAGGGCTTCATTGTGCACCTTTAAAAAAAAAATTAAAGTGTTAAAAATCAAGAAAAAAATTGCGTGGGGTCCCCCCTCCTAAGCACAACCAGCCTCAGGCTCTTTGAGCCGGTCCTGGTTGCAAAAATATGGGGGGGAAAATAAGATTTTACTCACCGGTAAATCTATTTCTCATAGTCCGTAGTGGATGCTGGGACTCTGTAAGGACCATGGGGAATAGCGGCTCCGCAGGAGACTGGGCACAACTAAAGAAAGCTTTAGGACTACCTGGTGTGCACTGGCTCCTCCCACTATGACCCTCCTCCAGACCTCAGTTAGGATACTGTGCCCGGAAGAGCTGACACAATAAGGAAGGATTTTGAATCCCGGGTAAGACTCATACCAGCCACACCAATCACACCGTATAACTCGTGATACTATACCCAGTTAACAGTATGAAATATAACTGAGCCTCTCAACAGATGGCTCAACAAATAACCCTTTAGTTAGGCAATAACTATATACAAGTATTGCAGACAATCCGCACTTGGGATGGGCGCCCAGCATCCACTACGGACTACGAGAAATAGATTTACCGGTGAGTAAAATCTTATTTTCTCTGAAGTCCTAAGTGGATGCTGGGACCATGGGGATTATACCAAAGCTCCCAAACGGGCGGGAGAGTGCGGATGACTCTGCAGTACCGAATGAGCAAACTCTAGGTCCTCCTCAGCCAGGGTATCAAACTTGTAGACTCTTGCAAAAGTGTTTGAACCCGACCAAGTAACAGCTCGGCAAAATTGTAAAGCCGAGACCCCTCGGGCAGCCGCCCAAGAAGAGCCCCTTTCCTCGTGGAATGGGCTTTTACAGATTTAGGGTGCGGCAGTCCAGCCGCAGAATGTGCAAGTTGAATCGTGCTACAGATCCAGCGAGCAATAGTCTGCTTAGAAGCAGGAGCACCCAGCTTGTTGGGTGCATATAGGATAAATAGCGAGTCAGTTTTCCTGACTCCAGCCGCCTGGAAACATATATTTTTCAGGGCCCTGACTACGTCCAGTAACTTGGAATCCTCCAAGTCCCAAGTAGCCGCAGGCACCACAATAGGTTGGTTCACATGAAAAACTGATACCACCTTAGGAAGGAATTGGGAACGAGTCCTCAATTCCGCCCTATCCATATAAAAAAATCAGATAAGGGCTTTTGCATGATAAAGCCGCCAATTCTGATACACGCCTGGCTGACGCCAAGGCCAACAGCATGACCACTTTCCACGTGAGGTATTTTAGCTCCACGGATTTAAGTGGCTCAACCCAATGCGACTTCAGGAAATCCAACACCACGTTGAGATCCCACGGTGCCACTGGAGGCACAAACGGGGGCTGACTATGCAGCACTCCCTTAACAAAAGTCTGAACTTCAGGCAGTGAAGCCAGTTCTATTTTGGAAGAAAATCGATAGAGCCGAAATCTGGACCTTAATGGAACCCAATTTTAGGCCCATAGTCACCCCTGACTGTAGGAAGTGCAGAAATCGACCTAGCTGAAATTCCTCCGTTGGGGCCTTCCTGGCCTCAAAGCACGCAACATATTTCCGCCATATGCGGTGATAATGGTTTGCGCTCATTCTTTCCTAGCTTTAATTAGCGTAGGGATAACTTCCTCTGGAATGCCCTTTTCCTTCAGGATCCGGCGTTCAACCGCCATGCCGTCAAACGCAGCCGCGGTACGTCTTGGAACAGACAGGCCCCCTGCTGCAGCAGGTCCTGTCTGAGCGGCATAGGCCATGGGTCCTCTGAGATCATTTCTTGGAGTTCTGGGTACCAAGCTCTTCTTGGCCAATCCGGAACAATGAGTATAGTTCTTACTCCTCTCCTTCTTATTATTCTCATTACCCTGGGTAAGAGAGGCAGAGAAGGGAACACATACACCGACTGGTACATCCACGGTGTTACCAGAGCGTCCACAGCTATCGCCTGAGGTTCCCTTGACCTGGCGCAATATCTTTTTAGCTTTTTGTTGAGGCGGGACGCCATCATGCCCACCTGTGGCCTTTCCCAACGGTGTACAATCATTTGGAAGACTTCTGGATGAAGTCCCCACTCTCCCGGGTGGAGGTCGTGTCTGCTGAGAAAGTCTGCTTCCCAGTTGTCCACTCCGGGAATGAACACTGCTGACAGTGCTAACACATGATTTTCCGCCCATCGGAGAATCCTTGTGGCTTCTGCCATCGCCATCCTGCTTCTTGTGCCGCCCTGTCGGTTTACATGAGCGACCGCCGTGATGTTGTCTGACTGGATCAGCACCGGCCGGTGTTGAAGCAGGGGTCTAGCCTGGCTTAGGGCATTGTAAATGGCCCTTAGTTCCAGAATATTTATGTGTAGGGAAGTCTCCTGACTTGTCCATAGTCCTTGGAAGTTTCTTCCCTGTGTGACTGCCCCCCAGCCTCGAAGGCTGGCATCCGTGGTCACCAGGACCCAGTCCTGTATGCCGAATCTGCGGCCCTCTAGAAGATGAGCACTCTGCAGCCACCACAACAGCGACACCCTGGCCCTTGGAGACAGGGTTATCCGCCGATGCATCTGAAGATGCGACCTGGACCACTTGTCCAACAGATCCCACTGGAAGATCCTTGCATGGAACCTGCCGAATGGAATTTCTTCGTAAGAAGCTACCATCTTTCCCAGGGCTCGCGTGCATTGATGCACCGACACCTGTATTTGTATTAGGAGGTCTCTGTCTAGAGACGACAACTCCTTGGACTTCTCCTCCGGGAGAAACCCTTTTTTCTTGTTCTGTGTCCAGAACCATACCCAGGAACAGTAGACGCGTCGTAGGAACCAGCTGCGACTTTGGAATATTCAGAATCCAGCCGTGCTGTTGTAGCACTTCCCGAGATAGTGCTACTCCGACGAACAACTGCTCCCTGGACCTCGCCTTTATAAGGAGATCGTCCAAGTACGGGATAATTATTTCGGCCATTACCTTGGTAAATACCCTCGGTGCCGGGGACAGACCAACGGCAACGTCTGGAATTGGTAATGACAAACCTGTACCACAATTTTGAGGTACTCCTGGTGAGGAGGGTAAATAGGGACATGCAGGTAAGCATCCTTGATGTCCAGTGATACCATGAAATTCTCCAGGCTTGCAATAATCGCCCTGAGCGATTCCATTTTGAACTTGAACCTTCGTATATAAGTGTTCAAGGAGTTCAATTTTAGAATGGGTCTCACCGAACCGTCTGGTTTCGGTACCACAAACATTTTGGAATAGTAACCCCGGTCTTGTTGAAGGAGGGGTACCTTGATTTCACCTGCTGGAAGTACAGCTTGTGAATTGCCGCCAGTACTACCTCCCTTTCTCCGAGGGCAGCAGGCAAGGCTGATGTGAGGTAACGGCGAGGGGGAGTCGCCTCGAACTCCAGCTTGTATCCCTGTGATACTACTTGCAGAACCTAGGGATCCACCTGTGGGCAAGCCCACTGGTCCCTGAAGTTCCCGAGACGCGCCCCCACCGCACCTGTCTCCACCTGTGGAGCCCCAGCGTCATGCGGTGGACTCAGAGGAAGCGGGGGAAGATTTTTGATCCTGGGAACTGGCTGTCTGGTGCAGCTTTTTCCTTCTTCCCTTGTCTCTGTGCAGAAAGGAAGCACCTTTGACCCGCTTGCTTTTCTGAAGCCGAAAGGACTGTACCTGAAAATACGGTGCTTTCTTAGGCTGTGAGGAAACCTGAGGTAAAAAAATTTCTTCCCAGCTGTTGCTGTGGATACGAGGTCCCAGAGACCATCCCCAAACAATTCCTCACCCTTATAAGGCTGAATCTCTATGTGCCTTTTAAAGTCAGCATCACCTGTCCACTGCCGGGTCTCTAATACCCTCCTGGCAGAATGAACATTGCCTTAATTCTGGATGCCAGCCGGCAAATATCCCTCTGTGCATCCCTCATATATAAGACGACGTCTTTAATATGCTCTATGTTAGCAAAATATTATCTCTGTCTAGGGTATTAATATTGACAGGGTATCAGACCACGCTGCAGCAGCACTATTCATGCTGAGGCAATTGCAGGTCTCAGTATAGTACCTGAGTGTGTATATACAGACTTCAGGATAGCCTCCTGCTTTTTATCAGCAGGCTCCTTCAAAGTGGCCGTATCCTAAGACGGCAGTGCCACCTTTTTTGACAAACGTGTGAGCGCCTTATCCACCCTAGGGGATATCTCCCAACGTGACCTATACTCTGGCGGGAAAGGGTACGCCATCAGTAACTTTTTAGAAATTACCAGTTTCTTATCAGGGGAACCCACGCTTCTTTACACACTTCATTCACTCATCTGATGGGGGAACAAAACACTGGCTGCTTTTTCTCCCCAAACATAAAACCCCTTTTATGTGGTACTTGGGTTCATGTCAGAAATGTGTAACACATTTTTCATTGCCGAGATCATGCAACGGATGTTCCTAGTGGATTGTGTATATGTCTCAATCTCGTCGACACTGGAGTCAAACTCCGTGTCGACATCTGTGTCTGCCATCTGAGGTAACGGGCGTTTTTTGAGCCCCTGATGGCCTTTGAGACGCCTGGGCAGGCGGGGGCTGAGAAGCCGGCTGTCCCACAGCTGTTACGTCATCCAGCCTTTTATGTAAGGAGTTGACATTATCGGTTAATACCTTCCACCTATCCATCCACTCTGATGTCGGCCCCACAGGGGGCGACATCCCATTTATCGGCCTCTGCTCCGCCTCCACGTAACCTTCCTCATCCAACATGTCGACACAGCCGTACCGACACACCGCACACACACAGGGAATGCTCTGACTGAGGACAGGACCCCACAAAGTCCTTTGGGGAGACAGAGAGAGAGTATGCCAGCACACACCAGAGCGCTATATAATGCAGGGATTAACACTATAACTGAGTGATTTTCCCCCCAATAGCTGCTTGTATACACATATTGCGCCTAAATTTAGTGCCCCCCCTCTCTTTTTAACCCTTTGAGCCTAAAAACTACAGGGGAGAGCCTGGGGAGCTGTCTTCCAGCTGCACTGTGAAGAAAAAATGGCGCCAGTGTGCTGAGGGAGTTATCCCCGTCCCTTTTTTGGCGGACTTTTCTCCCGCTTTTTTCAGGAATTCTGGCAGGGGTAATTTATCACATATATAGCCCTGGGACTATATATTGTGATGATTTGCCAGCCAAGGTGTTTATATTGCTGCTCAGGGCGCCCCCCCCCCCCCCCCCCAGCGCCCTGCACCCATCAGTGACTGGAGTGTGAGGTGTGCATGAGGAGCAATGGCGCACAGCTGCAGTGCTGTGCGCTACCTTGTTGAAGACCGAGGTCTTCTGCCGCCGATTTTCCGGACCACTTCTTGCTTCTGGCTCTGTAAGGGGGACGGCGGCGCGGCTCCGGGACCGAACGATCGAGGTCGGGTCCTGTGTTCGATCCCTCTGGAGCTAATGGTGTCCAGTAGCCTAAGAAGCCCAAACTATCTCCAGTCAGGTAGGTTCGCTTCTTCTCCCCTTAGTCCCTCGCTGCAGTGAGTCTGTTGCCAGCAGATCTCACTGTAAAATAAAAAACCTAAAATATACTATCTTTGTAGGAGCTCAGGAGAGCCCCTAGTGTGCATCCAGCTCAGCCGGGCACAAGATTCTAACTGAGGTCTGGAGGAGGGTCATAGTGGGAGGAGCCAGTGCACACCAGGTAGTTCCTAAAGCTTTCTTTAGTTGTGCCCAGTCTCCTGCGGAGCCGCTATTCCCCATGGTCCTTACGGAGTCCCAGCATCCAATTAGGACGTCAGAGAAATTGACAGTGGTTCCCCCATATTTTAACAACCAGCACCGGGCTCTACGCCTGGTCCTGGTGCCAAAAATACGGGGGACAAAAAGCGTAGGGGTCCCCCGTATTTTTAACACCAGCACCGGGCTCCACTAGTCCGAGAGATAATGCCACAGCCGGGGGACACTTTTATATAGGTCCCTGCGGCCCTGGCATTAAATCACTAACTAGTCACCCCTGGCCAGGGTACCCTGGAGGAGTGGGGACCCCTTAAATCAAGGGGCCCCCCCTCCAGCCACCCAAGGGCCAGGGGTGAAGCCAGAGGCTGCCCCCCCCATCCAAGGGCTGCGGATGGGGGGCTGATAGCCATGTGTAAAAATAAGAATATTGTTTTTTGTAGCAGTACTACAAGTCCCAGGAAGCCTCCACCACAAGCTGGTACTTGGAGAACCACAAGTACCAGCATGCGGTGGAAAAACGGGCCCACTGGTACCTGTAGTACTACTACAAAAAAAATACCCAAATAAAAACAGAACTCACAAACCTTGAAAGTAAAACTTTATTACATACATGCACACCTACATTCACACATACTTACCTATGTTCACACGAGGGTCGGTCCACTTCTCCAAGTAGAATCCATGGGGTACCTGAAAATAAAATTATACTCACAAAAATCCAGTATAGATCGGTCCTCTTCTGAGCTTGTAATCCACGTACTTGGCAAAAAAACAAACCAAAAACCCGAACCACGCACTGAAAGGGGTCCCATGTTTACACATGGGACCCCTTTTCCCGACTGCCGAGACCCCATGTAACTCCTGTCACAGAGGGTCCCTTCAGCCAATCAGGGAGCGCCACGTCGTGGCACTTTCCTGATTGGCTGTGCGCTCCTGAGCTGTCAGTCAGGCTGCGCACGGCAGAGATACAATGTAGCGCATAGGCGCTACATTGCATCCAATGGTGGGAACTTTGCGGTCAGCGGTTGACCGCGAGTAACCTCACCTTTCAGTGCGTGGTTCGGGTTTTTCGGTTTGTTTTTTTGCCAAGTACGTGGATTACAAGCTCAGAAGAGGACCGATCTACACTGTATTTTTGAGAGTATAGTTTTATTTTCAGGTACCCCATGGATTCTACTTGGAGAAGTGGACCGACCCTCATGTGAACATAGGTAAGTATGTGTGAATGTAGGTGTGCATGTATGTAATAAAGTTTTACTTTCAAGGTGTGTGAGTTCTGTTTTTATTTGGGTATTTTTTTTGTAGTAGTACTACTACAGGTACCAGCGGGCCCGTTTTTCCACCGCATGCTGGTACTTGTGGTTCTCCAAGTGCCAGCTTGCGGGGGAGGCTTGCTGGGACTTGTAGTACTGCTACAAAAAACAATATTCTTATTTTTACACATGGCTATCAGCCCCCCATCCGCAGCCCTTGGATGGGGAGGACAGCCTCGGGCTTCACCCCTGGCCCTTGGGTGGCTGGAGGGGGGGGCCCCCTTGATTTAATGGGTCCCCACTCCTCCAGGATACCCCGGCTAGGGGTGACTAGTTAGTGATTTAATGCCAGGGCCGCAGGGACCTATATAAAAGTGTCCCCCGGCTGTGGCATTATCTCTCTGACTAGTGGAGCCCGGTGCTGGTGTTAAAAATACGGGCGACCCCTACGCTTTTTGTCCCCCGTATTTTTGGCACCAGGACCAGGCGCAGAGCCCGGTGCTGGTTGTTAAAATATGGGGGAACCACTGTCAATTTTTTCCCCATATTTTTGCAACCAGGACCGGCTCAAAGAGCCCGAGGCTGGTTGTGCTTAGGAGGGGGGACCCCACGCAATTTTTTTAAACGTTTTTACACTAAACGACCCTTTCCCATAGATAACCATGCACAGATCTCACTGATCCGTGCATGATTATCCAAACTCGCCAGGAAAAAGCAGGTCTATTTTTTTGCTGCTATTTTTAACGAATCGCAAAAAAAAACACCCGCACTTGAGCATTCAGAGACTAACACCCAAATACGAATTAATAGTGAATACCCGTGTTGTATGAAATAACAGCCGCATTTGACCGATGGTCTATTCATTCGTATTTCTGAATTTAACCTTGAAAACCATTACGAATAGCCCAAACACTGCCGAGATTTGAGTTTAGTGAATTCCCGTGTTGGGACTTAGAAAAAAAAACACAAATCGGTCAAACTCGGATTATTAGTAAATATAGGCCCTGGAGTTTGCCAAAATGCACCTGAAAGACTCTCAGACCATGAGAAACAAAATCCTCTGGTCTGATGAGACAAAGATTAAACTTTTTGGTGTGAATGCCAGGCATCATGTTTGGAGGAAACCAGGCACCGTTTATCACCAGGCCAATACCATCCCTACAGTGAAGCATGGTGGTGGCAGCATCATGCTGTGGGGATGTTTTTCAGCGGTAGGAACTGGGAGACTAGTCAGGATAGAGGGAAAGATGAATGCAGCAATGTACAGAGATATCCTGGATGAAAACCTGCTCCAGAGCACTCTTGACCTCAGACTGGGGCGATGGTTCATCTTTCAGCAGGACAACGACCCTAAGCATTCAGCCAAGATATCAAAGGAGTGGCTTCAGGACAACTCTGTGAATGTCCTTGAGTGGCCCAGCCAGAGCGCAGACTTGATTCCGATTGAACATCTCTGGAGAGATCTGAAAATGGCTGTGCACCGATGCTTCCCATCCAACCTGATGGAGCTTGAGAGGTGCTGCAAAGAGGAATGGGTAAAACTGCCCAAAGATAGGTGTGCGAAGCTAGTGGCATCATATTAAAAAATACTTGAGGCTGTAAATGCTGCCAATGCTTCATAACTTTTATTATTTTAAGGGTTTGCATGTCCTACATTATATGGGATACATTTTCTTACAGCTGACTTTCTGCTCATCTGGTGCCCATCCGCATCCAGTGGGCTTGCTTCAGGCATCATAAAGATCTCCATTTGTGCACAATAGTTGGTGCAGTATTTGCTTGATGCATTGCCGAGTACTTTGGTTGGAAAGCACTGGCTTACCAGTGACTGACAGTGGCATGCATGTCTGATTGGTTAGGCAGTCAGTGGCATGCATAACTGATTGATTGATTGATTGATTGATTGATTGACTGACAGTGGCATGCATGTCTGATTTGTTGAGCAGTCAGGATAGAATGTTGTCCATTAGCCAATGGGACGCTGTGTACAGAACACATTGGTCTTGAATAGCGGGAAGTACAGGTTTCCAACTGGCTATCGGATGAAATACAATTCTGATAGCTCAGCATACATGCTACATGCTAAAGTATGGCATACCCTCCAACATGACCCATTCCATTAGGTACAAAATGCTCCGACCTATTCAATAGGGGCTGTTTTTTTCTGACAAGTCGGGAATTCCCGACTTGTCGGAAAACACATGGATTGTTGGATTAGCCGCGGATCCACGTGTTCCAAGCCAAATCTGACAGGTTTTGGCCCCGGTTCTGACAATGTCAATCCAACTTTTTTTAAAGTTGGATTGACATTGTCGGAAGCGGGGAGATGAGACGGGGGAGCAGGGACAGGTAGGAGGGACCATGTGAGCCGAGCAGTGGGGGCGCCAGTGAGGAGACGAGCGGGGGCGCCGGTGAGGAGACGAGCGTGGCTGTCGGTGAGGAGACGAGCGTGGACGGTGGTGAGGAGACGTGCAGGGACGCCGGTGAGGAGACGAGCGGGGACGCCGGTGAGGAGACGAGCGGGGATGCCGGCGAGGAGATGAGCGGGGATGGAGCATGGACGGGTGAGGAGCCACTGTCGGGAGCGGCCAAATCTGACAGTCGGATTTGGCCGCTCATTGAATACTGACCTGTTGGATCCGACAGGTATTGAATATACCCCTTTGTATGGATTGTATACCGTTTTACTTTGGAACATCTGATGGGTTTAGACTAGGGATGGACATCACATCGTGATGATTTGCAACCATCAATGTTTTTGTTGCAAATGCAGTAGTTTTACCATTCAATGGCAGTGATCCAATGTTTGCCATCATCGAATGGTAAATATTTGATGGTGTTCTGATAGTCTCGCCCCAGTCCCATGCCCAGCTGGCCACTCCGCAGAGGTTTTGCGCATGTGCAGTCCAACTGCAGAGGTTTGAGCATGCGCAAATCTTATGATTTTTTTTTTTCCATCAAATTCTTTTGATGCGACGGTCAGTTACCAATTCATCAAAAAATTTGATGGCAGAAGCCCAGCCATCATATGATGGTGAGCTTCCAATGTCCATCCTTAGTTTAGTCCTGTTTTCTTGGATTATTCAATCACTTATTTATTAACAGTTACTTATACAGCGCACACATATTCCGCAGTGCCCAACAGATAATATTTAGCAATTCATATTAGTCCCTGCCCCGGTGGATCCTATAATCTACCCTGGGCCGGTTCTAGGCCTTGTGGCAACCATGGCGAATGTTTCCTTTGGTGCTTCCCTCCATTAGAAACAGGGACAGTGCAAGCCTCCGGCGCGTGGAAAACATATAGGGATACTCAATCACAAAAAAACACAATGTTGTATACACGTGCCTCCACACTGAAAGTGTATAAGTACATACACACACACTCAGGCGCCAGGATCCACTAGAAGAATGGAGATTTCATAAAGGCAAAAACTGCTGCTCCTAATTATAAGGATAATTGCATTCCATATATATATATATATATATATATCAAAAACAACAATAATTGCAGGGGATTAATTCCCTACAAAAGAGGAGCGCTGCTTATACCAATTAAAGGAGACCATTCAAAACTGTTATTAAGATTTAAGAGACTTTATATATATATATATATATATATATAATAATAATTTTTTATTTTTATATAAAAAAATCTATAATGCTGCAGCATATAATAAAATACATTTTATCAACACATACTAAACATGATTTTAGTTTACATTAAGGCTCATAATTCATATGGATTCTAATACCACACATACGTTAGGCCATTTAATATGTCCCACATATAACATCAATAGAAATGTCCAAGTCTCACATTTGATTCGGTTCCTGTTTTAAATGTGCGCACACACCTGATGAGAGGTGACGCAAAGGCAAATTTCACATGGTAATTACCAGTATATTTCATCAGGTGTGTGCACACATTTAAAACAGGAACCGAATCAAATGTGAGACTTGGACATTTCTATTAATGTTATATGTGGGACACATTAAATTGCCTAACGTATATGTGGTATTAGAATCCATATGAATTATGAGCCTTAATGTAAACTAAAATCATGTTTATTATGTGTTGATGAAATGTTTTTTATTATATGCTGCAGAATTATATATTTTTTTATATAAAAATAAAAAAGTATTATATATAAAGTCTCTTAAATCGTAATAACAGCTTTGAATTGTCTCCTTTAATTGGTATAAGCAGCGCTCCTTTTTTGCAGGCAGTTAATCCCCTGCAATTATTGTGGTTTTTTTTTTTTTAATATAGGGGCTATGCTTCATGGGGAAGGAGCGTGGCCACAGAATAGTAATAATTCACATTACACCGCACAGTAGTATCCATCAGTCACATTACACCACACAGTAGTACCCCTTATACACATTATGTCATGTTAGAGGTCCTTACACGCATTACACCACAGTAGAGCAGAGCCCCTTAAACACATTACACCAGGTACAGACGCTTTTATGCATGTTACACCAGGTGGAGACCTTTTTATGCACGTTGCACCAGGTAGAGCCCCTTAAACACGTTACGCCAGGTAGACCTCTTGCACATGTTACTCCAGGTAGAGCCTCTTACACACGTTGTGCCAGGTAGAAAATCTTACACACGTTGCACCAGGTAGAGCCCCTTACACACATCATAATTTATTTATTTATTAACAGTTTCTTATATAGTGGCTGGAGGGGGGGGGCCCCTTGATTTAAGGGGTCCCCACTCCTCCAGGATACCCCGGCTAGGGGTGACTAGTTAGTGATTTAATGCCAGGGCCGCAGGGACCTATATAAAAGTGTCCCCCGGCTGTGGCATTATCTCTCTGACTAGTGGAGCCCGGTGCTGGTGTTAAAAATACGGGCGACCCCTACGCTTTTTGTCCCCCGTATTTTTGGCACCAGGACCAGGCGCAGAGCCCGGTGCTGGTTGTTAAAATATGGGGGAACCACTGTCAATTTTTTCCCCATATTTTTGCAACCAGGACCGGCTCAAAGAGCCCGAGGCTGGTTGTGCTTAGGAGGGGGGACCCCACGCAATTTTTTTAAACGTTTTTACACTAAACGACCCTTTCCCATAGATAACCATGCACAGATCTCACTGATCCGTGCATGATTATCCAAACTCGCCAGGAAAAAGCAGGTCTATTTTTTTGCTGCTATTTTTAACGAATCGCAAAAAAAAACACCCGCACTTGAGCATTCAGAGACTAACACCCAAATACGAATTAATAGTGAATACCCGTGTTGTATGAAATAACAGCCGCATTTGACCGATGGTCTATTCATTCGTATTTCTGAATTTAACCTTGAAAACCATTACGAATAGCCCAAACACTGCCGAGATTTGAGTTTAGTGAATTCCCGTGTTGGGACTTAGAAAAAAAAACACAAATCGGTCAAACTCGGATTATTAGTAAATATAGGCCCTGGAGTTTGCCAAAATGCACCTGAAAGACTCTCAGACCATGAGAAACAAAATCCTCTGGTCTGATGAGACAAAGATTAAACTTTTTGGTGTGAATGCCAGGCATCATGTTTGGAGGAAACCAGGCACCGTTTATCACCAGGCCAATACCATCCCTACAGTGAAGCATGGTGGTGGCAGCATCATGCTGTGGGGATGTTTTTCAGCGGTAGGAACTGGGAGACTAGTCAGGATAGAGGGAAAGATGAATGCAGCAATGTACAGAGATATCCTGGATGAAAACCTGCTCCAGAGCACTCTTGACCTCAGACTGGGGCGATGGTTCATCTTTCAGCAGGACAACGACCCTAAGCATTCAGCCAAGATATCAAAGGAGTGGCTTCAGGACAACTCTGTGAATGTCCTTGAGTGGCCCAGCCAGAGCGCAAACTTGATTCCGATTGAACATCTCTGGAGAGATCTGAAAATGGCTGTGCACCGATGCTTCCCATCCAACCTGATGGAGCTTGAGAGGTGCTGCAAAGAGGAATGGGTAAAACTGCCCAAAGATAGGTGTGCGAAGCTAGTGGTATCATATTAAAAAATACTTGAGGCTGTAAATGCTGCCAATGCTTCATAACTTTTATTATTTTAAGGGTTTGCATGTCCTACATTATATGGGATACATTTTCTTACAGCTGACTTTCTGCTCATCTGGTGCCCATCCGCATCCAGTGGGCTTGCTTCAGGCATCATAAAGATCTCCATTTGTGCACAATAGTTGGTGCAGTATTTGCTTGATGCATTGCCGAGTACTTTGGTTGGAAAGCACTGGCTTACCAGTGACTGACAGTGGCATGCATGTCTGATTGGTTAGGCAGTCAGTGGCATGCATAACTGATTGATTGATTGATTGATTGATTGATTGATTGACTGACAGTGGCATGCATGTCTGATTTGTTGAGCAGTCAGGATAGAATGTTGTCCATTAGCCAATGGGACGCTGTGTACAGAACACATTGGTCTTGAATAGCGGGAAGTACAGGTTTCCAACTGGCTATCAGATGAAATACAATTCTGATAGCTCAGCATACATGCTACATGCTAAAGTATGGCATACCCTCCAACATGACCCATTCCATTAGGTACAAAATGCTCCGACCTATTCAATAGGGGCTGTTTTTTTCTGACAAGTCGGGAATTCCCGACTTGTCGGAAAACACATGGATTGTTGGATTAGCCGCGGATCCACGTGTTCCAAGCCAAATCTGACAGGTTTTGGCCCCGGTTCTGACAATGTCAATCCAACTTTTTTTAAAGTTGGATTGACATTGTCGGAAGCGGGGAGATGAGACGGGGGGAGCAGGGACAGGTAGGAGGGACCATGTGAGCCGAGCAGTGGGGGCGCCAGTGAGGAGACGAGCGGGGGCGCCGGTGAGGAGACGAGCGTGGCTGTCGGTGAGGAGACGAGCGTGGACGGTGGTGAGGAGACGTGCAGGGACGCCGGTGAGGAGACGAGCGGGGACGCCGGTGAGGAGACGAGCGGGGATGCCGGCGAGGAGATGAGCGGGGATGGAGCATGGACGGGTGAGGAGCCACTGTCGGGAGCGGCCAAATCTGACAGTCGGATTTGGCCGCTCATTGAATACTGACCTGTTGGATCCGACAGGTATTGAATATACCCCTTTGTATGGATTGTATACCGTTTTACTTTGGAACATCTGATGGGTTTAGACTAGGGATGGACATCACATCGTGATGATTTGCAACCATCAATGTTTTTGTTGCAAATGCAGTAGTTTTACCATTCAATGGCAGTGATCCAATGTTTGCCATCATCGAATGGTAAATATTTGATGGTGTTCTGATAGTCTCGCCCCAGTCCCATGCCCAGCTGGCCACTCCGCAGAGGTTTTGCGCATGTGCAGTCCAACTGCAGAGGTTTGAGCATGCGCAAATCTTATGATTTTTTTTTTTCCATCAAATTCTTTTGATGCGACGGTCAGTTACCAATTCATCAAAAAATTTGATGGCAGAAGCCCAGCCATCATATGATGGTGAGCTTCCAATGTCCATCCTTAGTTTAGTCCTGTTTTCTTGGATTATTCAATCACTTATTTATTAACAGTTACTTATACAGCGCACACATATTCCGCAGTGCCCAACAGATAATATTTAGCAATTCATATTAGTCCCTGCCCCGGTGGATCCTATAATCTACCCTGGGCCGGTTCTAGGCCTTGTGGCAACCATGGCGAATGTTTCCTTTGGTGCTTCCCTCCATTAGAAACAGGGACAGTGCAAGCCTCCGGCGCGTGGAAAACATATAGGGATACTCAATCACAAAAAAACACAATGTTGTATACACGTGCCTCCACACTGAAAGTGTATAAGTACATACACACACACTCAGGCGCCAGGATCCACTAGAAGAATGGAGATTTCATAAAGGCAAAAACTGCTGCTCCTAATTATAAGGATAATTGCATTCCATATATATATATATATATCTATCAAAAACAACAATAATTGCAGGGGATTAATTCCCTACAAAAGAGGAGCGCTGCTTATACCAATTAAAGGAGACCATTACTGTTATTAAGATTTAAGAGACTTTATATATATATATATATATATATATATATATATAATTTTTTATTTTTATATAAAAAAATCTATAATGCTGCAGCATATAATAAAATACATTTTATCAACACATACTAAACATGATTTTAGTTTACATTAAGGCTCATAATTCATATGGATTCTAATACCACACATACGTTAGGCCATTTAATATGTCCCACATATAACATCAATAGAAATGTCCAAGTCTCACATTTGATTCGGTTCCTGTTTTAAATGTGCGCACACACCTGATGAGAAGTGACGCAAAGGCAAATTTCACATGGTAATTACTAGAGATGAGCGGGTTCGGTTTCTCTGAATCCGAACCCGCCAGAACTTCATGTTTTTTTTCACGGGTCCGAGCGACTCGGATCTTCCCGCCTTGCTCGGTTAACCCGAGCGCGCCCGAACGTCATCATGACGCTGTCGGATTCTCGCGAGGCTCGGATTCTATCGCGAGACTCGGATTCTATATAAGGAGCCGCGCGTCGCCGCCATTTTCACACGTGCATTGAGATTGATAGGGAGAGGACGTGGCTGGCGTCCTCTCCGTTTAGAATAGATTAGAGAGACACTTGATTTACTAATTTTGGGGAGCATTAGGAGTACTCAGTACAGTGCAGAGTTTTGCTGATAGTGACCAGTGACCACCAGTTTTATTTATAATCCGTTCTCTGCCTGAAAAAAGCGATACACAGCACACAGTGACTCAGTCACATACCATATCTGTGTGCACTGCTCAGGCTCAGGCCAGTGTGCTGCATCATCTATTATCTATATATAATATTATATATATCTGTCTGACTGCTCAGCTCACACAGCTTATAATTGTGGGGGAGACTGGGGAGCACTACTGCAGTGCCAGTTATAGGTTATAGCAGGAGCCAGGAGTACATAATATATTATATAGTGAGTGACCACCAGACACACAGTGCAGTTTATTTAATATATCCGTTCTCTGCCTGAAAAAAGCGATACACACAGTGACTCAGTCAGTCACATACCATATCTGTGTGCACTGCTCAGGCTCAGGCCAGTGTGCTGCATCATCTATATATATTATATATCTGTCTGACTGCTCAGCTCACACAGCTTATAATTGTGGGGGAGACTGGGGAGCACTACTGCAGTGCCAGTTATAGGTTATAGCAGGAGCCAGGAGTACATAATATTATATTAAAATTAAACAGTGCACACTTTTGCTGCAGGAGTGCCACTGCCAGTGTGACTAGTGACCAGTGACCTGACCACCAGTATATATAATATTAGTAGTATACTATCTCTTTATCAACCAGTCTATATATTAGCAGCAGACACAGTACAGTGCGGTAGTTCACGGCTGTGGCTACCTCTGTGTCGGCACTCGGCAGCCCGTCCATAATTGTATATACCACCTAACCGTGGCTTTTTTTTTCTTTCTTTATCCATACATACTAGTTACGAGTATACTATCTCTTTATCAACCAGTCTATATTAGCAGCAGACACAGTACAGTGCGGTAGTTCACGGCTGTGGCTACCTCTGTGTCGGCACTCGGCAGCCCGTCCATAATTGTATATACCACCTAACCGTGGTTTTTTTTTTCTTTCTTTATACATACATACTAGTTACGAGTATACTATCTCTTAATCAACCAGTCTATATATTAGCAGCAGACACAGTACAGTGCGGTAGTTCACGGCTGTGGCTACCTCTGTGTCGGCACTCGGCAGCCCGTCCATAATTGTATATACCACCTAACCGTGGTTTTTTTTTCTTTCTTTATACATACATACTAGTTACGAGTATACTATCTCTTTATCAACCAGTCTATATTAGCAGCAGACACAGTACAGTGCGGTAGTTCACGGCTGTGGCTACCTCTGTGTCGGCACTCGGCAGCCCGTCCATAATTGTATATACCACCTAACCGTGGTTTTTTTTTCTTTCTTTATACATACATACTAGTTACGAGTATACTATCTCTTTATCAACCAGTCTATATTAGCAGCAGACACAGTACAGTGCGGTAGTTCACGGCTGTGGCTACCTCTGTGTCGGCACTCGGCAGCCCGTCCATAATTGTATATACCACCTAACCGTGGTTTTTTTTTCTTTCTTTATACATACATACTAGTTACGAGTATACTATCTCTTTATCAACCAGTCTATATATTAGCAGCAGACACAGTACAGTGCGGTAGTTCACGGCTGTGGCTACCTCTGTGTCGGCACTCGGCAGCCCGTCCATAATTGTATATACCACCTAACCGTGGTTTTTTTTTCTTTCTTTATACATACATACTAGTTACGAGTATACTATCTCTTTATCAACCAGTCTATATTAGCAGCAGACACAGTACAGTGCGGTAGTTCACGGCTGTGGCTACCTCTGTGTCGGCACTCGGCAGCCCGTCCATAATTGTATATACCACCTAACCGTGGTTTTTTTTTCTTTCTTTATACATACATACTAGTTACGAGTATACTATCTCTTTATCAACCAGTCTATATTAGCAGCAGACACAGTACAGTGCGGTAGTTCACGGCTGTGGCTACCTCTGTGTCGGCACTCGGCAGCCCGTCCATAATTGTATATACCACCTAACCGTGGTTTTTTTTTCTTTCTTTATACATACATACTAGTTACGAGTATACTATCTCTTTATCAACCAGTCTATATATTAGCAGCAGACACAGTACAGTGCGGTAGTTCACGGCTGTGGCTACCTCTGTGTCGGCACTCGGCAGCCCGTCCATAATTGTATATACCACCTAACCGTGGTTTTTTTTTCTTTCTTTATACATACATACTAGTTACGAGTATACTATCTCTTTATCAACCAGTCTATATTAGCAGCAGACACAGTACAGTGCGGTAGTTCACGGCTGTGGCTACCTCTGTGTCGGCACTCGGCAGCCCGTCCATAATTGTATATACCACCTAACCGTGGTTTTTTTTTCTTTCTTTATACATACATACTAGTTACGAGTATACTATCTCTTTATCAACCAGTCTATATATTAGCAGCAGACACAGTACAGTGCGGTAGTTCACGGCTGTGGCTACCTCTGTGTCGGCACTCGGCAGCCCATCCATAATTGTATATACCACCTAACCGTGGTTTTTTTTTCTTTCTTTATACATACATACTAGTTACGAGTATACTATCTCTTTATCAACCAGTCTATATATTAGCAGCAGACACAGTACAGTGCGGTAGTTCACGGCTGTGGCTACCTCTGTGTCGGCACTCGGCAGCCCGTCCATAATTGTATATACCACCTAACCGTGGTTTTTTTTTCTTTCTTTATACATACATACTAGTTACGAGTATACTATCTCTTTATCAACCAGTCTATATATTAGCAGCAGACACAGTACAGTGCGGTAGTTCACGGCTGTGGCTACCTCTGTGTCGGCACTCGGCAGCCCGTCCATAATTGTATATACCACCTAACCGTGGTTTTTTTTTCTTTCTTTATACATACATACTAGTTACGAGTATACTATCTCTTTATCAACCAGTCTATATTAGCAGCAGACACAGTACAGTGCGGTAGTTCACGGCTGTGGCTACCTCTGTGTCGGCACTCGGCAGCCCGTCCATAATTGTATATACCACCTAACCGTGGTTTTTTTTTCTTTCTTTATACATACATACTAGTTACGAGTATACTATCTCTTTATCAACCAGTCTATATTAGCAGCAGACACAGTACAGTGCGGTAGTTCACGGCTGTGGCTACCTCTGTGTCGGCACTCGGCAGCCCGTCCATAATTGTATATACCACCTAACCGTGGTTTTTTTTTCTTTCTTTATACATACATACTAGTTACGAGTATACTATCTCTTTATCAACCAGTCTATATATTAGCAGCAGACACAGTACAGTGCGGTAGTTCACGGCTGTGGCTACCTCTGTGTCGGCACTCGGCAGCCCGTCCATAATTGTATATACCACCTAACCGTGGTTTTTTTTTCTTTCTTTATACATACATACTAGTTACGAGTATACTATCTCTTTATCAACCAGTCTATATTAGCAGCAGACACAGTACAGTGCGGTAGTTCACGGCTGTGGCTACCTCTGTGTCGGCACTCGGCAACCCGTCCATAATTGTATATACCACCTAACCGTGGTTTTTTTTTCTTTCTTTATACATACATACTAGTTACGAGTATACTATCTCTTTATCAACCAGTCTATATTAGCAGCAGACACAGTACAGTGCGGTAGTTCACGGCTGTGGCTACCTCTGTGTCGGCACTCGGCAGCCCGTCCATAATTGTATATACCACCTAACCGTGGTTTTTTTTTTCTTTCTTTATACATACATACTAGTTACGAGTATACTATCTCTTTATCAACCAGTCTATATATTAGCAGCAGACACAGTACAGTGCGGTAGTTCACGGCTGTGGCTACCTCTGTGTCGGCACTCGGCAGCCCGTCCATAATTGTATATACCACCTAACCGTGGTTTTTTTTTCTTTCTTTATACATACATACTAGTTACGAGTATACTATCTCTTTATCAACCAGTCTATATTAGCAGCAGACACAGTACAGTGCGGTAGTTCACGGCTGTGGCTACCTCTGTGTCGGCACTCGGCAGCCCGTCCATAATTGTATATACCACCTAACCGTGGTTTTTTTTTCTTTCTTTATACATACATACTAGTTACGAGTATACTATCTCTTTATCAACCAGTCTATATTAGCAGCAGACACAGTACAGTGCGGTAGTTCACGGCTGTGGCTACCTCTGTGTCGGCACTCGGCAGCCCCTCCATAATTGTATATACCACCTAACCGTGTTTTTTTTTTCTTTCTTTATACATACATACATACTAGTTACGAGTATACTATCTCTTTATCAACCAGTCTATATATTAGCAGCAGACACAGTACAGTGCGGTAGTTCACGGCTGTGGCTACCTCTGTGTCGGCACTCGGCAGCCCGTCCATAATTGTATATACCACCTAACCGTGGTTTTTTTTTCTTTCTTTATACATACATACTAGTTACGAGTATACTATCTCTTTATCAACCAGTCTATATATTAGCAGCAGACACAGTACAGTGCGGTAGTTCACGGCTGTGGCTACCTCTGTGTCGGCACTCGGCAGCCCGTCCATAATTGTATACTAGTATCCAATCCATCCATCTCCATTGTTTACCTGAGGTGCCTTTTAGTTGTGCCTATTAAAATATGGAGAACAAAAATGTTGAGGTTCCAAAATTAGGGAAAGATCAAGATCCACTTCCACCTCGTGCTGAAGCTGCTGCCACTAGTCATGGCCGAGACGATGAAATGCCAGCAACGTCGTCTGCCAAGGCCGATGCCCAATGTCATAGTACAGAGCATGTCAAATCCAAAACACCAAATATCAGTAAAAAAAGGACTCCAAAACCTAAAATAAAATTGTCGGAGGAGAAGCGTAAACTTGCCAATATGCCATTTACCACACGGAGTGGCAAGGAACGGCTGAGGCCCTGGCCTATGTTCATGGCTAGTGGTTCAGCTTCACATGAGGATGGAAGCACTCAGCCTCTCGCTAGAAAAATGAAAAGACTCAAGCTGGCAAAAGCAGCACAGCAAAGAACTGTGCATTCTTCGAAATCCCAAATCCACAAGGAGAGTCCAATTGTGTCGGTTGCGATGCCTGACCTTCCCAACACTGGACGTGAAGAGCATGCGCCTTCCACCATTTGCACGCCCCCTGCAAGTGCTGGAAGGAGCACCCGCAGTCCAGTTCCTGATAGTCAGATTGAAGATGTCAGTGTTGAAGTACACCAGGATGAGGAGGATATGGGTGTTGCTGGCGCTGGGGAGGAAATTGACCAGGAGGATTCTGATGGTGAGGTGGTTTGTTTAAGTCAGGCACCCGGGGAGACACCTGTTGTCCGTGGGAGGAATATGGCCGTTGACATGCCAGGTGAAAATACCAAAAAAATCAGCTCTTCGGTGTGGAGGTATTTCACCAGAAATGCGGACAACAGGTGTCAAGCCGTGTGTTCCCTTTGTCAAGCTGTAATAAGTAGGGGTAAGGACGTTAACCACCTCGGAACATCCTCCCTTATACGTCACCTGCAGCGCATTCATAATAAGTCAGTGACAAGTTCAAAAACTTTGGGTGACAGCAGAAGCAGTCCACTGACCAGTAAATCCCTTCCTCTTGTAACCAAGCTCACGCAAACCACCCCACCAACTCCCTCAGTGTCAATTTCCTCCTTCCCCAGGAATGCCAATAGTCCTGCAGGCCATGTCACTGGCAATTCTGACGAGTCCTCTCCTGCCTGGGATTCCTCCGATGCATCCTTGCGTGTAACGCCTACTGCTGCTGGCGCTGCTGTTGTTGCCGCTGGGAGTCGATGGTCATCCCAGAGGGGAAGTCGTAAGCCCACTTGTACTACTTCCAGTAAGCAATTGACTGTTCAACAGTCCTTTGCGAGGAAGATGAAATATCACAGCAGTCATCCTACTGCAAAGCGGATAACTGAGTCCTTGACAACTATGTTGGTGTTAGACGTGCGTCCGGTATCCGCCGTTAGTTCACAGGGAACTAGACAATTTATTGAGGCAGTGTGCCCCCGTTACCAAATACCATCTAGGTTCCACTTCTCTAGGCAGGCGATACCGAGAATGTACACGGACGTCAGAAAAAGACTCACCAGTGTCCTAAAAAATGCAGTTGTACCCAATGTCCACTTAACCACGGACATGTGGACAAGTGGAGCAGGGCAGGGTCAGGACTATATGACTGTGACAGCCCACTGGGTAGATGTATGGACTCCCGCCGCAAGAACAGCAGCGGCGGCACCAGTAGCAGCATCTCGCAAACGCCAACTCTTTCCTAGGCAGGCTACGCTTTGTATCACCGCTTTCCAGAATACGCACACAGCTGAAAACCTCTTACGGCAACTGAGGAAGATCATCGCGGAATGGCTTACCCCAATTGGACTCTCCTGTGGATTTGTGGCATCGGACAACGCCAGCAATATTGTGTGTGCATTAAATATGGGCAAATTCCAGCACGTCCCATGTTTTGCACATACCTTGAATTTGGTGGTGCAGAATTTTTTAAAAAACGACAGGGGCGTGCAAGAGATGCTGTCGGTGGCCAGAAAAATTGCGGGACACTTTCGGCGTACAGGCACCACGTACAGAAGACTGGAGCACCACCAAAAACTACTGAACCTGCCCTGCCATCATCTGAAGCAAGAAGTGGTAACGAGGTGGAATTCAACCCTCTATATGCTTCAGAGGTTGGAGGAGCAGCAAAAGGCCATTCAAGCCTATACAATTGAGCACGATATAGGAGGTGGAATGCACCTGTCTCAAGTGCAGTGGAGAATGATTTCAACGTTGTGCAAGGTTCTGATGCCCTTTGAACTTGCCACACGTGAAGTCAGTTCAGACACTGCCAGCCTGAGTCAGGTCATTCCCCTCATCAGGCTTTTGCAGAAGAAGCTGGAGGCATTGAAGAAGGAGCTAAAAGGGAGCGATTCCGCTAGGCATGTGGGACTTGTGGATGCAGCCCTTAATTCGCTTAACAAGGATTCACGGGTGGTCAATCTGTTGAAATCAGAGCACTACATTTTGGCCACCGTGCTCGATCCTAGATTTAAAGCCTACCTTGGATCTCTCTTTCCGGCAGACACAGGTCTGCTGGGGTTGAAAGACCTGCTGGTGACAAAATTGTCAAGTCAAGCGGAACGCGACCTGTCAACATCTCCTCCTTCACATTCTCCCGCAACTGGGGGTGCGAGGAAAAGGCTCAGAATTCCGAGCCCACCCGCTGGCGGTGATGCAGGGCAGTCTGGAGCGACTGCTGATGCTGACATCTGGTCCGGACTGAAGGACCTGACAACGATTACGGACATGTCGTCTACTGTCACTGCATATGATTCTCTCAACATTGATAGAATGGTGGAGGATTATATGAGTGACCGCATCCAAGTAGGCACGTCACACAGTCCGTACTTATACTGGCAGGAAAAAGAGGCAATTTGGAGGCCCTTGCACAAACTGGCTTTATTCTACCTAAGTTGCCCTCCCACAAGTGTGTACTCCGAAAGAGTGTTTAGTGCCGCCGCTCACCTTGTCAGCAATCGGCGTACGAGGTTACATCCAGAAAATGTGGAGAAGATGATGTTCATTAAAATGAATTATAATCAATTCCTCCGCGGAGACATTGACCAGCAGCAATTGCCTCCACAAAGTACACAGGGAGCTGAGATGGTGGATTCCAGTGGGGACGAATTGATAATCTGTGAGGTGGGGGATGTACACGGTGATATATCGGAGGGTGAAGATGAGGTGGACATCTTGCCTCTGTAGAGCCAGTTTGTGCAAGGAGAGATTAATTGCTTCTTTTTTGGGGGGGGTCCAAACCAACCCGTCATATCAGTCACAGTCGTGTGGCAGACCCTGTCACTGAAATGATGGGTTGGTTAAAGTGTGCATGTCCTGTTTTGTTTATACAACATAAGGGTGGGTGGGAGGGCCCAAGGACAATTCCATCTTGCACCTCTTTTTTCTTTTCTTTTTCTTTGCATCATGTGCTGATTGGGGAGGGTTTTTTGGAAGGGACATCCTGCGTGACACTGCAGTGCCACTCCTAGATGGGCCCGGTGTTTGTGTCGGCCACTAGGGTCGCTAATCTTACTCACACAGTCAGCTACCTCATTGCGCCTCTTTTTTTCTTTGCGTCATGTGCTGTTTGGGGAGGGTTTTTTGGAAGGGACATCCTGCGTGACACTGCAGTGCCACTCCTAGATGGGCCCGGTGTTTGTGTCGGCCACTAGGGTCGCTAATCTTACTCACACAGCTACCTCATTGCGCCTCTTTTTTTCTTTGCGTCATGTGCTGTTTGGGGAGGGTTTTTTGGAAGGGCCATCCTGCGTGACACTGCAGTGCCACTCCTAGATGGGCCCGGTGTTTGTGTCGGCCACTAGGGTCGCTAATCTTACTCACACAGCTACCTCATTGCGCCTCTTTTTTTCTTTGCGTCATGTGCTGTTTGGGGAGGGTTTTTTGGAAGGGACATCCTGCGTGACACTGCAGTGCCACTCCTAGATGGGCCCGGTGTTTGTGTCGGCCACTAGGGTCGCTAATCTTACTCACACAGCTACCTCATTGCGCCTCTTTTTTTCTTTGCGTCATGTGCTGTTTGGGGAGGGTTTTTTGGAAGGGCCATCCTGCGTGACACTGCAGTGCCACTCCTAGATGGGCCCGGTGTTTGTGTCGGCCACTAGGGTCGCTAATCTTACTCACACAGCTACCTCATTGCGCCTCTTTTTTTCTTTGCGTCATGTGCTGTTTGGGGAGGGTTTTTTGGAAGGGACATCCTGCGTGACACTGCAGTGCCACTCCTAGATGGGCCCGGTGTTTGTGTCGGCCACTAGGGTCGCTTATCTTACTCACACAGCGACCTCGGTGCAAATTTTAGGACTAAAAATAATATTGTGAGGTGTGAGGTATTCAGAATAGACTGAAAATGAGTGTAAATTATGGTTTTTGAGGTTAATAATACTTTGGGATCAAAATGACCCCCAAATTCTATGATTTAAGCTGTTTTTTAGTGTTTTTTGAAAAAAACACCTGAATCCAAAACACACCCGAATCCGACAAAAAAAATTCGGTGAGGTTTTGCCAAAACGCGTTCGAACCCAAAACACGGCCGCGGAACCGAACCCAAAACCAAAACACAAAACCCGAAAAATTTCAGGCGCTCATCTCTAGTAATTACCAGTATATTTCATCAGGTGTGTGCACACATTTAAAACAGGAACCGAATCAAATGTGAGACTTGGACATTTCTATTAATGTTATATGTGGGACACATTAAATTGCCTAACGTATATGTGGTATTAGAATCCATATGAATTATGAGCCTTAATGTAAACTAAAATCATGTTTATTATGTGTTGATGAAATGTTTTTTATTATATGCTGCAGAATTATATATTTTTTTTATATAAAAATAAAAAAGTATTATATATAAAGTCTCTTAAATCGTAATAACAGCTTTGAATTGTCTCCTTTAATTGGTATAAGCAGCGCTCCTTTTTTGCAGGCAGTTAATCCCCTGCAATTATTGTGGGTTTTTTTTTTTTTAATATAGGGGCTATGCTTCATGGGGAAGGAGCGTGGCCACAGAATAGTAATAATTCACATTACACCGCACAGTAGTATCCATCAGTCACATTACACCACACAGTAGTACCCCTTATACACATTATGTCATGTTAGAGGTCCTTACACGCATTACACCACAGTAGAGCAGAGCCCCTTAAACACATTACACCAGGTACAGACGCTTTTATGCATGTTACACCAGGTGGAGACCTTTTTATGCACGTTGCACCAGGTAGAGCCCCTTAAACACGTTACGCCAGGTAGACCTCTTGCACATGTTACTCCAGGTAGAGCCTCTTACACACGTTGTGCCAGGTAGAAAATCTTACACACGTTGCACCAGGTAGAGCCCCTTACACACATCATAATTTATTTATTTATTAACAGTTTCTTATATAGTGCAGCATATTTCATTGCACCTTACAATTAGAACAACAGTAATAGAACAAAACTGGGTAAAAACAGGCAGACATATAGGCAGGAAAGCCCTGCTCACAAGCTTACAATCTATTATGCCTAGTATACACCTTACACACCTTGCACCAGGTACAAAATCTTTCACACATTACGCCAGGTAGAGCCTCTTATACATGTTGTCCCAGGTAGAGCCCCTTACACACGGTACGCCAGGTAGAGCCCCTTACACACATTGCTCCAAGTAGAGCTCCTTACATACATTGCGGCAGGTAGAGCCCCTTACACATGTTGTGCCAGGTAGAGCCCCTTACACACACTGCTCCAGGTAGAACCCCTTACATACGTTGCGCCAGGTAGAGCCCCTTACACACATTATGCCAGTAAAAAGTTGTGGTTTAGGTAAACAGCACAGGATAATTAAATATAAATAGTAGCTTCAGGAAAAAACTGACACTTTGGGATGTACCACACTAATTTGTCACTTGTACACCTAGGTAGAGATTATCCTTAAGATGAAAAATAGTGACTGTCAGTGGTGTTCCCAAGGGTTTGTAAATAAGTATTATACAGGTACTGAAAGAGAAGAAAGATAACCCTGGTAGGGAGCACTCTACAACCGGAAGCGGTGGCTTAAATAGCACAAGGAAAATATATATAAAAAATGTATTTTTATTAGGTATGCCTTAAAATGTGTATTATAAATATAAGCATATGTGATCATTGGTGAAAATCTCTTTGGTAATTGATGCAAGAAAGCTGACAAGTCATGAAGGAATGTGTGAGGGTCCATACACACAATGGTCCCCTTTCTCTTACGTGACTTATTAGGGTCCGTACCCTACAATACCTGGTCTTTCCAGGTGGTCACCCACCAAGTACTGACCACTATTTTGCTTCCAAGATCAGACTAGATTGGGCTAACGTTGTGAGGTATGATTGTAGGGAAGGTTGGGCCAAAAGTCATAAAGGTGTCAGTTGTGCACGTGGCTCCCTACTCCAGCTGGCTTGGTAATTTAGGATGTCAGGCTAATTTTTAAAAAGTGACCATCATCTGTTACATAGTAGGCCATATATTGTGAGTCAAGGTATATGTTTGAATTGTAGGTCACTGAAAATTAAATCCCTGTGGTGATATTCTTTTAAAATAGGTGCAATACCTCATGCACTACTATAAGCACAAAGTAGATGGCCTATAGCAGAGGATTGGTATGTAATATCAATACCTGAGTATAATGAGGTATGAGGCACATATACCTCAATTCCGCAAAGTAGATTGCCTATAACAAAAGATGGATGTAGAATAGCAATACCTGAGTATGATGAGGTATGAGGCACATATACCTCAATTCGGGTATCCTAATGAGGTAAGTATTGCAGCTAGAGCCTATGGTGCTAATACAAATATGGCCTAAATTGCCAGTCCTCTGTGTCCACATTTGTTTGATACAATGATGTATAAAAACCTCTTTCTGCTTTTCTTTCGTCTTGCCCATCGGTATTGGACGAAGAATGAGAGAGGGTAGGCACCCCAACCTGTCCAGAAAGAAGAAAGAGGAGGTATCAAGCTTGTGGGACCAAAACTATTATCCCCTGATGCCACTGTTGGTAGTGCAGGGGAATGAAATTGGATTGTTGTCCCTCATGCAGTACGCTCCTGAAAAGCAGGAGACAAGGGGTGATACAATATTTTATAATGCAAATTAATTATTATTCCTTGCTGACCCTTTACTAGGTAATCACAAGCGGTGGTTGAATTTAGGGCATATAGTGCTGTTCAAAACATAAGTTGTGTCCAAATACAGGAAAGAGCAGCCATTACATTTCTAATAAAGCACAGTCCCTGAAAGATACATTATGATTCCAAAGAGACACATGTATAAATTAGATGGTCAGTAAGCAACAAAATATCTTATTGTATACTTTTTTCTTGAAGAACCCTTTTTGCCCACAATGATACCTTCTATACAGGTAATTAATGCAAGGTAAATATAACCTGTAATGTTTACGAGGTTAATCCTATATTTGATGATAGAAACCTAAAGAGGAGGGGAGCCGCCCATTCGCTCATACTGGGCGGTGGCTGGACGCGTTATAGCTACCTTAAACGGAGTCGCGCCTGGGAGGGGAAGCCGCCGTGAGGTTCCTTCATCGGGTATCCTCTGCATCGGAGAGGCATGAGGTTAAATACCGCTATGTCTGCTCCTACTCGGGAGGCTGCCATTAAGCTTCTCCGGCAGTCGACGACCGCTTCCAAACCTGTGTGTTACGTGTGCGCACCACGTGACGTTTGTCGAAGTCAAAAATATTACACAGAGAGAACATATAGACTCCACACATTATGAGTAGCAATGCTTGCGAATACGTGCAGTGAGCACAGCAATATATGGTAACATACGCACTCACACAGACATGCCACAAAGATATATTCAACACATATTTCATACAACACATAAATTAAACATGTCAAGCACCAGATATTATAAGGTTTTAAATTATATAATGGAGTAAAACATCATGTATGTGTATTGTTGGAGCGGAGCAAGATGCACATGCCGTGCTTGGTGTCAAAGTAATCAGATTAATGTGTATGCTAATTTGATACCAGTGGTTAGATTGTAGCACATTGCAATGAGTAGTTATGATCAAATGTAGGAATATAAAGCCACAATTCTAGTGAACAAAAGAACATTTCAAAAGACAGCATGTGTGGTCAGGAAACCAGAGGCCAGCCCCTATGATGTCATCTTCAAAGCTTGCATATGAACTGACCAATGACTCATTATGAATGAGAAAGTTCCCTCCCCTGGACCAATAGCGGAAGACATGTTATCCCCCAACATACACAGTGTATAGCTGATCTCAGACATAAGAGTTCCTGTTTTTTGCTGTGTGCTGATCGAGATGCTGTTTTGCTGTTCTGTGTAGCTGCTGTTGAGGCTGATCCAAAAATGGAGTGAAGTGTGCATTGAGGGAGATGGTAATTGTATGCTGGCCGTGACTGTATGAATTCTTTTTGTAACAATTGCTTCCTGTGAAAATGTACTTTGTAACCATATATATACTGTACATGTGATATATTGTATACATATCCTTTTAATAACACATATATACATAAATGAGCTTTGGAACTCAGACAAATGTGTGCGTGTACTTGTTTTCTCTTAAGGGATGTAGTGTTTGCGACGTACAGCGCACTTTTATCATATATGGTAATAAGATGCGCCTTGCGTCCTCTGCATATATTAACGCTGGCATTAAAAATATTTATTAGAAATTAATTTGACTCTTACACGTTGTACACATCTGACGTACGTTTCACATAGAATCTTGATCACAGATAGTGTAACACCCTTACAGCAACTAAGCCCGCAACTAAAACTGACACTGAATCTACCATATGTGTGCGTGCCACATGTACATACACATATAAACTAGCATACTCTTTTGTCAGAATCCTGTTAATCTAATAGTATGTTTTTGGATTGTGGGAGGAAACCGGAGTACACAGGGGAAACCAACACAAACATGTGGAGAACATTCAAACTCCATACAGTTACGTCTTTGATGAGAATTGATCCCAAGACCTCAGTACTCTGAGGCAGTAATGCTAGCCACTACACCAACTGAGTGTGGTATGCGTGACCGGCAGCGGAATCCTGGAGGGGGGTGGCGAGTGCAGCAAGCCCCTTGCGGTCTCGGTGGCGTCCCACGGTCACCACAGGTTCTATTCCTATTCTATAGGTGTCGTGGACACCCACGAGTGGGAATAGTCCCTGTTGGTCGGCATGCCGACCGTCGGGATTGTGAGGGGGCGGGATATATGGTGAAGTTATGTGACCGCCGGTCACATAACGAAATCCCTACCAACCCTGCTGCCCTGTCAGAAAGCTATGGGTTTTTTTTTTTCTATGTTTAAGGTTATTTTACAAGAACAGTTCTACAAGACATATCTTTTTTTTTTTTTTTAATCTGTGGTTTCATGAAAGCAAAACTGCTAAATCCAGTTTGCTATATTCAGATCCAGGGAGCGGGTAAATTGTTTCCCCTCTATTCCACACTTTATCAACCCGCTCTGGATGCTATGATGAATGAATGCAGATAATGCTTACTCTGCGTTATCCTTTCCAGAAATGAATCCCCCTCGGTGCCTACATTTACGATGCTGCGAAGTTAGGCTTTATATATTTCCCGGGAATCGCAGTCTATTTTGGGCCACATAGAAAGACTTCAGAAGTCTCCTTGTGTATTTTTATGTTCAGATTACAAGGTCTGATGCTTTGTACATTTTTTCCCTGTGTTAATGGGTGACCTGGTTACTTCAGTTTGAAGGATTATACAATTAAATCAAGTCTTCGGTGACGGCCATTGAAAAAGCGAGACTGTCATTATAAATCTTACGTTTTGCCTATGTGCTCCCCAGCAGGCAGCTCTGATCGTCATCTGAGTTTTAAGAAAAGACTTTTAATGTGTTTGTGGTACTTGGAAAGGGTTGAAAAAAATATGTACTACGTTTCAACAACTACTGTTCTCTCATGCAAAGGATTAAATGACTTGGAAATGGTCGCTTAGAAAAAAAACCCACAGGATTTTCACAGATTTGATGTAATGTTTCTGCTCCTTTTGAAGATTCTAATGCGTTTATTCAGACATCTTGTACAGTTAATTTCTCAAGGAACCAAACAGCCTTTTATTATTCCAAAGTAATTAAGTTCCCCACATCCCAGTAGGCTATTTATGCTTTTATATATATATATATATATATATATATATATATATATATGTGTGTGTATATATATATGTATATACAGGTTGAGTATCCCATATCCATATATTCCGAAATACGGAATATTCCGAAATACGGATTTTTTTGAGTGAGAGTGAGATAGTGAAACTTTGTTTTCTGACGGCTCAATGTACACAAACTTTGTTTAATACACACAGTTATTAAAAATATTGTATTAAATGACCTTCAGGCTGTGTGTATAAGGTGTATATGAAACATAAATTAATTGTGTGAATGTACACACACTTTGTTTAATGCACAAAGTTATTAAAAATACTGGCTAAAATTACCTTCAGGCTGTGTGTATAAGGTGTATATGTAACATAAATGCATTCTGTGCTTAGACTTAGGTCCCATCACCATGATATCTCATTATGGTATGCAATTATTCCAAAATACGGAAAAATCCGATATCCAAAATACTTCTGGTCCCAAGCATTTTGGATAAGGGAGACTCAACCTGTATATATATATATATATATATATATATATATAGTAGATTATCTTCAAGACCCTGCTGAGGGTCTCAAATAGAGGGCACTCACCAATCAATTTCCAAAGATAAAAAGTTTTATTTAGACCATTGAAATCATCACATACATGTCGACGTTTCGGCTTCGCAGAGCCTTTTTCAAGACCACCACAGGAGACATCTGTTCAGCACGCCAGAGAGCAGTATACGTCGACATGTATGTGATGACTTCAATGGTCTAAATAAAACTTTTTATCTTTGGAAATTGATTGGTGAGTGCCCTCTATTTGAGACCCTCAGCAGGGTCTTGAAGATAATCTGGTATATGTGGAAGTCTATACAGGCCTCCTTGTGGAGCACCCCACTGATGACTGTGATATAGCCGTGAGTGCGGACTTATACAATGCAATATATATATATAGTATACATAATCCATAACCCCGTAGTCATCACAGCAAGAACATTTAATCGATGACTTCACCGGGAAAAAAAAAAAGAAAGATTAGTTTTGGGTGAATTTGAGTAAGTTGTGCGTAACTATTTTTTTATGGAGAGTCGAGGCACAAATAGGATTTTATATATATTGGTAGATGCTCAATTAGCTTAGTGATATCATTCAGGTGCTCGAAAGGGAGGGGTATTTCTAAGCAAGAAAAAAAGGCATTTGTTTCCCCCAGCACCCTGAATGATAACCATAACCAGATATAAATTCCACATAATAATAGAATTCAGAGATCTTCGTTACACATATTTGCGCAAATGTGTGAATAAGCCCCAAAGCCGCATCAAAGCATCTCTGTATATTTCGGGTCCCTAGCGCTATATCTTGGTGCAGGGTGTGGCACCCCAAAACACCAGCATAAGCCAGAAAGCCCAGCGTAGCATACCAGTGATAAAACTATAGTGTTAATAAATTAGTATTTAGGAAGCCAAAGCTATAGAGAAAGTGATACAAAAATTAAATGCAATTAATTAAAATAGAGAAATAGTGTTAAAAAATTAATAAGTGAAAAGTGTTAATAGAATGTAAAGGTATGCCACACTAAGGCCATCCAGCTCAGCCAGTCCAGAGGCACCACACCTCACACCTCCACACCACACCACACCACCTTTTAATTACCTACTGGAAAATCCTTTGCTTGTAGTCCGTAGGGCAGGCTTTTTCAACCAGTGTGCAGTGGCACACTAGTGTGCCGCGACCAGTTGCAAGGTGTGCCGCGGAGCCAGAGCAGCTTCCTGCACCTTCAGAGTGAACTGTTGGCCCGGGCTCTTCTTAGAGAATCATTCATGCTCCGGCTGTGACCTGTGCCTTGATGACACGGCGGTGTGATATCATAGGTCACGACCACCGCATCTCACCACCCAGCCAGCCCGCCCGCCTGCATACACATCTTCCAGTTCCCGCCTGCATCCACTGTTTTCCTTGCCCACTCCCATCCACACCTGCCCAACCGCCCACTGCTCAGTATTCACAGCAATCCACTATGAATCCACTCCGACAGCTGACCGGTAGGGGCTAATATTTGTTATGTAATTTCTCCTGTGGGGAGCAATAGGATTTATGGATTTATTGGGGGAACAATGTGAATAATTCCTGTGGGGAGCAATAGGATTTATGTGGGGTGAAATGTGATTAATTTATGTTTGAGCAACATGATTTATGTGGGGAGCAATGTGATTGATTTATGCTGGGAGCAATAGGATTTATGTAAGGAGCAACATGATTTATGTGGGGAGCAATGTGATTGATTTATGCTGGGAGCAATAGGATTTATGTAAGGAGCAACATGATTTATGTGGGGAGCAATGTGATTGATTTATGCTGGGAGCAATAGGATTTATGTAAGGAGCAACATGATTTATGTGGGGAGCAATGTGATTGTTTTTTTCTGTGTAGGCCGATGTATGCGTTGATTTTTTATTACTGTGAGGACCAATGTGTGTTTTTAGTTTTTTTTTCTGTGGGGAACGGATGGTGTGCCTTGGCAATTTTAAAATATTGTTCGGTGTGCCGCGAGTGAAAAAAGGTTGAAAATCACTGCCGTAGGGAATACTGGGAACTCATTTAGTATCATGGGGTATAGACGGAACCACTAGGAGCCTTGGGCACTTTCAGAATTTTATAGTGTGCGCTGGCTCCTCCCTCTATGCCCCTCCTACTAAACTCAGTCTAGGAAACTGTGCCCGAGGAGACGGACTTACTTTGAGAGAAGGATATAGAAAAAGGAAAGTGGTGAGAACTCGAAACCGGCACACACAAACAGGAGGAAAGTCATGCTAACCAAGCATGAAACCAGGAACAGCAACAGATGAACCAAACAACATTACTGAACCAAGTAACAGTGCAGGAAGAACGAAGCAACGGGCGGGCGCCTAGTATCCCCTATGGACTACGAGAAAAGGATTTATCGGTAGGTAATTAAAATCCTATTTTCTCTTACTTCCTAGGGATACTGCGAATCCAATTAGTACCACGGGGAAGTACCAAAGCTCCCAAACCTGGTGGAAGAGTGCTGAGGTTCCTGCAGAACTGATTGACCAAGGTCATCAGAGGCCAAAGTATTGAACTTGTAAATCTTTGCAAACGTGTTAGAACCCAAGCAGTAGCTGCTCGGCAGAGCTGTAAAGCCGAGACACCCCAGGCAGCCGCCTAAGAAGAACCCACCGACCTAGTAGAGTGGGCCAGTACAGATTTTGGAACTGGCAAGCCTGCCATGGAATAAGCATGCTGGATAGTGAGCCTGATCCAGAGTGCAATTGACTGCTTTGAAGCAGGACACTGGGAGCAGTATTTTGAAGACATGCTGTTCCTTGTAGTGCTAATGGGGTATCCTGGGTAAGTTTGCTCTCTATCTGTATGCGTTTTAGTATGAGCCTTTATCATGAGGCCTTACTGTAGACAAATCACATGGCCCTATGTGGGCACTGCCATTATATAGTGTTTGGACTGCTGATATCGGAGAAGCCTTGGCGCGGCTCAGCAGGTAAACATGTCTTTGCAAACGCATGTGACCAATTCGTTACCAGATAGGTTCAGGTATGGTTACAGGTAATTTTGTAGTGTGCTGGGAGGATACCAGAGAGGGAAAAAGCACCCCCCCTCTTTGTCTGCAGTTTGTCTGTGACCCCTCCCCCTTTCTAGCACCTGATATATAATTATCTCCAGGAATGGTAGAGCAACTGCCACTGTTTGTCTACATGTGTGAGAAAAGGCATTGCATGGGGGCAGTATTTGGAAGGCATGCTGTTCCTTGTAGTGCTAATGTAAGATCCTGGGGGTGGCTCCCGGGTAAGTTAGCTCTCTGTCTGGATGTGTTTTAGTATGAGCCTTTATCATCAGGCCTACTGTAGACAAATCACAGGGCCCTATGTGGGCACTGCTATTATGTAGTGTTAGGACTGCTGATATCAGAGAAGCCTTGGCGCGGCTCAGCAGCTAAACATGTCTTTGCAAACGCATGTGACCAATTCTCTGAAATTCTATTACCAGATAGGTTCAGGTATGGTTTCAGGTAATTTTTTAGTGTGCCGGGGGAATACCAGGGGGGAAAAGCACCCCCCATCCTCGCTGTCTGCTGTCAGACCCAGATGATGCTCACTGTTGCCAAACTTGTACTCTGATCTTCTCGACTTACCGGTCCCTGTAAGGAGGCAAAAAGAAACAACAGCCGTGCAGGGCCAAAAGTTAACCTAGTGTGCGTCCGCTACGCTAGCTTCATTAACAGAGACCTCAAACTAGCTCAGGTGTATGTGGTGCAACACAAACTGTAAACAAACTTTGCCCTGCACGGAAAACAGCACACATCACAATATCACAGTACAAGCATCAACAACATCCTGTCAATTTAAATTCCTAACTCCTAGAGCTGTTGTGACTATGTGTGTGGAGCTGGACCGCTCCTCCACACAGGGGAAAACTTACTTTAGATTACTGGGGAGTGGGCGCCGCACAACCTGACAACTTCCCCTTGCTGCTTAATTGGGCCTACTGCCCAGAACAATATGGGGCTCACAAGTGATCTGGGTCTGATACCCAGATCCCCTTATTTAAATATATGGCTCAGGCCCCTTTTTGGACTGCCTAGCTGGGGCCAGTAAGAGTGACTTGGGCCTAGTGTCCAGTCACCTTATTCACCTG
Organism: Pseudophryne corroboree; assembly: GCF_028390025.1. NCBI lineage: Eukaryota > Metazoa > Chordata > Amphibia > Anura > Myobatrachidae > Pseudophryne > Pseudophryne corroboree. The sequence continues at coordinate 413,027,264 of NC_086452.1, read as the reverse complement.
AGGGGCACTCTTTTTATACTGGGCCTAGTGCCCCCTAATTAGCCACAGGCCTGACAAATAGGTAGATGCTAGAATCAAGTGGGCTACGGGACCTTTTCCGTAAGGGGGAGGAGTTACGATGCAAGGTGGAGGAGCTAGGCCAGCGGGATAGTTCCTCTACTATCCACGCCACCAACTATTACCTTTAGTAATCAGGTGGCCAGCGAAGCGGAGCGGAGCGAGCCACTGTGCCCGAAGCGTGGCGAGCGAAGCGAGCCCGCGAGGGTACTTTTCGGGTACCCTGTTCGCCCATAGCTCCTCCCCCTGATGACGTAGCTCCTCCCCTAGGAACGTCACAAGGTCCCTTCAGCCACTCCGATATAGAACCAACCCTGACAAATAGCCACGGTTGGAGTAATCTTGGCCTAACGCCCAGATCACTCTTATTAATCTCAGGGCCTAGTGCCTACACATGCCCACGGGCCTAATGCCCGCCTCTCATGCCCAATACAGTGGCTTTGACCTACTGCCCAAACCACCAAACACTGTTTTACTGCCAGTGCTCCTAGCTGTGCACCAGCCTAGTGCCTGAACTTACCCCTCAGGTCTAATACCTGCACGCTGGTGTTCAAGAGGAGGAAAGGGGCTGGGATGAGCCACACTGAGGCCTCACCTGGTCCTGATGTCCTCTGGCTCCCCCTTCTGCCGCTGACCCGTCCTGGCCACCGGCGCCACCAGCGCCGTTCCGTGTCGCACCACCGCTGGACATCCTTCTCTTGGTTGGCAGCGTCTTACGGCCTCTCCAGCTCTTTTTCCCACGGCCGCCATCTTCTTCTCCCGCCGCGATGCTTCTCCTCTCCGTAGGGCTCTTCGCCGCTCTTCCACGGACTCCACTCTTTTCCTCGTCCCGATGGCGTCTGATGTCAGACGCCGGGGGCAGGGTCTATGACGCAACGAACGCTGATTGGCTTGCCACGCCCGATTTGGATTGGCCACCGATCCGTGAGCCGCGATTGGCTCACAGAGGGCGCCAATATTCAAATGTTTCCGCTGCTGCAGCCTCACCAGCACTGGGATCAGACACTTAATCCCAGCGCTGTCCGCCGCTACGTCCCGCCGGTCCACCAGCAATGGGGACAGGCACACTGCTCCAGCGCTGTCTGCTGCGGTGTCCTGCAGGGGACGCAGCTAAAATAACACAGAGAAGAAATATGATTAAAATAATACAGAGAAGATATTTATGACACATATTCTGTGTCATAAGTATCTCCTTTATATTAATTTAATCATTAATACTGTCTAAATTGGGTTGGGAGGCACCGATCGTGGTGCCTCCCGTTGTGAATGGGAAAGGTGTGGGAGCGGGGGGCGGACGGGGCGGGGTCAAGCCACGGGCTGTAAAAGCCCATTCAAAAACTATTACAAAGCCGCACCTACTAAAGTGTGATCACTGTGGGCACAGCGGGACGCGGCGGAGGTGCGGGCAACATTGGCGGTGGGACGTGGCGGAGCGGGACGAGATCCGAGATCCCTGCCTGCCATTCTGCAGCATTCTGCAACGTTTGGAAGTGGAGCGGTACCAGTTTAAAAAATGGCACCTCAGCGTCATTTTTTAAATTCAAGATGGCCGCTGCAAGCCAATCACGGCTCGCTGCATCATCGCCCCGCCCCCTCTGGCTGACTTATATAAGTCAACGCGATGCAGCGGCGTCAGTCAGATGGCGGAGGAGGAGCAGTGAAGAGCTCCTAAAGGTAGAAGACGGCGGAAGGCCTGGATGGGAGGCAGCTATGCAAAGAGCTTAACAGCCGCCGCCCACCAGGTGAAGACGCCGGAAGCCCTGAGGAGGCGGCAGCCATGAAAAATAGCTTAAAGGCCGCCGCCTTCCAGGTGAAGACACCGGAGGAAAACGCCGGAAGCCCTGGGATGGCGGCGGCCATGCAAAAGAGCTTAAAGGCCGCCACCTCCCAGGTGAACACGCCAGAAGCCCTGGGAAGGCGGAGGCCTCCCAGGTGAAGACGCCAGCAGCAGGGCGTGTATCTAGGGCTCCGAGCACCCCTGGCAAAGTAAAGGACTGGCGCCCCCCCCCCCACCACTAACTGAAATAGGGAAGGCGCGTGTGTCAACCAATATACCAAACAGGTGATAATGATCATCATTTTCATATAAAGGTTGAAACACAGGGGGTAATTCAGACCTGATCGCTAGGGTGCGTTTTTTGCACCAGGTAGACGCCGCCTACAGGGAGAAGGTATGGAGTGTGTGCAGGTGTGCGATCGCATTTGTAGCAGAAGTACACAAACATCAGTTTGTACAGTTTCTGCTCATCCCAGGACTTACTCAGCCGCTGCGATGATCGGGGCAGGAGCTGACGTCAGAAACCCTCCCTCCAAACGCCTGGAACCTCCTGCGTTTTCCCAGACACTCCTTGAAAATGGTCAGTTGCCACCCACAAATGCCCTCTTCCTGTCAATCTCCTTGCGATCGCCCATACGGTCTGAAATTTTGCACCATCCTGTTGCTGACTGGCGATCCCCGTTGCTGCGGTCTGTTGCACCTGCGCATTGCGGTGCATATGCATGTGCAGATCAGATCTGATTGCAGGCTGTGAGAAAAACGCAGCCTAGTGATCGGGTCTGAATAACCCCCACAGTCATTAACTGAAACAGAAACAGCTGTATAGGAGGATTAAACTGGGTGAGGAACAGCCAAGTGTACCTAGAAGAATTGATGCTGTTTTAAAGGAAAAGGGTGGTCTCACAAAATATTGATTTGATTTAGATCTCTCTTCCGTTCATTCACTTTGCAATTTGTTAATTGATAAAAATAAACAATTAACACTTCTATTTCTGAAAGCATTCTTACTTTGCAGCATTTTTTCAACACCTGTCTAAAACTTTTGTGCAGTATTGTATATTGCAGTCTGTTTCTGAAATTTCTAAATAAACAATATATTTGCTGAGCGCTTTGGGAAATAATTGCTTTTTCCAGACAGCTGCCATTATTATTATTACCTATACTGAATTGTGTCATTACAGGTAAGTGCATGTGAGTGCCCAGTCATCTGTAAAGTCAGTGGGAGTGTAAGTGTTAGGTAATGTACAGATGTCTGTTATTTCTAGAATTCCTGCATCTCTTAGCGCAGTGCTGCAACCAACTGAAAAGTTCAGTGTCACTTGTCAATTACTATATAATGATGTATGGCTGAAAATAGAACCTTGGGAGCTCAGACGCCATATGCAAGATTTAAAATTAATTTCCTGCAGCCAGTTGTTTGTGGAATAAAAATATTTTTTAGGTTTAGATTTGGAAAAACTTGCCTCCATTTTGCCCAACCTGCGGTAACAGGGGCTTATGCACACAATGCGTCTGCTTGTGAGGCGTATCTTCTGTGTTTTTGCAGTTTGCATGCTATGGAACTCAATACACGCAAGGGCTATGCAGAGATATTTTAATTGCACTGCCCCCACCAGCGGCAGAGACGGGAGTGGCGTGATCAATGCGATTGCCCCCCCACCACACTTCTGGAAGACAAGGTTATTGTACCCAGCAAAGTTTCACAGAGAAAGTCATTCCCTTTTTGTATCACTTTAATGCTTTTAAGTAGAATTGAATATTTACTTTCTCTTGCATATCTTCATGACTGGTGTTTGGGGGTCATTTTGACCTGATCCCACGCTGCCGTTCATTGCAGCGCAGCGATCAAGTCAGAAGTGCGCATACACCGGCGCTGCAGTGCGCCGGCGCATGGCTGACAGCCGACGGCTGTTGCTGCTTAGAGATCGCCTCTGCCTGACTGACAGTCAGCGGCGGCCGCTGGGCGGGAGGGTGCGCGACGGTGGCGTTTGGCCGGCGTTTTGTAGGTTTGGTCCGGCCAACGCAGTCGCGGCTGAACAGTGTGGTGGGCGGTCCACAGCGGCTGCGTGACATCACACGCAGCCGCTGCGACCCGGGCAGCGATGAGTAGTTCCCAGCCAGCATGCAAAAGCTGCGCTGGCAGGGAGCTACTCCTGAAATGCAAAAGCATCGCCGCTGTGTGATGCTTTTGTACTTTTGGGGGGGGTGGGGGTGGAAGACCAGTGGCGCACCCAGGGGGGGTTTCCGAGCACCCAGAAACCCCCCTCCACTAAAAAAAAAAAAAAAAAAAAAAAATTTTTTTTTTTTTTTTTTTTAAGCTGCATGAGTATTATTAATGGCTGTCTAGCGTCCTCTGCAGCCTGCTGTCTTCCTGGTGGCACTTGTAAGTGCAATAAAAGTTTACTTTATTTTAATTATAGTACATATATATCCATGTGCATACATATATACACATGTATATACATACATACATATAAACACACACACACGATAGATAGATAGATAGATAGATAGATAGATAGACAGACATGTGTGTATATATATATATGTGTACTGTATTTTTGAGTGTACATATATATATATATATATATATATATGCATGTTTAATACGCTATGTATATGTGTATATGTATGTGTGTGTGTGTATATATATATATATATATATATATATATATATACATACATAAATATATACACGCACTAGTTTTACGGACCCAGCATATACTGGGTCACCTCAGTCCCCACCCCCGTGATTGGCTCCGCCCAGTTCTGGAAACCCCCCCATGCAAATCCTGCGTTTGCCACTGAAGACTGACATGGAGCGGACTAGCCCTGTGCTGGGCATCCCCCCGCATGTCAGTGTGCCTGATAGTAGCCCTGCAAAATTTTGCAGGGCTACGATCAGGTCTGAATTTGGCACTTTGTCCATACACTAAGTGCCATGGATACTTAAGACAAATCCACACCAGGCTTAAGTATTGTTCCAGGGGAAAAAGAAAGTTTCTTTAAAAAACCTTTAATTTTGTTATCAGTGGGCCTCAGGGGTGGATTGGGCTCAAAAACCAGCCCAGGAAATTTATGGAAGCAGCCCTAATAGGGGTGGGGAACTGTTGAGGGGGTGGAGTCTGTCAAGTGGAAGGGATTACTGCTCAGAAGGCCAGAGTATATGAACGTATGTAGAGTGCGCGTCACAGGCGTGCCGCAAAATTTTAGGGGTGTGGCTTAGTGGGGAAGGGGCGTGGCCACATAATAGTGCCAATTCACATCACACCACACAGTAGTGCTGCTTATACACAGTGCACCAGGTAGAACCTCCTGTACACACTGTGCCAGGTAGAGCACGTTATACATATTCCGCCAGATAGAGCACATTATACACATTGCACCAGGTAAAGCACATTATACACACTGCACCAGGTAAAGCACATTATACACATTGCACCAGGTAAAGCACATTATACACACTGCACCAGGTAAAGCACATTATACACACTGCAGTGGGTAAAGCACATTATACACACTGCACCAGGTAAAGCACATTATACACACTGCAGTGGGTAAAGCACATTATACACATTGCACCGGGTAAAGCACATTATACACTTTGCGCCAGGTAGAGCATATATAATTATATATATATGTATAACTGCAGCAAAGCAGTGTAAGTCTGGTGAGTGCTGCCACTAACAAATAGGCTATAAATATATATATATATATATATATATATATATACTAGGAATTACATAAAAGAAGTAGACAAGAACAGTTATCTTCACTTTAAGAGTGCCCATCAGAAAAAATGGAAAACAAACATTCCCTACTCCCAATTTTGCAGATTGAAAAGGAATTGCAAGAAAGAGGATGAATTTCAACAACAAATGGCAATATATGCCAACAGATGTGAAGATACAGGTTACCAGACATCTGTAATTGAAGCTGCAAAAGTGAAAACCTGTGAAGTAAAGAGGGAAGATTTACTCACCTATAAGAAGAAAGAAGATTTGGGTAATCAAAACTTCAATTTCATTACCACATTTAATGCAGGAGAAGGAGTTCATAGAAAAGCCATTAACAAACATTGGAACGTATTACAAATGGATGCAGTACTGAACCCTGTACTACCTACACATCCAAGAATAATACTGTGTATAGAAAAGCAAGAAATTTGAAAGAGATATTGGCACCCAGCATGCTGAAACCTATTTGCACCGAGAGTACAGACAACTGGATGAAAACAAAATGTTTCTATAAGTGAAACTATTGTTGCATATGTAAATAGATACACAAAGACGGTAAACAATTTTTCAATACTGATCTGTCAAAGTCATATAAAATCAAAGAAATGATGAACTGCTTAAGTACATATGTAATATACGTCCTAGAGTGCACCTGTGGCTACAAATATGTAGGAAAAACAAAGAGACCCCTGCGATTAAGAATACAGGAGCACATTAGAGCCATTAAGAACTAGAGATGAGCGGGTTCGGTTTCTCTGAATCCGAACCCGCCAGAACTTCATGTTTTTTTTCACGAGTCCGAGCGACTCGGATCTTCCCGCCTTGCTCGGTTAACCCGAGCGCGCCCGAACATCATCATGACGCTGTCGGATTCTCGCGAGGCTCGGATTCTATCGCGAGACTCGGATTCTATATAAGGAGCCGCGCGTCGCCGCCATTTTCACACGTGCATTGAGATTGATAGGGAGAGGACGTGGCTGGCGTCCTCTCCGTTTAGACACTTGATTTACTAATTTTGGGGAGCATTAGGAGTACTCAGTAGTGTACAGTGCAGAGTTTTGCTGATAGTGACCAGTGACCACCAGTTTTATTTATAATCCGTTCTCTGCCTGAAAAAAGCGATACACAGCACACAGTGACTCAGTCACATACATACCATATCTGTGTGCACTGCTCAGGCTCAGGCCAGTGTGCTGCATCATCTATATATATTATATATCTGTCTGACTGCTCAGCTCACACAGCTTATAATTGTGGGGGAGACTGGGGAGCACTACTGCAGTGCCAGTTATAGGTTATAGCAGGAGCCAGGAGTACATAATATTATATTAAAATTAAACAGTGCACACTTTTGCTGCAGGAGTGCCACTGCCAGTGTGACTAGTGACCAGTGACCTGACCACCAGTATATAATATTAGTAGTATACTATCTCTTTATCAACCAGTCTATATTAGCAGCAGACACAGTACAGTGCGGTAGTTCACGGCTGTGGCTACCTCTGTGTCGGCACTCGGCAGCCCGTCCATAATTGTATATACCAGTGACCTAACCGTGGTTTTTTTTTCTTTCTTTATACATACATACTAGTTACGAGTATACTATCTCTTTATCAACCAGTCTATATATTAGCAGCAGACACAGTACAGTGCGGTAGTTCACGGCTGTGGCTACCTCTGTGTCGGCACTCGGCAGCCCGTCCATAATTGTATATACCAGTGACCTAACCGTGGTTTTTTTTTCTTTCTTTATACATACATACTAGTTACGAGTATACTATCTCTTTATCAACCAGTCTATATATTAGCAGCAGACACAGTACAGTGCGGTAGTTCACGGCTGTGGCTACCTCTGTGTCGGCACTCGGCAGCCCGTCCATAATTGTATATACCAGTGACCTAACCGTGGTTTTTTTTTCTTTCTTTATACATACATACTAGTTACGAGTATACTATCTCTTTATCAACCAGTCTATATATTAGCAGCAGACACAGTACAGTGCGGTAGTTCACGGCTGTGGCTACCTCTGTGTCGGCACTCGGCAGCCCGTCCATAATTGTATATACCACCTAACCGTGGTTTTTTTTTTCTTTCTTTATACATACATACTAGTTACGAGTATACTATCTCTTTATCAACCAGTCTATATATTAGCAGCAGACACAGTACAGTGCGGTAGTTCACGGCTGTGGCTACCTCTGTGTCGGCACTCGGCAGCCCGTCCATAATTGTATATGCCAGTGACCTAACCGTGGTTTTTTTTTCTTTCTTTATACATACATACTAGTTACGAGTATACTATCTCTTTATCAACCAGTCTATATATTAGCAGCAGACACAGTACAGTGCGGTAGTTCACGGCTGTGGCTACCTCTGTGTCGGCACTCGGCAGCCCGTCCATAATTGTATATACCAGTGACCTAACCGTGGTTTTTTTTTCTTTCTTTAAACATACATACTAGTTACGAGTATACTATCTCTTTATCAACCAGTCTATATATTAGCAGCAGACACAGTACAGTGCGGTAGTTCACGGCTGTGGCTACCTCTGTGTCGGCACTCGGCAGCCCGTCCATAATTGTATATACCAGTGACCTAACCGTGGTTTTTTTTTCTTTCTTTATACATACATACTAGTTACGAGTATACTATCTCTTTATCAACCAGTCTATATATTAGCAGCAGACACAGTACAGTGCGGTAGTTCACGGCTGTGGCTACCTCTGTGTCGGCACTCGGCAGCCCGTCCATAATTGTATATACCAGTGACCTAACCGTGGTTTTTTTTTCTTTCTTTATACATACATACTAGTTACGAGTATACTATCTCTTTATCAACCAGTCTATATATTAGCAGCAGACACAGTACAGTGCGGTAGTTCACGGCTGTGGCTACCTCTGTGTCGGCACTCGGCAGCCCGTCCATAATTGTATATACCACCTAACCGTGGTTTTTTTTTCTTTCTTTATACATACATACTAGTTACGAGTATACTATCTCTTTATCAACCAGTCTATATATTAGCAGCAGACACAGTACAGTGCGGTAGTTCACGGCTGTGGCTACCTCTGTGTCGGCACTCGGCAGCCCGTCCATAATTGTATATACCACCTAACCGTGGTTTTTTTTTCTTTCTTTATACATACATACTAGTTACGAGTATACTATCTCTTTATCAACCAGTCTATATATTAGCAGCAGACACAGTACAGTGCGGTAGTTCACGGCTGTGGCTACCTCTGTGTCGGCACTCGGCAGCCCGTCCATAATTGTATATACCACCTAACCGTGGTTTTTTTTTCTTTCTTTATACATACATACTAGTTACGAGTATACTATCTCTTTATCAACCAGTCTATATATTAGCAGCAGACACAGTACAGTGCGGTAGTTCACGGCTGTGGCTACCTCTGTGTCGGCACTCGGCAGCCCGTCCATAATTGTATATACCAGTGACCTAACCGTGGTTTTTTTTTCTTTCTTTATACATACATACTAGTTACGAGTATACTATCTCTTTATCAACCAGTCTATATATTAGCAGCAGACACAGTACAGTGCGGTAGTTCACGGCTGTGGCTACCTCTGTGTCGGCACTCGGCAGCCCGTCCATAATTGTATATACCACCTAACCGTGGTTTTTTTTTCTTTCTTTATACATACATACTAGTTACGAGTATACTATCTCTTTATCAACCAGTCTATATATTAGCAGCAGACACAGTACAGTGCGGTAGTTCACGGCTGTGGCTACCTCTGTGTCGGCACTCGGCAGCCCGTCCATAATTGTATACTAGTATCCAATCCATCCATCTCCATTGTTTACCTGAGGTGCCTTTTAGTTGTGCCTATTAAAATATGGAGAACAAAAATGTTGAGGTTCCAAAATTAGGGAAAGATCAAGATCCACTTCCACCTCGTGCTGAAGCTGCTGCCACTAGTCATGGCCGAGACGATGAAATGCCAGCAACGTTGTCTGCCAAGGCCGATGCCCAATGGCATAGTACAGAGCATGTCAAATCCAAAACACCAAATATCAGTAAAAAAAGGACTCCAAAACCTAAAATAAAATTGTCGGAGGAGAAGCGTAAACTTGCCAATATGCCATTTACCACACGGAGTGGCAAGGAACGGCTGAGGCCCTGGCCTATGTTCATGGCTAGTGGTTCAGCTTCACATGAGGATGGAAGCACTCAGCCTCTCGCTAGAAAACTGAAAAGACTCAAGCTGGCAAAAGCACCGCAAAGAACTGTGCGTTCTTTGAAATCCCAAATCCACAAGGAGAGTCCAATTGTGTCGGTTGCGATGCCTGACCTTCCCAACACTGGACGTGAAGAGCATGCGCCTTCCACCATTTGCACGCCCCCTGCAAGTGCTGGAAGGAGCACCCGCAGTCCAGTTCCTGATAGTCAGATTGAAGATGTCAGTGTTGAAGTACACCAGGATGAGGAGGATATGGGTGTTGCTGGCGCTGGGGAGGAAATTGACCAGGAGGATTCTGATGGTGAGGTGGTTTGTTTAAGTCAGGCACCCGGGGAGACACCTGTTGTCCGTGGGAGGAATATGGCCGTTGACATGCCAGGTGAAAATACCAAAAAAATCAGCTCTTCGGTGTGGAGGTATTTCACCAGAAATGCGGACAACAGGTGTCAAGCCGTGTGTTCCCTTTGTCAAGCTGTAATAAGTAGGGGTAAGGACGTTAACCACCTCGGAACATCCTCCCTTATACGTCACCTGCAGCGCATTCATAATAAGTCAGTGACAAGTTCAAAAACTTTGGGTGACAGCGGAAGCAGTCCACTGACCAGTAAATCCCTTCCTCTAGTAACCAAGCTCACGCAAACCACCCCACCAACTCCCTCAGTGTCAATTTCCTCCTTCCCCAGGAATGCCAATAGTCCTGCAGGCCATGTCACTGGCAAGTCTGACGAGTCCTCTCCTGCCTGGGATTCCTCCGATGCATCCTTGCGTGTAACGCCTACTGCTGCTGGCGCTGCTGTTGTTGCCGCTGGGAGTCGATGGTCATCCCAGAGGGGAAGTCGTAAGCCCACTTGTACTACTTCCAGTAAGCAATTGACTGTTCAACAGTCCTTTGCGAGGAAGATGAAATATCACAGCAGTCATCCTACTGCAAAGCGGATAACTGAGTCCTTGACAACTATGTTGGTGTTAGACGTGCGTCCGGTATCCGCCGTTAGTTCACAGGGAACTAGACAATTTATTGAGGCAGTGTGCCCCCGTTACCAAATACCATCTAGGTTCCACTTCTCTAGGCAGGCGATACCGAGAATGTACACGGACGTCAGAAAAAGACTCACCAGTCTCCTAAAAAATGCAGTTGTACCCAATGTCCACTTAACCACGGACATGTGGACAAGTGGAGCAGGGCAGGGTCAGGACTATATGACTGTGACAGCCCACTGGGTAGATGTATGGACTCCCGCCGCAAGAACAGCAGCGGCGGCACCAGTAGCAGCATCTCGCAAACGCCAACTCTTTCCTAGGCAGGCTACGCTTTGTATCACCGCTTTCCAGAATACGCACACAGCTGAAAACCTCTTACGGCAACTGAGGAAGATCATCGCGGAATGGCTTACCCCAATTGGACTCTCCTGTGGATTTGTGGCATCGGACAACGCCAGCAATATTGTGTGTGCATTAAATATGGGCAAATTCCAGCACGTCCCATGTTTTGCACATACCTTGAATTTGGTGGTGCAGAATTTTTTTAAAAACGACAGGGGCGTGCAAGAGATGCTGTCGGTGGCCAGAAAAATTGCGGGACACTTTCGGCGTACAGGCACCACGTACAGAAGACTGGAGCACCACCAAAAACTACTGAACCTGCCCTGCCATCATCTGAAGCAAGAAGTGGTAACGAGGTGGAATTCAACCCTCTATATGCTTCAGAGGTTGGAGGAGCAGCAAAAGGCCATTCAAGCCTATACAATTGAGCACGATATAGGAGATGGAATGCACCTGTCTCAAGTGCAGTGGAGAATGATTTCAACGTTGTGCAAGGTTCTGATGCCCTTTGAACTTGCCACACGTGAAGTCAGTTCAGACACTGCCAGCCTGAGTCAGGTCATTCCCCTCATCAGGCTTTTGCAGAAGAAGCTGGAGGCATTGAAGAAGGAGCTAAAAGGGAGCGATTCCGCTAGGCATGTGGGACTTGTGGATGCAGCCCTTAATTCGCTTAACAAGGATTCACGGGTGGTCAATCTGTTGAAATCAGAGCACTACATTTTGGCCACCGTGCTCGATCCTAGATTTAAAGCCTACCTTGGATCTCTCTTTCCGGCAGACACAGGTCTGCTGGGGTTGAAAGACCTGCTGGTGACAAAATTGTCAAGTCAAGCGGAACGCGACCTGTCAACATCTCCTCCTTCACATTCTCCCGCAACTGGGGGTGCGAGGAAAAGGCTCAGAATTCCGAGCCCACCCGCTGGCGGTGATGCAGGGCAGTCTGGAGCGACTGCTGATGCTGACATCTGGTCCGGACTGAAGGACCTGACAACGATTACGGACATGTCGTCTACTGTCACTGCATATGATTCTCTCAACATTGATAGAATGGTGGAGGATTATATGAGTGACCGCATCCAAGTAGGCACGTCACACAGTCCGTACTTATACTGGCAGGAAAAAGAGGCAATTTGGAGGCTCTTGCACAAACTGGCTTTATTCTACCTAAGTTGCCCTCCCACAAGTGTGTACTCCGAAAGAGTGTTTAGTGCCGCCGCTCACCTTGTCAGCAATCGGCGTACGAGGTTACATCCAGAAAATGTGGAGAAGATGATGTTCATTAAAATGAATTATAATCAATTCCTCCGCGGAGACATTGACCAGCAGCAATTGCCTCCACAAAGTACACAGGGAGCTGAGATGGTGGATTCCAGTGGGGACGAATTGATAATCTGTGAGGAGGGGGATGTACACGGTGATATATCGGAGGGTGAAGATGAGGTGGACATCTTGCCTCTGTAGAGCCAGTTTGTGCAAGGAGAGATTAATTGCTTCTTTTTTGGGGGGGGTCCAAACCAACCCGTCATATCAGTCACAGTCGTGTGGCAGACCCTGTCACTGAAATGATGGGTTGGTTAAAGTGTGCATGTCCTGTTTTGTTTATACAACATAAGGGTGGGTGGGAGGGCCCAAGGATAATTCCATCTTGCACCTCTTTTTTCTTTTCTTTTTCTTTGCATCATGTGCTGATTGGGGAGGGTTTTTTGGAAGGGACATCCTGCGTGACACTGCAGTGCCACTCCTAGATGGGCCCGGTGTTTGTGTCGGCCACTAGGGTCGCTAATCTTACTCACACAGCTACCTCATTGCGCCTCTTTTTTTCTTTGCGTCATGTGCTGTTTGGGGAGGGTTTTTTGGAAGGGACATCCTGCGTGACACTGCAGTGCCACTCCTAGATGTGCCCGGTGTTTGTGTCGGCCACTAGGGTCGCTAATCTTACTCACACAGCTACCTCATTGCGCCTCTTTTTTTCTTTGCGTCATGTGCTGTTTGGGGAGGGTTTTTTGGAAGGGACATCCTGCGTGACACTGCAGTGCCACTCCTAGATGGGCCCGGTGTTTGTGTCGGCCACTAGGGTCGCTAATCTTACTCACACAGTCAGCTACCTCATTGCGCCTCTTTTTTTCTTTGCGTCATGTGCTGTTTGGGGAGGGTTTTTTGGAAGGGCCATCCTGCGTGACACTGCAGTGCCACTCCTAGATGGGCCCGGTGTTTGTGTCGGCCACTAGGGTCGCTAATCTTACTCACACAGCTACCTCATTGCGCCTCTTTTTTTCTTTGCGTCATGTGCTGTTTGGGGAGGGTTTTTTGGAAGGGCCATCCTGCGTGACACTGCAGTGCCACTCCTAGATGGGCCCGGTGTTTGTGTCGGCCACTAGGGTCGCTAATCTTACTCACACAGCTACCTCATTGCGCCTCTTTTTTTCTTTGCGTCATGTGCTGTTTGGGGAGGGTTTTTTGGAAGGGACATCCTGCGTGACACTGCAGTACCACTCCTAGATGGGCCCGGTGTTTGTGTCGGCCACTAGGGTCGCTTATCTTACTCACACAGCGACCTCGGTGCAAATTTTAGGACTAAAAATAATATTGTGAGGTGTGAGGTATTCAGAATAGACTGAAAATGAGTGTAAATTATGGTTTTTGAGGTTAATAATACTTTGGGATCAAAATGACCCCCAAATTCTATGATTTAAGCTGTTTTTTAGTGTTTTTGGAAAAAAACACCCGAATCCAAAACACACCCGAATCCGACAAAAATAGTTCGGTGAGGTTTTGCCAAAACGCGTTCGAACCCAAAACACGGCCGCGGAACCGAACCCAAAACCAAAACACAAAACCCGAAAAATTTCAGGCGCTCATCTCTATTAAGAACAAGGGGGGTAATTCCAAGTTGATCGCAGCAGGAAATTTTTTAGCAGTTGGGCAAAACCATGTGCACTGCAGGGGGAGCAGATATAACATTTGCAGAGAGAGTTAGACTTGGGTGGGTTATTTTGTTTCTGTTCAGGGTAAATACTGGCTGCTTTATTTTTACACTGCAATTTAGATTGCAGATTGAACACACCACACCCAAATCTAGCTCTCTCTGCAAATGTTATATCTGCCTCCAAATGCAGTGCACATGGTTTTGCCCAGTTGCTAATAAATGTCCTGCTGCGATCAACTTGGAATTACCCCCAAGATGAACAAATACTCAGTACCACGCCACTTTAATAAATATCATAATGCCAATCCAGATGACATCAGTAAAACAGGATTTTGATACCTACCGGTAAATCCTTTTCTCCTAGTCCATAGAGCAGGCATTCCCAACCACGGTCCTCAAGGCACACCAACAGTGCAGGTTTTAGTGATATCCAGGCTGCAGCACAGATGGTTAAATCAAAATTACTGACCTACTAATTAAATCACCTGTGCTCAAGCCTGGATATCACTAAAACCTGCACTGTTAGTGTGCCTTGAGGACTGTGGTTGGGAATGCCTGCCATAGAGAATGCTGGGGTCCACTTCATGACCATGGGGTATAGACGGTTCCGCAGGAGCCATGGGCACTCTTAAGACTTTTCAATGGGTGAGAACTGGCTCCTCCCTCTATGCCCCTCCTCCAAACCCCAGTTATAGGAACTGTGCCCATTGTGACGGACATTTCGAGGAAAGGATTTACTTTAAACTAGTGGTGAGATACATACCAGCTCACACCTCAATCATGCCGCACAACATGGCATTCAACATAACACACGCCAACAGGCATGAACCAATTACAGCAACATGCTGAAACTAATATAACACAACTTGTGTAACTCTAATAAACAAAACTGCAGGTAAAGTACGCACTGGGACGGGCGCCCAACATCCTCTACGGACTAGGAGAAAAGGATTTACTGGTAGGTATCAAAATCCTGTTTTCTCATACGTCCTAGAGGATGCTGGGGTCCACTTCATGACCATGGGGTTTATACCAAAGCTCCAGTACGGGCGGGAGAGTGCGGATGACCCTGAAGCACCGATTGACCGAACTTGAGGTCTTCATCGGCCAAGGTGTCAAACTTGTAGAATTTTGCAAATGTGTTTGACCCTGACCAAGTAGCTGCTCGGCAAAGTTGCAATGCCGAGACCCCCCGGGCAGCCGCCCAGGATGAGCCCACCTTCCTAGTGGAATGGGCCTTCACCGACGTCGGTAACGGAAATCCACTTCTGATCCAACGCGCAATAGTCTGCTTGGAAGCAGGACACCCAATCTTGTTGGGAGCATACATGACAAACAAAGACTCTGTTTTCCGTATTCGAGCTGTTCTAACGACATAAATCTTCAAAGCCCTAACCACATCTAGAGAGGCTTTGACTCAGTGAACGTGTCAGTAACTACTGGCACCACAATAGGTTGCTTCCCAGTTGTCTACTCCCGGAATGAAAATTGCCGACAGAGCCTTTACATGTCTTTCTGACCAGAGGAGGATCTTCGTCACCTCTGCCATTGCCGCTCTGCTTTTTGTTTCGCCCTGCCTGTTTATGTACGCGACTGCTGTTACATTGTCCGACTGGATCTGCACGGGATGATCTTGAAGAAGATGTACCACTTGTTGAAGGCCGTTGTAAATGGCTCTCAATTCCAGCACGTTTATGTGAAGGCAGGCTTCCTGACTTGACCATTTTCCCTGGAAGCTTTCTCCCTGAGTGACAGCTCCCCAGCCTCGGAGACTTGCATCCGTGGTTACCAGGAGCCAGTTCTGAATCCCGAACCTGCGTCCCTCTAGTAGGTGAGAACTGTGTAGCCACCACAGGAGCGAAATCCTGGCTTTTGATGACAGGATTATCTTCCAGTGCATGTGAAGGTGGGATCCCGACCACTTGTCCAACAGGTCCCACTGGAATACTCCGCATTGGAACCTACCAAACTGTATGGCCTCGTAGGCCGCCACCATCTTCCCCAACAACCGAATGCACTGATGGATCGACACACTTGATGGTTTCAATATTTGTTTGACCATTTTCTGGATTTCCAGAGCCTTTTCCACCGGAAGAAAAACTCTCTGTACTTCTTTGTCCAGCATCATCCCGAGAAAAGACAATCTTGTCGTCGGTTCCAACTGTGACTTTGGATCATTTATGATCCAACCGTGTTGTTGGAGTATCGACAGGGAGAGTGTGATGTTTTGTAACAACTGCTCCCTGGATCTCGCCTTTATCAGGAGATTGTCTAGATAAGGAATTATATTGACTCCTTTTTGACGCAGGAAAACCATCATTTCCGCCATTACCTTGGTGAATACCCTCGGCGCCGTGGAGAGACCGAAAGGTAACGTTTGAAATTGGTAATGGCAATCCTGAACCGCGAATCTCAGATAAGCCTGGTGAGGAGGATAAATGGGAACATGCAGGTAAGCATCCTTTATGTCTACAGACACCATGTAGTCCCCCTCCTCCAGACTGGAAATCACTGCCCTCAGTGATTTCATTTTGAACTTGAATCGTTTCAAGTAGAGATTCAGATTTTTTTAGGTTTAGGATCGGTCTGACCGAGCCGTCCGGCTTCGGATCTACAAAAAGGCTTGAATAAAACCCTTCTACTTGTTGTGACAAAGGTACCAGGACTATGACCTGATCCTGACATAATTTTTGGATTGTCGCTGTTACTGGTCCGGAAGAGAAGCTGGCAAGGTCGATTTGAAAAATCGGCATGGGGGAACGTCTTGAAACTCCAGCTTGTATCCCTGGGACACTATTTGCAACACCCCGGGATCTAGGCCAGACAGAATCCAACCTTGGCTGAACAGTTTGAGACGTGCTCCCACCCGAGCGGCCTCCCGCATAGGAGCCCCAGCGTCATGCTGAAGATTTGGCAGAAGTAGGGGTAGACTTCTGCTCCTGGGAACCTGAAGTCGCGGTGGACTTCTTTCCCTTTCCCCTTCCCCTTACCCCTTCCTGCAAAGAAGGGGGGACCTCTTGCTTTTTTGTATTTATTGGGCCGAAAGGACTGCATGTGTGGGTGATATGTCTTTTTTGCCGGTGCAAGTGCAGAGGGAAAAAATGTCAACTTACCTGCGGTAGCCGCCGAGACTAACGCATCCAGTCCATCGCCAAATAAGGCCTCACCTTTATATGGGAGAGCCTCCATATTTCTTTTTGAATCTGCATCCACGTTCCGTTGGCGAATCCACAATGCCTGCCGAGCCGATACTGCCATGGTATCGGCTTGTGAACTCAAGAGTCCAATATCTTTCATTGCTTCTAGCATGTATGCGACAGCGTCTTTGATATTCCCTAACTTAAGGAGTATCTCATCTTTATCAATCGTGTCAATTTCTGATAACACGCTTTCTGACCATTTTTCAATAGTGCGACTCACCCAAGCGCAAGCAATAGTGGGCCTGAGCAGCGTACCATTGGCAACATAAATGGATTTCAATGTAGTTCCCATCTTTCGGTCTGCCGGCTCTCTTAGTGAAGCCGTGCCAGGTGCAGGGAGAATTACCTTCTTTGTCAACCTGGACAGTGCACTGTCTAACACAGGGGGTGTCTCCCATTTTTTCCTGTCCTCCACCGGGAAAGGATAAGCCATCTGAATTCTCTTGGGAATACGAAATTTCTTTTCGGGATTCACCCACATCCCTTCAAAGAGAGTATTAAGTTCATGGGAAGGAGGGAAAGTGACCTTGGATTTATTTTCTTTATAGAAATAAGCCTTCTCCTGAGGTACAGAGGTGTCTTCCATGACTTCAAGCACTTCCCTTATAGCTACAATCATATATTGTATATTTTTTGCCAATTTATGATCTATTTCTCTGGAGTCACTATCGTCGACACAAGAATCAGTATTCACAATATTCGCAAATGGTCTCTTATGTGACCCAGAGGAGTCGCCTGCGGATGGAAGAACAGAGCACTAAAAAATCACATCTTCCACAGATTTTCTCCAGCACTCAGCATGAGATTCAGACTTATCTAATCTCCTATTGATATGATGCATACTATCACGTATTTCTTTCACCCATGCAGGCTCTTGATGTGCCGGCAGCGCCACCACATTACAACTCTGTGTCCCTAAAATGCCTTCCTGTGGGGAGGAACTCCCTGCCTCAGACATGTCACACACGTGTACAACACACTCTCACAGACACACTGGGACTTATAGGGGACAGACCCACAGTAAAATCTGTCAGAGGGACACAGTTTAGGAGGAGCCAGTTCACAACCCAGCGCCAAAGAAAAAATCCCCGTGCCGCATACTTTGTACACAGAGACAAAATCCCTGTGTCGCGTACTCCGTACACAGAAACCTGCGCTATTATATTATGTTATGATTTAGCACCCAGGCCCCCCTTTTTTCACCCTGATACTTGTTCATAAGTGGAGGAGGACCAGCGTCTTCTTTGCAGTCTGTGAATGAGAGAAAATGGCGCTGAACGGTCTGCTGGCTGCCTGAGGAGGAAGCTCTGCCCCCGCAATGGCACGTTTCTCCTCAGAGATTTTTCAGATAATATTTATACTGGCAGGGGTAGGGCTGTGCCTTGGCATCTTATGCCCCCTTTTATCCAGTTTACGAGGTTATTTGCTGCCCAGGGTGCCCCCCCCCCAGCACCCTGCACTAGGGAGGCCAATCGGTATTGCAGTAGGGACCAGTGAAGGTTGTAGGGAGCAGCGCTGGAGGGAGGGTGTAGGTAGTGGTGCGGGAGGTAGGGAGGGTGTAGGTAGTGGTGCGGGAGGTAGGGAGGGTGTAGGTAGCGGTGCGGGAGGTAGGGAGGGGGTAGGTAGCAGTGCGGGAGGGTGGGTGTAGGTAGTGGTGCGGGAGGGAGGATGTAGGTAGCGGCGCGGAAGGGTTAGTAGCGGCGCGAGAGGGAGGGTGGGTGTAAGTAATGACACTTACTATTCGGCGGGCGGCCGCGGCAGCCATGGACTCATTTAACGCGGGAGCATTTCAAATGAAGTGCTCGCCGCCAGCCAACCAGAACTGGCAGACCGGCAGCCAATCAGGGAAGAGGTCGCAGCAGTGGCTCCTGATTGGCTGCCGCTGCTGCGGCAGCTTCCCTGATTGGCTGCCGAACCGCCAGCTCTGATTGGCTGGCGGCCGGCGCTACATTTGAAGTGCTGCCGCGTTCAGCTTGTCCATGGCTGCCGCGGCCGCCCGCCTAATAGTAAGTGTCATTACTTACACCCACCCTCCCGCACATGCGCACTGTAATCCCTTGAATCCCGGAATTGGAAGCTCCAATCTCGGGATTAAAATCCCGGCATTTTTGGGCCCAAATACCGGGATCCCGCCGATCCCGATCCCGGGATTGGCCTTCCTACCCTGCACCCTGCAGTGCCTGTGTATGTGTGGACAGCAATGGCGCACTGCGCTCCCGCCAGCCGCGCGGTACCTCAGCCGTCACTTTACTTGATTAAAGATCTGTCTTCTTACACTCACCTGTCTTCTGACTTCTGGCTCTGTGAGGGGGATGACGGCGTGCTGTGGGAGTGAGCATCTAGACACGGCTAGCGTTCAGTTCCCTTCAGGAGCTAATAGTGTCCTGTCAGCCAGAAGCAGAGCCATGAAACTCTTCAGGAAGTTGGTTCCTACTTCTGCCCCCTCAGTCCCACGAAGCAGGGAGACTGTTGTCAGCAGTTCTCCCTGAAAATAAAAAACCTAACATAAGTCTTTTCAGAGAAACTCAGTAGAGCTCCTCAGAGTGCATCCAGTCTGCCTGGGCACATTTCTAAAACTGGGGTGTGGAGGAGGGGCATAGAGGGGGAGCCAGTTCACACCCATTGAAAAGTCTTAAGAGTGCCCATGGCTCCTGCGGAACCGTCTATACCCCATGGTCATGAAGTGGACCCCAGCATCCTCTAGGACGTATGAGAAAGCAACACTCTAACCCCTCTAGGCCTTAATGAATATTACGAATTAGCACAGTTTTTATAGATGATCATATTAGCACCTTTGTAATAATTAAATTTAGTGGCATTATCAAGCCTGGAACTTTGGACTGCGAAATGTCAGACATCGTGCACTGTGACACGAATAGAGATCTGGCGCTTCTAGGTTTTTAGTTATTAGGCATGTGTATGGTCGTATAATTAATTCTCAAATTAATTCATTTTTATTGTTAATATGTATTAATGGGCCAAAATAATGTTTTTTAAGAAATTTTACACAATAGCTATCTAACATTTTAAATTTATACTGTATATCTATAAAATTCCTCATATATTTTATTATATTATTTTATTTTATTATTTTTTATATATATTATTGTAATTTATGATCAGTTTGGATGTAAGTAATGTATTATAACCTGTTTAAACTATATAAGTCACCTTGCATTACCTAATTGTCATTACACTACTAGAAAATGGCCGCCGAGCCTAACATTCTAGAGCTTGTTGTCAAGGTTACAACCAAATTAACTATATACCAGTACACTGAAATTTATTTGAAAAACCCCTGAACATGTAAGCAGTGTATGTAATATAAAAAGCTAATATAACAAGTATAAAATAGTGCTACATTCAGGACATCACGGCACCGAGCACAGGTGCGTGATGGGAAATGTAGGTCTCATGCACTCCGCTCGAACTATCGCGGGAACGCGCGGCTACTCAATACATATGATTACTTCCGGTCACACGCGGCTCGTGACTGATGGGGAACTAGCATTAAAACAATCAGATAAGCTTGTTATCATTTTTTAAATTGTACGAATCCATCTATATGTGTGTTAATAATGTGATTAAAATTGTTAAAAACTATATCACACTATCAGTTCCCTTTTTTTCCCTTCAATGGGAGAAAAACTATTTTTTATTCTAAGGTATTGCTCACTGCTAAGGACCTTTATGTAGGAGCAGCATCCCCAAAAAGGAGTGAGTCATCATCTTCTTTCATTAAGCTGTATCACAAGGGTGAGCTTTTTGATTATAATTAAAGTCACACTACCTTTTATAGTGGCTTTTTAAAAACACAATTGCATGTAGCACTTTTTTCCATTTGCACCCTCTTTTTGCAAGTTTGCACATAAGTCACTGGTCACTTTATGATAAGCAGAGCAACTCGGTTGATACAAACCTTTTTTTCTCTGCCCACGTGATCGCACTAATCTTTGATGATGGAGTCCGCATAAGAAGTGAAGGACAAGAAGAGGAGCCCATACAAAGAAATCACTACAGGCACAACTAAATCCTATTTCTGGTACGCATGTAAACTATAAAGACTTACACTGAAAGGTTACTCAGTATTACGCCACTGAAGGCGCAGAGGTTTTACTCCTTTGAACATATATATATATATATATATATATATATATACACACACCCACAATATATATATATATATATATATATAGATTGAAGAGAAATCTGCGGCACTCAGGGTCTTGTAGAAAAGCAAGTGTATTAAAACATCACAGCAAGGTACATCTATCATGATGTACCTTGCTGTGGTGTAATACACTTGCTATTCTACAAGACCCCGAGTGCCGTAGATTTCTCTTCAATCTATCCATTAATAGTACTGAGGGCACTGGGGCACATTAGTCTATAGAGGAGTGCCGGGCTTTGCATACTGTGTGTGTGTATATATATATATATATATATATTTGGCACATCTGATGTAGATAGGACACTGCCAGGCTGCTGTGGCTTTCACTTGCCTGACTGCTGCCTGGAGGGAAACTGCCTGGGGCTGGAGGAAGCCTCAGGGCTGGAGGCACGGCAGACTCTGGGCTGGGGACTGGAGGCTGACTCTGGGCTGGATTCAGATCCGGAGGCGGAGCCGTCAGTGCTGACTGACGGCCCGGCCCTACAAAGGCTTTTGGGGGAGCTACTGCGACTGCACAAGCGCAGCAGTTCCTCCGGCGGCCATCTTTAAATTACTTTACTATTAATGCACAGTTGCACACTACACAAAACGGTCCTGACTGGGTGACAGGTACAGGAATGGTGGCGATCACTGTAGCTGCACACTGCTGTGTGGCGTGCGTGAGGGGGTGCCGGACATTAGGGGGTGCGCACCAGGCCCGCCTCCCCCCTGTGCTAGAACTACAAGTACCAGCATGCCCTAGCACAGCACTCTGGCACTTGTAACTCCACCAAAACTGGATAGTCTATAGTGGCCTACAAAGTGCAGCCTGGGGCTGCCACATCCAGTTGTTGTCTGCCTGTCTCAGGCACGTCCTGGGTGCATGCCTCCAGTGCTGGAAGTTACTGCAGTGTGTCCCAGCCCATAGCTGCAATGAGGAGGTGGCACTGGAGATTGCCTGCTCCCGGCTCCCCTCTCCCCGCCTGGCCCCTCTCCCCTCTCCCAATGCTCACCAAATCTCCTCCCTAGGCAGCTGCAGGGCTCCCACCGCCTGTCCCCAGCGTACTTCTCTCCCCTCCACTCCGTGTATGTCACGTGAGCGTCTGCGCTGCTGGACGGAGCATGGAGGCTGGAGCTGACTCATGAGCTCCGCCTCCGCAAAGGGCGATGGTGCATCTGGTCCAGTCAGCCCTGCCGCGGTAGGAGCCGGCCTGGCGACATGCGGTAGAAGGGAGCATGCAAGCGGCCAAACGGAAACTCGCATGGTATCCCGGCAACCCAATCCGCCCCTGGTGGGCCTCCACCGTTTAGTGCAATTGTTGTCCTTGCAGACAGACTGGCTTTAGTTGCAGCAATTTTAGGCACTGACTTCACGTAGATGGTGAAAAGGATGCATACGGTTAGTTCACTTAAAATTAAACTTACGTTTGTCCATCTGTTTTTTGTTAATGACCTGGTGTACAAGAAACACTTTGCCCTGTTTTGATAATCCACAAACAGGGAATCTGACAGAGAACCCCAGGCTAAGAGTTCTTCTAGCCCCATGCTTTTATTTTTTAGTAGAATTTTTACGACACTAGTTTTGAATGACCTTGGCTCTTCCCCGGTCTCTCATGACTCATAGCTTGATGACCAACCAAGCTCAAAAATAAAACCCAGGGGATGCTGGCACGAGGCAATGCATAATATATGTCCTCTCATATACAGTGTATCACCTGGGTCTTTTCTGCCTCTGTATATTATATAAATCCTCCTCAGTGAGAAATTTATCCTGCATTGATATCTTCTAAGAAAACATCCCTAATGTAGCCCATACACTTGTGAGATATCAGGTACAATCCTTCGATTTCGACCGCATCTCAGAATCAGAATCAGCTTTATTGGCCAGGTGTACTCACGTACACTAGGAATTCTTTGTGGTACAATGCATCGCCAAGCAGCAACATGGAGGAAAAAAATGTAGCATACATTACAAACATTACACATATGAGTTCATACTGCACATATGCAACTGTACAGTAGACATATTATACATTTAAGACTAAAAACTAAGGCTGCTTGGCAGAGCAGCACCGAGGCAGCCATCCGCGGCGCCAACTAGAACTCACATAATGCACATAATACAGAAGATTTAAGCATTACATCAAAAGATAAACCACACAGACAAAGACACAGAAAGAATAATGCATGATTGGTGTAGGCATTTTGAGTAATAACCTCCAGGGGTTGTGTATTCCACCATCACAAGGCACCAGGTGCGGCAGCCATCTTAGGCGCACTGCGTAGGATTACCCACGGTGGAATAGTCCACCCCTAGAAGAGAACACAAAATGGGGAGATTGCAGAGTCCTTAAGTTCAGAGTAGGGTTCCAATAGAAACATCAGGTCCACGCATTTTTCATCCCATCCACAAGCGCCCCAGATAAGGCAGCCATGTTGGGCGCACTACAAGGTTACACAGTGGGAGATGAGCCATATAGGGGCCAAATGCATGTATGGGAGAACTGACACGTGTGTAGGAGTATGCTATACCCTGCATGGAAAGATCCAAATGAAGCACACCCCGCCCACAGGGGAACCATCCGAGGCAGCCATGTGGGGCGCACTGCATAGGTTACTGCTGGCAGGGTGTGCAACCAATGGAGGTACACATTACGGGAATAGCACACAGTGGGGGGAAAGTACCCTGTAAGAAGAAAGAGAAGAGAAAGACACATTTGCAGGAAAAAAACTGTACTAACATTATTTTGTGAAAAAGATAAATGTCCTGGTCTCATGAGAGCAGTGCGGGTGGGTGTGAGAATGTGGGGTGCACACTAATGTCCAATGGAACTGACCCAGCAAAGTATGGTCCTGATGCGCACGTCCCTCAGTTCCCAGCTGAGCTTGGGGGGTAGTCCCGGGGGCAGACATGATGTTCTTGGACACAGAAGAAGTAGGCATTGGTCCTGGTGTTCTCATGGCAGAGGTGAGGAGAGGCCACATAATGCTCCAGATTTCTTTCTTGATGCTGGTCAATGTTTGTTCAACTGTTTTTTTAACTGTTCATTTTCAAAACGCTTAGACGCTTAAACGCTTCTGTGAAATAAATCGAAGGATTGTATGCACATTTTAGGTACCATGCAACGCAATGCGCGGGCACGCCGGTCTAATCTCGCGTCTCAAGATAGTATGTGCTGCACTTAATATTTATGGTCGCATGCTGTTTTTTACCAATTTCGATTTATTACACTGTGAAGTGCGATCTGTGAAGACAGGAGCCGACTTCCTGGACACTCCTCTTCCCCCCACTGAGCACATGACTGGAGAGGAGGCTGCAAGCACGCTGCTGAGCTCCCAAACAGCAGACAAGGCAGGCAGGCTACACCACTGGCCACCAATGATTATTATACTGTTTTACCACCACTGCCCACCATTATGCTGCTCTAACCACCATTATAGTGGCCCACTGCCCAAAATGCTGCCCCACTGCAAACCACTGACCGCGCCCTAAATTCCATTATGCTGCGACACTGCAAGCCACTGTCCACCATTATGCTGCTGCACCCACCATTATACTGGCCCACTGCCCAAAATGCTGCACCACTGCAAGGCACTGGCCGCGCCCTAAACACCATTATGCTGCCCCACTGCAAGCTACTGCTGCTGCACCCACCATTATACTGGACCACTGCCCAAAATGCTGCACCACTGCAAGACACTGACCACACCCTAAATGCCATTATGATGTGACACTGCAATCCACTGCTGCTGCACCCACCATTATACTGGCTCACTGCCCAAAATGCTGCACCACTGCAAGCCCCTGGCCGTGCCCTAAATGCCATTATGCTGCCCCCACTGCAATCCACAGACCACCATTAAAAATCAGAAAACAAACTTTATTTAACCAGAATAATACTAGAAAACAAACGTTATTTAAGCAGAATTATGGAACTTTTTTCATCTTTATTAATTTTCCTTTTTTTGCATTCTACAGATGTCCTATGAGAGCCGTGATTTCCTATTGGGCTTTATCAGCCTGTACCGTGAGGAGGAGTGTCTGTGGCTGACGTCCTCACCAGACTACAGCAACAAGCAGTGCAGAAGAGGGAGGCTGCTTATAACCGCCTGGTGGAGTACTCGAAGACCACCTTCTTTGCGGCCTCGGTGGCCTGGGTCCGGAAGAAAATTGCCAATATATGGACAGCCTTTGTAAAAGAGAACAGCAAGGTGGAGGAGTCCAAGAGGTAAGGGGCTGGTGCAGACAAGGTGTATGTGCCGCAGCTGTGATACTACAAAGAACTAAGGCTCTCATTCCGAGTTGATCGCTCGCTAGCTACTTTTAGCAGCCGCTCAAACGCATAGTCGCCACCCATGGGGGAGTGTATTTTCGCTTTGCAAGTGTGCGTACGCGTGTGCAGCCGAGCGGGACGAAAAAGTTTTTTGCAGTTTCTGAGTAGCTCTGGACTTACTCAGCCCTTGCGATCACGTCAGTCTTTTTGGTCCCGGAATTGACGTCAGACAACGTCCCTGCCGCTTTCAGATGGACAATGCACACATGCAGCTTGGGCCAGGTTGATGGTGCTGGGGAGCCTGAAGCCGGGCCTACCTGCATGTGTGCATTGTGCCCCTGAAAACGCTGCCACTCAAAAAACACCATATATCATATTGCACCATATTTATATTCAAAATTAAAATTTGAAGAATCATTAACATAAAGTTCTAGTGTTTGAAAAAGTTCAGCCTTGTTGGCCGCATATTACTAAAAAATACTTATGTTTATATATAAATATATATACAATTTTTTTTTTGGTTCACAAATGTATTCATGCACTTATATATTGCAGCAGATGTGGTGCATTCTGATACTAAGCGTTGAGTGGCACCACAGCCATGGGCACAGTGCACACATGCAACTTGGTGCAGGTTGATGGAACCGGGGACCCATCTTCCTACCCCAAGCTGCATGTGTGCATTGTACCCCTGGCTGCAGTGCCATTCAACGCCGTAGTATCAGAATGCACCACATCTGCTGCTATATCTAGCAATTTATTTTCATTTCATAAATGTAATGATGCAGATGTGCTGCATCATGAAAACCATGGTTAAGAGTGGCACCGCTTTCAGGCGCACAATACACACATGCTGCTAGGGGCAGGTTGTTGGTGCCGAGGGAACCTCAATTTTTCCAGACCCAGGCCACACTGTCCGAAGAAGGTGGGCTTTGACTACTCCACCAGGCGGTTATAGGCAGTCTCTCTCTTCTGTTTGTTCAGTCACCCACAGGCACTCTGTCCCTGCACTCTTCCTCACGGTATAGTCTGAAATCATTTGCCACTACCACCATATCTCATACTCCACCAGATGCTACTATAAAGATATTGTTTGAAAAAGTTCAGCCATGTTGGCTGCATATTTATAAAAATAGTTATATTTTAATATAAATATGGCATATTTTTGTTAGAGATGAGCGGGTTCGGTTCCTCGGAATCCGAACCCCCCCGAACTTCAGCCTTTTTACACGGGTCCGAGGCAGACTCGGATCTTCCCGCCTTGCTCGGCTAACCCGAGCGCGCCCGAACGTCATCATCCCGCTGTCGGATTCTCGCGAGGCTCGTATTCTATCGCGAGACTCGGATTCTATATAAGGAGCCGCGCGTCGCCGCCATTTTCACACGTGCATTGAGATTGATAGGGAGAGGACGTGGCTGGCGTCCTCTCCGTTAGAATAGATAGAGACACTTGAGTTGATTACTTAGTAATTTTGGGGAGCATTAGGAGTACTCAGAGTGCAGAGTTTTGCTGATAGTTACTAGTGACTGACCACCACCAGTTTTATTTATTATTTAATATAATCCGTTCTCTGCCTGAAAAAAAACGATACACAGTCACATACCATATCTGTGCTCAGCCTCAGTGTGCTGCATGATAATATCATCTATATGTATATCTGACTGTGCTGAGTGCTCACTGCTCACACAGCTGAATTGTGGGGGAGACTGGGGTGCAGTTATAGCAGGAGTACAGTGCACACTTTTGCTGCCAGTGTGACTGACCAGTGACCACCAGTATATTGTCTGCCTGAAAAAGTTAAACACTCCTGTGGTGTTTTTTTTATTTATTCTATAAACGCATTCTGCTGACAGTGTCCAGCAGGTCCGTCATTCATTATATTATATAAATATTTACCTGCAGTAGTGATATATTTTTTTTGTTCATCTCTATCATCTTTATCATCTCTATATTAGCAGACGCAGTACGGTAGTCCACGGCTGTAGCTACCTCTGTGTCGTCAGTGCTCGTCCATAATTGTATACCTACCTGTGGTGGGGGATTTTTTTCTATCTTCTTCATACTAGTAGTTTAGGAGTCTGCTGACAGTGTCCAGCAGGTCCGTCATTATATTATATATACCTGCAGTAGTGATATATATATATTTTTTATATCATTATCATCTCTATACTAGCAGACGCAGTACGGTAGTCCACGGCTGTAGCTACCTCTGTGTCGTCAGTGCTCGTCCATAATTGTATACCTACCTGTGGTGGGGTTTTTTTTTCTATCTTCTTCATACTAGTAGTTTAGGAGTCTGCTGACAGTGTCCAGCAGGTCCGTCATTATATTATATATACCTGCAGTAGTGATATATATATATTTTTTATATCATTATCATCTCTATACTAGCAGACGCAGTACGGTAGTCCACGGCTGTAGCTACCTCTGTGTCGTCAGTGCTCGTCCATAATTGTATACCTACCTGTGGTGGGTTTTTTTTTTCTATCTTCTTCATACTAGTAGTTTAGGAGTCTGCTGACAGTGTCCAGCAGGTCCGTCATTATATTATATATACCTGCAGTAGTGATATATATATATTTTTTGTATCATTATCATCTCTATACTAGCAGACGCAGTATGGTAGTCCACGGCTGTAGCTACCTCTGTGTCGTCAGTGCTCGTCCATAATTGTATACCTACCTGTGGTGGGTTTTTTTTTTTCTATCTTCTTCATACTAGTAGTTTAGGAGTCTGCTGACAGTGTCCAGCAGGTCTGTCATTATATTATATATACCTGCGGTAGTGATATATATATATTTTTTATATCATTATCATCTCTATACTAGCAGACGCAGTACGGTAGTCCACGGCTGTAGCTACCTCTGTGTCGTCAGTGCTCGTCCATAATTGTATACCTACCTGTGGTGGGGTTTTTTTTTCTATCTTCTTCATACTAGTAGTTTAGGAGTCTGCTGACAGTGTCCAGCAGGTCCGTCATTATATTATATATACCTGCAGTAGTGATATATATATATTTTTTATATCATTATCATCTCTATACTAGCAGACGCAGTACGGTAGTCCACGGCTGTAGCTACCTCTGTGTCGTCAGTGCTCGTCCATAATTGTATACCTACCTGTGGTGGGTTTTTTTTTCTATCTTTCTCATACTAGTAGTTTAGGAGTCTGCTGACAGTGTCCAGCAGGTCCGTCATTATATTATATATACCTGCAGTAGTGATATATATATATTTTTTATATCATTATCATCTCTATACTAGCAGACGCAGTACGGTAGTCCACGGCTATAGCTGCCTCTGTGTCGTCAGTCACTCGTCATCCATAAGTATACTAGTATCCATCCATCTCCATTGTTTACCTGAGGTGCCTTTTAGTTGTGCCTATTAAAATATGGAGAACAAAAATGTTGAGGTTCCAAAAATAGGGAAAGATCAAGATCCACTTCCACCTCGTGCTGAAGCTGCTGCCACTAGTCATGGACGAGACGATGAAATTCCATCAACGTCGTCTGCCAAGGCCGATGCCCAATGTCATAGTACAGAGCATGTAAAATCCAAAACACAAAATATCAGTAAAAAAAGGACTCAAAAATCTAAAATAAAATCGTCGGAGGAGAAGCGTAAACTTGCCAATATGCCATTTACCACACGGAGTGGCAAGGAACGGCTGAGGCCCTGGCCTATGTTCATGGCTAGTGGTTCAGCTTCACATGAGGATGGAAGCACTCAGCCTCTCGCTAGAAAAATGAAAAGACTTAAGCTGGCAAAAGCACAGCAAAGAACTGTGCGTTCTTCGAAATCACAAATCCACAAGGAGAGTCCAATTGTGTCGGTTGTGATGCCTGACCTTCCCAACACTGGACGTGAAGAGCATGCGCCTTCCACCATTTGCACGCCCCCTGCAAGTGCTGGAAGGAGCACCCGCAGTCCAGTTCCTGATAGTCAGATTGAAGATGTCAGTGTTGAAGTACACCAGGATGAGGAGGATATGGGTGTTGCTGGCGCTGGGGAGGAAATTGACAAGGAGGATTCTGATGGTGAGGTGGTTTGTTTAAGTCAGGCACCCGGGGAGACACCTGTTGTCCGTGGGAGGAATATGGCCATTGACATGCCTGGTGAAAATACCAAAAAAATCAGCTCTTCGGTGTGGAAGTATTTCAACAGAAATGCGGACAACAGGTGTCAAGCCATGTGTTGCCTTTGTCAAGCTGTAATAAGTAGGGGTAAGGACGTTAACCACCTCGGAACATCCTCCCTTATACGTCACCTGCAGCGCATTCATCATAAGTCAGTGACAAGTTCAAAAACTTTGGGCGACAGCGGAAGCAGTCCACTGACCAGTAAATCCCTTCCTCTTGTAACCAAGCTCACGCAAACCACCCCACCAACTCCCTCAGTGTCAATTTCCTCCTTCCCCAGGAATGCCAATAGTCCTGCAGGCCATGTCACTGGCAATTCTGACGAGTCCTCTCCTGCCTGGGATTCCTCCGATGCATCCTTGCATGTAACGCCTACTGCTGCTGGCGCTGCTGTTGTTGCTGCTGGGAGTCGATGGTCATCCCAGAGGGGAAGTCGTAAGACGACTTTTACTACTTCCACCAAGCAATTGACTGTCCAACAGTCCTTTGCGAGGAAGATGAAATATCACAGCAGTCATCCTGCTGCAAAGCGGATAACTGAGGCCTTGGCATCCTGGGCGGTGAGAAACGTGGTTCCGGTATCCATCATTACTGCAGAGCCAATTATAGACTTGATTGAGGTACTGTGTCCCCGGTACCAAATACCATCTAGGTTCCATTTCTCTAGGCAGGCGATACCGAAAATGTACACAGACCTCAGAAAAAGACTCACCAGTGTCCTAAAAAATGCAGTTGTACCCAATGTCCACTTAACCACGGACATGTGGACAAGTGGAGCAGGGCAGACTCAGGACTATATGACTGTGACAGCCCACTGGGTAGATGTATTGACTCCCGCCGCAAGAACAGCAGCGGCGGCACCAGTAGCAGCATCTCGCAAACGCAAACTCTTTCCTAGGCAGGCTACGCTTTGTATCACCGCTTTCCAGAATACGCACACAGCTGAAAACCTCTTACGGCAACTGAGGAAGATCATCGCAGAATGGCTTACCCCAATTGGACTCTCCTGTGGATTTGTGGCATCGGACAACGCCAGCAATATTGTGTGTGCATTAAATATGGGCAAATTCCAGCACGTCCCATGTTTTGCACATACCTTGAATTTGGTGGTGCAGAATTATTTAAAAAACGACAGGGGCGTGCAAGAGATGCTGTCGGTGGCCAGAAGAATTGCGGGACACTTTCGGCGTACAGGCACCACGTACAGAAGACTGGAGCAACACCAAAAACGCCTGAACCTGCCCTGCCATCATCTGAAGCAAGAAGTGGTAACGAGGTGGAATTCAACCCTCTATATGCTTCAGAGGTTGGAGGAGCAGCAAAAGGCCATTCAAGCCTATACAACTGACCACGATATAGGAGGTGGAATGCACCTGTCTCAAGCGCAGTGGAGAATGATTTCAACGTTGTGCAAGGTTCTGCAACCTTTTGAACTTGCCACACGTGAAGTCAGTTCAGACACTGCCAGCCTGAGTCAGGTCATTCCCCTCATCAGGCTTTTGCAGAAGAAGCTGGAGACATTGAAGGAGGAGCTAACACTGAGCGATTCCGCTAGGCATGTGGGACTTGTGGATGGAGCCCTTAATTCGCTTAACAAGGATTCACGGGTGGTCAATCTGTTGAAATCAGAGCACTACATTTTGGCCACCGTGCTCGATCCTAGATTTAAAACCTACCTTGGATCTCTCTTTCCGGCAGACACAAGTCTGCAGGGGTTCAAAGAACTGCTGGTGAGAATATTGTTAACAGGTCGGAACGCGACCTGTTAACATCTCCTCCTTCACATTCTCCCGCAACTGGGGGTGCGAGGAAAAGGCTCAGAATTCCGAGCCCACCCGCTGGCGGTGATGCAGGGCAGTCTGGAGCGACTGCTGATGCTGACATCTGGTCCGGACTGAAGGACCTGCCAACGATAACGGACATGTCGTCTACTGTCACTGCATATGATTCTCTCACCATTGAAAGAATGGTGGAGGATTATATGAGTGACCGCATCCAAGTAGGCACGTCAGACAGTCCGTACGTATACTGGCAGGAAAAAGAGGCAATTTGGAGGCCCTTGCACAAACTGGCTTTATTCTACCTAAGTTGCCCTCCCACAAGTGTGTACTCCGAAAGAGTGTTTAGTGCCGCCGCTCACCTTGTCAGCAATCGGCGTACGAGGTTACTTCCAGAAAATGTGGAGAAGATGATGTTCATTAAAATGAATTATAATCAATTCCTCCATGGAGACATTCACCAGCAGCAATTGCCTCCACAAAGTACACAGGGAGCTGTGATGGTGGATTCCAGTGGGGACGAATTGATAATCTGTGAGGAGGGGGATGTACACGGTGATGAATCGGAGGATGATGATGAGGTGGACATCTTGCCTCTGTAGAGCCAGTTTGTGCAAGGAGAGATTAATTGCTTCTTTTTTGGTGGGGGTCCAAACCAACCCGTCATTTCAGTCACAGTCGTGTGGCAGACCCTGTCACTGAAATGATGGGTTGGTTAAAGTGTGCATGTCCTGTTTATACAACATAAGAGTGGATGGGAGGGCCCAAGGACAATTCCATCTTGCACCTCTTTTTTCTTTCATTTTTCTTTGCGTCATGTGCTGTTTGGGGAGTGTTTTTTGGAAGGGCCATCCTGCGTGACACTGCAGTGCCACTCCTAGATGGGCCAGGTGTTTGTGTCGGCCACTAGGGTCGCTTATCTTAGTCACACAGCTACCTCATTGCGCCTCTTTTTTTTCTTCTTTGCGTCATGTGCTGTTTGTGGAGTATTTTTTGGAAGGGCCATCCTGCGTGACACTGCAGTGCCACTCCTAGATGGGCCAGGTGTTTGTGTCGGCCACTAGGGTCACTTATCTTAGTCACACAGCTACCTCATTGCGCCTCTTTTTTTTCTTCTTTGCGTCATGTGCTGTTTTGGGAGTATTTTTTGGAAGGGCCATCCTGCGTGACACTGCAGTGCCACTCCTAGATGGGCCAGGTGTTTGTGTCGGCCACTAGGGTCACTTATCTTAGTCACACAGCTACCTCATTGCGCCTCTTTTTCTTCTTTGCGTCATGTGCTGTTTGGGGAGTGTTTTTTGGAAGGGCCATCCGGCCTGACACTGCAGTGCCACTCCTAGATGGGCCAGGTGTTTGTGTCGGCCACTAGGGTCGCTTAGCTTACTCACACAGCTACCTCATTGCGCCTCTTTTTTTCTTTGCGTCATGTGCTGTTTGGGGAGTGTTTTTTGGAAGGGCCATCCTGCGTGACACTGCAGTGCCACTCCTAGATGGGCCAGGTGTTTGTGTCGGCCACTTGTGTCGCTTAGCTTAGTCATCCAGCGACCTCGGTGCAAATTTTAGGACTAAAAATAATATTGTGAGGTGTTCAGAATAGACTGAAAATGAGTGGAAATTATGGTTATTGAGGTTAATAATACTTTGGGATCAAAATGACCCCCAAATTCTATGATTTAAGCTGTTTTTTAGGGTCTTTTGAAAAAAACACCCGAATCCAAAACACACCCGAATCCGACAAAAATAATTCGGTGAGGTTTTGCCAAAACGCGTTCGAACCCAAAACACGGCCACGGAACCGAACCCAAAACCAAAACACAAAACCCGAAAAATTTCCGGTGCACATCTCTAATTTTTGTACGTTTCACTAATGTAATGCTGCCCTTGCTATATATAGCAACAGATGTGGTGCATACTGATACTACGGCATTGAGTGGCACCACTGCCAGGGGCACAATGCACACATGCAACTTGGTGCAGGTTGATGGTACCGGGGACCCATCTTCCTACCCCAAGTTGCATGTGTTCATTGTGCCCCTGGCTGCGGTCCCACTCAATGGCGTAGTATCAGAATGCACCACATTTGTCGCTATATATAGCTTTTTTTTCCATTTCATAAATGTAATGATGCAGATGTGCTGCATTATGAAAACATATACTGTTTGCTAACATTTAGCCATGTTGACCCAGGGCCGGCGCTTCCATTAGGCAGCTTTAGGCAGCTGCCTATGGGCGCCAGGACCTGAAGGGCGGCCCGCTGAGGCTGCCTGGGGGGAAAATTAAGGTCTTCTTCCAGACAGACACCCGGTGATGGCAGACTGCACTCAGTCTGACGAGTGTGCGCCCGCCCATGTCTTTTCCTATTTGCCAGAGGTGGTCAGCGTGTGTAGGTCAGGTGGTCATGTCACATCCCCCCCCCCCTCCCCTCCCCACCCCAAGTACCTGGCGCTCCTTCACTTCCGAGGGCAGGCTGGACAGCCACTTCCACCGACATCCCCCCTGTATGATGACTGCTCTGATGGATCCCTACAGCTCTTCGGCCAGCACGGCAGCAGGGGCACCAACAGGAGACCCGTGGATACATGGTGAGTCATGTGATTATGGCAGCGCCGGCGTTTCCTCCCTGGAGCCTGGCCTGACTCTTTAATGCCGGCTTGCTGTGTATGTATGCAGGGCCAGATTATAGGAAAGACGGGGCGGGGCGGTCATCCAGGGGACCTCACAATGTGGCAGCAGGGGAATGCATTGCCGCGATTCGCGGGTTGAAAGGGGGCGGGCCTAATTCCGTGACTTGCCTGCCCCCATCAGAGTCATCCCCTGATGCCTAGCAAGGCTGGAACAGGTAGTGTGTCTCTCCTCATCCCTCTCTCCCCCCCCCCTCCCCCCCCTCTCTCTCTCCCCCCCTCTCCCTCCCTCTATCTATCTCCCTATCGCTCCCCCTATCTATCTCCCCCCTCTCCCTCTCCTCTCTCTCTCTCTCCCTTCTCTCTCTACCTCTATCTCTCCCTTCTCTCTCTCCCTCTATCGATCCCCTCTATCACTCCTCTCTCTCTCCCTCTATCACTCCCCTCTCTCTCCCTTCTCTCTCTCTCCCTCTATCGATCCTCTCTCTCTCCCTCTGTCACTCCCCTCTCTCTCCCTCTATCACTTCCCTCTCTCTCCCTCTATCACTCC
This sequence comes from Pseudophryne corroboree, assembly GCF_028390025.1. NCBI lineage: Eukaryota > Metazoa > Chordata > Amphibia > Anura > Myobatrachidae > Pseudophryne > Pseudophryne corroboree. The sequence continues at coordinate 412,992,527 of NC_086452.1, read as the reverse complement.
CCTCTCTCTCCCTCTATCACTCCTCTCTCTCACTCCCCTCTCTCTCCCCCCTCTCCCTCCCTCCCTCTATCTATCTATCTATCTATCTATCTATCTATCTATCTATCTATCTATCTATCTATCTATCTATCTCCCTATCGCTCCCCCTATCTATCTCCCCCCTCTCCCTCTCCTCTCTCTCCCTTCTCTCTCTCCCTCTATCTCTCCCCTCTATCACTCCTCTCTCTCCCTCTATCACTCCTCTCTCTCTCTTTATCTCTCTCCCTCTATCACTACCCTCTCCCTCTATCACTCCCCTCTCTCTCTCCCTCTATCTCTCTCCCTTCTCTATCTCTCCCTCTATCGATCCCCTCTCTCTTTCCCTCTATCGATCCCCTCTCTCTCTACCTCTATCACTCCCCTCTCTCTCCCTCTATCACTCCCCTCTCTCTCCCTCTATCACTCCCCTCTCTCTCCCTCTCTCTCTCTCCCTCTATCGCTCCCCTCTCTATCCCTCTTCTCTCTCTCCCTCTATCGATCCCCCCTCTCTTTCCCTCTATCACTCCCCTCTCCCTCTATCTCTCTCTCTTCCTCTATCGCTCCCCTCTCTCTATCTCTCCCTTCTCTCTCTCTGTCTCTCTCCCTCTATCGATCCCCTCTCTCTCTCCATCGATCCACTCTCTCTCTCCCTCTATCACTCCCCTCTCTCTCCCTCTATCACTCCCCTCTCTCTCCCTCTAGCTCTCACTCTCTCTCCCTCTATCACTTCCCATCCCTCTCCCTCTAGCTCTCACTCTCTCTCCCTCTATCGCTCCCCTCTCTCTATCTCTCCCTTCTCTCTCTCCCTCTATCGATCCCCTCTCTCTCCCTCTATCACTACCCTCTCTCTCCCTCTATCAGTCCTCTCTCTCCCTCTCCATCACTCCCCCCTCTCTCTCCATCACTCCCCTCTCTCTCTCTCCATCACTCCCCTCTATCACTCCCCTCTCTCTATCCCTCTATCGCTCCCTTCTCTCTCCCTCTATCTCTCCCTCTATCTCTCTCTCCCTCTATCGATCCTCTCCCTCTATCACTCCCCTCTCTCTGCCTCTATCACTCCCCTTTCTCTCCCTCTATCACTCCTCTCTCTATCTCCATCACTCCCCTCTCTCTCTCTCCATCACTCCCCTCTCTCTCTCCATCACTCCCCTCTCTCTCCCTCTATCACTCCCCTCTCTCTCTCCCTCTATCACTCCCCTCTCTCTCCCTCTGTCACTCCCCTCTCTCTCCCTCTCTCCATCTCCCTATCACTCCCCCTCTCTATCTCCCCCCTCTCCCTCTATCTCTTTGCTCTCTCTCCCTCTATCTCTCCCCACTCTCCCTCTATCTCTCCCCTCTCTCTCTATGGTTCCCCTCTCTCCCTCTATGGCTCCCCTCTCTCTCCCTTTATCGCTCCCCTCTCTCTCCCATCTCTCTCCATCCTCTCTCTCTCCCTCCCCCTCTCTCTCTCTCCCTCCCCCTCTCTCTCTCTCCCTCCATCTCCCTCTCTCCCCCTCCATCTCTTTATCTCTCTCCCATCCCGCTCTTTCTCTCCCTGATGCGCTCTCTCTCTCCCTGATGCTCTCTCTGCCACTCACAACCCCACCCATCTCTTTTGCTCCCCCTCTCTGTCTCCCTCCTTTCCTGACACCCTCTCTCTCCCACTTGCTCCCCTCCCTCTTTGTCTCTCCCTCTTTCTCTCGCTGACACGCTCTCTCTCCTTGACACCCTCTGTCTCTCACTCTAGCTCACTCGCCCCTCCCTTTCCCTCTCTCCCTGACACTCTCTCTCCCTCCTTTCTCTCCCCCTCACTCTCTCTTCCCTCTTATCCCTCTTTCTCCATCACTCTTTCCCCCTTTCTTTCCTTCTCTCTTCTCTAACACCCTCTCTCTCTCTCTCTCTCTCTCTCTCTCTCTCTCTCTCTCTCTCCACTCTCTTTCTCTCATTCCCTCTTTCCTTCTCTCTCTCGACAGAAAAAAAAAGAGAAAGAAACTCTTGTTGGGCACTCTTGTCTATGAAAAAATGGATTTAGTTAAAACTTAACTTTTATTAGTTCTAATTAGAATAGGGGATCCGGATTGAAAGTCGACAGTAACTAGGTCGACAATGTCTAGGTCAACCACTATTGGTCAACAGGGTATCTAGGTCGACAGGGTGTCTAGGTCGACAGGGTCTTTAGGTCAACATGTTCTAGGTCGACAGGTCAAAAGGTCGACATGAGTTTTTCACAATTTTTTTCTTTTTTTGAAACTTTTCATACTTAACGGTCCACGTGGACTACGATTGGAACGGTAATCTGTGCCGAACAAAGCGGTAGCGGAGCAAAGGCACCATGCCCGAAGCATGGCGAGCGAAGCGGTGCACTAATTGGGGTTCCCGGTCACCCTACGAAGAAAACGACACCAAAATAACATTAAAAACTCATGTCGACCTTTTGACCTGTCGACCTAGAACATGTCGACCTAAAGACCCTGTCGCCATATACACACCCTGTCGACCTAGTTACTGTCGACCAATAGTGATCGACCTAGACATTGTCGACCTAGTTACTGTCGACTTTCAATACCACACCCTTAGAATAGATATACAATAGCCTCTGAAATACATTTTACATGGGGCATAACTCTAGAAAGACATTTCTAGTGTTGGCGAAAATATCAGGAATCATTTTAAGAAATTTGAGTTCAATTACTCAATTCAAAACAGGGCACACTGCTAACTCGACTGCTCTTCACAGCTGCCCACTCTTCCTTCCTTCTATCTGGGCACAGCTGCGGCAGGACCTGCTCACTGCTGTCCACTGTGACTATACATCACACACAGCAGGCAGCAGCGGCTCTCCAGAACCTCACCGGAACTTTGTTCTACCCCTCTCCAGCTCTATTCCTCTCCTCTGCCCACACCTCATCTCATCTCTCTACCTCTCCAATCCAAAGTGCTGTCATTGGATCATGTGTCAGCAGTGTCCCTGCACTGAATTTAATTAATTAAATTCATCAGGGACAATCTGACAAATTTTTTCTAATAGCAGACATTCTATATACCCCCGTCTCCTCTCTAGAGTGCCGGCTCTGCGGACACAGTCACTCTGTCATCACTGCGACCCTTTACATGTAACAGAGCCGCAGCTGCCCTACAGAGCGCATACACCGTGAGATCTTCTTTTCTATCACCACTGAGTGTACCCATGCAGGGTTTTATTGTGGTAGATACTGTACATCACTGAATCTAAACTAATCAGTAATATTTTCACTGCTAGCTAACATATATTGTATCCATCTATGCGGCAGACTTATTTTGAACTGTACTTTAATGATTGTGATTTGTCTCTTTCATTACCCTTACACAGCAGTATTGTATCACATTAAGTTTTACTTTGACACATTGTTAGCCAGTTCAGCAACACACTATTGTTTGTTACCATATAGAGGGAATCTGTAAGGTTATTGAGATGGACTGCATATGCCACTCATGTATTTTGTGACTGCATGCATGTGTTACTAATTTATTGTGTGTGTGTGTGTGTGTGTGTGTGTGTGTGTGTGTGTGTGTGTGTGTGTGTGTGTGTGTGTGTGTAAATAGCTTCAGCCTAATATAGTGTCTGATAAGGGGTCATGCTAAGGGGTATACTTTTTTCCTTTTCTATTCCCCTCCTTTTCTCTGTCTGATTCTATTGCTTGTATTATATAACTATATTTCATATCTTTGAAGCAAATGTATAATTTTAACCCTTTAGTGATTTATAATAATTCATCACTAATTGTGTACCTTTTATAAGCAAACCCGCAGAGGTTGCATCTAGACATATATATCTTTAAATCATTAGTAGTATTCTGTTCATATAAGAATGCACGCCAGTCATATGGAATGTAAATCATAAGAATGTATTTCAACAAACAATTGCTACTCATAGAATTTACTTTTATCATTAAACAGTATTGGTCAAATACAATGCAAGTCACCATATAATAGTTTCACAGATTCAAACTATATAAGAAACAAATAGGATGAAAGAAGTGTGAGAGATGTATGTACTGTACTGTATGTGTGTATTTATTACTGGGGAGATATTACTCAAAGCACTCGGCTAAATCCTAGATTTATTGATATATATTGGAAACGATATATATCTTAAAGAAATACCTTAGGGGATTGGTTTTGGTTTATGTATGTGTGTGTGTTTGTGTGTGTGTGGGGGAGGGGCAGCATGTGGCTGCATTGTCCACAGACCGCATGGGACAGAAGCTAGACTCCATTTTGGGAAAACTCCCATGATTCCAAAGTCTGTAACATATGGTTCAAAAGGGAATGGCAGCATCCATTTTAGATTTGCAAGTCCAAACACATGGCATTCTTTGCTACACCATAATCACATAGCAGAAGCCATAAGACTCCACTATATTCCAAAATGTATAAGCTTCAATATAATGCATATGTGTTGATATTACAATTCCAAGCCATCTAATCACCTTTCACAATTCCAAGCCAACACAGTATCTCAGTAACCAGAGCATATTGTATGCTGTCCATATTACATGAACCATCACAAGACCAGATCACCAGGTAACCACAAGTATCAGCTTGCCATTGCTACAAGCACATGCTATATTTCAGCAAGATGCACTATATAAAACCACTACAATCTGTTATAAATCACCATCCACAAATGTATACCAGGAATGCTATGCTACAGATTGTCTACTGTTCCAATTCATTACAGATTTCATAGAGTATTATCACCAACACATAGCAATCACATAATTGCACAAGTATCATTAACCTTAAGCCATTTGTATCTCCAAATTAACTATTCTATGCCAATCGTTTCACAACTACTTTACCACAAACACATATTTAACTATTCTATGCCATTAAGCCATGTGTATACAATACTTAGCCTTAGTAAGGAGATCGGTCCTGGTGATGAGCAATTCATGCTTCTGGAGGCTTTGTAGCTGTGTGCAGCTACTGTACATCTGCCTCAGTGGGTTTGGGAGAGTGTGGGGGTCTGATTTCAAGTGCTCAGGTATACATGCAACCTGTGGGTGTGTCTTTCACAGCATGTGGGCTAGCTGTATCAGTGGGCTGAGCTGGCCATGTGCTGGGATTGTCTATTCAGCCAAGGCTACAGTGTAGGGATTTTAATTAGGCCTGGCAAAAGCAAGCACAATATTATCAATTCATTCCTTGTATGATATATGTCCCTAAAATGTATATAATGGAGTTCCTCTGTAACATATCCCCCTGCTGACAGTGATCTGGCATTCGACAGATTAAACTGACATACAGTCAAAAACATTTTAGTGTAAGTGTGTGTTCTGTGTTAGTACAGGTGTCTAAGAAAGAAAAGATTTAGTTTGGAAAAGATTACAACAAAGTCATTTCACAGTTCAAAGTATAAAGTAATGAAGGGGTTTAGAAGAGGCATTTCTCCCCTGCACCGCCATAGGTAGATGGAAAAAAACCTTGTTTTTATATTTATGCATACTTATGCAAGGACAAAAAAATCTGCCTATGTGGGCAAGCCCTTTCCTAATATCCCTCAACAATGGAAACTAAAGGCCTAGTTGTTTCTTTGTGAAGTCTTCTCATAGTGTGGTGGGGTCTTCTGAAGGTGTCATCATCCCTTGGACCATCTGGTTCAGGTCATCTGTGTCCGGTACTTCTGGTCTGTGCCCTGTCCGATCATCTAAGGGTCCATGCAGTCATCTTTGGATATATCGTCTGTCTACAGCTGGGCTCGTTCTTCTCATCTGTATCTATGTAGGAAATAAAGAGGTATCAGTTTGGATGTCTCTCTACCTACCCATGATGTCTTCTCTTCCATCCGATCCACTTGTAGTCTTTTGATATCCTTCTGTTGACTTGTTTCCCTGTAGATGCGAGAAACAGAAACTCTTCCAGAGCATTAGTTGTCCCTCCCCACCCTCTATGATACTTGATGATTTTGTATACTCCATTCTGAAATTTTAACAAATCACATTTGACACTATTTGCGAGTGCTACAGATTGAACTTCACATTATTTTAGCCACTAGATGGCATCCAGATCCTAGGATGCCTTTGCTTTTCATATTTTCATAAAACACTTCTCCAAAAATGTCCCGATATTCAGGATTTTCACATATATTTATCCTGAACCAACTCATATACTACCCCCCCTTTCTCCTGTCCAATAATCTGTATATTAATTGGGAAGGAGAATCAAGGAAGTCTTGGGCTCTTTGACAAATTTTTGGACTGTTCCTTGATGTTCTGAGAAAATAGAAACATTATCATACATAATACAATTACTGTCAAAATGAAACTTTTTCCTATCTATTGCAAACACACAAACTGTTAGTAAGTTTTACCCAAATAGATTACCAATAACACAACATTGTCCTGTAGAACCTATTTAAATATGAGACCATTCTTTTACCTGCTGTGGACCGGTAAAGATGAGATGAAACAACTCAAGTTAACAGACCAATCATATATCAGATTTTAGGCAACCATTAGCTCAATATCATATGATTACCTTGTGATTATGATTTTATAGTTTCTTTGCAAACAGCTGATCCAATGCATGTTCTGCAAAGCCACTTTTCTAACATGAGCAAATTTCTCCATTTTCTGGTTAAAAGAAACCACGAATTGTCCTACCATTTGATCTAACATCATCAATATCTTGGAGTTCCAAAACTCCTAAAGGACAAGAGTGTCTGTACTGGTCATCAGAGTTTAAAAAAAAACATAAAAATTATCACTATATGCATTTAAGGATAACTTACCTTCCCACCGTTTCAATCATTACTGTGACAGTTTAAACAGGATGATCATATTTTATGACCTATGGTCATCCCCCTGTCCTGGTGTATAAAACCATAAACATCAGGGTTATTCTTAATTCCTTAATTCTGAACATCTCAATTTAACTAGGGTTTACAGAGATTTGTGAACACAAAAAATAAAATCACATTTGTGTCAGCTCTTAATAAGCAATTGGGATTTAAACAACCTTTACATATGTACTGTTACAACAGTTGTGACGATGTTTATCCAATACTGTGTCACCTTATGAGAGATATGTCAGCTATTAAACTTTTCCAGATCTTCCAAAAGAACCTTGTCCCGCCCATTTTCCAATTCCTAAGAATCTGGTCAGAGGGCTGCAATACATACTTACTACCACTAGGTGGTTTGAGGATATTTTCCTCCAATATATACATATATATTCCATTATAAATACCTGTATATACCTGGGATTTCACAAAGAGCAGGATTTTAATATCACCTGTCTATTTGTATCCCATGTATTACCATATACAGTTTTAAGAACAATTATATGTATCTCAAACATTGTTATAAGCTGAAAGGTTGAATCCGTTATCATCTGTCAACAATGTTACAAAAAGACGTCTCCTTATGTACATGTACATGACAGACCCAGATCTCCTTATCTTGCTTATCATATAACATGCCTAGTACTAAGGGCATATTACATGTCCAACGTTCCGAGTATTACATATATTGCATTGATTCTTAATATTTATAATGTAATGTATATAGCAGTCTAAAAATTCACGTTTCCTGAAGTCATATATATATACTTTGGCACTCTACTATATATCCCGCACCAGACTAAATGATTCAAATACAATAATAATAATAGTATATTCAAAGAAACCAGCTAGTTATACCTTTCATAATTATTGAATATCCGCTAATTTTATTAAGCAATCTGTATGTTTACCGCTAATTGCACGTGCGGCAGAATCAGCTGAATGTTTATAGAGCAGTGAGATACGTAATATCCCTGGAATATTTACATGTACTTAATCATAGTTTTAGCCGCAACAGCTATTTGTGAATAACCAGCAATTAACGGTCAATCAGTAGGGGGGCATTTGATATCTCCACAATGTCCATCTGTACCTAGATATAGTTCTCAATCGCAATAGCAATGTGTGAATAATTTGCAAATTTTGCAATGTGTGAATAACTTGCAAATTCACGGTCAATTAGGACCATAAAGAGCTTAGGTTGTGGTTCACATTTATTCTAATTTAGCTCTCTAAATAAATTGCAGCAGCCGTGTGTCATAACCATACAATAGAAGGCCAACCAGAAATGCACTGATCATGTAGACAGCACGGGAGCTATGTGCTTGATGTTTTACACAGACATTTAACTAATGGTTTTTATTCTAACCACACCAGATATCCTGCACTATCCATCTGCTATTTCTAGCGTTTACCTGTTTTCTGCTGGCGAATCTGGATCTTGCAATGCCAAAAGGTATCAGGGTCCACCTAACACCAGGTACAGAGTAACAGAGTAACGCCGAATCTATCTATTCTATCAATCTGGCAACAACCCTTACTCTCACTCATTATCCGCTCTATGAAGATAATGGGCAGCAGATGAGGAAGACGGCATCTTGGATTGTACTTTTCTTTATAAATATAATTATTATGGAAATCAGTGTGTCACATCTTGTTCTTCCATATGGTATGCTTGACATATTCTGGATAATGAACATATACCATTGAAGTGACAGTCTGTCACACAAGGGATACATTAACACCAGTCCAATTAATCCATAGTGCTTGTATATACCTATGAAGATCAAATAGCAGGAATCTGTGTTTAGGCTCAACCGTATTGTTACGTGCAATCACGCATAAAGATAGAGAGGAATTTTTTATGTCCTTATGAGAAATGCAATCCAGGGCTACCTAAAACATAATGTAGATTGCATGACACACAGGCTTGAAAAACTGCAGAGAGAACGACAAGAGCCAGAAAGGCAACATAATTTATACTTGTATCCAAGAACCTGGCAGATAATGAAATAGATCAGTAAAGAGATACTATTTGTCACATAGACTCTAAGTTCACAGGTGCAGATGGCAGAGAATTTGACCGAAGTAAGAATGGTATAATAGACATCTATTTGAATAAATTTACCATGGTTGGTTTCTAACATCAACTACACAAAGTATATAAACTTAAACTCACTTTTTCTTTTGACTGCAATCCATGTATGAATTGAGATTTATAAACCAAAGCTTGAATATAAAACAATATCTCACCACACATGAATTATTGATTCAAAATAAAATAGGATCATTGATGAATATAAAATAAACAATGTTATAAAAAATTTTTTTTGTCTATAAGGGGATGCAGATATATTGATATAACTATGGATTGATACCTTCATTGGAAATATATGTTACTGACTAATAACCCCCTTTTATTTTAGGAGTATTGATTAAAGGTTACGTTTTAACTCTTATAATCATATCAAATTGAATTGCATAAAAATTGTTAAAAAAGAGTGCTCCAAAAAGCAATCCATTCTCTTTGTTGCCTCTTTACAACAAACACAACTTTTAATGTGATATATATATACTTACCATATGACCCGTTTATCTAAGGAAAGAAAGATTTAGACATCCTGACATCTGCGGCATCTTAAATTAAATGAATATCCATATTTACCGTTATTGTTAAAGACTTCGCCTTCCTGCGATTTAGTCTTCTTTCAAATACCTTCTGCTTACCAATCTATAGAACGATTATTACAGGACTCATTGCAAAACCCGCTATAAGGTCCACGTAATTACACCCTGCTTATCAATACCTTACCTGATTAGAAGCTTCTTACCAGGGTACCTATAAATTGTAACAGAGTTGAATAAATGGGTCTAGTATACCCCCCTTCTGCGAGTTTCTTAAACTATTTAAGGAAATCGATATTTTAATGTATGGTGTTCTATGACTGTATTACTAATTTGTGTGATATCCCTGCTGCCTGCTGCGTGGAAATGAAGTCCTCGATTCTCTATAGAATCGGTGAATTTATCTTGCAGACCTGGAGTCACCCAGCCGAAATCGCTAATAACGGCTTAAAACAGGTATCCAGTGCGCATTGGTCAGCTCAAAATTCTTAATGTGTCGTTAATCACGTACCCACCTAGACAACTTTCAAAGACATATTCAACGAATGCCTTGTACCACTGCAACCAGGGCAGAGTTCCCCAGATGTTATGCTTAAGGCGTTACATCTATGAGTCCGTGGGAGCGCCCCACGCGGCTCATACCTTGACTGAGTACCACACTCAGATATCACACCCTTGACTAAAACCTGTCAAGTATCCATAATTCCATGTAATCTACATTAACTTATTCTAAGAAGAGGATCATCAACAACAAAAAATATAACACTTAGTCCATCTGGAAAGAGAAGAAAATAGTGTTAGCAAGTTTAGCATAGGTAGAATTATCCATATTCTTTTCTTCTTCCTAAATAAGGTTCTTATAATCAGTCATTAACAATCTATTAATTTTTAACTAATTGTATTGTAAGTGTATTGCATGTGTGTGCTCAGTAATGCTGCTGTACAGTATGATACAGATCCCTGTTTTATTGGGTCTTGTACACTGTAAACAATACCCCCATTCTGTTTGCTAAAACTTTAAGCAAAACAACAGAAGGTGTGGTAAGCTGAAACCATGCTTCACATTGGTGCTAAAAGCCTTCCTGTGTGAAATATGATTTCCTTAACAAACATTAGAAAAGTTGCCAATTAAGTAATGTTTGTGTCATTACTTCAGCACAGTACATTGGAATACACTTTCCATACATTTCAGTTAAACAAAAAAATTATTATTGCTATCAATAAATTTTCAGTTCTATTTATTTTTGCTTCAAAACTATAAAAACTTTTATATTTATCCCAAAAAAATGTACAAGTCATATATGGGTTTGCTGCAATTTCAACTGTAAAAATTTATTTTTACTCTGTCCCATACAAATTCTTTAGTTACTTTAGTATTCAAGGAAACCTATTGGTATGCAAATCTTAGGTCTTAAACCAGCCAGAAAAGGAACTGTTTGCACATCACTTAGAACAATGGTGATAATTCCTGGCTGTATTTGCTGTGAACAAGTTGATCTGAACAACAAAATGTCTGCTTTATAAACTTGGGGAGAGAGCTACAGTTTATAATGCATTTGATAACTGTATTTGCTGTAACAAATAAAAGTTATAAATTAAAACCATACTTGCTTGGTTACTTCAGTGTGAATCCTTGGTCTTGAGGAAACTTCTTAGTGCTGAAAAAACAAACAAATCTTGCACGGAGAGAGATAAAGTATATTTTGTATACAAGCGATTAAACAGAAAAAAAAATTTATATGGGTTCTCTGCTTTTAAATTGAAAGCAGTACTGGTCAGGCGCCAATGATAAGGGGTCATGCTAAGGGGTATACTTTTTTCCTTTTCTATTCCCCTCCTTTTCTCTGTCTGATTCTATTGCTTGTATTATATAACTATATTTCATATCTTTGAAGCAAATGTATAATTTTAACCCTTTAGTGATTTATAATAATTCATCACTAATTGTGTACCTTTTATAAGCAAACCCGCAGAGGTTGCATCTAGACATATATATATATCTTTAAATCATTAGGAATATTCTGTTCATATAAGAATGCATGCCAGTCATATGGAATGTAAATCAAAAGAATGTATTTCAACAAACAATTGCTACTCATAGAATTTACTTTTATCATTAAACAGTATTGGTCAAATACAATGCAAGTCACCATATAATAGTTTCACAGATTCAAACTATATAAGAAACAAATAGGATGAAAGAAGTGTGAGAGATGTATGTACTGTACTGTATGTGTGTATTTATTACTGGGGAGATATTACTCAAAGCACTCGGCTAAATCCTAGATTTATTGATATATACTGGAAACGATATATATCTTAAAGAAATACCTTAGGGGATTGGTTTTGGTTTATGTATGTGTGTGTGTTTGTGTGTGTGTGGGGGAGGGGCAGCATGTGGCTGCATTGTCCACAGACCGCATGGGACAGAAGCTAGACTCCATTTTGGGAAAACTCCCATGATTCCAAAGTCTGTAACATATGGTTCAAAAGGTAATGGCAGCATCCATTTTAGATTTGCAAGTCCAAACACATGGCATTCTTTGCTACACCATAATCACATAGCAGAAGCCATAAGACTCCACTATATTCCAAAATGTATAAGCTTCAATATAATGCATATGTGTTGATATTACAATTCCAAGCCATCTAATCACCTTTCACAATTCCAAGCCAACACAGTATCTCAGTAACCAGAGCATATTGTATGCTGTCCATATTACATGAACCTCACAAGACCAGATCACCAGGTAACCACAAGTATCAGCTTGCCATTGCTACAAGCACATGCTATATTTCAGCAAGATGCACTATATAAAACCACTACAATCTGTTATAAATCACCATCCACAAATGTATACCAGGAATGCTATGCTACAGATTGTCTACTGTTCCAATTCATTACAGATTTCATAGAGTATTATCACCAACACATAACAATCACATAATTGCACAAGTATCATTAACCTTAAGCCATTTTTATCTCCAAATTAACTATTCTATGCCAATCGTTTCACAACTACTTTACCACAAACACATATTTAACTATTCTATGCCA